>NC_069109.1:4383664-5105962 GCF_947172395.1 Bicyclus anynana
GGTGGAAAGTTCTCATCAATATAAAATTTATCAAGTTCAAACACAAGGTAGCTACTGTGAACCGTCGAGGAGTTCCCTTAACTCTCCTTCATCTCCGTCACCAGACCCCCAATACAGTCACAATCTATCCAGGTGGAAAGTTCTCATCAATACAAAATTATCAAGTCAAAACACAAGGTAGCTACTGTGAACCGTCGAGGAGTTCCCTTAACTCTCCTTCATCTCCATAACCAGACCCCTAATACAGTCACAACCCATCTAGGTGGAAAGTTCTCATCAATACAAATTTATCAAGTCCAAACACAAGGTAGCTACTGTGAACCGTTGAGTAGTTCTCTTAACTCTCCTTCGTCTTCATCATCAGACCCTTAATACAGTCACAACCCATCTAGGTGGAAAGTTCTCATCAATACAAATAAATCAAGCCCAAACAAAAGGTACCTGCTGTAAATCGTTAACGAGTTCCATCGTCTGTGTACCGGCTCCATCATCAGACCAACTCCAGACCTTCATAAAATTGTAGTGGTTTAAATTACCTTATGGAAACACTAACAAACGCACTAGCCGTCTATACGATTTTCGAAAGTTCCCCTCGATTTCTCCAGGATACCATCATCAGATCCTGACATGAAAAAAATGGGACCACCCTGGAATCAAACCTTTCAAAACAAAAAAAGAATTTTCAAAATCGGCCCACAAATGACGGAATTATCGCTGGACATACATAAAAAAAAAAAAAAAAAAAAAAAAAAAAAACATACATACAGCCGAACGTAGAACCTCCTCCTCTTGGAAGTCGGTTAAAAATGAAGGAATTTCCATACGAACTTTCACCCCCTTCTTATTTTATTTTCGCAATATCCTATAACCTTCTCCGTATTATCGTCTTAAACCGTGCCAATTCATTCAGTAGTTTCAGCGTGATGCCCGCATAACAAAAAAACACGGACAGACAGACATGATTACTCAGATCGAGCACCCTGTGCACGTCACCGATATATTTGAATGATATTCCAGTAAACGCATCTTCATCCTGGGTCCATCTCACCACGTGCGACTCGGCGGCTGCGCCTTGTCCTCACTGGACAAGTACCAGACGCCTCTCTACGACCTCACCATAGACAAACAGAGTAAGTTATAGAAGAAGAAGAAGAAATAGAAATACTTTATTGCACACAAAAATACAATTATAAATTGAAACATTAAAAACATAAATTAAACTTAGCATGCAAAGTCGGCCTTATTACTATAAGTAATCTCTACCAGGCAACCCCTGACGAGAGAACTTGCGAAGAAAGAGCGGGAAGGTGCAAAGGTGGGAAGGAATATGTAATTATATATATAAATAATTACATAAATATATAAATATAATATAATATATACGTAAATATAATATTAAAATTTACATATGTATTACATAAAATATTACAACGAATAAATATATATACTACATAAATAATAAATAACAATAAAATAAATACCTCGAAAAAAAAAATAAGTTTTAGGTTAGTTATATACAGGGTGTCCCGCAAATATTACGACATACTCTACAGAGTCGACTAAGAGCCGTAATAGCCCAGTGGATATGACCTCTGCCTCCGATTCCGGAGGGTGTGGGTTCTAATCCGGTCTGGGGCATGCACCTCCAACTTTTCAGTTGTGTGCATTTTAAGAAATTAAATATCACGGGTCTTTTTTTTTATTCTTTACAAGTTAGCCCTTGACAATGTCACCTGATGGTAAGTGATGATGCAATCCAAGATGGAAGCGGGCTAACTTGTTCGGAGGAGGATGAAAATCCCTTCCCTTGGGAATACAGGGATAAAATATATGATATATGATAATAGAATTTTCAAAATCAGTTAAGGTCTAGAGATTTTTTAATTTTTTTTTCTAATCTTTACAAGTTAGGCCTTGACTACAATCTCACCTCATGGTAAATGATAATGCAATCTAAGATGGAATATAATAACTTGGGCGTGGGATGAAAATCCACACCCCTTTCGGTTTCTACACGACATCGTACCGGGACGCTAATTTGCTTGGCGGTACGTCTTTGTCGGTAGGGTGTAACTAACCACGGCCGAAGCCTCCTACCAGCCAAATAGCTGATATCATTTTTGTACATTCAAAGCTAACATTTGTACAAAAGACAAAATCAATATCAAAAATCATTTATTTCAAGTAGGCTCAGTTTACAAGCACTTTTGACTATTTGTAAAGATTCTACCACCGGTTCGGAAGGCAGGTTCTGCTGAGAAGATACCGGCATGAAACTCAACAGTTGCTCTTTTAAAAAATCATACAACATTGTAATTTACAGTTGATGACAACATTACAATTTCTTATAGTTTTACTTTCTGTGTGAAGGTGGAAGCTGATCCAATGGCCTCCAAGACAAAAATCAATATAACTTAAAAAACGTAAAATTTCGGATAACATAATATATTGCGTTATTTTAGTAGGCTTTGATGTCAGCTGTCAGTATGTAGAGTATGGAGTACTATTTACAGAACACCCTGTATTTTAAATAGGGATAGATAGATAGGCATAGTAAAATAGTATAAAATGAAAAACTCCTATGATCCAGATTCGTAGTAAATCTCCGAGTGCTATAGACTATATTTTGTTTTAAAAAAAATAGGGATTCTTCGTAAAATTCCAATAATGTAAACCAAGGTATAAAAAATACCTAAAATATCAGACTTACTTTAGGGTAAGTAGGTTAGAGGTAGAGTAGAGGTAGGGGTAGGATAGGGGTATGGAAGGGTAGGGGTAGGATAGGGGTATGGTAGGGAAGAAGTGTACATAAGTCAAAGCGAAGCTTGATTGGTTCTGCTAGTATTAAATAAACTTTTGTTTCTTTCCTTCTAATATTAAGTTTAATTTTTTTAGTATATGCTGAGTTAGAAGCGACGCGGCTGTTCGAATGGATGGACGTACAGACGGACGAGGACGAACATTCTATAGAGATGCATCTACCGTACATCGCCAAGGTTATGGAGGAGTAAGTACTGTGTCTCATAGGTTCGAAGCTCGGCGAAAAAAAATGCAATAAATATATTTTATCAAACCTAGTCATCATCCTTATTATTATTATCAAACAAAAAATACCGCATTCCAATGATATTAAATATTGTTAGATGTATTACTAGCACATGAAAAATGAGGCGCTCAAAAGAGGAAATTTATACACATCTTAATGTTAGTTGTGGTCAGCAACGAAAGTTATTTAAACAATTAATACCTAAATATAGTCTACAATGTCGCTCAGTTTTGTATACTATTATTCGGATCACCTTTTTGTGGTGATTTTGTAGGGACAAATAGGTTTGTTGGGGGTGAATTGATCAAAAAGAGTAGATAATATTATTTTAATTATATTTTCCTTCCAGATATAAGACTGGCTTCACAATAATACCTATTTTGGTTGGTTCACTAACACCTGAAAAGGAGGCAACGTAAGTTTTTATATTTTATTATTTATAACTGACTTCAAATTCAAGAACCTGCTTTTTCCTTTTTTTTACTATATTATATTATATTAGGTACAGTGCCTTTTTCTTTGGATATAAGATAATTAACTTTAGTGTCTAGACACTCAAGTTAATTATTAGTGAGGTCACCATCATCATTATCAACCCATATTCGTCTCACAGCTGAGCGCGAGTCTCCTCTCATAATGGAAGGGGTTAGGCCAATAGTCCACCACGGCCCAATTGCGGATTGGCAGACATCACACACGCAGAGAATTGAGAAAATACTCTGGTATGCAGGTTTCCTAACGATGTTTTTCCTTCACCGTTTGAGACACGTGATATTTATTTTTTTAAAATGCACACAACTGAAAAGCCCCGGACCGGACTCGAACCTACGCCCTCCGGAATCGAAGGCAAAGATACCACGGCTATCACGGCTCACGGTTGTTAATAGTGAATTTGAATAACTGAGTTTGTTTTGACTGATGGTGATAAAAAAATTCTGTTTCCAGGTACGGCTCAATTCTAGCACCTTATCTCGCTGACCCCCAGAACTTAGTGGTGATATCATCAGACTTCTGCCACTGGGGTACAAGGTTCCGTTACACGTGGCGCGACCCCTCACGCGGGAGACTCTACCAGAGCATCGAGTGGCTGGATAAACAGGTAAGGGTTTACCAGGATTTACAAGGGTTTCTCAGGGTCATTCAAGTTTTACACGGGTTAACCAGTTTTATAAGTATTTATAGGAGTCAACCAGGTTTCGTGGGTCATCCAAGTTTGACACAGTGCAACCAGTTTTATAAGTGTTAACCAGGGTTTGTAAAGGGTCCACCAGGTTTTCGAGGGTCATCCAAGTTTTATATGGGTTCACCAGTTTTGTAAAGGTTTATAAGAGTCAATCAATTTTTTGTGACTCATCCAAGTTTTACACGGGTGAAACAATTTTATGACAGTTAACCCGGATATTTATAAGGGTCAACCAGGTTTTCGAAGGTCATCTAAGTTTTACACGGGTCAATTAGTTTTATAAGGGTTAACCAAGGCTTATAAGGATCAATCAGGGTTTTACAAGGGTCAACCAGGGTTATTGAGAGTCATCCAAATTTTATACGGGTAAAACAGGCTTTATAAGGGTCGATCAGGGGTTTACAAGGGATAAACAGGCTCTTCAAGGATCATCCAAGTTTTACTAGATCATATACGGGTCATCCAAGTTTTACATGGGTTAACCAGGTTTATTTAGGTTTTTTTAATTTCCATGATTTTTTACCAATGAAAAACGACTTGTTTGTGGTACTTTAAAAATATAATTAAGTATTGACTGGGAGTTTCAAATACTATAAACTAAGCCTAATTGAAATAAATGAATTTTGAAGTTTAGTATTTTATATTTTTTGCCGGAAGCTTATGGCACTGGGGTTGTAAGGGTAGTAAAAAGAAATAGAACCGAGGTTCCCTTGCTTTTGGCACGACTGCTTCAGCGAAAGATTCCATTAGATCATTAAGTAGCTTGATAATAATCAGGTCAGGGTATACAAGGATTACAAAAATATTTCATCAGTGCAAGATAAATTGATTGTGGGAATTTGAAAAAACACTTAAAATCCAATAAACCCTTTTTTATTGGATTTTACAGAAGTGTTTACTGGTTTTTTGTCAGTGCACGATTGTGAACTTACAAATATGTACAGTTAAGGGTCAACTGGGGTTTTTAACATACATATTGTTTGGATAAATATGATTATTTTGTTAACTTTCTTTATTTGTTTTGTTAACTTTTAATATGTTTGTTAACAGGGTATGGATATAATAGAGAAAATGGATCCCCGCTCGTTTACCGATTATCTCAACAAATACAACAACACGATATGTGGACGACATCCTATTGGAGTGCTTTTACAGGTGACTACATTTCATCATTATCTAGCTGTTTGTTGTAAAAATTAAAATAATTATTAAATTAATTTGGTCCTGTATTGGGTGCTACAAGATAATTAGTACTTTAAAAGTTCGTACGTTCACATACTTACACATTTTGTTTTAAATGTCCACACAAATATGTTATTGACCGTAGACAGAAAAATTGATAGACAAATGATTGGTGTGCCGTTATAAGTCGTGAAATTGTAAACACCGTTTATAATCTATCTCGCGAGATTGTAAACTGTCGATAGGTTGTACAATTGTACATACTCCAAGAACCAGAACTTAAGTGGCTTAGAAACCAACTGTTAGGTTAGATTAGGTTAGATATTTTTTTATTTGTGAAAATACAAATATGTTTTGATTTTTTGATGAGAAGTATATTTTATTCTTTCAGCTGGGCTATCCATTATTTTCGTCTTTATTATCAACCTATTAAAATAAACATCAAATCAATTGACAAAATGTCATGTACCTATTGTATGATATCCGTTGTAGGCACCGGATGACATTTGTTACATATAATCTTTATTTCGTATGTCAACTAGCATACGTCAAAGATAGTGATAGCCTGCTGTGTAACAATTATGTTAGTTTGAAGTTTATTGTTGCGGCCCATAGTTACAAAATGCTTTCGCGAAACCAATTTTTAGTATCAATCATACTTCAATATTTATCGACAGTGTAGTGACGCCTCCATCGATAATTGAGCTATTTAACAACAATGAAATTAAGCTAGAAAACGTAGTCATCCTATTAAATAATAGGGTGAAAAATGTTAATTTCCAAGTATAGTCATCTAAAATATCAATATTTATAGCAAATTACTCGAAAATAAATTATTATATATTTAACGTCCAAGTAGTTACTTGCTAACATAGTTAATAAAATGTAAGGTTAACAACTAGCTAAAATAGTAATTTTCTATCCGATTGATCTCCCTTTCAAACAGCTTGTCTTGTACAGACAAAGGCCTCCTCTAATATTTTCCACGTATTTCTGTCTTTTGCTAATCGCATCCATTCTGGTCCTCCTATTTTCTTAAAATCATCTTCCCATCTCTTCATCTGTCTTCCTCTATTTCGTTTACTATCTCTAGGGTACCATTCCGTTATTATTTGTGTCCATTTCTCTTTCTTTTCTCTCAACATATGTCCCGTCCCAAGTAACTACTTGTATTTAATGATAAAAAAACAGCAATAAAGGCTTATTTTATTTTATTTTATTTTATATTTAACGTCCATTGCGACTGGTTTTCGCGAAACGAAAAATATCAATGACAATTTTCACGATCTATTTGAACACTATGCATGGAATATCGCATGTCAAAATTTCGCAATTGATCTACTGGTCTATTGACGCCTTTGTCTACGATGTCATGTGTAGATTTTTTTATATTTTACAGTGAATCAGATTCACATAACCTATATTTATTTTCCAGGCGATAGCGAAGCTAAAAAGTCAACCGCACGCACCACACATGTCGCTAAAGTTTCTCAAGTACGCGCAATCCTCTGAATGTATGACCATGCAGGATTCCTCCGTATCCTACGCCAGCGCTTCTTTGGTCTTCGAATAGGAATATTATTAGTATTTTTTGTAAAATAAAAGTGTGTGTCAGCCCCGACGCACGAATGGAGTTTACTCTTTCAGATCGACTGTCTAAATAGGTGTATGTCGTCCCGCAGCATACACTATGTACGTCTCAATACTGACGCCTGAAAAGGTGAAAGGTGCGCAACCGAGGTGCAGCAGGCCGCGGCGTGCGCTCCCGCCAACAACATGCACATGCGTGCAGGCACGCCCACGCGCGGGAGTGCACGGTGAAAGGTGCGCAGAATAGGTTGCGCACAAAAACCGGTTTCATACCGGGGGGTATATATGTAAAATCGATTCTTAAGGAGTAAACTCCAAAATAAATTGTAATAAATGTTCACGCATACGGGCCATCGGAGACAGACACTGGCCAGCCCACAGATTAAAGAATAATAGGCAGATAGAGCGCACGGAACACAGACGGTGTCGTAGCCGCTCCAAATACAAAATTCAGAAATAAATACATTCTCGAGTCAGTACGACACGAACCGTCGCATCAGTAACTTTATGTTATTCAAGAAAAATGGCGTCTTATGTTTTTTTTAATATTTTAAAAACTGTTCACAACAACTAAAGAAATAAAATGAAGTATTTTTTATTAATAATTCTTGATTATTATATTAATTTAAGTAATTGTTGTTAGTGATAAGTTTTGAAATACAAATTATGAAAATGTTTGAATGTGCAGATGTAAGGGCGTTTGGGTTTTTTATGGGTTTTATGGGTTATTCACCACGCTGCTTGTAAATAGTCAATCTGGATCATCTTTATTCTGTAAATTAGTCTGAGGATGGCTTAGACATTATAGAGCTTAGACACGGTACATGCAACTTGTGAATGGACTTCTTAAAATCTATACTAATATTATAAAGGGGAATGATTTCGTTGTTTGTATGTTTGCATTGAATAGTCTCCGAAACTACTAAACCGATTTGTATAATTCTTTCACTGTTGGGAAGCTACACTATCCCCGAGTGCTATAGGCTATATTTTATCCCCGTATTCGCACGGGAACGGGAACTACGCAGATAAAACCGCGCGGCGTCAGCTAGTGTTATATAAGGTTGTTTATAGAGTGATATTTAAACCTTAGAACTTTCGCTTGGAAATACATCAGAATACAATTACTATAATTTGGAGAGTTAAGATTGAGAATTAAAAAAAAAACGCTTAATATTAAAAAAAATACAATATAAAAATGCGTTATTCGTATAAAAAATAAACTTACAAAGGATGAACAAAATAAGGTAATATTTAATTTAATAGAATTTAATACATTTTGCACTACTAACAAAATGATTTTTTTTTATTAATAATTACTTTTTCATTTATTATTGCAAGATTATTAATATACAATATTTTTCTGTTTAAAATAATAAAAAAGGAAAATTTATAATAAGTTAAATATTTGTTGAATTATTATTTAGCTGATAAGATTGTATTAATATCTATTTAGTTTACATTCAAGGCAACTAAGAATAGTTATAATTAAAAAAAAGTTGTATCGTAATATGCCTGATGCCTGAGCTAAGTATATGAGCTAAATATATGAGGAAAAAAAACCATTTTTTTTTTTTTTAATTTCATGAAGACTAGAGAGTTTTCTTGGCAAGAGACTTAATAGCTGGCCACACTAGGCATAAATTATTTAACAGACTTATGAGCTTTTTTGGATTGTAAACCAAAATGGAGTAAAAATAACTTGGTTGTTTTTTTATTAGTTTTGTTTTTTTATTGATTTAAAGTTATAAAAACCGTTTTTTTAACGTTATCCTGTTACGTTTTTATAACGTTTGAGCCCCGATTTTTTCTCTATCTCTCTCTGTCTTACACCATACTATAGATGGAGATAGATGGAGATGATTTCAATATTCACATTGTCGAGTTATAAAGACTATAGTTACAAAATACGGTTAAATTTAATTATGAGTGTTTGTTTATTATGCTCTTACCCCTATTCATAAACATAGATGAAGATTTAAACATTTTTCTTCAATGATTTACGTCATAGTAAAGTAGACCATAAATACTACTTTTTAAAGTTTACTTTACTTTGAAGAAATTTGAGGTTTAAATCCTAGTCCTTGTTTATAAATAAGAGTGTTAATGTATTATTTATGTATATTTTTACATGGTTGTCTATTTAGAAGGAATGTAAGCTTCAAAATTAATCTCATAAATTAAAAATTAACCTCGGTCTCAATTTAGCATTTATTTCGTAAGGTGTCCAATAAAGATTTAAGTTGCCTTGTCGAGTTTTATTTTAAACTAGCCGACGTCCTGCGGTTTCACCCGCGTAGTTCCCGTTCCCGTGAGAATACGGGGATACAATAGAGCCTATGACACTCACAAATAACGTGGCTTTCTAGTGGTAAAATAATTTTCAAAATCGGTTCTGTAGATTCAGATATTATCCCCTAACCACAAACTTTACATTTCTCCATCGACTAATGTCATCAAATACAACGGAAGGGGATTCAGTTATTATTTTTTTTAATAAATTATTCTTCCTAGGTTAACATCAATGCTGAATGCAAATCTGTACATCCTGTACAATCTTACTATAATATTAGAACCATAGAGTTATATTGTACTTGTTACTTGTATCCACTCATATATCTTGATTAAAACTTCCAATTTTATTGACATAATATAAGGTAATTGTATCGATTGCCAACTATGAATCGAATATCGAATTTCGGCTGCAAAAATGCAAAAGCCTACTCTCGGCAAAGTAAATCCGCCAACAAGCACCCAAACATACTTTGCATTCAGAGGAATTACAGATCCTAAACATATGTTGTATAGAGGTAGACTAATGATTTTCAAAAAATATACCATCATGACAAAAAAGAAGTAACCGACTTGTCAAGTCAATTAGAATCTGTCAAACGATGTAAATTTTAAGTGAAACCCAAAATTTGAAAGTAAAAATGTCCTCAAAAAAATCGGTCATGGAAGATAATGTAAAATGGTGTACTCGGCACTTGAATAATGTGTAATAAAAAATGCAAACAAACGAAAACTTTGAATATTATTTTAATAAACACAAATCTTGGTACAAAGTTGATATTGATGGCTCATTTATAACTCAAAACTGTTCTAAACCAAAGAAAATGAAGAGAATAAAGATATTAGACAAAATGGTTTTGAAACCAAGAAGGAATAACTACGACAAGAAACCACAGAGTTTGCAGTTCCCGCACCAATTGACAGTAAAAGTGGCGGGAAGATTCGCCATCTTCATTTTCTTGGCATTATTCATTTATTGCATTTACGCTTTTTTAGGGGACGTAAAAATAGTAGAACAAATTGTGGTAGAGGGAGACGATACTAAACATTTGAATATACAGAAAGGTTCTGGTGTTTTCTATACAAAAATGGTTAACTTTATGGTAACAGGATATTATCTATGCTCCTTTCTTTGGTATCTAAATTGATTTAATTAAATAATTTGATTTGTCAGAAATAAAGTACTACCTACACAACTCTTGTAATTTAATTCTATCGCTAAGTGTTATTAATAATTGGGCATTTAAATTTTATTTTTAGGAGTAGACACTCCGTGGTACTATTTACATAAACAAATAAATAAAATTTAAGTAATTATAAAGACTCATACTGTATCATTCTCTGTTCTGTAGTATTATGCTGCATTTTCGATAAAAGCTTCCAAGCGACCTGATTTTTTCCAACATTTCAAAATATCAAAGAATTACACAAAATCTTAACAAATTAAAAGTATATAGGTACCTACCACATCAAACCATTTGTATCATAATGGTGAAATTCGCATGAAAATCCGTTCATATTTTAGTTTATCGCATACAGACAGGAGGACTTCGTTCTATACTATGTATAGATCAGAAAACAGAAAACTTCAGAAGTGTGAAGGATCAAGCATAGGAATGAAGCCGTTCAAATTACTCTTGGTGTAACTTCACGAACAAGCGATTTGTCACTGTGTATGGCATTGTGTGACGTGCTTAAACAGGTACAATTTTTGTGACGACGACGACTGAATGTGTCTTCTGGTGTTTTCTGTATACCGAGATGTATATAGCTAATGGTAGCAAAATGGTAGAATGTGTTAAATAAATGAAACAGTGAATAGTAAAAATATAAACTTTTATTACTTCGACCAATGTTAGTTTACAGTAACAATACAATATTATATACTTTGTAATGTAATTATATAGTTTGAAACAAATACATCAAAATAAGCTTTTGCGATTTTTCATCTTCAAAATATAACTCTTTACTGTTTATGCATTGAAGTATTAATTTTCAAAATAAGAAAATCTACTTTTTCATTTCAAAATACAGACTTTTGGTAAACATAGAATACAGCTTCTGAGTTTTATAAAAGTTAAATGAGAAAATACGGAATACAATTAGAATAATTCTACAGCGTAAATAACAAAAAAAAACTCTTGACTCAAAAAGGCTAGAACCCAGAGCCCATAACGCATTTATAAAATAAAATATTGTTTTAACCATAGATATTTTTTACCACAGTAAAATAGTTCTTCAATCTGTGGTTTTAACATATTCAAATAACAAAAAATTTAACCTAGTTCGGACTAGTTTAGTATTTTAGTCGAGTACAAACGATTTTTTGTATTTTCCGCCTAAGAATCGTTCGTACTCGACTAAAATACTAAAATCTCTGTCTACAATTACAACGACATCTATGGGAGAAATGTGATAACATTTAATTTTTATAAATTCATAAATGGCGCTCAAATGAACACAAATATTTCATCTATACCTATACAAAACAAAAGTCCAGCCAGTTACACCATTTACTTATTTACTCGACAACAGCGAAACAAATTACAATGAAATTAAACTCCGCGCCACGAAACAAGTCCAGTAGACGCGGTGCTAATTGTCATTTGTAAATAATGTAATTTGTTAAGGTTTTAGCCGCGGGACTTTTTCATGATACGGAGTCTAGGTATAGTACGATGCAAACTTCATGACGTTTCGGAACATCGCGCGATAAGCTGCGAAATAGAAGATTTTAGGTATCAAAGATAACGTAGGGGCGCGGCGGCATGGCATATCCCCATATAACAAACCTATGTTGGACTATATAATACATAGTTGGGCAAGAAATTTTCGAATTGTTACTTATAGTGCATACCCCAGTTAAAAACCTTGTGCAGCTTATTTCGGAGACGTCATAATGATTGCATCTGATTACACAGACATACAGTGTCCATTGGTCAAGTAATTAAGTAGTTCAACGGATCAAGAAGTCCAGGATTCGAGATATTGAGTTTTTACTTCAGAATATTTTGTTTTTACCTATATTATATATATTTTCATAAAAAATCCAGTTATAAGTTTTTCAAATTTATTTTCAATTGAACAGTAACTGCATAATCAATACAATTTTATTACAGCTATGCAGTTTAAATAAAAAATGTAATCAAACAAAATGTACAGTTAAAATTTCATTGTTTACTATTTTTTTTTACTTTTTGTCACAGTTCAATGTCATAAAAACCTAATCATAACATTACAAAATAATTATATTTGTATATCTAAAATAATTTAACTTGGCACTTTTACACACACACACACACACAAACACTGATTGTGTAGTATTGTAGTTATGAAACGAAAGACATGACGTCACACTGAAAAACGTAGACAGAGAAGTATTAAGATAGCAAGAAAGCGCCCATCGCATTCTGTCAAGAAAGTAAACATGTTAAGTTATGCGTGGACTATAAAAACTTATGCGTGGACTCTGTAAAAGTAAACGAAAAACGAATAATTATTCGTTTCGTATTGAATACAATACGTACACAATACATAATGGAAAGCATCCTTGTATTCCTTCAAAAAAGAACAACTTATTCGTGGACACTGAAATACAAAATAAGTTGATTTGATACGTAGACAGAGAAGTGAATAGACCGACAGAAAATATTCATCGCATTCTCTCAAAAACACAACAGAGATCAACTTACGTGTGGACTTAGCACAACGATGATTTAATCAAGAATAAACGTATTTTGACTGTGAGTTAGAACTTGTTACAAAATTACAAGTACAGGTAATAGATAGTTCAATCCACGATGACGCCCCCACTCTTTTTTTGCAATCGCTTACAGTGCAAGTATGCAATGAAAACTGCAAGAATGTAAGTTCTATTACTACGCAACGAATAGCAATGTGTGCACACGCACACAAAATTAAATCAAAATAAATTTCATATTTATCTACAAGTAAAAATAAAAAAAAAGACAAAGAGTGGGGAGCCTTCGTGAATTGAACTTACTATACTTATAATTTGCAACAAGTTAGCTAAAAATAAATTGGTGAAAAAATTGTACAGTCCTGTATATCTTTTGACTTACAACAGCATGCCAATCAATTGTCTAATGACTTCTCTGTCTACGCTGAAAAGTGCCTGAAAAGAATTTGCTGCATTCATCTACAGAATGAATGAATGTTTTAAAATGCCAAGTTTAAATAATTTAAATACACAAGTGGAAATAGTACATTTTCTATTTTATTATTATCAATAAAATAATTAAAGTATTATACAATAAAAAGAAATAAATAAAAATTTTAAATGAGGCTTTATATAATTTATTAATAGTAATAATGTAACTTTAAATCAACAATAATTATGATTACAATCAAAACATGTAAAACAGTCATGCACCCTAAAGGGGGGAAGTGGGCAGATTTTTTTTTTTAAATTATTATATGGTCGTGGATACTTGTTCTTAAAGGATTTTTAGAAAAAAATATATAGAGATACATCGGCAACAGGGAACATATATTATGTATGTGATTTGAATTAATTATATTTTTCTTTGTATTTATCACAGATTAAAGAATAATATTCAAATACATCAAAAACTAATACATTCTCGAGTCAGTACGACACAAGGCTTTGCATCAGCAATTCTCAAATTATTATTCAAGAAAAATGGCGTCTGATGTTTTAACTATTTTAAAAACTGTTTACAAAAACTAAAGAAATAAGATGGAAATATTTTTAAAGGTTTGATTATTAGTCTAGATATTAATTTACGTAATTGTTGTTAGTTAAAGTTTTGAAATACAAATTAGGAAACAAGTTTGTCACGGAGACGCGTGACATTTTTTTTGCGTTTCACCGGCTTTACCGCGCGCTTTTAAAGACTCATTCTGTATCATTCTTTAATCTGTGGTGTTTATATTCACAACATATTTTTTTTTCATTTGCTAAGTTTTAAATTATGAATTTTAATTAATGAAAAAAGTATAATCCCCCGGGAAATTGAATTATAGTGAAACATTCATCATGAATATTAACGACTCACCTGTATTTTAGTAGAAATTTTCTATTCTGTACAATTTGTACGTATAGAGCTCACCCTAACCACAAACCTAGTGACCGCCACTGTACTCTGCAGTCGAGGTCTCAATCAAAGAATTTGTCTATAACAGATAATTTTCATAAATACAAATATTCATTTCCAACTCCTTTACTTTGGACATATTTTTAAATATAGACAAACTAGCGGACGCCCGCGACTTCGAAAAAATCTTAAATCACATTTTAATTTTTTTATGAATTATGAACTAATTTTTAAAACTGTAACTCTAAAAATGAAGGACTTACAAACTTTCTGCCCCTATTTCATCCCCTTTCATTTTTATTTTAGGGTCAAAAAGTACCCTATGTTTTGCTCCAAGGTCCCATTTACCATTATATTAAAATTCATCTTGATCGGTTCAGCCGTTTATCCGTGAAAAGGTAACAGACAGACAGACAGACTTTCGCATTTATAATATTAGTATAGATTTATTTCAATTGTTTGGCGATTGTGAAAACTTAACAAAACAGAAAAAATAATTTATCATCATCATTCATCTGTCACTTACGCCAATTGTGACTAATACGACACTGATAACTAACAAGCAATTTGCGTCAATTATAAATACTTTTGGTGTAAGTTACACTAATGGTATTCACTACAACAATGTGGCAAGTAACACCAATGATGTCAGTTACGACATTCATCAGCCACTGCCTCGACTCAACACTTGCATCACTTACGCCAATATTGACTCGTACGACATAGATGACTAACAAGCAGTTTGCGTCAGTTATGAATACCTGTGGTGCACGTTACGCCAATGGTAGTCAATACAACAATGTGACATGATACACTAATGGTGTCAGTTACGACATTCATAGGTCACCGCCACGACTCAACACTTGCATCACTTACGCCAATGTTGACTCATACGACATTGATAACTAACAAGCAATTTGCGTCAGTTATAAATACTTTTGGTGTAAGTTACACCAATGGTATTCACTACAACAATGTGGCAAGTAACACCAATGGTGTCAGTTACGACATTCATCAGCCACTGCTTCGACTCAACACTTGCATCACTTACACCAATGTTGACTCATACGACATAGATGACTAACAAGCAGTTTGCGTCAGTTATGAATATCTTTGGTGTACGTTACGCCAATGGTATTCATTACAACAGTGTGGCAAGTTACACCAATGGTGTCTGTTACGACATTCATCTACCACTGCCTCGATTCACCACTTGCATCACTTATGCCAATGGTAACTAATACGACATTATTACTAAAAAGCAATTTGCGTCAGCTAAGCATACCATTGGTGTAAGTTACCCCAAGGTGTCAGTTACGACATTATTCTGCTACTGCCTCCACTTGATACCTACGGCAATGTTGACTAATATGACATTGATGAATAACAAGTATTGTGCTTCTGTTACTAATACTTTTGGTGTGATTTACGCCAATGATACCCTTACAGTCACTTAAGCCAATGTTGACTAACACGCCATTTGCATCAGTTGCGTGGATTGGTGTCAGTTACATCAATAGTGCCAGTTACTTCAGTTGTGTCAGTAATATTACTTAAAAGTTTATACACCTAGTCATTTACACCAAATTGTGACTAACACGCCAATTGCACAAGATACGAGTACCTATCATTGGTGTCACTTACGCCAAAAGTGTCAGTTACGCTATTAGTTGGGTGTATGGTTTACAAATATAATAAGTATGGCGTAATTTTAATATGAAGTTTGTTGGAAATTAACTAAAAATTAATCACGAAGCACCGCGGCTGGTCGACGGGGAGTCTGAAAAAAAAACACAAAATAAAAAAAAAAAATCAGAAAGTCAAAATATTAAAAGTCAAAACTTCCAATTGCACTAACTCACAATAGCTCACTTTATACTTTGTAATTAACTTTAAAACTAAGTTTAAGTTTGGATCGTGCTGCGATGCAAGAACCAGCTCATGACTAAGGGCCCCGTATGGGTTCGAAACTAGTCGGGCATACTCCGACCTAATATCACGTGAGTTTTAGTCGTGTTTCATAATCAATTAATATGAATAACACTCACGATAGTTTAAATTTTAAAAAAAACTTTAAAACTTTTTTAATGTTGGGTTTTAAATATTACTAATTCTATTTAAGAATAAAAAACTAAATTTTTCACAAATCCTGCAAAAACTGCATATATTATGACTGTATATATTTGTTACACTATTACGCCAAAGTATGGATTATTATTATTATTATTATCAACCCATATTCGGCTCAATGCTGAGCTCGAGTCTCCTCTCAGAATGAGAGCTTAGGCCAATAGTCCACCACGCTGGCCCAATGCGGATTGGCAGACTTCACACACGCAGAGAATTAAGAAAATTCTCAGGTATGCAGGTTTCCTTACGATGTTTTCCTTCACCGATTGAGACACGTGATATTTAATTTCTTAAAATGCACACAACTGAAAAGTTGGAGGTGCATGCCCCGGACCGGATTCGAACCTACACCCTCCGGAATCGGAGGCAGAGGTCATATCCATGACTCTTGCACGCAAAAAATACTAAATGGATACATAATTTCTGCTAAATTTATGAGAAAATGAAACAAACGCGGACAAAGTCGTTAACATTAGCTAGTTAATAAAAAAAAAAATGGTTCCTCTTACCTGGCGATGACAAAGTGACGTAATCCTCCTGAAAATAAAAAATTCTGTTTAAAACATAAATTCACAAACAAATAATTATTTAATTAACTAATTGCCTCGTTTTTTTTTATTCTCTACAAGTTAGCCCTTGACCACAATCTCACCTGATGGTAAGTGATGATGCAATCTAAGAAACGGGCTAATTTCTTAGGAGAAGGATGAAAATCCACACCCCTCTCGGTTTCTACACGACATCGTACCGGAACGCTAAATCGCTTTGCGGTACGTCTTTGCCGGTAGGGTGATAACTAGCCACGGCCGATGCCTCCCACCAGTCAGACCTGGACCAATTAAGAAAACTTCAATCGACTCAGACGGGGATCGAACCCAGGACCTCCGTCTTGCGCCAAGGTGTCAGTCGTTAGTCCAGTGGTTTGTCGAATCCTGGGCCGGGATATGTGAGACTAGCTGACGCCGCGCGGTTTTGCCCGCGTGGTTCCCGTTCCCGTAGTAATACGGAGATAATATATAGCCTATAGCCTTTCTCGATAAATGACCTATCTAACACTGAAATAATTTTCCAAATCGGACCAGTAGTTCCTGAGATTAGCGCGTTCAAACAAACTCTTCAGTTTTATAATATTAGTATATATGATGATATGGTGGTGTTGTCGTACCGGTACTCTGCTCCTGTGCACGGTGAGCGTGCGTTGCGGTACGCTGCAGTCGGGCACCACGCCGATAGCGTTGTATATCTCTCGCAGCATCACCAGCATGGTGTCTTCAGACTCCCTGACATTACAGATTCTCATATATAATCTCAATCTTTTATTGTCAACCACAGAGTAAAGATCATACAGAATGAGTATTTACAAGCAGAGTGGTGAAGCCGGTGACACCCATAAAATAAAACGTCACGCGTCTCCTTGACATCCGAAAATACAAACATTATTCATAATTTGTATTTCAAGATACATCACTAACAACAATTACGTAAATTAATAATATAATAAAAAAATACTCCATCTTATTTCTTTAGTTTTTCTAAACAGTTTTTAAAATACAGTGTAAACATGTAACGTCACGTCAATCGATTTAACGTCAAACTCGCTAAAGCGTCAAAATCACATGGCTTTGATTGGTTTAGCTTGCTCTCCATACAATGATATACTCTATATTGCGTTACACCCACTCTCTATAACGACAATTAAGTCATAAATAGTTTTTGCGGATTGGCAGACTTCATACACGTAGAGACGTGTCTACTAAAGCGTCAAAATCACATCGGCTTTGATTGGTTTAGCTTGCTTTCCATACAACGACACACTCTATATAGCGTTACACCCACTCTCTATAACGACAATTAAGTCATAAAAAGTTTTGCGGATTGGCAGACTCCACACACGTAGACGCGTGTCTACTAAAGCGTCAAAATCACATCGGCTTTGATTGTTTTAGCTTGCTCTCCATACAATGATACATTTTATATAGCGTTACACCCACTCTCTATAACGACAATTAAGTTATTTTGCGGATTGGCAGACTTCACACGTCTACGTCACTGCCAATCCGCATTGGGCCAGCGTGGTGGACTATTGGCCTAAACCGCTCTCATTCTGAGAACAGACTCGAGCTCAGCAGCGATTTGCTGTGGTTGATGATGATGACGACATAGAGAGTAGTTTTTAACTTCACCCGTGAACCTGTGACACATGTTGTGCCTCATATGCCTCATAACAAATATTATATATACAATGATACACTCTATATAGCGTTACACCCACTCTCTATAACGACAATTAAGTTATTTTGCGGATTCCAACAATCCACAAAATAACTTAAGACAATCCGCATTGGGCCAGCGTGGTGGACTATTGGCCTAAACCCTTCCCATTCTGAGAACAGACTCGAGCCGAGTATAAGTTGATGATGATGACGTCATAGAGAGTAGTTTTTAACTTCACCCGCGAACCTGTGACACGTGTTGTGCCTCATATGCCTCATAACTCACCAGTAACACACGTGACTGCTCATAGCGAACAGATATTCGTTGATCATCTCGAAGGGCGCCTCTTGCAGCACGTGGTCTATACGTCTACCACCGTTGAGTCGGCCCAGCATGTCTGGTGTTACCTGTTAAAAAAAGTAAAACCTAGATTTCACTTCCGATAGATTATACTATACCGAAAAATAACACGTTAAATTGTAATCAGTATTTTCAGTCCACAATATGACGGCAGATTATAATATCACGAGTGAGATTGTAAATTAACGAAATTTACAATTTAACAGTTACATATTCAACTGTCTTGAGTTATCATTATTAGTTATTCTGGAAGTATTTTATTTGACTGACATATGTGTTTCATTCCTAACTCTATGGACACAGAACTGTCTGCTGTAAGGCCGACCAATCAGGGTCAAGTTCGGACAGTTGACGTTTTAAGGTTGCAATTTAACGGTTTCACTTCCGATACATTATAATATACCGAAAAATAACACGTTAAATTGTAATCAGTATTTTCAGTCCACAATATGACGGCAGATTATAATATCACGAGTGAGATTATAAATTAAAGAAATTTACAATTTAACGGTGACATATCCAACTGTCTTAAGTTATCATTATATATATATATATATATAAAAAAAATCTTTCTCACCTCATTTTCTTGTATTTGGTCTTCTTTGCTGCATTCGGCGTTCAATTGCTCTTTCTCCATTTCCTCTTCAACCACCTGAAAAAAATTTTGAAATAATTAGTTGTGTTTAGGATCCTTAGGATATTTAATACTAGCAGAAACTCTCCCTTAAACCCGCGTAGTTCTCACCTTCGTGGGAATGCAGGGATAAAATATACCCCCTGATAATGTAAGCCACTGCACGTAATTAGCCATAGCAGCACTCGTGTTACAATGGTTGTTCACTCTCTACTCCCTCATTCTCATAGACCGGTGAGAGATCAGACTGACGGCTTTATGTGCTCTCCGAGGCGAGAAAAATTCCAATAACGTATTTTTTTTTGTTAACCTGACCCGGGATTCGAACCCTGGACCTCACTGTCTATAGCCGAACCAGCTTACCACGGGACCATAGAGACAGTTAGAGTATTATGTATTAAATGTACCTATTTAACACTGTAAGAGTTTTTAAAATGAACCAGTAGTTCCTGAGATTAGCGATTATTGTTCAAGCAAACAAACAAACAAACTCTTCAGCTTTATAATATTAGTATAGATATAGTAGTAGTTTTTGACGGCCTCCGTGGCGCAGTGGTATGCGCGGTGGATTTACAAGAAGGAGATCCTGGGTTCGATCCCCGGCTGGGCCGATTGAGATTTTCTTAATCGGTCCAGGTCTGGCTGGTGGGAGGCTTCGGCCGTGGCTAGTTACCACCCTACCGGCAAAGACGTACCGCCAAGCGATTTAGCGTTCCGGTACGATGTAGTGTAGAAACCGAAAGGGGTGTGGATTTTCATCCTCCTCCTAACAAGTTAGCCCGTTTCAATCTTAGACTGCATAATCACTTACCATCAGGTTAGATTGTAGTTAAGGGCTAACTTGTAAAGAATAAAAAAAAAAAAATAGTGCAAACTTTGTTGAAAGCCGTGTGCACGCCACTGGGTCTACTCACCTTCTCGAGATGCGTGTCAGGAGGAGGCTGCGTCTTCCACATGCTGGACCACGTGCTCTTGATGGACTCCAGCAGCTTCTGCTTGATGTCGGCGCCCACTCGCGCCATCGTGTCCTTCAGCTCTGGACAATGACGTCACAAATATAAAAAACTACAAAAATACAGTAATAAATACATAATTATATACAGATGGAGCGCACGGAACACAAAAGTGTCGTAGCCGCTCCGAATACAAAATTCAAAAACGAATACATTCTAGAGTCAGTTCGACACGAACCGTCGCATCAGTAACTTTCAATATTATTAAAAAAATAAAAAAAAATATTTTAAAAATTGTCCACCAAAACTAAAGAAATAAGATCACTTTACTAATGAACATCGATTGGGATGAATTCTACGACGCCTGAGTCTTTACGTATAATTTTCTTTTTATTATTATTAATGTTGTTGTTTGTTTGTTTAGTTAGTTTTAGATTACTTTAGTTTTAGATAATGTAAATGGTTATAAATGATGAATAAATTAAAAAAAAAGCAAAACTTACATAGTGCACACTAACATATTTGACATATCTTCGTAGGTACATAACACACATTGTAATATTTATTTTATTCTGCATTATATAATTTGGATGAATATTTAAAAAATACGCGTTGTTGTATATTGTGATAAAATCAATGACACTCACTATTTTATTATTTTAAAATCAAAATAGTCATCACGTACAGAATAGTTATCACAATAGATATAATAATAATAAGAGTTGTAGGTGAATAAAACGGTAGTCTATTAATTTAGTACGAACTGAATTGCGCCTTATTATGTTGTAGCTAGAGTCGCTATTCATTTAAATAACGTTGCGGAGTGATTCTTCTGTACTGTATATGTATTCTGTGTCCTTACCTAAGTGCATCCGTTTCCGCCCCTTATGGTGTGGAATCAAAAACGGCTTGACATCTCGCAGTACTGGGTTCACCATGGGTTCCAATCTGATGTATGGAAAAAAACATTTTTTTTTTTAAAGTATATTTGCCATATCTTTTTCATATGACCATTATTCTCATTCCCCTCCAACAGTCGACACAGACTGTGCTAGTGGGTACGCCAATAGACCAACGGGGCGGGGATCGAACCACCACCCCTCGGTGATGAGTCCGACCGCTTTACCGTTGAGCTATTGAGGTTATAGCCTTTATTAACACGCTTGTAAGAAAATCTTAGAATCTTAATTTGATCCACTTTGCGGTCTTCGATTAGGATGAAATTTTGCACACGCTCTGAGTTCTGATGACAATACATGACTAGCTAAGTAACGTCATTTACCTGTAAGCGATGGGATCGTACGGATGGAAGATGTTGAAGAAATTTTTGCACGTCGGCAAACAGAAGTCCAGGCCGAGCGTGTGGACACCACGGATGCATTCGAATATTGCTGAAACAAAAACGATGAAATAAATAATAATTAATATACAAAGAACTAACTTGTAAATATAATTAAAAAAAACAGTGTTCTGTAGACCTTACGACTGAAGCAAAACTTCTTTCAAAAATAAATCAAAAAGCACCATCTGTGTTCCTCAAGCGTAACTGCATCGCAACAGGTTCTTGAAATGTACAAAAAGAGTTTGTTTCAGTGTTCAAAGTTTCTAAGAACGCCATCTACTGGTAGTTTAAATTAACAAACACTGTTTTAATACGCCGGTAGATGGCAGCACGCATCGCCTGATTACAATTTTCGTAACGCATTTCACGTTGAAGTTTTACTTCAAAAATTTATTGTAAAATTGTCTCGATAGCAATTTAAAACAACTTTTGACGACCTCCGTGGCGCAGTAGTATGTGCGGTTTATTTACAAGACGGATGTCCTGGGTTCGAGCCCCGGCTGGGCCGATTGAGGTTTTCTTAATTGAGGTTTAATTAATTGGTCCAGGTCTGCTTGGTGGGAGGCTTCGGCCGTGACTAGTTACAGGTTCTTGAAATGTACAAAAAGGGATTGTTTCGAAGTTTTGTAAGAACGCCACCTGGTAGTTTAAAATAACAAACACTGTTCCACTATGCCTGTAGATCACGCACGCATCGCTATGCCTGTAGATCAAGCACGCATCGCCTGATTACGATTTTCGTAACGCATTTACCAACTAAAGGTCAAGCTGTAAGATTTTCTTGAAAAATTAATTGAAAAATTGTCTCGATATCAATTAAAAATAGACAACATAATCTAATTACAAAGATACGGAAAAAGGGGTCAATTTGGCATAACTAGTTTTATACCTGTAAACATTAATATAACCCCGAATATTTTATCAGTTTTTACCTGACTACGGAAGTCAGGTAAAAACTAATAAATATTTTACGGAAGTCGGGTAAAAACTAATAAATGTTTTACGGAAGTCGGGTAAAAACTAATAAATATTTTACGGAAGTCGGGTAAAAACTAATAAATATTTTACGGAAGTCGGGTAAAAACTAATAAATATTTTACGGAAGTCGGGTAAAAACTAATAAATATTTTAGAATTTAAACTATCGTGAGTGTTATTCATATTAATTGATTATGAAACACGGCTAAAACTCACGTGATATTAGGTCGGAGTATGCCAGACTAGTTTCGAACCCATACGGGGTCCTTAGTCATGAGCTTGTTCTTGCATCGCGGCACGAACCAAACTGCGAAGTGCGGGTGCGCGACGCGCAGCTGCTCGCATCGCGCGCTGGGAGAGGGGTTGAGTGGTGAAGAGTGAAGGTTCCGTTACACTCTCCGACGGTTCATTAACCAAACTTACCTAATTCCGACCTTATATCACGTGAGTTTTAGCCGTATTTCATAATCAATTAACTAATAAATATTCTTGTGATCCTCTATTTTTTTTTATATATTCTTTACAAGTTAGCCCTTGACTACAATCTCACCTGATGGTAAGTGATGATGTAGTCTTAGATGGAAGCGGGCTAACTTGTTAGGAGGAGGATGAAAATCCACACCCCTTTCGGTTTCTACACGGCATCGTACCGGAACGCTAAATCGCTTGGCGGTACGTTTTTGCCGGTAGGGTGGTAACTAGCCACGGCTGAAGCCTCCCAGCCAGCCAGACCTGGACCAATTAAGAAAATCTCAATCTGCCCAGCCGGGGATCGAACCCAGGACCTCCGAGGCCGTCAAAATACTCATTGTTGACTTACCAATAGGGCTGCCCAAAGCGTACAGGGTATCAGGGTCAAAGTCCAGACGAGGGTACTTCACGCACGGCTGGCCGGTACCGGCCGTTCCTGTCACATACGTCTTGTCTGTCGACACTGGTTTGCCTGCATCCTGAGACAATAGGTAATCCGTTAGTGTATTTCGGTTTTATTTATCTTTGTAACATTAATGTCAGAAATAAAAATAAAATTGTTGCTCACCATACTAGGTTACAAACAATTAGTAATTCTTTTAAGGGCAATTGCTTACGTTTTTATAATAAACTACCACATGAAGCCACTGGAATGTCTCTTAAAAAGTTCAAAGTGTTTATTAAACGCAAGCTTTTGGGAATGGCTTAAAGCTTGGTGTTAAACTGTGTGCTTAGTTTTAAATAAGTTTGTAAAATGGTGGTAAACAAAAACAAAAAACCTTGGCTGAGTTTGTTGTGGGCTCTTCTCGAACCAAGGCGCGTTTGGAACTCTCGTAACTTTAATTTTAATTTTTCGACTATTATTACCACCATTAGATTAAATTAAATTATGATGACATAATCTTGACCTTTCAAAAGTGCTTTAAGACTAAGCCTAATTGAAATAAATGAGTTTTGAATTTTGTTTTCACCTTATTATTGGCATACTTAACTAACATGTGAGGTTTTATGTCATTCATAGTGTTCGCGCAAAGCTAACGCTTCCTATCCCACTTCTACTCCAACGCATCCTATAAGTTCCTCTCTGTCCCGCATAATCCTCGTTATTCTTAAACGCCGCTGAAAACTAAATTAATTAGTCGCACGTAACCCATCGCTACTTATATACGCTTTGTACGCACGCGCCGCGACACTTTGATATTTCGCATATAAGTTACCAAACTATAAAACTTGGCTGTGATTGTGAGTGAAAAAGAAGATACGAAGCGGTCTCAGTAAGTCCTTTCTATTTTCCTTTCCTAGCAAAGCCAAACGCGAACACATAGAACACGGTGTAAAGCAAGAATATATTCGGTGCCTAGTGACACAGAAAGTGAAAAATATGTCACAGACCACCTGACAACACGATATCACCTCTGTATCAGGATTCTTTAAACTTGCTATTTTTTTTCATCAAAGGGGAATGCCCATCGGCCCATACAACGTCGGCCCACGGAACCCTGGTATACCCCCATGGAACTTTAACGAAACTTACCTGAGGTACCTGGTGACTCAGAAGGTCGTACAAAATGACACTGCCCAGCGAGTGACCACCTAAAGACACACCACCCTCGAATCCAGGGTTCCTCTGCTTGAACAACGCGTAGATTCGATTCAGTTCACTGCACACAGTGTCTATGATCGTCTGTAAATAAAAAAAAAGTATGTGTCAGCTCCAACGCACGAATGGAGTTTCTCTCTTCTCTCTCTTTCAGAACTCTTCTAAATAGTGTATGTTGTCCCGCAGCGTACACTATGTACGTCTCAATAGGTATATAAATGACATTACTTTATTGTTTATATCTGGCAACCCCACAGTTGCAGTGTGAAAGCAGGCAAACTTTACTTTTTCAATTGTTTTGTATATATTCTATTAACTAGTGTATAGTGTTTTTAATCCATTGAGGGAAGGAGATTAAATAAATAAAAAAAAAGTGTGTGTCACCCCCGACGCACGAATGGAGTTTACTCTTTCAGTTCGACTGTATAAATAGTGTATGTTGTCCCGCAGCGTACACTGTGTACGTCTCAATACCAACGCCTGAAAAGTGAAAGGTGCGCAGAATAGGTTGCGCACAAAAACGTAACGCTGTCATTCGCTCGTCGAATATTACCGCCCATATTTTTTTCATATATGGGCTATATTGAAAAATCGATTCTTAAGGAGAAAACCCATATTTATTAACATTTACCTGACAGAACACAGGGCTGGTGTAGAACAGGACATCCAACAGCGTGTCGTTGGTGAAGTTCCTCAATCGTGGGATGCTCTCCAGCGTCACCGCCGCCAGCCGCGTGTCCACGCCCGTCTCGCCGGAATGTAAGCTGGAATGCCAGGATATTGGAAGCACCTGGAATAGGGATGATGACAGTTTTTTAAATTGTATATAAATTAAGAGTACGCTAATAGTAAAGCAATTTTGTAAAAGGAACAGGGTATCTGCGATCATTACATTCGGAGCTACAGCGATTTAAAGGGTCAGATTTTCGGCGCTGCCACGGATCCCTGAAATACGCCCTGTACAAAATGGTACGAATTAATGACGTCATTGATCATAATGATCGCTATATTTCTATGGGCGTTCAAACAAAATTACTAATATCTTTGTTATTTGTGCGTTTGTGTTTATAGTACAAAAAATTAAAAAAATGTCACGTTTAATGTAAGGAGCCTAAAACTATGAATTTTCATCTAATAGATTTTGAAATTTTATAATCTTATTTATTTTGCAAACATCCAAACAATCTTTGCTTTTTACGTATAAATTAGTTAACATTGACCTTATTTACTCGAATGTCTCATCATCCCCGTTATGCTAAATTTATAAATTCAATATGATATTTAATTTTACAGCGACTTTATTACTATTAACTTAAATAAACATACATTTGTTTGTTTTAGATGTATAAACATTAAATAATATTTAACCAATGTTACCTCAACTCTACCAACCAGGCCATTGTCATAGGAGTTCTTATAATGTGCTTGCACGAGTTGCAAACTTGTAGATCTGAAGTCATCCACTGTAATCAAAGTTTAATCATGTATCAACATTTGTTTATAACCATAGACAATACAAGCAAAATAGTTAATTTTATACAATAGTTTTACCTGTTTCTTTATCAACACTCAATATAAGTATTTTATAGAGGTAAAGTTAGTGTAAACTTAATAAATTATAGGGGTAATATCTGGAACTACTAAACCGATTTTTAAAATTCTTTTTGATTTTTTTTTAATTGAAAGCCACGTTATGTGTAAGTGTCACAGGCTATATTATATCCTCGTATTCTTATGGGAACTACCCGGAGAGAAACGGCGTGGCGTTGACTAGTCTTTAATTAGCCGACGCCTCGTGGTTTAATGAAACTTAAAATAAATATTTAATGAAACTTACCTATCACCAAAGTCAAAGGTAAGATTGAATAAAGCTTCAGATAAAATCACTTAAAATTCAAAGGTAAACTAAACTAAATGTACATTACTCTACAGACTGGACGCTCATAACACAAGCGGAGCCGACGCCATGACACAATAGCAATAAGTGATCTATACCTATAACCTTAACCTATAACCTTTCAAAGGTAAGATAGAATAAGTGTCATGTAAAATCGGTTAAAATTCAAAGGTAAACTAAGCAAACTAAGGATAACTCCCTCCACAGATCGGAAGCTGATATGACACACATCAGCAACAGGTATGCTCGATGGTAGTTACCTATAACCTTTCAAATCAAAGGTAAGATTGAATAAAGCCACAGGTAAAAACGGGTAAAATTTCATAAACGTACCAACTTCCTCTACAGACCGGAAGCGCATGTCACACGCGGAGCCGACGCCATGACACATCAGCAGCAGGTGGTCTATGCTCGATGGTTCCGTATCCTCTATTTCCGATTCGACGCAACCTCTTACAACCCGCTGACGCATTGACTGTAGGAAATATAAATAAATGTTGTATTTAATTATTTTTTTTAAATATCGTTTAATTTTTATAATTTTATGTATTTTATAACATTAGTATATATCAATAATATATTTTTCTACTCCCATTTCGTAGTATAAAACCTCAAACCATCGTCGTCGTCGTTATCAACCCATATACGGCTCACTGCTGAGCTCGAGTCTCCACTCAGAATGAGAGGGGTTAGGCCAATAGTCCACCACGCTGGCACCACATCACACACGCAGAGAATTAAGAAAATTCTCTGGTATGCAGGTTTCCTCACGATGTTTTCCTTCACCGTTTTGAGACACTTGATAATTAATATCTTAAAATGCACACAACTGAAAAGTTGGAGGTGCATGCCCCGGACCGGATTCGAACCTACGCCCTCCGGTTATATCCACTGGGCTATCACGGCCTGTAGGAATCATCATTATCAACCCATATTCGGCTCACTGCTGAGCTCGAGTCTCCTCTCAAAATGAGAGGGGTTAGGCCAATAGTCCACCACGCTGGCCCAATGCGGGTTGGCAGACTCCGATAGTTCCGGGGCCAGTGTAGCTTTGAAACAGTGAAAGAATGTTTCAAATCAGTTCAGTAGTTTCAGATTTATGCAATCAAACAATCAAATTATTCCTCTTTATAATATTAGTATGAATAAGAGACTAAGAGATTAGTTTAAACCCGCGTAGTTCTCGTTCCCGTTTGAATACGGTGATAATAGCCTTTGGCACTCACAAATAACGTGTAAAAGAAATAAAAATCGGATCAGTAGATTCAGAAATTACCCCATACAGTACCACAAACTTTCCTCTTTATTATATTAGTATAGATTACTTCCTGGACCCAAAGACATAGTCTTTTTTTTTTTTTTTTTATTCTTTTACAAGTTAGCCCTTGACTACAATCTCACCTGATGGTAAGTGATGATGCAGTCTAAGATGGAAGCGGGCTCAGAATGAGAGGGGTTAAGCCAATAGTCCACCACGCTGGCCCAATGCGGCTTGGCAGACTTCACACACGCAGAGAATTAAGAAATTCTCTGGTGTGCAGGTTTCCTCACGATGTTTTCCTTCACCGTTTGAGACACGTGATATTTAATTTCTTAAAATGCACACAACTGAAAAGTTGGAGGTGCATGCCCCGGACCGGATTCGAACCCACACCCTCCGAAATCGGAAGCCCTCAAACCATATCACAAAGTTATTCATTTTCTCAGGTAGTATTCATTATCACACAGGTAAACTGTGCTACAAAGATTTTTATTTTTAAATAGTTCCATATTGGCTACAAAAATTCTGACTTTCATATTATAAGAGACAAAATCTAGGAGGTCATGCCCACCGACAATTATTATTTATTATTTACCAATTTTTGTTATTATGATCGTAGAAAAAGCATTGTATGCCACTGCACGTAATAAGCGATTGTAGCACTCGTGCTGTCTATTGTGCAATTGCCCCCATTACATAACAGTTCTATAAATAAGTATTACAAGCTTTTGCCGGAGTATGGAAGTCGGGTAAAACGTAATAAATATATTCTTGTCTATTTATAAGCCTTTACCTGACAGTAGAAGTCGGGTAAAAACCAATAAATATAGTATTGTGATCGCCATTGGGCTTTTCTCATGTCGACTACAACAACAACAAGCAGAGACTAACAATTTTCTCCTTCTGGAACCTCCACTCTCCCGCGCCATGGACCATGAAGATGAGGTGGTCTATCTTCTGTGTTTGGTCCTCCGATACGTTGATCTTTGGGTTGCGATACACGCTTTTACCGAATACGAATAGCTGGGGATAAGGATGGATGGGTTAGGATGAAGGATAGATTAGGATGAAGTAGGATGGTTAAAAGAGGCAATGGAATAGTTTCTAAGTTATTGCATAGCTTTTATCGCGGCGACCGAATCAAGAAATTCCGTAACGAAAATAAACCTAACACCCGAGCCGTGCAAGTTGATACATTTCGACGTTATCATATCGACTCAACTGGACAAGTGGTGTGAAACTAAGGGGAAAAACTTATTAAACCAAAGTTCGATTCCAGCTCGAAGTAAAGACATTTTTTTTTTATTTCTGGAACGAAGTTTCTTATCGCGCGTTGCGAATAGGGGCTAGACGGACTTTTTTTTAAACGACACTTTACCCGACTGCGTAAGGAGAGTAATGTATTTGCTATAGTTGTAAGTCGTGGCCTGAAGACAGCTGGTGAGCTCCAGGGTCTTCAAAAGGCCCCCCAAACCCTAAAGTTCCTTTTGATGAATGTTCCCAGATTTGATGGGATGGGATGGGATGGGATGCGATATCGATAGCGAACTTTGTTCCATAAACGTGTACCTTGACAACTCTCAAGTTTTTTTTAATTCATTTTTTTTTTATTATTTTCGAAAGAAAAAAAAGATAAAGCATAAATAAAATAAATAAATAAATACAATTGCATAAGTTGATATGACCATTCGAGATTTGCGGCAAATTATTTAATGTTCTGGTACATCTTGTAACGTGACAAGTAGCATTAACAGTCATTGTAGCATCGTTTTGTAGTAGAGGAAACACCTCGAGCAAGTACCAGGACTTGTGACTTTGCGTGTAAGTTTAAAAGATCCTTTCAGAACGCATTAACACTCACCTCCCCTGACAGACATGTTCTCCATGCCCACACTCCAGAACACACAACATTATTGCACATAATCACTAATGCGACGGTGTTCACGCTGCCTAACAAACAACTGAATTCAAGTTTATCAAATACTCTTTGATCACATGTTACGTATACTGGACAACAGAGCACTGACCGGCGTGGAGGTGAAGGCGTCAGCAGTCTGCAGAAAATGCACCATCACCGAGGGGCCGTGCATCACCACCATCTCCTCGTTGGGCAGCATCAGACGACGGTGCCACTCGCCCGAGCTCACGCTGCTGCGGTACATCTCCTGAACAACAATTCATCATCATCATCATAGTAATCCTCATTATCAACATCAATCATTACCAACCCATATTCGGCTCAATGAGTACGTATCTCCTTTCAGAATGAGAGGGGTTAGGCCAATAGTCCACCACGCTGGCCCAATGCGGATGGGCAGATTTCACACACGCAGAGAATTAAGAAAATCTTTAGATATGCAGGTTTCCTATACCATACGATATACGAGTATCTATAGTAGGGATTGCAATTGCTGGATCCAGCATACAGCAATCCAGCTGGATCCAGCGCCTTTTTAAACATGCTGGATCCAGCATACATCTTGATCCAGCGATGCGGATCCGCAAACGTAGGTATCAATTTCTATTGTTTAGTTTTGTTTAGTTTTTGATTTTCGAATCGGCGCGGCAACGTTGCCGTTCTGTCACCATAGCACGTGCCGCATGAAAGGCAACGCCGCCCGCCCCCTTTCCCCCTTACCAACTGTATCGCTTATGTTTGTTTATTTTATAAATCAAAGACAGTTGATGAGTTGAATAACTGCTCTCGTCTCGATAGAAAGTGTCTTTGTGTCACTAAAGTGCATATGAAGTGCGTGTTGGTTATTGTTAGAGAGACTTCCCTAAGCGCCGAGCTAGCTGAAGCACTACGCAACAGAATCGCAGAATGACGCCCCTCCGAAGTTACTGGTACATTAGTGTACTTGAAAAATCCAAAAAAGTATGAAGAAGCAGTTAAAAAACCTGGCTTTTTTCCATTGCCAAAAAAGAATGCGATGCGGCAGGAGATAAAAACATTGTTAAAACGAGTAAATAAACAATATATTATAGAGCCGGTGCAAGAAGATACCATGGAGATAGAAGTAGATCGTATAGATGATGACGCAGAACCCGTCGAAAGTTACGAAAAGTCGTTACGAAAAGATCCTAAAAAGAGAAATGAGCGTTCATGAAAGCGAAGGAGTGCGAGGTGAACATTTATCAGTGGTTTATGAGTATTTGACCTTAAAACCGACCAGTGTAGAGGCCGAAAGGGCATTCTCAGCAGCCGGCTACATATGCAGTTCTGTGCGAAGCAGGTTGGGAGATAAGACTATAGATAAAATTTGTTTTCTAAGGTCTTACTTTCAGAGAATTCAAAAAAAGAAGTAGTCTCTTATCGTCAGACTTTAAACTGCTTAATTATTAAGGATTAACGAGCGGAGAGAAGATTATTTCAAAGCTTGTTTTGTTTAATACAAAAATAGTATTGAAAATTAAAATAGTGTTATTGTTACGGTCCTTTTTTAAAAGAATGTTAATTAAGTTAATTTTAAAAGAATTTGTGAGACTGTTGGCTACTGATTAGCCGTCCTATCATTAAACATAAGCATAATTAATAAGATAGTGCTTACTTAGAAACATTATCTTAAATGTTATATGAATATAAGGTTAGTGGTTATATGTTTGTTATTCAATTTTATGTTGATTATTTTGATCTCAAATTATTAAAAAACCAAAGCAAATTAATATAAGATATCACCAAATGAGTGGAAGATTTCAAAGATTATCGTAAGAAGTACAAATTAATAAAAAAAGTCTTAAAAATGTCGTCTTTTTATTTTCGTTCCACGTTTTGCTGGATCCGCGCTGGATCCAGCTGGATTCAGGTCAATCCAGCAAAAATTCCGCTGGATTGAAAACGCCGCTGGATTGCAATCCCTAATCTATAGTCCGTTTGGTATATGCATTTGGAAATGCAAAGTAACCGGAAAAACTGAACTTTGGATATAACTTTGGGGAGCCTAGAAAAGCTTAAAAGCAAATTTGCGACCAAGATTTCTTATATGCATTTTCCGTCATAAATAAGATTATAAAATTTCAAAATCTATCAAATTTTTTTTTTTCGAAATTACGTGAATATTCATACAGTATTAGCTTCCTTACATTAAATGTGACATTTTTTTATAAATGAACTATAAACATAAACGCACAAATAACAAAGATATTATAATGATTTTATTTGAACGCCCATACAAATCTTAACGATCAGCGAGCCAACGACGTCACTAGTTCGTGCCATTTTGTATGGAGCGTTTTTCAGGGATCCGCGGCAGCGCCGTAAATCTAACCTTTTAAATCCCTGTAGCTCCGAAAGTAATGATCGCAGATATCCTGTTACTTTTAGAAAATTGCTTTACTATTAGCATACTCTTAATTTATATACAATTTAAAAAACTGTCATCATCCCAATTCGGTTAACACTAACTCTTGTCTGTCAGTAATGGCTACTTTAACTAGATTTGTTACATATAATATATATAAGGATAACAAGTAAGGAAGATTTTGAAGAGACAATTTTAAGAAATGAGACGACAAACCTCTAGCTTCTCGGCCACAGTCTCCGTGTAAGGGATATATCGGGGCACCGCCGTGCCTTTGTAGAACCAACTGCATCTGTAAACATTTTGTATTTCAACAAAGAGCCTCAATAGCTCAACAGAGGGGGGGGGGGTTCCCATCTCGCCCCGTTGGTCTATTGTAGTACCCCAAGTCCCTCGATTACAGGTGCTATTAACAGTCATTATTTATGTTATTGTTTAGCGGAGGGGAGCTCAGTTGTTTGTTAGGCAGCGTAGACACCGTCACGCTGCCAGTTGTGTGATTTGTGCAATAATGTTTTGTGATAAACAATAATTACAATTATTGTTTATCATAAATTGTTTAGTGAGGGCATGGAGAAGATGTCAGGTAAAGTGAGTGTTTATGCATTCTGAAAGCATCCTTTAAACCTACCCCCAAGGTCACAAGTCCTTGGACCTGCACGATGTGTTTCCTCTACCACAAAATAATGGTAAAATCACTGTTACTGCTACCCGTCACTTCACAGTCGTGCAATGCTCTACCCTATGTACCCTATGTGTTTGTCATTGATATACCATACTCAACATTGATTACGTTATCAACCCATATTCTGCTCACTGACTGAGCTCGAGTCTCAGAATGAGAGGGGTTAGGCCAATAGTCCATCACGCTGGCCCAATGCGGATTGACAGACTTCACACACGCAGAGAATTAAGAAAATTCTCTGGTATGCAGGTTTCCTCACGATGTCTTCCTTCACCGTTTGAGACACGTGATATTTAATTTCTTAAAATGCACACAACTGAAAAGTTGTGTGCATGCCCCCGGACCGGATTGGAACCCACACTCTCCGGAAGCGGAGGCAGAGGTCGTATCCACTGGGCTATCACGGCTATCACAACATTGATTACCTCATGACATTGGTAGGTTTGTCTGTCCAATACACAGCCGTCCTGATGCGTCCCATTACGTTGACGTCGAAACGACCGCCGTCCGTTGCAACTACCGTGTTCTCGTTAAGGTCAGCTGCAGGCAAACATTAATTCATCATTATATCATCACAATCATTACCATTATCAGCCGATGACACTGGACATAAAATCCTTGTAAGTAAGCCTCTTTTAAAAAGAGAACGCGTGCAAAATTCAAAGCAAAGAGCAGAGTTCAAATGAACTGCGACTGAAGATAGGGGTCTGGTGATGAAGACAAAGGACGGCTAAGGGAACTCCTCAACGGTTTACAGTAGCTATCTTGTGATTGGGCTTGATTAATTTGTATTGATGAGAACTTTACATCTAGATGGGTAACACAAAGAGAAGAATGAATGCGAGTAAAGGTTAAAGTAGTATTTTTAAAATTGGTTTCTTTGATTGTATCGAAGTACTAATGATAAGAAAATAACGTCGTGGTTTAAGGGCTTATAATCGAAATGTTTAATTATTTTTATTTTACACATATAACATGGTATTACTAAAAATGGAGAAATAAAAAAATACAACCGACTTCAAAATTATAAAAAATGTTTTTACTAAACTAAAAGGCAAAAATAACATCGTATGTGCTACTTTGTCAGTTTGCTCAGTGCGATCAGTTTGAAGGCGGTACCAAGTAATTAATGTATTAATTCAAGCCGTTTAAATCATAAACATTTAGGATTTTCAGACGGTTGTATATTTTTAGAAACGGCTATAACTAACACAGCGCTACCTTGACGCCGCCTTCAAACTTATCGCAAACTGAAAACGTAGCACATACGATGTTATTTTTTGCTATTCGTTTAGTAAAAACATTTTTATAATTTTGAAGTCGGTTGTATATTTTTATTAAAATTTTTTATTTCTCAATTTTAGTGATACCATGTGTAAAATAAAAAAGATTAAACATTTTGATTATAAGTCCTTAAACCAGGACGTTATTTCCTTATGATTAGTACCTCAATACAATCAAACCAATTTTAAAAAAAGGTACTATTTTAACCTTTACTCGCATACATTATTCCCCGTTCTTTCGTTCTGTTGACCCCTCAGACCAATTATTGTATAGGACCTGCCTCGCTAGACGTTACTTTTCTGTCAAAGTAAAATCAACGATCTAATGCGATTTTAAAAACTGACTCTATAGTATCGATGTTAAATAGTAGTAATCGTGTTCGTAAGTTAAAGAGCTCCGTAAAAATACCTTTTTGTGTAATTGAATTGTGTAAAAAACGTGCAAAAACTACTAGTTTAGTATCAAATATATACCAAATCTAAGCTCGTTTTCCTCAGAAAATGACAGACAATTTTACTCGTGACTGTGAGTGCGATACAGGTCCTTCTATAATTGGTCTGAGGTTGACCCATCTAGATGTAAAGTTCTTACCAATATAAAATACTTACGGCTATTGTACGCATCCTCCAAAGCTTTAGAGTCCCCAAAAGAGAACCCCCGCCATATTGACTTGTCTTCATAGTCCACCCGGTAGAACCAGTGGTGCTTGACGGGCGAATAGTCCGGCGAAGAGCGGTTCTGCAAAACGTGTTACATTTTTTTTTCAATTTTATTTTTTTTATATAAATATTTGCCATATCTTTTAAATATGACTAATATTCTCATTCCCCTCTAACTTTTCGGGAAAGACTGTAGTTAGAAGTGGGTACTACAATAGACTAGCAGAGCGGGGATCGAACCACCACCCCTCGGTGATGAGTCCAACTGCTCTTACTGTTGAGCTATTGAGGCTCTAAACAGATCAGTTTGTTATTACATCTATACTAATATCAAGAAAGCTTTTTCCACAGAATGCGCTAATCTCAGAAAATGCTGGTTTGAATTGAAAAATTCTCATTATAGTCAAAATTAGATGGGATTCTTGGAATTTGAGATAACAAGTATTTTGGCATTCTAAAAGTTGTCTTAAACCCTATATATGGTAGGACGTTCTCGTCGATTAAAATGTGAGTATAAACGATTTCTTTTTTGCAAATACCTCATTTTATATGGGTTTTCACTATAATAAATAAATAATAAGTAGATCCAAAGATTTCCACCTATTGTGAAAATCTCTGGATCTACTTAATCGATTTTAAAATTCTTTTACCATAAGAAAGCCATGTTATTTGTGAGTGTCATAGGCTATTTTATCCCCGTATTCCTACGGGAACGGGAACTACGCAGGTGAAACCGCGGAACGCTGTTAATCTTTACCATTGTTATAAAGAGGTAGTTTGAGGTATTGTAGGGGGAATCTCTGGATCTATTTAAGCGATCTTGAAAATTCTTTTACTACTAAAAACCGGCGTTATATGTAACTGTCATACGCTATTTTATTGCCGTATTGTTACGTGAACGGGAACTACACAGGTGAAACCGCGGAACTCTGTTAATCTTTACTATTATTATAAAGAGGTAAAGTTTGAAGTATTGTAAGGACAAAATCTCTGGATCTACTTAACCGAATTTGAAAATTCTTTTACCACTAGAAAGCTACATTATTTGTGAGTGTCACAGGCTATTTTATCCCCATATTCGTACGGGAACGGGAACTACACAGGCAAAACCGCGGAACGCTGTTAATCTTTACTATTATTATAAAGACGTAAAGTTTGTGGTATTGTAGGGGGAAATCTCTGGATCTAAAAAACTGATTGTAAAAATTCTTTTACCACTAGAAAGCTATATTATTTGTGAGTGTCACAGGCTATATTTTATCCTCTTATTTTCACGGGAACGAGGACTACGCAGGTGAAACCGCGAGGCGTCTGCAAGTTATTAAATAAAATCGTAAATACCTCGCTCATCGATACGATTCTATCACTATTGTCATCAAACGTTTGGTCCACGAAGTTAACTGTCATCCCCCTTTTTCCTCCGCCATCTTTTTTTTCATTCAAACTACATCCCTCTTTATTTGTATCACACTTGTTATCCATCCCTTTTCTCACTTTCAAACTATCAAAATCTACTTTAGAAAAGTTTTTGGTCATGCCACAGCAATATTTACAATTTTTTACAATATCCTCAAATTTTAAATCATCACTAACGTCTCCTAATTGATTGTTTTTTAAATCTTTATCTTTTTTGTCTGTTTCTAGGCGTTCGATTTTATCTAAATTTGCAGATTTTGGTTCACCTATATTTACTTCTTCAGAATTAATAATTTTATGCACTATGTTGAAATAATTGACAGTTTTATCTACTTCGTCTGGAGTGAAGTTTTTAAATGACGTCAAATCGCGAATTAAACTTATATTTGCGTTTTCTGGAATGTTCGAAGCTTCATCATTTGGTACATTTGTCTGTGTATCAAAAAAGCTTTTGACGTTTTGCTGTATTGAATCGTAAGCATCAGTTTTAGGTTTGTGCCTATAGTGGTCTTGTGATTGGCTTAATTCAAAAAAAGATTTTGAGTGATCTGGTTTGGGTGGACTATTGAAGTAGCTGGATAGTCTACTATAGTTGTACGCATCTGAGCTGTCTGTGCTTTCTACGTTTGATGAAAAGAAGCTATTGGCATCCGGGAGTGATTCGACTTTTGGCTGTACAGGTTTCTGGGGTTCTAGTCTATTATGGTTAAACGCGTCTGAGCTTTCTGTGCTTTCTATATTTGTTGAAAAGAAACTGTTGGGATCCGGCAGTGATTCAACCTTTGGTTGGATAGGTTTATGAGGTTCGTCTTTAATTGCTGGTTTATCTATATTCCTGGATAGTCCACTATAGTTATACGCGTCTGCGTTATCTATGCTATCCACATTTGATGAAAAGAAGCTATTTGGATCCGTGATTGGTTCAACCTTTGGCTGTATAGGTTTCGGAGGTTCTTTTTCAATCGCTGATTTATCGATATTCCTGGATAGTGTACTAAAGTTATAAGCATCTAAATTTTCTATGCTATCTACATTTGATGAAAAGAAGCTATTTGGATCCGTGATCGGTTCAATCGTTGGTTGTATTGGTTTCTGACGTTCTTTTTCAATTGCTGGTTTATCTATGTTCCTGGATTGTCTGCTAAAGTTACGCGCATCTGAATTTTCTATACAATCTACATTTGTTGAAAAGAAGCTATTGGGATCTGGAAGTAATTCAACCTGTGGTTGCATATGTTTCTGAGGTTCATCTTTAATTGCCGATTTATCTATATTCCTGGATAGTCTACTATAGGTATACGAGTCTGTGTTGTCTATGCTATCCAAATTTGATGAAAAGAAACTATTGGGATCCGCGATCGGTTCAACTTTTGGCTGGATAGGTTTCGGAGGCTCTTTTTCAATTGCTAATTTATCTACATGCTTATCTTGTTTTTCTTCTATATTTTGTTCAACAATATTTGAGAACGCTGGCAACCTCTCAGTAATTGTCACTGATGAATCTTCTATAATCTTTTTAACCAAATTTTTAACGTCAGCAACCATCAGCACACTCGGAATTTCTGTGTATGGGGCTCTTTTACTGTCTGAACTATCTGTTAGATAAGTAACATTTGGTAATGTGATGGTAGAAGGATTGATATTTTGATTGCTGAATACGGGAAGACCACCGGCGATGCTCAAACGACGTTTGTATTCCTCTTCGAAACCCGGTGGAATACGCATTGGTGTACAGTTGACGGAATAAGTTACAGTGGACGGAGAGTTTAATGTATTCCTGTAATGATTTTCAACTGCATAGTTGCCTGTGTCGAAATACGAAGCTATAGTCAAAGCTGGACTTGTTGACGTCGGTAGTTCAAATGGTAAATCTTTTTTCAAATCAAAAAATTCCGGTTCCGGATTGGTTTCCATTTTCTTATACCTCTCTACCCGATTGGTGAACGTATCAGCATCTGGTATTGGATCGTCTGAACTCCTTTCACGTTCCTTATACTCTATTTTATCATCGTCCGTTTCAGATGGCTCTATTGTAAACTCTTCGTAAAGAGGAAAGTCTTTCTTAGCGTCTTGCTCAATAGAATGCACGTCTAAGCCACTTTCATCTGACTTTGTATCTTCTTCGGGAGGTGCAGTAGGTATGTTTAGCGGTGGGTATATTAACAAGGTATCTTCTTGAGAAATCCTATATTCAGCTTTTATTTCATCGCTGGCGTTAGTGGGTATGTTCTCAAATATCGATGTTTTATCTTGAAAGAACCCCATAGAAAGAGGATCTGGTGAAAAGCCATAGTCATGGCCATGAAGAGTCAAACACTGAGTTTCGTTGGTTGACCACCCATAATTTATGTTTGAATTGACACTAATATCGTCTATTAATGGCACAGGCGATGGTAATTTCATTGTTTCAATAATATCTTCAGTTATATGAGAAATTTCAGGTTTATCGGCAGTAAAACTACTAGCTAACGAATATTCAACTGGGTTAGCCAATTGTATTGGGGCTGTTATATTTTCTACTAATTGCATAGTTAAATCTTCCGAATCTTTGTCTTCCGGCTTATTAAACTCCCGACACGTTTCACAAATACTTAATTCAGACACTTGCTGCGAATCCTCTGTAATCGGCACACTTTTTTCAAAAAGATTAGTAGTTGATATCTGGTTTAATAAGTTCTGAGAATCATCATTTATATCCACTTTGCCCAATTTTTCTTCAATATTTTTTATATTTTCGTATGGTGCAGAGGCATTATCTGACTGACCAAAGTTAAAGAGTGTGTAAGCATGATGGCTCACTTTGTCTGTTTCTTTATTATCGTCTGTAATTTTATCTTTAAGGCTGGAAGGAGATTGATCTTTTACGCTATCATCTAAATACTCTGGTGGTACTAAATCATCGGACAAATTTTGCAAAACGGGCAATACAACAGTTGTTAAAATTTCTTTTGTATTCGAATCAGCTGTACTGGGTGTGCCAAAAAGACTTTGCAATCCACTACTGCTTATATTATCGTTGCTATGAGTAGGAAATTGATAATCATAGCCAAGGTTTGATGAAATATTATAATTTAAAGTAGATTTGTGCAGTATTTCTCCGAATCCAGTATAAGGTTGTATTCCCCTCTCTTTTTCAGGAAGTTTGTTTGTAATGAAATACTCTTGGGGCTGATGTCTATCAAAAAAATTTTCTGCGGAAATATCTGAAAATACTTTAATGTTATGAGCTAGTTCCTTATCCTTAGAAGAATTCGTTTCTAATAGTGAATGTGGCTCCTCTTTTGAATAACTAAAAAATGACGAAGGATCACTAGACATTTCAGATTGTTCAAATATTTCTACTGAACTACTTGTCGGGATATCAATTTTGTCAGTACAGATTTCTTGGCCAGTTTTTAATACTTGTTCTAGATTACCCGAGGTATTTAATGGTATGCATTCTGTCAATGGTGAAACATTAACGACTTTTTCATATTCATCGTCTCTGGGAGGCTGTTCCGCATCGGTTTTTATGGTAGTGTCTGAAGATAGCAGTGGCGTATTTAAATACTCCTCCATTCCTTTTGAAGTAACTGTTTCACTTTTGTTGATGTCTTCAAATTTATTCGCCGAATGTGCTAACAGATTAACTGTGTTAGATGGTGTTTGCTGGTACATGCCATCCCATTGTGGATAATTAGTATTATGGTAATTTTGTGCTTGATTAAAATAGTCTTGCGTTTGATACTGCTGTTGTATCATAAATTGTGAAGAGTCTGTCTGATAACTGTTTAAATTAGGGTTCACTTGTTGTTGAATAACACTAGGAATATTAGGATCATGATATACTTCTAAATGAGCACTTTCGGGAGATGAAAAATTTTGATAACTTCCAACAGATAAAGTGTTATCATAATATGATAAATTGTCATGTTTCTTTTCTTCAACTTTCGTGTCATTATATGCGGGATCAAAGAAGGTTGTAACGGTATTTTGGATCTTATTAATATCTATGGAACTAAGTTTAGATTTTAACGATCCAATTATGCCGAAACTTTTTGACTCTTGAGGAGTTTCTTCATAACTTTCAGTAGTTTGCCTACTCAAGTCGAAAACTGTGTTAAATTCACTATACATTAATGGTTTCTGCTCTGCTCGTTCGTTTGCACCAAACGTTGGGTATACTGTTGCTGTAGATTTATTTAAATCAAACGAAGTCGGAGGTTCAAATGTACTAGGTAAACTGTAATCTTGGGTCAAGGGTGGTACACTTTGGTCTGGAGTAAATATATCACCAGGGTAGAAACTTGACCCTGCTGTAGGCACAGTCAGATCAAATGGTATTGCGTTTTCAGGAGCGTCGGTCAATGCTGTTGTTGCAATATTTTGGTTTGTAGATTCTACAATTTGTCCAGGCGTAAAAATAGCACCTTGAAATGAGGTATATCCAATAGGATTTAGTACCGGTTTTATATTATTACTTATGTTACCAACACCTTCAATTGGACCTGAATAATACTGTGGTTTTTTCTTTGTCAGTCTATAACTAAGATTTCCTGATATTTTCGGTGGTTCCAATGTCTCTTTAAGAAGTTCAGATGGTGCATTTATCATGGACTGTGTTAGCTTATCCTGAGTTGCGGCATCTTGGTATTTTTGTATGTCTTCTTTCGCTTTTTGTGTAGTAGGAATGTTTAGTGTAGAAGGATTGATAAACATAGGCGGTGCAATACTTGTATGTTCGCCTGTTATTTGTTGAGAAACCGTTGTTTGAAGCGAGGTTTCATTTGAGTACTGACCAAACATAATTGTATTTGCTTCCTTCGCTTTCATAACATTATTCGAATCAGTAATCGGTCTACTTGTTGGTTGAATTGTTTTAGGAGGTCCAGTAATCATCTTTCCTGCTTCTTTGTCAAAAAAAGGATTTACCGTAGGTATTGATGATAATTCTTTTGGAACATGTGGTATAGATGTGGATGTTTCTGGTAACGTAGACTTTACATGCACTGAAGAATTAGATATCAACAAATCATGTGATGGAGTTGAAGAATGTAATGGTATTTGCATTGATGATTCTGGATTATTTGCTGGGGGTAACGTTTGAGTCTGTAAATTAGTTTGTGTAATAGATTCCAATTTGTCTGAGCTAAAATGTTCTATATTTGCAGGTTGCAGATGCGGGTTGGGTGAATTATACGATGAGGCTAACTGTTGTGGTTCTGGTTCAAATGGAGCTGAAGGAATGAAGATGTTGCCGTGCGGAGCCATACTTGGTAAAGCTTGTGGTTTTATTATCGGATGATTAGCAGAAATACGCCTAGCTACTGATGGTGGTAAAACTGACTTTCCTACAGTCGTAGGACCGTCACTCCGCGGTATATTCGAGAACATAGGTGGCGGTGGAATAACTCCGGTTGTTTGAGGCGGTAGTGGTTCAAATCTACTATCAGGTATAGGATTAAAGCTGCTTATGGGCGATGGAAAATTGTGTTCTTCGAATGTTATTGCGTTATTTGCATTATTTTTTGTAAATAAACCAGGTTGTCTTTCAGCTGCATGCCCAGTGTCAAAATTATATTGTGTAAATTGAATATTTAAGTTTGCACCACTTTGAGCAATCACCGGATTGTGTACATTTATATTATCATTCGCAGTTTCAGCAACTATTTGAGTTGGTATGTAAGTGGTTGTATTAGTTTGATTAGCTGTTGCATTAAATCCTGTTTGATCTGATACCAAAGGTACAGTTGCTGTTATATTTGTTTTATTATTATTATCTTCAGTTTTTTCCATAGTTATTTGAGTTGGTTCATATGAACCTTTGTCAACGTTATCTATTGCTATAGTCTTGTATATATTTTCTGTTTTTATGTTATCTGTGACTGGAGTTTGCATATCATATGTTGTCGTAGCTCCAATATTACTTCCATCATACGCTACGTTAGCTATGTTAGGATCAGGTATGAAAAATGATGGTGTATTTTGCGTGCTTGGCCCTGGTTTGAACGTCTGTATGTTTTGGTTATCTCCAGAACTCAGCCCCGGTACTTGTGCGTATACTTTCTTTCTCGTCGTTATTCTGTAGTTTGAAGTTGTACCTGGAAATAAAAAATTGGCGTCGTTATTGAATGGAATCATCTAGAAAAACTAATATTACAAAAAACTACTTCGTTCGTACAGTAGTCAGCATATGTAGCTTCGCATCACGAAGTCTTGAGTTCAAATCGTCGTCGCTCGAATGAAGTAGGTACTAACTTTTTTCTTCTTAGTATAAATTCCCAGACTGGAGTTGAGAAATTAGTTGTTTTACACCCTTGTGCTTTAGAGAGCTTTTAAGCTGTCGGTCTCGCTCATTATTCCGCTGATATTAGTCGTTTAAAAATCTAACACTATCACCCTGTGCCCACCAACACGCATTAACGCAGCGTGGTGGGTCTAAGCTGCGTATCCCGACTTTTAACTATACGTAAGGAGGCCTGGATTATCATTAACATCAGAGTGCCTAGTGGGTGTTTTCAATGTTTTCTAATTGTAATACTGTGATGATCGCGTCAACGTAAACGAGAATTTCAACATTGTAACACTGCTCGAATAAAAACGTCATGTTTTAAAAACGCTGTCGTGTGAACATATGTGAATGCATTTGTTGTATTTGGACGGTTTATGAATATATATATATATATATATATATATATATATATATATATATATATAGCTATTTTATGTGTGTTCACGCATAACTTCGTCATTTATTTGGATAATTCTTTTTTTTTAACGTCCGTTATTAAACCTCTCGTGCAAGTGAGTGCTGAGACCACCAACACGCGTTAAAGTAGCGTGGTGGGTCAAAGCTACATATCTCGACCCCTACCTATACAAAAGGAGGCTTGGATTATCATTAACTGTTCTAAGCCATTAAAATTGACAGCCTCCGTGGCGCAGTGGTATGCGCGGTGGATTTACAAAACGGAGGTCCTGGGTTCGATCCCCGGCTGGGCAGATTGAGATTGTCTTAATTTGTCCAGGTCTGGCTGGTCGGAGGCTTCGGCCGTGGCTAGTTACCACCCTACCGGCAAAGACGTACCGCCAAACGATTTAGCGTTCCGGTACGATGTCGTGTGGAAACCGAACAGTGTGTGGATTCTCATCCTCCTCCTAAAAAGTTAGCCCGCTTCCATCTTAGACTGCATCATCACTTACCATCAGGTGAGATTGTAGTCAAGGGCTTACTTGTATACAAAAAAAAAATAGGTTGCTATAAATATCTAAATAAACTAAATAGCTATCAATCTCGTAATCCCATAACAACATATTTAAAGGCGTTTTCAAAAGAGGTTGACTCACAGGGGAAAATTATCTCCAAGTGGCCATTAGATTGTTAAAAAGAAGGCCATGTTAATGACCCAGCGTGACCCCACGCGGGTAATTCAAAAAAATTCACGCAATCATAAACTTATACAGTACCTTGAGGTACGAAATTACGTATGATGGACATTGTTAATTTTTGGGGTTCCGCATTTAAAAAGGGTTATCGCCGCGTTGCAACGACTTGCGGTAGGGACGGATTCAGTGTGCTCGTGGCGTTCGAGCCCATGCCATGGGAACTTAGAAGAACGTGAAATCTTTATGAAGCAGCGCCATCTACATTCTAGATTTAAGATTCCAGGATAGTAAGTTCAATGACCTATGGTGTGTATGTAATAAAATGTTTTTAGAGATTGAAACCGTATAAGCACGGAAAAAAAGCGAAAAAAAAAAGAATTGTTTTTCCTTTTAATTATGAAGCGTAATAGGAAGAATGTGTTTGTATTTCTAAAGCAAAGGGATTATTTAAGAAAGACAGTAAGTGTACATTATTTTCAACGACGTTCTACAAAGTGGTGTATAATAAAGGTACGATTTAATAATCCTGAGTTCGAGCCCGGGGGTATCAATGGAAAACGTTTTGTCTTTTTTTTTGTTTTTCTCTATTGGTTTCTTCAACTATTAGATTAGCATTATTATTTTTATAACAATAATGGATACTATACTAAAAATACCGTAGCTAGTTACTAGATGGCGCTATCACAGGCGTTCCGAAAAAAGTTAGAGTAGCCTATCTATTTCCAATAATACACTGTAATCTTTGTTCGAGCCGTCCACATCTCTTGTTGTGTAATTCTTTATTGGTTACTTGGGATATGCGGGAGTGACTTGAGTGGAAAAGGGGAGTGTTTGTTAACAGTCAAAGGTACCTTTAACCCTACACACATCGTTCACAAGTGCGTGACTCCACTCAAGGTCATTCTCTGCCACTCAGGGTTTATTAATAACATTCTTAGTGGGAATTGTTAGACCTGACAGACTTTCATTCAATAATTGTGTTTGCAGACAACCGCTTCTGATGTGAAACCCCTTATACTATGACAAAAGTAGACACGATAAAGGTGCCAAACACACGCCAATAGTTCATAGGTTTGATCCCCGCCCGCAGAACAATTGTCTTAAGCACCCCGAACAGTTTTGAACGAGATTATCGGCTAGCCCAGGATCCATAGATAATTTCTTTTAGAATTGATTACTATCAAGTTAATTTTCCGTGAGTAACTTCATCTTGATAAGTCGCTCAACTTTTATACATATTTACGAAAATTCTTGATTCTGGTAGCTAACTGGTTTACTAGGTAATGAAAATTTCTGAGCGTCGGTACGAGATAATGAACCACGCAATTTGTAGGACATTGTGGCTGTTAAGTTGTATAATTATTAATTAGGAAACAGTTTTGACGGCTTCCGTGGCGCAGTGGTATGCGCGGTGGATTTACAAGACGGAGGTCTGGGTTCGATCCCCGGCTGGGCCGATTGAGGTTTTCTTAATTGGTCCAGGTCTAGCTGGTGGAAGGCTTCGGCTGTGGCTAGTTACCACCCTACCGACAAAGACGTACCGCCAAGAGATTAAGAGTTCCGGTACGATGTCGTGTAGAAACCGAAACGGGTGTGGATTTTCATCCTCCTCCTAACACAATAGCCCGCTTCCATCTAAGATAGCATCATCACTTACCATCAGGTGAGATTGTAGTCAAGGGCTAACTTGTAAAGAATAATAATAAAAAAATACATCTGGTTAATAGCTTTTAATAAACTTCCTCCCAGCTTGTATTAATAACGAGGTTATTAACAAAACTACAAGTTTTTACGGAACCCACGATGGGTGCAACCAACTCGCACTTGATCGGCTTTTTGGTATTTTTAATCCTTGCTTGAAGGTTTATAACACAGGATTTGGAAAGCACATTACAAATATTTTGAGTAATGAATACGGATATAATGAATAAAATCGGACAAGTGTGAGTTGAACTCGCGTGACGAGGGTTCCGAACTATGTTTTACTATCATGTTTTTTTGGAATCTGGCATTTTCATATCATAAAATATTTGGGCTTATTTTTTCGTTAAATACTATTTCTATATTAATGACGTGTAACATACGTTTCATACAAATTGCACTTCTTAGGTATTATTGTATGATACAATAACTATGAAGTAAGTAAGTAACATGTCCGGGGCACGTTCAACTTTTCAGTTGTATGTGCATTTTAAGGATATAAATATCACGTGTCTCAAACGGTGAAGGAAAAACATCGTGAGAAAACCTGCATACCTGAAATTAATCCCAATTCTCTACGTGTTTGGTGTTTGAGGTCTTCCAATCCGCATTGGGCCAACGTAGTGAACTATTAACCCGACCCTTCTCATTCTGGGAGACTCGTGCTCACCAGTGAACCAAATATGGGTTACTACTTATTATTAATGATGACGATATTGTTTTGCTTTTTGGGAATCCCAGGTACCAGTGGCGAAGGATGGAATTTTGAAGAAGGCAAAGAAAGAAACTCCCAAAGAAAATGAAAGTCATACCGCTTGATACTCAGATTTCTTATACATCCATCGTTATCAACCCATATTCGGCTCACTGCTGAGCTCGAGTCTCCTCTTAGATTGAGATAGTCCAATAGTCCACCACGCCGGCCCAATGCGGATTGGCAGACTTCACACACGGAGAGAAATAAGAAAATTCTCTGGTATGCAGGTTTCCTCACGATGTTTTTCCTTTACCATTTGAGACATGTGATATTTAATTTCTTAAAATGCACACAACTGAAAATTTGGAGGTGCATGCCTCGGATCGGATTCAAACCCACACCCTGCGGAATCGGAAGCAAAGTGGGTACTATATATTATTAAGGTTTAATATTCCCACGGCTCGGTGTTCTATGGACGCACAAAGTTGACCTTAAGCTCCAACTGTGGAGAGTTCATCATAATAAATAATAACCACACCAGTCATTACCTCGTTTTCGGAAAGCTATGAACCTTTGTTACGCAAGACAGAGTTACGTGACCGACTGTATAACCGAGCGATCAATGGACGTACCTAATGTACAGATTCCGTGAAGATATCGTCGTCGAATATCGTCATCTACTAGCGGACGTCCGTCTTTAGATCTCCTTAATCCGACCCTGTCGCAAAATCCGTTCTTTGCGCACGTTTAGGCTACCTCGCTGCCAAATTTTATCTTTCTACGCTTACATACTGTACAAATTCCATGTAGATATTAGTTTTGACGGCCTCCGTGGCGCAGTGGTATGCGCGGTGGATTAACATAACGGAGGTCCTGGGTTCGATCCCCGGCTGGGTCGATTGATATTTGGGAGCCTTCGACCGTGGCTAGTTACCACCCTACCGACAAAGACGTACCGCCAAGCAATTTAGCGTCCCGGTACGATGTCGTGTAGAAACCGAAAAGGGGCGTGGATTTCATCCTTATTCCTAACAAGTTAGCCCGCTTCCATCTTATACTGCATTATCACTTACCATTAGGTGAGATTTTAGTCAAGGGCTTGTAGAGAACAAAAAAAAAAGATGACATTGTGAGTTTTGTTGACAATGGGCTTTACGGAAAACGAAAAATGCTGTTTTTATTGACTTGGTGTTAATTATATTAGGTGCCTATTAGATTAAAGATAGTGAATAGGCCAGCTGCCCGTATAGCAGGTCGTTAAAATAGGTTAATTAATAATATGTAATAAAAAAATTCTTCAAACATACCAGTCGTCGGTGGTTCCTTCAACGGAGGCGGCGCCACAGCAACCGGCGGCTCAGGCACAGTAGAAGCATTCACAGCATCAGCTTTACGTGCATCATGCTTGGGTTCATCTGGCGTAACCTCTCTACTCTTCAAACTCAACATATTACTGAAAGAACTGAACACTGCACTCGCTACGTGCGGCAAAACATTCGGTAATTGAGAAAAATTCTGTGCAATATCAGCTGTTATACTTTGTTGTACATTCTCTGAACCCACTGGTTCTACGGAGTCATTCAAGTTGATCTCCTCAAGGTTCTCTTCTGCTTGTAAATTTGCGTTCTGTTCTGTCACGTTGCTGTTCAGTGGAGCGCTCACGTATCTCGTACCTTGTAGTCTTGCGAAATATTCGTTCACGTCGAAATCGTCTGTAGTTTTAACAGAAGCTTTTGATATGGTATGCATATCGTTGTTTTTCTCGTTTTGCGTGTTTTTATTATTGTTTATTGTGTGTATACTTTTCATTGGTGTGCTCTGTTGCTGTGGTGTGATGGAGTGCGTGTCGCCCGATAAAGCTGTTACGTTGTGGTCGGAGTGCCACAAGGATCTCATCTGGCTCTCGTTTTGTTCATCTGTAACAAAGAAATTATATGAATATAGTTAACTGTTTAAAAGCCTCAATAGCTCTACGGTCAACGGGTCGGAATCATCACCGATGGTGGTGATTCGATCCCCGCCCGCTGGACTTTTGTTTTACTACATATAAAAGAAAACTGAAGTTATTATTTAATACGTTTTTATTACATTAATCACACTAATATTATCAAGTCGAAAGTTTGTGTATGTCTATTACTAGTACACGTCGGGACTACTGTATCAATTTGGGTGAAATTTAAAATGGAGATAGATGATACCATGGATTAACACATAGACTACATATGTCCCGAAAAAATCCGCGGTTGCCTCGGGATTTATGATGAACACTATCCCACGGGAACTGAGTCACGGACGTTTGCTTCTTTCTAAACTGGTATATTTCAGTTTTCCGTTATTCCTTTCCACAATAGGCTGCATTACCACTTACCATCAGGTAGGATTGTAGCAAAGCACTAGCCTCGTCGTCAATATCAGCTAAACTGTCTTCCGCAAATAGAACATCAATAATTGGTTACAGATTTGTATGTAAAGCACCCAGGCTAACTAATAGGTGGGTGTGGGTGAAAATGAACGTTTATCTTACTGATCCACTTTCCCCTTAAGTGCTAGGCTGTGGCGGGACTAAAGACTAGTTGGTTACACCCGACTTCATTTTGATCACTTTAAAACGATCATATATATAAATGCGAAAGGTCATTCATGACGAAATCACAAAAACTGGATATTCAATTCCGGATGTATGTTTGGATGTTTGTTTGGCTGTCTGACTGAAGCGATTTAGCTGAAATTTGGAATGAAAATAGATTTTACTCTGACTTAATACATAGAGACTTGGTCGCTGACTATGGGCCTTATTAGAAGGCTCAAAGTCACTCAGCGGGCGATGGAGCGAGCTATGCTTGGAGTTTCTCTGCGTGATCAAATCAGGAATGAGGAGATCCGCAGACGAACCAAAGTCACTGACATAGCTCAGCGAGTCGCGAAGCTGAAGTGGCAAAGGGCGGGCCGCCAGTTCGAAGAGCCGATGGACGTTGGGGTCCCAAAGTACTGGAATGGCGACCCCGCACCGGAAAGCGCAGTGTTGGGCGACCCCCACTAGATGGACCGAGGATATCAAGCGGGTTGCAGGGAGCCGCTGGATGCTGGCAGCTCGAGACCGTTGTGTTTGGAGGTCCATGCAAGAGGCCTATGTCCAGCAGTGGACGTCTATCGGCTGATAAGGTAAGGTAATACATAGGCTACTTTTCATCCCGGAAAAATCCATGGTTCTCGCGGGATTTGTGAAAACCTGAATTCCACGCGGACGAAGTCACGGGCGTCCGCTAGTACTGATTAAATGCCGCTGGTGTAGTGGTCATTTTGTCTGTTTGTTTGTCGGTGTAAGGTCTAAACTGCACCCATTTGAGCAGAAACGTGACTGTCAGGGCGTGACGAGTTGGCCGTAGCCCGATAAAGGCTAAGGTATGCCAATTATCTCTGTTACTGTCCAACTGGGAAATCGGACATTTGATAAATTGCCTAATTAATATTTTGGTAAGTAACATTTATTGACGCATCATGACATAAACATTTACTCGAATGCTATGACGGGAAACGAATTTATTACGAAACGGGAATTTTTAAAACACGTACCGCCAAGCGATTTAGCGTTCCGGTACGATGTCGTGTAGAAACCGAAAGGGGTGTGGATTTTCATCCTCCTCCTAACAATTCACTTGTTAGGAGGAGGATGAAAATCCACACCCCTTTCGGTTCCATTTTTGATTGCATCATCACTTCCCACCCCTGCTTCCATTTTTGATTGCATCATCACTTGTCATCAGGTATCAGATTGTAGCCAATGGCTAACTTGTAAAGCATAAAAAAAAAGAATCAAATTATTTTTTTTTAAGTAGGCTTATTTTACAGGCAATTTTAATGGCAGGCGTCCACAGATCCGCATCGTGCGTATCGGACGCATCGCATGAAAGGGATTTTTAATTTTACGGCAGATAAAATCCGTTTGATACGATCCGTACGATGCGGATTAGTAGACGCACTTGTATGACTTTCTATACAAAGAATACTAAAATCCGTTAGATGCGATGACTCGGACACGTACTATGCGATTCTATGGACGCCTGATATATAACGTCAAGTTTGACTATTTGTAGACTATCACCGATACTCTAATACCAGGTAAGTTCTACTGAAAGCCAACAAACTCAACTAGAGTGACAGCGTTTCTCTATCTCTCTCTATGCTCGATCACACCTTCTGGAGTTTTCTGTATACTGAGGATACAAATTACAAATGTCATCCGGTGCTTACTGGTGGATAACATATAGTATGTAGATGACATTTTGTCAATTTTCAAAATTTGATTGATAATATAGACTAAAATAGTGAATAGGCTAGCTGGACACTAATTATGCGTGATTTTACTCGTGATTTAGAATTAATGGGTATACACTCAATCATCCCCTGTTTTCCTATCCTTAGGGTTGGATTTTTATTTTCAAATTTATACGAGACCTAATTCGAAATATACCCTTTCTAATTAAGTAAAAAATATTAAAATCGAACTACTCAGTATAAAGTTATACGTGTTCATACATAAAAAAAATACACGTCGAATCGTTAACCCTCTCTCTGTTTTCGCAGTTTAAAAAATCGGTTGATATTGATGAAAATATTATTCGCCAAATTTCAAAATGTCTACGTAAACATTTTGACTGCAACATGAATCTATATGAAGGTACTTCACCTATTGACTTTTGAGTAACGCAGTTATTAGTTAACAAAGGGCGTTACCTTACTTCCTGGATGTAATAGTAATAATTATTATTAAACGGGTAATAAACTGAATTTTCACTACTCTTGCTCAAAAACACTGTCATATTACAACTCCACAGCGGGGCTAAACAAGCATTTTAGCCTCTAGGGGCTAAAGTAATTTTGTTTTTTTAATTCTTGTCTGTTACGAGTATTAGCCTACTATAAAACGGATGAGGTTTTATTTGAAAATAGAATCATTATAGGTCAGGCCCTGATTGTTTTGAAAAATATATAAAAAAACTTTAAATTTGAATGAAATGCAGCGTTCTTGTCTGTGTTGAATGCGTTTATTTTTTTATTTAATTTTTATTAAGTTGCAAATAGAGCGAGATTTGAAGACATGGGACATCCTATACGATACCTTTGCCTTAAAAAAAACCTCGTATATTATTGGTCTTTTTAGCCCCTTGTATAACAATCTACTATTAATAATGTGTTTGTCAAAAGAATCGCAGGGATTCGCTGGATGCAGGCGGCTCAGTATCGTGATGTTTGGAAGTGCAAAAGGGCTATGTCCTGCAGTGGACTCCATCGGCTGATATGATGATGATGATGAATATGTTTGTATCTATACTAATATTATAAAGCTGAAGAGTTTGTTTGCTTGAACGCGCTAATCTCAGGAACTACTGGTCCGATTTGAAAAATTCTTTCAGTGTTAGATAGCCCATTTATCGAGGAAGGCTATAGGATATATATTATCCCCGTATTCCTACGGGAACGGTAACCACGCGAGTGAAACCGCGCGGCGTCAGCTAGTAATATTATAAAGCTGAAGAGTTTGTTTGATTGAACGCGCTAATCTCAGGAACTACTGGTCCGATTTGAAAAATTCTTTCAGTGTTGGATAGCCCATTTATCGAGGAAGGCTATAGGTATATTATTATAAAACTGACGAGTTTGTTTGTTTGATTGTACACGCTAATCTCTTGAACTACTGGGCCGATTTGAAAAATTCTTTCAGTGTTAGATAGCTAATTTATCAAGGAAGGCTATTGGCTATATATTATCTCCGTATTCCTTAAGGAACGGTAACCACGCGGGTGAAACCGCGCGGCGTCAGCTAGTAATATTATGAAGCTGAAGAGTTTGTTTGTTTGATTGAACGCACTAATCTCAGGAACTACTAGGCCGATTTAAAAAATTCTTTCAGTGTTAGATAGCCCATTTATCGAAGAAGGCTATAGGCTATATATTATCTCCGTATTTCTACGGGAACGGTAACCACGCGAGTGAAACCGCGCGGCGTCAGCTAGTATTACATAATATAATGTAAGTAAACACAAAGTGCATGTTTTGTAGGCACGTAACATGTCTATTAGTACAAAATCTTTGTATAAAACTCATTAAATAGGTATCTACCTATGTACACACATGGCTATTATCTATGCGAGTACATAACACACTCCAAGCTACACATTAGCAAGGTAAACCTTTAATGTTTTCAAATCGCCACTTGGTCACGGGCGACCACGATATTTAGGGATCCGCGTGCATTTTTATATTTTTCATAGACCCCATTACGTTCGACGTTGATGTATTGAACATTGCTGTGTACTCCAATATAATTGGTAAGTCCATATTTAAATGCATTTATTTACTAACGGATGCCCGCGACTTCGTCCACGTGATTTTTTTTCACAAATCTTGTATAATATGTGGATTTCCGGAATAAAAGTATCTTTTTCTTTCTTTTTTTAAATAGCAAATTTGCCATATCTTTTATGATATGACCAATATTCCCATTCCCCTCCAACTAGTCGACAAAGACTGTGTTAGGAGTGGGTACTACAATAGACCAACGTGACGGGGATCGAACCACCACCCCTCGGTGATGAGTCGGACTGCTCTTACCGTTGAGCTATTGAGGCTTCAAGTATAGCGTATAGGTTGCTAAATGACCCCCTCTATCTACCAGTGAAAGCCCCATTAAATATGGTACAGCCGTTGCAGGTAAGCCCGGTTTGTACACCAAAATAACAATAATTTATCGACGGAACCCTCAAGTTTTTAATCAGTTTCGCGCAACAGCAAGCATGTAAGGTTACTCGCAATTTTACTATTGGATCAAGTTGATGATGTTCTTAACGCTATTTGGAGGATAAAGGTGTGAGCATATTACGATTGACATGACTATCTTTTATAGGAGTGTAGGTTTGTGTTTTTCGTGCATATCTATCGTGGTTGTCAGCCGCGTGGTGCAGTGGGTAGTGACCCTGCTTTCTGCATCCACGGCCGTGGGTTCGATTCCCACAACTGTAAAATATTTGTGTGATGAGCATGAGTGTTTTCCAGTGTCTGTGTGTATTTATACATTATATAAGTATTTATATCTAGTATATAATTGTATATTAATATTATAATATCAACTATCTTAGCACCCATAACACAAGCTACTCTGTATGCTTACTTTGGGGCTAGATAGTGATGTGTATTGTTTAAGTATATTTATTTACTTATTATTTATTTAAAAAAAAGCAAAGAAAAGAATGTCTATCCAAATATTATTAACCCCTGACGCAAAAAGAGGGGTGTTATAAGTTTGTCGTGTTTGTCTGTCTGTGGCACTATAACTGCCAAACGGATGGAGCGATTTCAATTCAGTTTCTTTGTATTAAAGGTGACTTATGCGCGAGTGTTCTTAGACATGTTTGATGAAAATCGGTTGAGCCATTTAAAAGTTGTGGGGGGTGAAAGTTTTTTTTTTTTTTTATTGTTTACAAGTTAGCCCTTGACTACAATTTCACCTGATGGTAAGTGATGATGTAGTCTTAGATGGAAGCGGGCTAACTTGTAAGGAGGAGGATGAAAATCCACACCCCTTTCGGTTTCTACACGGCATCGTACCGGAACGCTAAATCGCTTGGCGGTACGTCTTTGCCGGTAGGGTGGTAACTAGCCACGGCCGAAGTCTCCCACCAGACAGACCTGGACCAATTAAGAAAATCACAATGTGCCCAGCCGGGGATCGAACCCAGGACCTCTGTTTTGTAAATCCACCGCGCATACCACTGCGCCACGGAGGTCGTCAAAAGTGAAAGTGGAGAAGAATAACCGAATGTCTGCAAATATACTCGAGTGGGGTCTCAAATGAAAGAGGTTTGATCGAGAGTGTAATTAATAATTAAATTTTTTTTAATTTTTTAAAGAGGTAAAGTTTGCGGTACTGGTAGGGGGTAATCTCTGAATTTACTGGACCGATACTGAAAATTCTTTTATCACAAGAAAGCCACGTCATTTGCGAGTGTCATATGTTATATATTTTATCCCCGTATTCCCACGGGAACGGGAACTACGCGAGTGGAACCGCGGTGCGACGACTAGCTGTGACATAAAGCGATTAACGGCTTCTAGGAAAATACACTATTAAGGCATTGCAATCACGAATTAGCTCTAGCAACGAATAATATCATCTAACTTAATGTTTTTTCTTTACTGGTGTAGGGTGGCCATCCGTCCGGGTTTCTTGGATTTGTCCTAGTGTAATGGGCGTCCCGGAAGGAAATCTACCTACGTTATCAACCCATATGCGGCTCACTGCTGAGCTCGAGTCTCCTCTCAGAATGAGAGGGGTTAGGCCAATAGTCCACCACGCTGGCCCAATGCGGATTGGCAGACTTCACACACGCAGAGAATTAAGAAATTCTATGGTATGCAGGTTTCCTCACGATGTTTTCCTTCACCGTTTGAGACACGTGATATTTAATTTCTTAAAATGCACACAACTGAAAAGTTGGAGGTGCATGCCCCGTACCGGATTCGAACCCACACCCTCCGGAATCGGAGGCAGAGGTCATATTCACTGGGCTATCACGACTCTCAAAATCTACCTACATTTTTGGAATTTGTAGGAAATATTGCAATTTGTCGCTAGTTCGTTGATTTATTCTTTTAAACACATTATTTCTTTGCAAAGTTTTCGCCGGCCGATTGTGGAAACATGGTTTGTTTTTGAAAAACACACACATGTATTTGAGACAAAGTTTATGTTATTGAATATGGGGTTTATTAGCCGATAAAAGGATCCCGCATCGTAATTTTTTTAAAGGGACAGTCTAGCGAGTGTTTCAGATATTTTTGTTATTTGTAGGTACGTAATATGATCTATACTTTTATACTAATATTATAAAGCTGAAGAGTTTGTTTGTTTGATTGAACGCGCTAATCTCAGGAACTACTGGTCCGATTTGTAAAATTCTTTCAGTGTTAGATAGCCCATTTATCAAGGAAGGCTATAGGCTACATTTTATCCTCGTATTCCTACGGGAACGGGAAATATTATAAAGCTAAAGAGTTTGTTTGTTTGTTTAATTGAACGCGCTAATCTCAGGAACTACTGGTCCGATTTGAAAAATTCTTTCAGTGTTAGATAGCCCATTTATCAAGGAAGGCTATAGGCTACATTTTATCCTCGTATTTCTACGGGAACGGGAAATATTATAAAGCTAAAGAGTTTGTTTGTTTGTTTAATTGAACGCGCTAATCTCAGGAACTACTGGTCCGATTTGAAAAATTCTTTCAGTGTTAGATAGCCCATTTATCGAGAAAGGCTATAGGCTACATTTTATCCCCGTATTTCTACGGGGACGGGAACCACGTGGGTGAAACCGCGCGGCGTCTACTAGTTATAGGATAATTTGATAACAGGATGTTTTTTCAAGACTTGGATTCTAAGTGTATAGAAAGACTAGTTATTACATTATCTTCCAGAGATTTTGGCTGTTTGGCAGTTCTCTTTATTTTTTAACTTCTCTTGTATAAGAGTGAACAAAATATATAAAAGAATTATTGAAATTCCTCAAGCCGTTCTTCTGTAGTGGTCTTATGTACCAACCCATCAACTTTTCAAAAATTTAAGCTCGGCTCTATACAACACCGGTAATCGTACTGTAAATTTGATTTGTCTAAAAAGTGAAAATAAATAAAATGTTAATAATTTTTTATAATTACAACTATTTTTTGTTGATATACATGCTGTGATGGAGTCCTAACGCCTCTCATTCTAAGACGAAACTCGTGCTCAACAGTGACCCGAATATTGGTTGTTAATAATACTTAACGTTAAATAAAGTATTTGAAGCCTCAATAGCTCAACGGTAAGAGCAGTCGGACTCATCACCGAAGGGTGGTGGTTCGATCCTCGCCCCATTGGTCTATTGTTGTACCCACTCCTAGCACAGTCTTTCCCGACTAGTTGGAGGGGAATGGGAATATTGGTCATATTATAAAAAAAAATATGGCAAATATTCTTTTTAAAAAAAAAAATAAATAAATAAAAAAAAAAAAAAAGCACGTCCTGGTTGCCAGATTTTAGAGATGGCAACCGTATTCTGATGACATCACGCGTGGTGAAGCTTGTACATTTTAATGCGAGGCGCATATTGTATGCCTCGGGGAAGTACTATCTCCATGTTTATCTCCACCAGACAGCAATGCTGTGTTGCAGTCTGAAGGCAATGGGGATGATGACTAGGTTTGAATATATTGATTTTTATGATACATTCGGGTAAATAGGGTCAATGTTAACTAATTTATACATAAAAAGCAAAGATTGTCTGGATATTTGCAAAATAAATGAGATTATAAAATTTCAAAAACTAATAAATTTTTTTTATCGTAATTAGATGGAAATTCATACAGTTTTAGCTTCCTTACATTAAATGTGACATTTTTTAATATACGAACTATAAAGATAAACGCACAAATAACAAAGATATTAGTAATTTTGTTTGAACGCGCATACAAATCTAACGATCATTACATTGCCTATGACGTCATTTTTTCGAGCCATTTTGTATGAGGCGTTTTTCAGGGATCCGCGGCAGCGCCGCAAATCTGACCTTTTAAATCCCTGTAGCTCCGAAAGTAATGATCGCAGATACCCTGTTACTTTTACAAAATTGCTTTACTATTAGTATACTCTTAATTTATATACAATTTAAAAAACTATTACTGGTTGTATTACAGGCACACAAGGCTTAACACCTACACTTCAGGTTAGCGTTGCCAGGCGTCCGGATAAAGCAGGACTTTTTGATTACGTGTCCGGTCAAAATAAACGGTGTCCGGCTTCTCCGGCTTTTGTTAAGCTTTTTACATTTCGCATTTTCTAATTTTTTTTTTTTTTTTTTCGTTTTCGTTGGTGTTCCTGCCAATTCGACCCACCAACACCCCTGTCTATGTAACACCGAGCTCTATTTCTTTCTCTTTTCGTCCTTCTCTTTACACTTTATTATTCCTTTCAGATAAAATCTTACAGCTTCCCATTTCTCCTTCGTCTCTAGCATTATGCTGCCTTGATTTCCAACTTCTATTTCGCTCCCAACGCATTTTCTAATTGCTTTCTACACTTCTGGACTGAGCTTGTTTTTTTTCTTTTCAGTTTTTTTATACTTTATGCAGTCGGGTTTTTTTTATTTGTTTAATAAATTTATTTATTACTTAATTTGTATTTGTATTTTTGTTTTCTTTTCTCAGTTATATGTACTCAGCTAAATAAAGCATTTTATTATTATTATTATTAAATAGACCTTCATTTAACTTCATACTATATTTGAACCCTCCGTCCGTTAAAAAACTCCCGTGCGAATGAGGGCTAAATATCCAAGCAATCCAGAACAACCCATCACATGGTCAGACCTCGTATTAGGAGAGGGAATATAGTGCTTAGACCCATCACGTTGCTCCAATGTGGATTGGCGGTTGAGGGTGATAATAATAATATGCTCCCGACCGACTTTTTTTTTTTTTTTTTTTCGGTCACGGCGGCTAATCTCATGGTGAGATTAGCCATGTACGCAGGAGATATTATAGTGCACAAGTGTGTGCGCAAGCACAGGTGCACTCTCTCTTCCCTCACTCTGGAAATTCGATGGGACGGCAGACCGACACGACCGGTGAGAGATCAGGCGCACGACCGACGGCTTTACGTGCTCTCCGAGGCACGGGGGTGTACTAACACCGCCAACCACCCAACTCCAGGCTGCTATTAAGATTTTCCTTGTAAGAAAAATCCCAATTTGTTTTTGTTGGCCTGACCCGGGATTCGAACCCTGGACCTCATTGTCCGTAGCTGAACTAGCTAACCACGGGACCAATGAGGCAGTTATTAAATTGGTTATTGTATAAACACTGAAGTCAACTTTGAAGATGGCGGAAAATGCACATAATAAATCTAAGCCGAGCAGTTGAAGTTAAGCTTTTCTAGACCACCCCCACGATATATCAAAAACTAGCGGGCGCCCGTCACTTCATAACTTACAACCCCTATTTCATCACTTTAGGGGTTGAATTTTACATTACATTTCGTATTTTTTTTCATGATCAATTTTTTTATAACTGTAACTTTAAAAACATAGACTAGAATTGAGAACCTCCTCCTTGTTTTTGAAGTCGATTAAAAATGGACGGCTTTCCATACAAACTTCAACCCCTATTTCAGCCCCTTCTCTTTTTAGTTTAGGGATAAAAAGTAGCCTATGGTCTGCTCCAAGGTCCCATTTACCACAATATCTTCTTATAATATCTTCTATCTTGATTGGTTTAGCCCTCAGACTAATTAGATAAAGACTTGCCTCGCAAGACATTATTTTTCTGTCAAAGTATATGATCAACGATCTTATGCGATTATAAACACTGTCTTTATAGAATCGATGTTTCATAGTTTACAATCGTGTCCGTCGGTTAAAAACCTTCGTAAAAATACCTTCTTGTGTAGTTAAATGGTGTAAAAAACGAACAAAAACTGCTAGTTTAGTATAAGATATGTATGAAATCTAAGCTCGTTTTCCTTAGAAAATGGCAGAAAATTTTGTTCGTGAATTTGGGTGCGATACTAGTCCTTATGTATTTAGTCTGAGGTTTAGCCGTTTAAGCGTGAAAAGGTAACAGACAGACAGATTTACTTTCGCATTAGTAATATTAGTCCAGATTCACACTGGGCTATCACAACTCAGCAAAGCCAGTACGAAATAGGTATTTAAATAGGTATTACAAAACAGACAATAGATCACTTCAGTTAAATCTGTGAAGCAATTAGGTATTTTGAAAACATCTCAACAGATAGCTATTACTTTTTATCACGTACCGCAACTGTCTATCAATTACGAACTTTATTTATCTGTCACGTAATACAACGGCTTGCGATAGCCACATCTACCTCATTTATAAAAATTTAAAGCAGATGGGCCATTTTTGAAAGAAAGAAAGAAAATAAATTTATTCAAATCTAAAAGTTACAGACAGTCAGTACCCTATCCTTATGACAGCATGTCTGTCTATAACCCTTAAAAAAGAAAGGGTGTACAGCTCAGCATATGCCGTGCACTACGTACAAGTATAATACACGGCGCTGTTTTTCAGCTGAGACCCGTGTGACGTCACAGCTTATAATTGTACAAATAAATTGACATTAACTAAATTAAATTAAAATAAGCAGCAAATATGTGGTACATTTTAAAAATATATAATTAAGAATTACAAAACAATGAAAGAACAAAGTCTGCCAATCCGCATTGGGCCAGCGTGGTGGACTATTGGCCTAACCCCTCTCATTCTGAGAGGAGACTCGAGCTCAACTGTGAGCCGAATTTGGGTTGATAATGATGATCTTTTATAGTATATAAATATAATAGGTAAATAGAAAATCATATTCAAATAAAAATAACTAAATTATTAACTAAAATTTCAAAAAAAGAGTATCCTATTTATCCTAATTATGTTGATTCCCTCTATAAAATTGATATTTCCACCGCAAGTTAAAAAATCTTCAATTTTCTACGAAAAGCAAATTTGCTTCAGGTCCACCCTTGTATTCATTACAATTTAAAAAATACAAGGATTTTATTAAAATTTATTAAAGTTAATAAATCTAATAATCTCTTTATTTAGTAAACCCAAGTTTTTGAGTTATATCAAGATGGCGCTCATAGAGCAACTATGACATGACAATTGACAGCAAACGTCAAATCGATTACTGCATTGAAAACGTCATCAGTCCGCCATTATTACCCTTATTAATGTTGCATTTCTTGGGAGACAATGAATATTATTTCGAAAGAATTAAAGTTAATTCATAGATTTGTATTAACAAAAATAGTTATAAAAAAAAATCTTTTATTTCCGCCAGGGTACAATGACTGATCCTGGGCTCCATACAATTTTGGACCATGTCCTTTGTCTATGCTCCATCCATCGACAAGAAACTGATACATTTTTCAGGGATCGAACCAAAGAGTCTTGTAAATCCACCGCGCACACCACTGCGCCATGGAGGCCGGTAAAAGTTATTACAATAATTTTAATAGCTATTTCTGGTTGGTGAAATTTAGTTTTTTTTACGAATCTCGCGTGAACTATGGACGTTTCCTGTGTGTTAATATATAGGCTACAATCTGAGGTAAGTATTATTATTCGTATATTCAATTGCTTCCTCAAAATAAAGCGGCATAAAGTATGTTTGATCCTCCTTAGCGCTGCGGCTACTGGAGCGATTTGGCTAAAATTTGGAATGGAAATAGATTTCACTCTGGATTAACACATTGGCTAATTTTCATCCCGAAAAAATCCATGGTTCCCGAGGGATTTGTGAAAAACTCAATTCCGCGCGCATGAAGTCTCGGGCGTCCGCTAGTAAAGAATAAAAAAAATGTATCAGTATCTTGTCGATGTCTGGAGCATAGACAAAGGAGATGGTCCAAAATTGTATGGAGCCGAGGATCAGTCATTGTACCATGGCGGAAATAAAAGATTTTTTTTTTTAACTATTTTTGTTAATACAAATCTATGAATTTACTTTAACTATTTCGAAATAATATTCATTATCTCCCAAGAAGTGTAACATAAATATGGGTAATAATGGCGGATTGATGACGTTTTAATCCCGGAAAAAGCTTTGGTTCACGCGGACGAAGTCACGGCGTCCGCTAGTCACACTAATATTATAAAGCCGAAACTTTGTAAGTGTGTAAGTATGTTTGTTCCTCTTTTACGCTGCCGCTACTAAAGCGATTTGGCTGAAATTTGGAATGGAAATAGATTTTACTGTAGATTAACACATAGGCATACATCCCGGAAAAAATCATGGTTCCCGCGGGATTTGTGAAAAACTGAATTCCACGCGGACGAAGTCGCGGGCGTCCGCTAGTACTCAATGAAATATTGGTAATGTCTACATGTCTCGGATCCGAGACTTGGTCGCTAACTATGAGAACTAAGAAGGCTCAAAGTCACTCAGCGGGCGATGGAGCGAGCTATGCTTGGAGTTTCTCTGCGTGATCGAATCAGAAATGAGGAGATCCGCAGACGAACCAAAGTCACTGACATAGCTTAGCGAGTCGCGAAGCTGAAGTGGCAATGGGCACATAGTTCGAAGAGCCGATGGACGTTGGGGTCCCAAGGTGCTGGAATAGCGACCCCGCACCGGAAAGCGCACAGTAGGTCGACCCCCCACTAAGTGATCTGAGGACATCAAGCGGGTTGCAGGGAGCCGCTGGATGCTGGCGGCTCGAGACTGTTGTGCTTGGAGGCCTATCGGCTGATGATGATGATGATATTTACAAACACCAAAATCGAACCTGAGACCTCACAACCGTTGCAGCGATCAAGCCAAAATAACCAGTAAACAAAGTCATTGCGAAACTACAATTTTAATTATTATTTTATTGAAATGATAAAACGTATTAAACTATTAGAACGACTTTATGCAACATCTATTAATTTAACTTACACAATCAGTATACCCAAAAAAAAAATAAGTAATAACTAATTATTTAGTTGTTACTTATTTTTTTTTTGAGGGTATTTTAATTGTTACTATTTGTGCATCAAACTTTGGAATCTGAATTATAGATAACTAGCGGGCGCCCGCGACTTCGTCCGCGTGGAATTCAGTTTATCACAAATCCCGCGGGAAGCATGGATTTTTCCAGGATGAATAGTAGCCTATGTGTTAATTCTGAGTAAAATCTGTTTCCAATTTTAGCCAAATCGCCGCAAAATTGATAAAGTTTTATACAAACTTTCATCCCCTATTTTATCCCCTTGGGAGTAGAATTGATCAAAACCCTTTCTTAGCGGATGCCTACGTCATAACATCTACCTGCATGCCAAATTTCAGCCCGATCCGTCCAGTGGTTTGTGCTGTGCGTTGATAGATCTCTATGTCAGTCATTTGAGTTTTATATATTTAGATGGAGGAATATCCATTCATTCCTCCTGTCCTGTCTCTATTCCAAATTTAGCTATATTTCACTTAGTAGTTTTTACGTGAAAGAAGTAACAAACAAACATAAGTAGGTACATCTATCCATTTATATCTACAATTTTTCGCATTTTTATTAAATAGAATAGGAATTAAATGTGTTCTGGGATAAAAAGTAGCCTTTGTGTTTCTTAATTGTATAAATTTTATCTCCGGTCGACAGTTTTAGTCAAATCTATTCGGTAGTTTTTGTGTGAGTAAAAAACTTGCATACATTCATACAAACTTTTGGAGTCTATTCGTGATAAGCAAATAAGACAAAAAATACATTTTTTTCTTGAAAAAAATACGTGAGGTACTCGGGGACTGCTGCGGTAAGAGTTTGTTTGTTTGATTGAACGCGCTAATCTCAGGAACTACTGGTTCGTTTTGAAAAATTCTTTCAATGTTCGATAGTCCATTTATCGAGGAAGGCTATAGGCTATATTTTATCCCCGTATTCCTACGGAAACGGGAACCACGCGGATAAAACCACGCGGCGTCAGTTTTAATTATAATTATTTATTTATTTTACTTATGCACTTTTTTTCAAAAGAATAAAAAATAAAAAAATACAAACAAATAATGTCTTTACGTTGAGCTGGAATCGAACTGATTTAATAAGCTCCTTAGTTTCACACCACTTGTCCAGTTGAGTCGAAATGTGTTAACATGATGCACGGTTTGGGTGTTAGGTTTATTTTCGTTACGGAATTTCTTGATTCTTGATTCTGCAATAGCTTAAAATACCTTCATATTTTGCAGTTGACACAGCATTGACGCAGTCAACGACGTCTTTGCAACCTTGACAACACTAGATGCAATCTTTTCCAGCACTCGGCGCAAAACTACCAGCAGTGTAATTGCAAAACAACACACCGACAAACGAGCGCGGAGCGGGCGACAACACTGCATGTAAATTAATTCATTGAACGGTCAAAACTTGATTTGGACGGTATTATGCAACACCTATTCACCGAAGTGCTTAATGGGAGTTTTCAATGTTTTCAATGACTATTGCGTAAACGTAAACGCGAATTTCTAAGGAATGGAAACAGTTGTGCAGTAGTGTTATTAGATGGCGCTGTTTCGATTCCATAGAAATTATACTCTGTACTGATTTAATAGTCATGCCTCTTGATTCTAGAGAAAAATAATAAAACTGACGTGTTTATTGTCATATATGAACCAAAAACTCTTTGGTCAAAACGCCGCGTCGCATGAACAAGCATATGACTATGAACCCGTATAACCGCGGAGCAGGCAACAAAACATGATTTTCTAATGTAAAAATTTAATAATAACTAAATAATGAGGAGATTTAATATATACAGGAGATTTAATATAAATTAAACCTGTTACTATTTGTGCATCAAACTTTAGAATCTGAATTATATATAACTAGCAGTCACCCGCGACTTCGTCCGCGTGGAATTCAGTTTTTCACAAATCCCGCGAGAACAATGGATTTTTCCGGGATGAAAGTAATCTATGTGTCAATCCAGAGTAAAACTTTTGATTTGATTTTAGGACGTTCTAAATTCAGTTGTGACTAACTTCCTCTATTAGGTTTTTCTATGATTAACTTACAGCGTAGGAAATGGATTATATCAAAGGCACAGGTATCAGGTTGTACAGTCAACTATGTCAAATACGAATATTTGATGTACGTATTCATATCAATGACTGTTCGTACACGGTTTCCGCTTGTAAAGTTGTGTTAACAGTAAACACAAGATCAAAGACCGCGCCGACAGATATAATAACTATGTCGAAAACTTAGATAAGCTTTTCCAACTCACAGTAGGTAAAAGTTTATCTATTTACCGAGAAACTTGACTGTCTAAAGGATTATTCATACGTACATTTGTATATATTATAAATAATATTATACGTTATCTACATATATAAAAATCAATGCCACTTTTCGTTGTTATTTTATAACCCAAAAACGGGCTCACCTCACCTCGGACCATTTAGTAGATGGTTGATGTATGGATGGTAGATGGATGGGTGAAGTTTGCACAAAATCGAGCGAGCCATTTTTCATTTATCACATTTTTTGTAACAAATGAATTCAGGGGTAGTGTAGGGTAGGGCTAGGGAAGAAGTGGACATAATTCAAAGCGAAGCTTGACCGGGTCCACTAGTACTATACAAATAAAACTTCAAATTGAAAAAAAAGGCAGAAGCTTAGCACAAAATTAGCATATTTTATATTCCAAAAATCAACTGTATTACTAAAGTAAGTACCTACTACTCTATAACTTGTTGATAAACCACGTTAAAATCGGTACATCCGCCTGCCCGCGTATCATTATTAGCTAAACCGCGTGGTTCCCGTTCCCGTAGGAATACGGGGATAATAACGGGGGCCTTTAGCCTTCCTCAATAAATGGGCTATCTAACACTGAGAGAAATTTTCAAATCGGACCAGTAGTTAGTGAGATTTGCGCGTTCAACCAAACAAACAAAGAGCTCTCTTCAGCTTTATAATATTAGTATAAATTTTAAGTTTTAACGGCTCACTACATGGCAAGATGGTTTGGGCCACGTAGAGAGGATGAATGAAGGAAAACTAACATAAGTAAGTAAGTATAGTAAGTAAGTATTAGTATGTTCTTATGACACACAAAAGTTGGTCAAGTTACGCCCAAGTTAAACAGTGTTTCACCATCCCCGTAACGCAGAGATAAGTGAAGTGGAGCGGAAAAACTTAAAAGGAAAAATTAGGAAAACGCCAAATTACTCACTACTGGTTAACACTATCCAATGACGAACAATTCAAAAGGGTTTGTATGTTTGTTTGATATTACGCCCATTATATAGCTCGGGAATATATTTTGTCATTAACTTTTATAAAATCGTGGATAAATGGTATTTGTTTTTGATTTTTTTTTCGAAAAATCCGTCGAAAAAGGTCTCATCCATTTATAAAGCTGAAGAGTTTTTAGTTTGTTTGATAGCGTTAATCTCAGAAACTATCGATACGAATTAAAAAATATATATAAGATTTATCTAGCAAGGCTACATGCTATGTAACATCAGGCTACGATCAAAAGTATCTACTACTAGGGGACGCCCGCGACTTCGTCCGCGTGGAATTTAGTTTTTCACAAAACTATGGATTTTTTCTGGATGAAAAATGTGTTAAACCAGAGAAAAAGCTATTTCCATTCTAAATTTCAGCCAAATCGGTGCAGTAGTTGCGGCGTTAAAGAGTAACAAACATCCAAACAAACATCCATACAAACTTTCGCGTTTATAATAAATAAATTGAAACAAATAAATATTGATTTTTTTTAGCTGGCTCATAATTGCGGTGTTGTTAGCTCGCTACAAAAGGTCTATCACATCTGATATGATAATGATGGTGATGATGGATGATGACGATGCTGACGAATGATCATGTCAGTAAACACCGCATCACTTGCTACCGCATAACACCGTCCCACACTGATCAGCTCTAAAGCGCACCTGCTCGCGCGCCGACATTCAGTCTGACGCGAACAGTCTTAACAAACGGACGTGTTTAACACTATTTTTAAACCCTCGTGTGTATTTCCGATTCGAAAGTTCCCAAGTTTTCCATAGTGCTTTTTTATTAATAAGTAAAAAAAAAAACAATTTTTTTATTACTTTTGATGCACAAAGTGATAATATACAGAAGTGATTTTAACTGTGAGTGATTTTGAAGGGTTTTAATTAAAAATAGTTTCGGGGTAAAGTTTTCGAAAAAGTTTGAAGGTTTGATGTTTTTTTTTTTTACAAAAAAGATTATGTACGAATGTAATCGGTTGCAGTGACGTGAATTTAACTTAAATTATTGTTTGCAGATACATGTTTTTTTCTGAAATATTTATTTATGGATGTTTCAAAGTTTATTGCTTTTGATGTTTTTTAAAAAGGTCTGAAATTTTTCGCTATTTCTACTTATATATATTTTTCATTATAAACTGTAGTGCCCAATTTAACCAACTGACAGGCGGAATTTAGAAAAAAACATATGAACACAATTGAACATTTTTAATTTATTAAAGAATTTTCAAAAAAAGATATTTATGGAAATTTCTTAAAGAGGTTTTGTGTTAATATTATAAAATCGTGGTGCGACGGCTCTACCATGACCATTTTTGTTTTTATGCAGTTCTCTATTTCGATCTGATATATTTTCTTATCATTTTTCATTTTCATCGTATCATTAACCGACTTCAAAAAAAGACGAGTTTCTCAATTCGACGCGTATGTTATTTTTTTTTTTAATGTTTGTTACCACATAACTTCGTAATTTCTTAACCCATTTTGACAATTTTTTTTTTGTTTGAAAGAGAATATTTCCAAATTGGTCCCATTTAATTTTCATGAATATCGGTTTAGTAACTTTATGTTAAAATGAAAATAACGAAATTGCTTGTACTGTGGCACTTTCGTTCACTATGCTAAGACACAAAAAAAACAGAAAGATAAAATATTTTTAATCACAAAAATTAACTGAAAAGCGATAAAGAAAATCGCATGTGCTACCTTCTGATCACTTTGAAGACGGTGCCAACCCAGTGATGATAATATCACATGTCTCAAACGGTGAAGGAAGCTCAGCAGTGAGCCGAATACGGGTTGATAATGAAGTTTGAGTAGTATAAATAGTCTGGAAGAAATATTTATTGATTATGAAACACGGCTAAAACTCACGTGACACGGCACGATCCAAACTGATCATCAGTTTGGATCGTGCCGCGATGCAAGAACCAGCTCATGACTAAGGGCCCCGTATGGGTTCGAAACTAGTCGGGCATACTCCGTCCTGAGTCACGTGAGTTTAGCCGTGTTTCATAATCAATTAATATGAATAACACTCACGATAGTTTAAATTCTAAAAAAAAAGAAATATTTAGTTTCAAGCCCCCATATTCTGTAACGTTACACGGCTGTGACATCGTCGGTTTCCATGGAAACTTTGTTGTTAGTGAGATTTTATATATTTTTTTTGTTAGCCCTTGACTACAATCTCGCCTGATGGTAAGTGATGATGTAATCTAAGATGGAAGCGGGCTAACTTGTTAGGAGGATGAAAAATCACACCCCTTTTGGTTTCTACACGACATAGTACCGGAACGCTAAATCGCTTGGCGGTACGTCTTTGTCGGTAGGGTGGTAACTAGCCACGGCTGAACCCTCCCACCAGCCAGACCTGGACCAATTAAGAAAACCTCAATCGGCTCAGCCGGGGATCGAACCCAGGACTTCCGTCAAGTAAATCCACCGCGCATACTACTGCGCCACGGAGGCCGTCAAAAAATATTTAGCATCCCATTGAAAAGTTCAAATTCAAAACAAAACGTAAAGTAAAGTATAGACGAATATTACTTCGACAAGTTTGAAATATCTTGGCTGGTGGGAGGCTTCGGTCGTAGCTAGTTACCACCCCACCGACAAAGACGTATCGTCAAGCGATTTAGCGTTCCGGTACGATGTCGTGTAGAAACCGACAGGGGTGTGGATTTCATCCTCCTCCTAACAAGTTAGCCCGCTTCCATCTTAGATTGCATACTTACGTACTTATCAAGAAAGACTAGTATAGTATAGAATTATAGATAGATAGATTAGCTCCTGGACTAATAGTCCTATTCCATACTAAAACGCTTGTAAAATAGTCGTCATCGAAGTAATAATCTTAAAAACGCAAGAGATATACAATCGGAAATATCCAAGTGTAAGTAATGTATTCAATGTCAACACATAATGTACATATATAATAACAATATGCTAAAGTATATTAACATAATCTATATATATAAAAATGAATTGCTGTTCGTTAGTCTCGCTAAAACTCGAGGACAGCTTAACGGATTTATCTTATCTTGGTCTTGAAATGTTCGTGGAGGTATAGGGAAGGTTTAAAAGGTGAGAAAAAAAATCAAATAATTACCGGGAAAACCCTAAAAACTGCCCTTTTCTATTTCCCATACAAACGTTTAAGAGTCAAGCGGTAGGGGTAGGGTAGGGATAGGGTAGGGGTAGGGTAGGGGTAGAGGTATAGAAGGGTAGAGTAGGGATAGAGAATAAGTGCACTTATGTCAAAACGAAGCTTGACCGGGTCCGCTAGTCAACACATATAAATAAAATAGAAGCTTCTGTCTGTGATTTAAAAATAACTGTTTATCCCATGTGCTTAAAGTTGTTTACAGGATACCTAAACACAAATGAGCTTTTGCGTGTGTGTTTGTGAAAATCGACTTCGATATCGTGCGGGCTAAAAAAGTTATGAACTGTGATAGCCCAGTGGTTATGACCTCTACCTCCGGGTAGAGAGGGTGTGTGTTCGAATCCGGTCGGGGGCATGCACCTCCAACTTTTTCAGTTGCGTGCATTTTAAGAAATTAAATATCGCGTGTCTCAAAACGGTGAAGGAAAAACATCGTGAGGAAACCTGCATACCGGAGAATTTTCATAATTCTCTGCGTGTGTGAAGTCTGCTAAAACGCATTGGGCCAGCGTGGTGGATTATTGGCCTAACCCTTCTCATTCTCAGAGGAGACTAGAGCTCAGCAGTGAGACGAATATGGGTTGATAATGATGAAAAAAGTTACAAACGTCAAAAGGTCACGAAAATCTTTCAGAAATCAGAAAAAAAATTCCCCAAAAAAACGTAATTTACTGGACTATATTGGAAAATAGAATTTCACGCGTACGAAGCCGCGGGCGTCGACTAGTACATAATAATGTCAGAGTACATTAACATAATTTCACGATAACACAAGACACGAACACCTATTTGCATATTTCATTTATCTACATAACAAGGCAAAAAATTTTCCACCTGTCTTATATCTTACGACTCCGCGCGATTTCACCCGCGTGGTTCCCGTTCCCGTAGGAATACGGAGATAAAATATAGCCTATAGCCTTCCTCGATAAATGAGCTATCGAACACTGAAAGAATTTTTCAAATCGGACCAGTAGTTCCTGAGATTAGCGCGTTCAATCAAACAAACAAACAAACTCTTCATATTTACTCATATTTATAATATTAGTATAGACAGGCGAACGCCCGCGACTTCGTCCGCGTTAAATTCGTTATTTCACAAATCCCGCGGGAACCATGGATATTTCCGGGATGAAAAGTAGCTTATGTGTTAATCCAGAGTAAAATCTCTTTCCATTTCAACATCATCAAACATCCAAACAAACATCCATTTATACAAACTTTCGCGTTTATAATATTAGTAGAATAGTACATAAAATCATTTTTAAAAAAAGTTGAACCGACTTCAAAATAACAAATGAACTAAAAAGCGAAAAATAACATCGTATATGCTACCTTCTGATCACTTTGAAGGCGGTGCCAAGCCAGTGAAGTATTAATTAGTATAGTATAGTAGTTCCTGAGATTAGCGCGTTCAATCAAACAAACAAACGAACTCTTCAGTTTTATAATAATAGTATAGATCATGATTAACAACCCACATTCAGTTCACTATTGAGCACGAGTCTCCTCCCAGATTGAGAGAGGCCTTAGTCCACCACGCTGGCCCAAAACGGATTGGCAGACTTCACACACGCAGAGAATAAAGATCACCATTTGAGACACGTGATATTTAATTTCTTAAAATGCACACAACTGAAAAGTTGGAGGTGCATGCCCCGGATCAGATTCGAACCCACACCCTCCGGAATTGGAGGCAGAGGTCATATCCACTGGGCTATCATTATATGTATTGAATATTGATTAAGTTGACAAAACTCTAAAAATAAAAATTATATTGAAGGCCGTGGCGCCATATTGTTTATACTTTTTTTTAAAGAGTATATTCGACAATGTCACAAACCTGTTCCACCAGGACAAACACAACGTACAAACAAAAACAAGAAAAAACATATTAATAACTCCTTTGATATAATTAATTGCACACTAAATAATCCATTACAATCTATCTAACCAACCGTAATAAATTAGCAATTTTATTTAAATAATAAAAAGAGGCTTTGTGATAATACCAATAGATTTTTTTCTCATTTGTTTTTTGACATAACCCAACGATATTTTGTACTACAGATGTGTTACGTGCCTTCAAAATCACCGCAAAAAGTGATCCGAATTTAGCTACTGATGACACATGCACACGCACATGTTTCATTATCAACCCATATTCGGCTCACTGCTGAGCTCGAGTCTCCTCTCAGAATGAGAGGGGTTAGGCCAATAGTCCACCACGCTGGCTGGCGAATTGGCAGATTTCACACACACAGAGAATTAATAAAATTCTCTGGTATGCAGGTTTCCTCACGATGTTTTCCTTCACCGTTTGAGACACGTTAATTTAATTTCTTAAAATGCACACAACTGAAAAGTCACACCCTCCGGAATCGGAGGCAGAGGTCATATCCACACATATCACGACTTCAAATTAAAAATAGGTAGGACTTCCCTCAAATTATTATTATCGTTGTTACAAAGCCCTACATTGTTTAATCGACAATATAACGCAAAAAAGACAGTAAATAAAAAACAAGACAAGTGCGAATACGACTAACCCACCAAGGGTTCCGTGCAATTCGTAGGTACATATTTAACCTCAATGTATAATTGCATACTTTATTATTTGTAATGACTTAATTACAAATGTATAATTTTCTGATTTTTCCCTAAATTTGTAAAATGAGATGGTATAATAAATTTAAATAAAATATAATTTTAGTTGACTCATAAAATTTAATATAAATATTAATTTTGCATAGTACATGGAATAAGGATCCGAAATATTATATCGATATGAATTAATGAAAGTTAAGGATTTCTTATAAAACTTAATATAAAAATCATGTATTTTTTTTTTAATTTTCCAAACGTCAAAAACGCCAAAAATGTTACTTGATGTAACATTGTGATGTTACATCAAGTAACATTGATTATTCTTTTCTAAAGAAACAAAATACTGCATAAATAAAATAAATAAATAATTTTAATTGCACTAGCGGACGCCCGCGACTTCGTTCGCGTGGAATTTCGTTTTTCACAAATCCCTCGGGAACCGTGGATTTATCCGAGATAAAAAGTAGCCTATGTGTTAGTCCATGCTATATTATATCTCAATACCAAATATCAGCTAATTCGGTTTAGTAGTCGAGGCGTGAAAGAGTGACAAACATTAATATCATCAAAATCATCAGTTTTCCCAAATTTCAGAAAACCATGGATTTTTTCGGGATAAAAAGTAGCCTATGTGTCAATCCAGAATAAAATCTATTTCTATTCCAAATTTCAGCAAAATCGCTTCAGTAGTAGCAGCGTTATAGAGTAACAAACATCCAAAGACACATACAAACTTTCGCGTTTATAATATTAGTAGGATAAGTTGATAAAAATGCTATCTATGCAATACCTTTGCCGCGGCAGTCCTCGAGTGTCAAACGAATGTTTTTTTTTTTTTCACTTTTGTAGCACGGAACCCTACAAATCAGCACAATTAAAGTTGACTCACGTTATTATGACTTGTGGTTTTTTATAGATATAAGTTATAAACAAACCGGAGGTTCAAACCCGTTTCTGTCAAAGTGACACGCTTGATGCTAAGTGGTGATCGGTGCACAAGGAAACCACTGTTTAATTGTATTAACAACAACTTGTGATTAATTAAACTCATGATATTTATAGGTTTGGGTTCGATCCCCGGCTGGGCCGATTGAGGTTTTCTTAATTTGTCCAGGTCAGGCTGGCTGGGAGGCTTCGGCCGTGGCTAGTTACCATCCTACCGGCAAAGACGTACCACCAAGCGATTTAGCGTTCCGGTACGATGCCGTGTAGAAACTGAAAGGGGTGTGGATTTTCATCCTCCTCCTAACAAGTTAGCCCGCTTCCATCTTAGACTGCATCATCACTTACCATCAGGTGCGATTGTAGTCAAGGGCTAATTTATAAGAATAAAAAAAAGGTGCAATAGCGGGCATTGTACCTATAGCTTGGCAAGTTCCTCTACACCTAACTTCCCCACACGCACGATTTCACACCCGCGCAGTCTTTCCCCCCGTCGCCCGCATATCATGGGAGTGTCATTAACGAACTTGCCAGACTATAGTAGAGCTTTTTGTGACTATTTACCCGACTACGGCGAAGTCATAAAAAGGGTAATGATTTTGGCGGTCTATATATGTATTTATGTTCCACTGTAGCGCTTAAAGTACTGAACCGATTTTACTGAATACGGTGTCAAAGCCTCAATAGCTCAACGGTAAGAGCTGTCGGATTCATCACCGAGGGGTAGTGGTTCGATCCCCGCCCCGTTGGTCTATTGTCGTACCCACTCCTAGCACAGTCTTTGCCGATTAGTTGGAGGGGAATGGGAATACTGGTCATATTATAAAAGAGTAGCTGATGCCGCGCGGTTTCACCCGCGTGGTTCCCGTTCCCGTAGGAACACAGTGATGATATATATAGCCTATAGCCTTCCTCGATTTTTTCCTGAATTTTTCAAATCAGACCAGTAGTTCCTGAGATTAGCGCGTTCAAACAAACAAACTCTTCAGCTTTATAATATTAGTATAGATATGGCAAATAGAATATTTGTTAAAAAAAAGATTCACGTCTCTACCATTACCATTTGTTTACCTTTGCATTTCTCTATATCGTTTTGAAATATTTTCTTTCAAACCGAAGGTAGTGTGGATTTTAATCCACCTCCTAACAAATTAACCCGCTTCCATCTTAGATTGCATCATCACTTACCATCAGGTGAGATTGTAGTCAAGGGCTAACTTATAAACAATAAAAAAAGGAATTTTCTAATTTTTACTTGTAGTGCATACCCTAGCACTAGTCAAAAACCTTACACCATAACATTTAACATAAATTAATAATTTTAACATCATAGTCATTAAGTAAATTTCAATAATTATAGTGTACTAGCGGACGCCCGCGACTTCGTCCGCGTAAAAATCGATGTCAACTTTCAACTCCTATTTCACATTCTATTTTGCAAGTTTTATAACTTATACCTAATAAATAGTCCACATATCATTTTACTTTGTTGTTGTACAGATTTTGTTTTCGCGACAAAAAGTTTCCTATTATCCTTCTACGTATTATGGTCTCAAATCGTCTTAAGTATCATTTGAATTCATTCTGTAGTTTCAGCGTGATGGCCGGTCAAAAAAAAGGCAGACAGACAGACAAAAAATAGAAAATAGGCTTCAATATCGATCTCCTACCTCTAGCCTACTCCTACCCTACCCGTACCCTAACTGTATCCTACCCCTACCCTACCCGTACCCTACCCTACCTGTAATCTTCCCTTTCCCTACCCCTAGGATAGGGGTAGGCCCTACCCCTACGCTACCCCTAACCTAGGCATACACTCCCCTACCCTGCCCTACCCCACCCTTACACAACCCCTACCCTACCTGTACCCTACCCTACCCTATACCTTCCCTACCTTACCCCTACCCTTAGCAAAATCGGTCCAGCCCTATGAGCGTGGTGCGATGACAAAGGAAAATAGAGACTTATATGCTAAAATTACAATTTTTGGATCTACTGGACCGATTTGAAAGATTGTTTTTCCAATAGACAGCTACGTTATTTGCGAGTGTCATAGGCTATGTTTGATTCCCATATTCACACAGGAACGGGAACTACGTAATTCAAAGCGCGGGGCGTCATGTAGCGAAATTTTTGCGTCTTTTAGAAATTTTGTATTATCTCCGAAACTATTTAACTAATTAACATACTATAAAGGGCAAATCTTATCTCCATTATATCCTTGTGATTATTAAATAATTTATTTTGATAAGGATTTAAGTTAAGTAGCATAAATAATGACGCAAACCTAAGTATATAAAATTTATAATTTTTAAAACACATAAGGTACTATAACTGCTAATATATAGAAGATAGATATATGGTGTCGCGGACTTTTTTGTAGAACTTTTAAAGATACATAAAACCTCCATACATCAATTTCAATTTTACACAATGGTTAAGGCAGCGCATGCGAATAAGTCTGCTTAAGAGGATTTTCGGTCCGACCTGTATGACAAAAACGGTGTTAACTCGGCGAATATATATCATACTAATATAAAATATAGCCTATAGCACTCCCCGATAATGTAGCATTCTACTGGTGAAAGAATTTTTGAAATCGGATTAGTAGTTCCGAAGATTACCCCATTTAAAGAATGTGACAAACTTACAAACTTATAAACTTTACCTCTTTATAATATTAGTATATATTAGTATAGATATAGATTATAGACAATGTAATTTAGTTATAAGATTATATTTAAATTTGCATGCTATTTTGTAGCAAATTGTATGCCAACATTTATATCAAGATCTGTATTTAACAATTTGCAAATAAAGAATTATGAATATGAATATGAATATGAATATGAACATATTAAAGTTAGTTCCAATTAACGTAAATAAATGTTATAGATTTAGTTTATCTGTGAGATAAGTTTTAATAATAAAGCACATAAGAGCCCTTATCATAGTGAAAAAGTAACATAGCAAATTAATATTAAGCCAAAACTACCACGAATATTTCACCTACCTATTATTTATCCTATCCTATATCCAAACTAATAGGTTCATTAGTTAGACTAGATGTCTGTGTGTGTATGTTTATAGCTCTTAAACGGATGGGCCGATTTCAATGCGGTTTTTTCTCATTTCAAAGCCAGTTTCCTTGCGGCGTTCCTTAGCTATGATTGGTTAATATTGGTACAGCATTGTAAGAGTGTTGAGCAGTGATAGCCCAGTGGATATGACCTCTGCCTCCGATTCCGGAGGGTGTGGGTTCGAATCCGGTCCGGGGCATGCACCTCCAACTTTTCAGTTGTGTGCGTTTTAAGAAATTAAATATCACGTGTCTCAATTGGTGAAGGAAAACATCGTGAGCTAACCTGCATACCAGAGAATTATCTTCATTCTCTGCGCCTGTGAAGTCTGCCAATCCGCATTGGGCCAGCGTGGTGGACTATTGGCCTAACCCCTCTCATTATGTAAGGCATTTTTTTGAAATCTATGTCTATTTATCTATCTCCTCAGTAGAACCTGCCTTCCTAACCGATAATAGTGTTTACAAATACAGTGTAAACTCTATATAACGACACTCAAGGGACTGTACATTTTATAGCGTTATAGAGAGTGGTCGTTATATGGAAAGAAGAAAAATGTATGAGTAAAACTTTTTTTGTCAATAAACAGTGTTTATTTTTTACTAGCTATGTTTACCATTTAAAAGTTTGTGAGGAACTAGTAATATGATAGCGTATTAAGTCTTATTAGTCATGGACCAGAACAGTGTACATGTACAATCCCAATTTGTAAACAACAGAATGAATTTCTTAAAAAGTATTTTTTGCATGATGCCGACAGTCGAGTTTATTACGGGCTAGGATAATAAAGCGACATAAGAACATATACAGTTGCGCGGTTTTCACTAATTTCGGCTACTTAAAAGATACTTTTTATTAGTTAATTGACGTTATAGAGAAAGAGTGTGACGCTATAAAGAGTGTGTCATTGTATGGAAAGCAAGCTAAACCAATCAAAGTCGTGTGAAGTCGACGCTTTAGCGAGTTTGACGTTAAATCGAGTGACGTTACATGGAACTTACACTGTAGTCATTATTGACGTTTCAAAAGTGCTTGTAAAGTAAGCCTACATGAAATAACTTCATTTTGAATTTTGAAATTTTGGAGGCCTTGCAGGGGCCACAATAATTTCAAAATAGAAGCCCGTGTGACAGTGCAATCAATATATATTTACTGAACAAACATTACCTCGAGCCATTTGAAGTTATTTGCAAACCTATAACCTTGACCCACTGTCTATTACGGAAAGTTAAAACTTTCTGTTCGACCAAATAACAAACTCTTTGCTAACTATGGCCCTCATAAAGCTCAGTCACACAGCGGGCGATAAACGAGCTATGCTAGGAGTATCTAAGACCATGAAAATCGGTTCATCTATAATGATATGATAAATAGGTAAAGTTTGTGGTGTTGTAGGGAAAAGAGCGAGAAATGGACAAAAAGGGTTTCAGAATGGTATCTATGGTAAGAGAATAAAGAATAAAGGAAGGCAGGTGAAACGTTGGGAGGACGATTTTAAAAAGATCGCCGGTCCCGAATGGATGAGAATGGCGTAGGACAGAGAAAAGTGGAGATCTTTAGGAAAGGCCTGTGTCGAAGGACAACTTGCTAATGAATGAGAAATTATGTGTATACCAGCAGCGAAGAGTCCATACAGGCCGATTCCCGCCGGGTTACCTTTTATTAATATTGTATGGATATGTATGGATGTATGAGAAACCGGAGTTAGTATCAAATGGTATGAATTTCATTTTCTTTGGGACGGCTTACTTTCGTCAAAAGTTCATCCTTCGCCACTGGTGTATACTTAAAAATGTAAATGTAACAAACCAGCAGTAATAAAGTCTTATTTTATTTATTTTATGGGGTAATCTCTGGATCTACTGAACCGATTTTCAAAATTCTTTCAAACATAGAAAGCTACGTTATTTGTGTGTGTCATAGGCTGTATTTTATCTCCGTATTCGTATGCTAATAGTATAATAAAGCTAAAATAAGATCACAAGGCAATGTTATGGTTGTAAAGAGGCAACGTGTATGCACTACAGAGTAGGTAATCTCCGAGCATTGAATACAAAACACGTCGGTCAAGGCTACACGTATTCCTCATTCCGGGAGCATTACACTATGCACTCTTTGTGTCTAGTGTAGTGATCCAGGATGAAGAGCTGATCAACTAGATTATATTTATTGCAAATAAGTGTTATCGCCGCGTTGCAACGGTTTGCGGTACGGACGGCTTCAGTGTGCTCGTGGCGTTCGAGCCGTCCACATCTCTTGTTGTGTAATTATTTATGGGTTACTTGGGATAGGCAGGACTTGAGTGGAAAGTGGAGTGTTTGTTAACAGTCAAAGGCGCCTTTAACCCTACACACGACGTTCACAAGTGCGTGACTTCACTCAAGGGCATACAAAACACGTCGGTCAAGGCTACACGTATTCCTCATTCCGGGAGCATTACACTATGCACTCTTTGTGTCTAGTGTACATCCAGGATGAAGAGCTGATCAACTATTTCTTCCATGCAAATAAGGCAAATGGCAGGACAAATCCAACAAATCAAAAATCATGAAAATCGGATGCTCCATTCTTACATTATACCAATATAGATGACGCCGCGCGGTTTAACCCGCGTGGTTCCCGTTCCCGTAGTAATACGGGGATAATATATAGCCTATAGCCTTCCTCGATAGATGGGCTATCTAACAATGAAAGAATTTTTCAAATCGGACCAATATTTCCTGGGATTAGTCCGTTAAAGCAAACAAACTCTTCAGCTTTATAATATTACTAGGTGACCCCGCGCGGTTTTACCCGCTTAGTTCCTGTTCCCGTTGGAATACGGGGATAATATATAGCCTATAGCCTTCCTCGATAAATGGGCTATCTAACACTGAAAGAATTTTTCAAATCGGCCCAGTAGTTCCTGAGATTAGCGCGTTCAACCAAACAAACAAACTCTTCAGCTTTATAATATTAGTATTAAATTATAAAGAGGTAAATGTAGTATTGAATCTCTGGATCTACTAAACCGATTTTGAAAATTCTTTCACCTATAGAAAGCCACGTCATTCGTGCGTGTCATAGTCTCAATTCCATGTCCATTTTCCCACGGGAACGCGCGCTAATCCTACTAATATTATAAACGCGAATGTTTGTATGGATGTTTGTTACTCTTTAACGCCGCTACTACTGAAGCAATTTGGCTGAAATTTGGAATGGAAGTAGATTTTACTCTGGACACATATGCCACTTTTTATCCCGAAAAAATCCATGGTTTCTCGAGATTTGCGAAAAAAATGTTTGTTAATCTTTCACGCCTCGACTACTAAACCGAATTAGCTGACATTTGGTATTGAGATATATTATAGCATGGATTAACACATGGGCTACTTTTTATCCCAGAAAAATCCATGGTTCCCGAGGGATTTGTGAAAAACTGAATTCCACGCGGACGAAGTCGCAGGCGTCCGCTAGTATAATTAAGGTCACCGAAGGACACTTAGATATAGCGAATAAGTAAATTTAGCAACACAGCCGTTGGGCATGCATCGGCAGGTTCGGCAGGCCAATAATTTAGACGGAATGCAATAAAATCAGAACTAGTTCCAAATGACACAAATGTATAACAAAATGTCTACGTAAAAATGCAACAAGATATATACAGGGTGCTCGGGAGTAGTTTCCATAACTTCAAGGTATTGACGGCCTCCGTGGCGCAGTGGTATGCGCGGTGGATTTACAAGACGGAGGTCCTGGGTTCGATCCCCGGCTGGACAGATTGAGATTTTCTTAATTTGTCCAGGTCTGGCTGGTGGGAGGCTTCGGCCGTGGCTAGTTACCACCCTACCGGCAAAGACGTACCGTATTATTAAAGAACGCACACAAAATATAAGACAAAGTTAAGTAATTTAAATACATAAATAATATGCAATAATACACAATAATAATACAAACAGACTATACTTAACTACATACATACAAAGAAATACATACATACATACTTACATACATACATACACACATACATACATGAAAACCTGCAAAACATAAAAACAAGACGGCATCTAAGGGAAGACACAAAAGAAACTAACTATAGTTGTCAGGATAAGTTAGCTTAAGTTCCATAATGTATTCTTTTTTAATAAAAAAAAATCTAATATTAAATAGAATGTATTACATTAATTTTAGAACGTCAAATACATTAGGAATTTAATGAGCGTAGCGAATTAATTCCATAACTAGCTATGTAAATTATAGCTAACATAACAATTAATTATTATGTACTTTGTTAACCTATACCAGGGTTTCTCAAACTGTTGACTCTTGTTTTTTTTATTCTTTACAAGTTAGCCCTTGACTACAATCTCACCTGATTGTAAGTGATGATGCAGTCTAAGATGGAAGCGGGCTAACTTGTTAGGAGGAGGATGAAAATCCACACCCCTTTCGGTTTCTACACGGCATCGTACCGGAACGCTAAATCGCTTGGCGGTACGTCTTTGCCAGTACCTAGGGTGGTAACTAGCCACGGCCGAAGCCTCCCACCAGCCAGACCTGGACAAATTAAGAAAATCTCAATCTGCCCAGCCGGGGATCGAACCCAGAACCTCCGTTTTGTAAATCCACCGCGCATACCACTGCGCCACGGAGGCTGTCAAAACTCTACGAACCCCTGTTAAAATTATGATAAGTTGGCTTAAGTTCCTTATTTTATTCTTTCCCAATATAAAAAAAATAGACAAGACAAAATAAATCATCATTCATGTATTCAAGAATAGAATCTAGAAGAAGAAAGAAAACCTAAAAAAAGTAACCTGCACTTACAAAATTATAGTCAGTATTCAACACACATAGAGGAGCCGAACTACATAGGTAATATTTTTTAACTAAAAAAATAATTACTTTTTATGTTTTCGTACAAAATAATTCAAATAATTCCGATTATCCATGTAACACGCGCCCTTATCTATCCTTGCATTTTAAAATACGTAAAACTTACGTCATAGGTAAGGGAAACATTTTAAGATCTATTTACAAAAGAAATATTATTTACCCCCCGAAAATATCATTTTTAGAACAGTTCTTTTACGCTACAGCTTTTATCGCGGGATTTGAGCGCGGCGACCAAATTAATAAATTCCGTAACGAATATAAATCTAACACCCAAGCTGCGCATTAAGTTAACACATTTCCACGTTATCATATCGACTCAAACTATTAACTTATCATATCGAGATAAAACTTATTAAACCAAAGTTCGATTCCAACTCAACGGAAAGACATTTTTTTTTTTAATAATTTTTTTCTTAAGAAAAAAAATACTGCATAAATAAAATAAATAAATAATTATAATTGCATAAGTTGATAAAAAATGGTATGTCACCGAGTGCCACACGTATTTTTTTTTTAAATTAATTTTCGGTAAATAATATAAATCCAGTGTTATGGGTAATACTCCCTAGCACCCTGTATTTTCCAAGACTTAGTATTATATCTATCCATACAATAACCCAATGGTCTATTCACTAATTTGGTATTTACGTTATCAACCCATATACGGCTCACTGCTGAGCTCGAGTCTCCTCTCAGAATGAGAGGGGTTAGGCCAATAGTCCACCACGCTGGCCCAATGCGGATTGGCAGACTTCACACACGCAGAGAATTAAGATAATTCTCTGGTATGCAGGTTTCCTCACGATGTTTTCCTTCACCGTTTGAGACACGTGATATTTAATTTCTTAAAATGCACACAACTGAAAAGTTGGAGGTGCATGCCCCGTACCGGATTCGAACCCACACCCTCCGGAATCGGAGGCAGAGGTCATATCCACTGGGCTATCACGACTCGACGACGAATTTGGTATTTATTAACAACCAATTATTCATCAACACCATCACTATCAACCCATATTCGGCTCACTGCTGAACTCGAGTCTCCTCTCAGAATGGGAAGGGTTTGGCCAATAGTCCACCACGCCGGCCCAATGCGGATTGGCAGACTTCCCTGGTATGCAGGTTTCCTCACGATGTTTTCCTTCACCGTTTGGGACATGTGATATTTAATTTCTTAAAATGCACACAACTGAAAAGTTGGAGGTGCATGCCCCGGACACCCTCCGGAATCGGAGGCAGAGGTCATATCCACTGGGCTATCACTTCAAAAACGTATTCACAATCAATCAATCAATCAATCAATTTATTTATTTGCAGATACATGCATTATTTAACAGGTGGTCGGTAGATGTAGATGGTAAATGTATCTTGCCAATTTGGCATGCAAATTATTTATTAAGTATTTAATGATACAAATGACAATTTCACCATTTAAAATTTACATCTTTACAATTAAAATATGTATGAAAATAACAATAATATCAACTTAAATACTCATTTACACTGTAGAATGCCTGTTGAGTTAGGTATGTATATAAATTATTTTTAAAGCAATTTATATTCTTTTCTTTCCTAATTTCTTATGGTAACTTAAATAAAAGGCAATTGGGAATCCACCATAAACAAATTACCAAACACGATGGTTGCCATAACACCGTCCATTACATAAGCGAAAACGATTCAACCGAAAGCGCTTAAGAAGTTTTTATGTACTGCTATGTTGTAATACATTTGGGTCAAGCCAACCTGTTTGCTTGATGCATCACACTATTGTGAATCCCGGTCAAACCGTTTCACCCGCGTAGTTCCCGTTCCCGTAAGAATACGGGGATAAAATATAGCCTATGTCAATCACAAATAACGTGGCATTCTAGTGGTAAAAGAATTTTCAAAATCGGCTTAGTACATCCAGAGATTAACCCCTAAAACCTCACAACCCTATTACCTCTTTATCACATTACTAGTCAATGTACAGCGAGTATACCGCTGTAGTTCCCGTACCCGAGGAAATATGAGGATAAAATCTAGCCTATGACACTCACAAATAACGTATCTTTCTATTAGTAAAAGAATTATCAAAATTGGTGTAGTACATACAGAGATTAACCCCTAAAACCTCACAAACCTATTACCTCTTTATACGAGTAACAGTCGACGCTTCGCATTTTCACTCGCATAATTCACGTTCCCGTGAGAGTACGGCGATAAAATATAGCCCGTGACAATAAACAAATAACGTACCTTTCTATTAGTAAAACGATTACAATCAAAATCGGTTCAGTAGATCCAGAGATTAACCCCTAAAACTTTACAAACCCATGAACTTTACTAGTCGACGCTCCGCGGTTTCACACCCGTAGTTCCCGTTCCCGTGGGAATATGAGGATAAAATCTAGGCTATGGCACTCACGAATAATGTGGCTTTTTATTAGTGAAAGAATTTTTAAAATCGGTTCAATACATCCAGAGATTAACCCCCAAAACACCACAAACTTTACCTTTTTATAATATTAGTACAGAACTGGCCCAACACAATAATTGCGCTACTTATTCCGCCGAATTTCATTTCGACCCGAAGGCTATGTTTACTCGCGATTAAAATAAGAAAAAGACATTAAAAAAAAACTTAAAAGAAAAAAAAAGAGACAACAGGAATTCGATTCCATCGACGCGAGGCGCACGTGCCCGATTGAAGGTAGCCGCGAATTGATATTTATTACATTGGTTCCGTATAAATTGCTACTTTTTAATCGTATGCGATAACAAAATGTGTGTGTTACCTTTTCACAGTGAAACTGCCAAATCGATTTAGATAAATAATAATAATAATCAATAATCTTTATTACCATACTTATTACTAGGCATAATTAAATTTTAATTATTGTGCTTAATCTACAATACAAAAAAGAAAAAAAAAGTAAACTATACTTATATTATAAAGCTGAAGAGTTTGTTTGTTTGTTTGTTTGTTTGATTGAACGCGCTAATCTCAGTGTTAGATAGCCCATTTATCGAGGAAGGCTATAGGCTATATATTATCCCCATATTTCAACGGGAACGGGAACCACGCGGGTGTAACCGCGCGGCGTCAGCTAGTTATTATTACTCGCCTACCTAGTAACATGACAACTGACCGCAAACTCAGCTTTATGCTGTGCATAGTGCACAGCGCTGATAATTTTGATACAATGTCAAAATATGCTTTATTACAAGGATCTCGACTTTCGTACCCTGCTGGAGCCTTAATCTGGTACCTTTCAAAGCAACCGCGGTCTAATCTTAGCTACCATACTCAGTTCACCAATGCTAGCCTACAGTAGCGAAGACTGAAATTTTTTCGTAGCTAACCCGTTCATGTGGCTTTTTAATGTCAATGTCTTCTTTGGCTGAGTATGTTAAATTATTGACGTCCGTAAAACTTGTGGATTTTAAAAAGGTAATCCGGTGGGAATCTTGTTGTTAGGAACCATCGCCCCTGCTAACCTAGCCTAATATAGATAAGTATGGCTTATACTTATACTTAGAGCATAGGCTGTCAAACTTTCTTCCTTCACAACCTATCTATCTAGCAGGCTTGTGGTTCAATTACACCATTTTTACACGCTTCATATACGCTTCACTTGTAACCATGTATGTCAGAAAATCTTTGAATCTTACTTTGATCCACTTCCCGGTCTTCGAATAGGATGAAATTTTGCACACGCTTTGAGTACTGATGACAATACATGACTATCTAAGAAACGTCATTACAAATCCGTTATGCCGGCCTCTCCAAGATGGCGGACTGGTTGTTTGAAATCCACCCCCATGATATGGATATCAAATGGTTTTACTGTCAGAAATACGAAAAAAATAGTCACGTGACTTAAATCCAATATTCGTAATTTTTAATACGTGCTAAGGCGTGTTTTTTTTAGTTTTTAAACTATTTAAAGTTTTTTTTAATAAATTTTACATTCTTGCTCAACAAGTTTGATGCTGGTAGCTTCAATAAAGCAGGAATGCTATTCCATAACATTTGAATTACGTAATCCAAAAATGGTTTTCGTACGCAAACTACGGATCTCCAATACGGGATACCAAAAAACCGGGGCCGCATTCTGACATAATGAGCAGTGAGTCACCCGGCCCTTCGCGATGACTTGCCTGTACCGTCAGCAGCGATTTCAATGTAGTGGTTCAAGTGAAAAACGTATTTTTTGACATTTTCTTCGAGATATTACGAGAAATCCAGCACCACGTCCATCTGCTCTTCAAAACTTCCGAAGGTGCTGGAATGGCGACCCCACACTAGAAAGCGCAGTGTTGGTGGACTGACGACATCAAGAGAGTCCCAGACATTCGCTGGATGCAGGTGGCTCAGTATCGTGATGTTTGGAAGTGCCTACAAAAGGCCTATGTCCTATGTCTATGTAAGGCTTTGTGACAGCCCTTCGCTAAAGACCCTTAAAAGTCAACCTTTAACGGTGTATTGCAAAGGTATGTCACGAACCTAAGTAGCCAGTGAAAACATCTCAAATTATACAACATGTACAGACAGCATAGGGTAGGGTAGCGGTAGGCGTAGGGTAGGGCAAGGATAGGGATAGGGAAGAAGTGCACATAAGTCAAAGCGAAGCTTCGGCCAGGTCCGCTAGTATTAGTATAGATATGGCTTTTAAGCCGTTTAAAAGTTGTGGGAGGCGAAAGTGGGGAAGAATAACCGAATGTCTGCAAATATACTGCGCACTGAAAGAGAATATTGACTTAATCGAGAGTGTTCTTAGCTTCGTTTGATGACAAAATTGGTAGTGGGAAAGTTAAAACACAGAAGTAGGATTGTTTATATTGAAATAATAATAATCAATTTTCTTTGTTCCGGCTCACCTTTAATGCAACAACATTTAAAATTTTCTGTTATGACAGAAAGAATTTCTGGCATAAAAGTCTTTACTCTAGTTAATTTCAAGACCTTAGGGGTTATTTAAAAATTTAATTTTATATTATCAAAGTAATTATTTTTGCAATTTTCTTCTTTTGTTTGCTAAGTCGTCGTCATCAACCCATATTCGGGTCACTGCTGAGCTCAAGTCTCCTCTCAGAATGAGAGGGGTAAGGCCAATAGTCCACCACGCTGGCCCAATGCGGATTGGCAGACTTCACACACGCAGAGAATTAAGATAATTCTCTGGTATGCACACGTGATATTTAATTTCTTAAAATACACACAACTGAAAAGTTGGAGGTGCATGCCCCGTACCGGATTCGAACCCAAACCCTCCGGAATCGAAGGCAGAGGTCATATCCACTGAGCTATCACGGCTTTGCAAACGGCACGGTTTGCTAATTAATCCTTTTAATATTATCTAAAAAACCAGAGAAATAGAAGCAACGAATGAGTTACAAAATTAAACCACGTCACGTCACAGCAAATTTAAAAAAAAATAACTTTTCAATAAATATTTTAATGTGAATTTCAGACAAATGACTCAAAGGAATAAAATAATTGTAATAGCATAGTCAATATTAAACTTGGACAATAAGAAATACTTAAAAACAATGTGTTAAGTGTTAAGTGATCTAAAAAACACAAAATGGCGTCCATTAGTGACAAAACAAAATTAACTATACTAGTTTTAGTGAACATTATACTAAAAAATTGCCAAAGTCAACAAAACATCGACGAAAGTCCAAAACCAATCGAACTTTTATTACGCGACGGCGTCAGAGACTATGAAGAGTATTCCACAAACAACGCTGAAGCAGAACCAGAGAGTATACCAAAACCAAAGACAATTGTAGAAGACACAGACGTACAATCAAAAGAGAGCATAGACAAGACGACACTACCATCAGACAATGTGCTAACAACAGTAATTTATGATGAAGCACAAGAAACTGATAGGAATGCAGTTGAAAAACCTGATACAGAGTACGAAAACAACAGAGACAGCTCATATGAGAATGAGGATGCAGTTAAAACGACAGTGCAAGATGAGACAGAGACTGCAACAGGTTACACTGTCTCGATGATTGACAATAATGTTTATAATAGAGAAAGCGTTAAGGATTATCCAAATGAGAGCAGACATAGTCAGGTACGTATCATCTTTATTTTAACTGACTTTATTAAAAGGCCTGTTTCTGGAAGGTGTGTGTATCAGTAAATCGTCATCAACCCATATTCGGCTCACTGCTGAGCTCGAGTCTCCTCTCAGAATGAGAGGGGTTAGGCCAAAAGTCCACCACGCTGGCCCAATCCGGATTGGCAGACTTCACAAACGCAGAGAATGAAGATAATTCTCTGGTATGCAGGTTTCCTCACGATGTTTTCAGTCCAAGGCCGGGTGACGTCAGACATCGGGGACTTCGTCTTCGCCGGCGAAGTCGCTGTGTAGCTTGTTTGTGTTGCCTGGGAAGCGTTGTCGGTCGTTATGCCATAGTCAGGATCGTAAAGGGCGTTTTTTAAGGCATATTTGTCGTTGTCGACCAACCACATATCTCGCTTAGTCTACTGGACATCTAACCAGACTCATAAAAGCAGTGTCATCCGCTAGGTCGATATGTCATCGTCAGCATTGTAAAGGGCGTATTTAAGGCGTATTTGCCAACCAACCACATATCTCGCTAAGTCTACTGGACCTCTACCCAGATTCAGAATAAAAGCCGCTGACAAACGCACTCATATTTCAGTCGGAGACACCTACGCCCATGGCGACCACGAGGCCAGTGGATAGTATGGAGGTGACGTCGCAAAGACCTGAACAGGATGACCACGAGAGCTCCGGCCAGAGGAGCCCGAAGACCGAAAGTAGGTACAAACGAATAATTTCGAAATTGTTACGTGAATGTCTCTTTTGTCTCTTTCTCTTGACCAGCCTTGGCTGCAATCATCCCTGATGGTAAACGATGATGTAGCTAGCGTATGATGAAAAACGCTTGCCTGAAAGATGCCTGCCTATTCATTTTTGACCCTATACCCACAGGTGGTAGGGAAAACAGAAGCTGGAAGGACACAGTTACAAGTCCAAACGCACCTTGTTCTGTTATTAATCATCATCACCATTAACAGCCGATGGACGTCTACTGATGGACAAAGGCCTCTTGCGTGGACTTCCTAACACAACGGTCTCGAGCCGCCAGCATCCAGCGGCTCCCTGCAACCCGCTTGTTGTTCTCGGTCACCACTTTTCGTGCGGGATCGCCATTCCAGCACCTTGGGTACCCAAGTCCATCGGCTCTCCGAACTATGTGCCCTGCCCATTGCCAGTTCAGCTTCGCGACTCACTGAGCTATGTCAGTGACTTTTGTCTGCGCATCTCCTCATTTCTGATTCGATCTTGCAAAGTAACTCCAAGCATAGCTCGCTCCATCGCTGAGTGACTATGAGTCTTCTTATCAGGTAATAAGAGTGGAAGGTCATAAGAGGAGAGGAAGGCCAAAGAAGAGATGGTTGGATTGTGTGAAAGAGGACATGTGTGTAAAAGGAGTGGATGATGAGTTGACGAGTAATAGAAACGAATGGAAAAGATTGACATATTTTTCTGACCCCACTTAAGTGGGATAAGGGTAAGGAGATGATGATGAAGAGTATAATAAACAAAGTAATCAATAATAATTCCCTCCTTCCAGCGGACACACAGCCAATCGACAAGCGGTTAGTCGACAAGCCTCGCCCCCTACCGGCTTTGAGCAAGAGCTCCACCCTCAAGTCCTGGCTGGAGGACTCGTGGCTGAGGCCTCCAGCGGGTATCCTGGTGCCACTGCGACCAGCGGCGCTACACCGGGCACTGGGAGTGTGGAGCGACCTGGCCGGCGAGGGGCTGAACGTGACAGATGTGGTCATAGTGGGCTATGACTCTAACGGTACGTTGAACACGCTTTCGATAGAATGTTTGCTCGTTGGGGAAATAGATGGCATTAGTTGTATAATAACGCGCGCTAACGAAATATGTTTATCAAAAGCTCTGAGGCGATCTACTATAATTTGATTTTATGGTGTGAACTCTAAACCACTAATCTGATTTTGAAACATCTTTCACCAATAGACAACTACATTATCAACGAATAACATTGTATTCCTACAGGAGTGGGAACTACGCTGATCCGCGTAGTTCCCTCGGGGGATCTACAAGTCTATAGTAAAGACTTGCAGATCCCCCGATGTATAAAGAGGTAAAGTTAAAGAGATAAAGAGGTAAAGGTAATGAACCAATAGAAAGCCACATTTTTTAATCCAGCCCTATCGAAAAACCCTTTCTTATAGCGGACAACTACCAATAAACTACCTCACTGCCAAATTTATTCTTTGTACGTCCATCGATTTTCGAAATTTCGTAATGAGTGACCTTTCGCATTTATGTATTACTAGCGGACGCCCGCGACTTCGTTCGCGTGAAATTCAGTTTTATACAAATCCCGCGGGAACCATGGATTTTTCCGGAAGCCTATGTGTTAATCCTGAGTAAAATCTATTTTCATTCCAAATTTCAGCCAAATCGCCGCAAAATTGACAAAGTTTCATACAAACTTTCATCCCTTATTTTATCCCCTTGGGGGAAGAATTGATCATAATCCTTTCTAAGCGGATGGCTACGTCATAACATCTACCTGCATGCCAAATTTCAGCCCGATCCGTCCAGTGGTTTGTGCTATGCGTTGATAGATCACTATGTCAGTCAGTCACCTTTGAGTTTTATATATTTAGATTAAGAAGAAGATGAAGAAGAAATACTTTATTGCACACAAAAATACAATTATAAATTAAAACAATAAAAAGATAAATTAAACTTAGCATGCAAAGGCGGCCTTATTACTAAAAGTAATCTCTACCCTGCAACCCCTGACGAGAGAACTTGCGAAGAAAGAGCGGGAAGGTGCAATACATTATATGTAATTATATATATATAAATAATAAAATAAATATAATATAATATATACGTAAATATAGTATTAAAATTTACATATGTACTACATAAATAATAACAATAAAATAAATACCTCGAAAAATAAAATTTTAATTCAACGACAAATAATGTCGTTTCAAACGAAACTCAAAAATGGCAAGTGAATTACTGGCACGGACAAGAGACGGCAAATTATTCCACATTTTGACAGCCTCAGAAGTAAAAGACTTACTATAAAACTTTGTCTTAGAACAAGGTAGGACCAAACGTTTATCACTTCGAGAACGTACATTGAGAAGATCAATTTCCGATGTAAAGCGGAAACGATCTTTCAATTAGGAAGGAGACAGAGGGTTATAAAGGATAGAAAACAAGAGGCAAAGAAGATGGAACTGACGATAAGATAGAAGTATGGACGAAGGTTTACCTACTTATCGCAGACTCTCTATAATTGTAGGAATATATCTAGTAGTTAGTAATAGGTATAAGTATTCTACTTCAATAAACTAATTACTGTTACGCAATAGTCGATAATTACGACTAAGTCATAATTTTATAATTGACTATCTGTGACGACACATGACTCGGACATTTCTAGATTTATCTCACACGTTTACACCCTATACATAACGTGACCATTCTTTGGGCGGGACTGTCCCGTTTTCAGGTTCTCTGTCCCGCTGCCCCCAGTATTAATATATAAAATCGTACCGATTTCACAAAAAGATCTAAATTTATTTAAAAATTATTTTCTGCGATTCATTTGTTTTACCCATTCGCCAAAAACAGAACCCGATGTTTTAAAATGACAAATACAATTTTTTTATATACAAGATAACTACTAGTTAGTTACCTAGTATATAAAAAAAATAACTAATAGTTTTAAATAGTTAAAAAAAACTAAAAAAAACATGCTTTTAGCACGCACAAAAAATTACAAATATTGGATTTAAGTTACGTGACTATTTTATATATATTAGAGAAAACTCTTTCATTTGATATCCATATCATGGGGGTGGATTTCAACAGTCCAGCCAGTCCGACATCTTGGATTTGTAATGACGTTACTTAGCTAGTAATGTATTGTCATCAGTACTCAGAGCGTGTGCAAAATTTCATCCTAATCGAAGTCCGGGATGTGGGTCAAATTAGGATTCCAAGATTTTCTTACATACATAGTTACAAGTGAAGCTAATTTGTAGCTAGCAAACGCTTTAAGTTAACATTGCTAGTAAACGCAAAATTGCGCTCAGTGGAGTCGCTAAATTCGGATCACTTTTCGCGGTGATTTTGTAGGCACTAACATATCTATAGTGCGAAATAATCATTCGCAAACTAACGGCTGCTTCCATAATAGTTTTTTTTTTATTATTATTTCCAAATTAGCCCTTGACTACAATCTCACCTGATGGTGTGCTGTCTAAGATGGAAGCGGGCTAATTTGTTAGGAGGAGGATGAAAATCCACACCCCTTTTCGGTTTCTACACGACATTGTACCGGAACGCTAAATCGCTTGGCGGTACGTCTTTGTCAGTAGGGTGGTAACTAACCGCGGCCGAAGCCTCCCACCAGCCAGACCTGGACCAATTAAGAAAATCTCAATCTGCCCAGCCGGGGATCGAACCCAGGACCTCCGCTTTGTAAATCCACCGCGCATACCACTGCGCCACGGAGGCCGTCGAAAATAATAGTATTGAATACTATTTATTACATCTTACCAGTTGTGAAACTAATCAAATTACCTGAAACAAAAAATAAGCATAATTAATATTTTATTTACAAAAAAAATCAATTATATATATAAATGCTTTTAAACTACCTCCATCTTTAAAAGAAAAGGGGTTATAAAGCTTACGCCCATCGCGTTACTCCAATGCTGGTTAGCGGGCTTAGAATGTGAAGTATGCCACCGCATTGGGCCAGCGTGGTGGACTAAGGCTTAAACCTTTATTCTGAGGAGACTCGTGCTCAACAGTGAGCCGAATTTGAGTTGTGATGATGATGATAATGACTAATATTATAAACAACATTATACTTAATCGTAAATCTACTAAACCGATTTTGAAAATTATTTAACCACTAGAAAGCTACATTATTTGTGAGTAGTACCACATCACACTTCACACTAATCACACAAATATTATAAAGGCGAAAGTTTGTCTGTAAGTGTGTAAGTATGTTTGTTCCTCCTTAACGCTGCGGCTACTGAAGCGATTTGGCTGAAATTTGGAATGGAAATAGATTTCACTCTGGATTAACATATAGGATACTTTTCATTCCGGAAAAATCCATGGTTCCCGCGGGATTCGTGAAAAACTGAATTCCACGCGGACAAAGCCGCGGACGTCCGCTAGTATACTATATTTTATCCCCATATTCTCATAAGAATTAAAATCTCGATACTTCATGATTCGAACCCAGGACCTTGTGATTCGAAGCCGCACAAACTAACCACTGAACCACTGAGGTATTTATCAAATAACAAGTTATTGTGATACGACGTATTACAATTCGATTAGGACATGTTAGACAACAAAATATCAATTTCCCAAATCATTCAGTTGCAATTGGGTGTTATTGTAGAACGAGAGCCTGCGGTCGCTAGACCTACCGCATTATATGAAGCCGCATTATATTTTGTCAGTACATGCCCCTAGTAGGGTTGCCAACATTTCTGGAGAAAACAATAATTCTCAGATTTGTCTATAAAAAAATATAGTACGCTCAAAGAAAATATATAATTTACGGAATAAGCGAAAAAAATACATTAATTATTATAAAAACTATATTTATTTGCATTTTTTGTCTCTCATCATCATTTTTAATTTTTAAATTATTGAAAACTAACTTTTTTGTGATCCGTGCCGTTTCGTGATAGCCCAGTGGATATGACCTCTGCCTCCAATTCCGGAGAGTGTGGGTTCGAATACGGCCAGGGGCATGCATCTCCAACTTTTCAGTTGTGTGCATTTTAAGAAATTAAATATCACGTGTCTCAAACGGTGAAGGAAAACATCGTGAGGAAACCTGCATACCTGAGAATTTTCATAATTCTCTGCGTGTGTGAAGTCTGCCAATCCGCATTGGGCCAGCGTGGTGGACTATTCTAACCCCTCTCATTCTGAGAGGAGACTCGAGCTCAGCAGTGAGCCGAATATGGGTTGATAATGATGATGATGATGAACTTTTTTTGCAATTTCTTCGTTTAAAGTTTAGGGACTCGATAAGACAGTCAAGTTGTGATACGGTAGACGCTATTCATTTTATAAAAATTAATGTACATAACGTTTTAAAATTAAAGATTTGTTTGTTACATTTCATTGATGAAAATATATAGTATTTTTGCCTTCTGTATATATTTCTTCAACAGAATATATAAGCTAAAATAATTGTGTACACCTATCTAACGTTTCTGCTTACTGTTTTACTTTACTTTTCTTTTTTGTAATGTATTTATTTTTGTAATGTAGTCCTATTTATTGTAATTTTTGTAATTAGTCCTAGTCTAACGGAAAACATTAGAAAATCCCACCTGGTCTCCACGATACAGATCAATCTAGTGTGGAGACCACAGGCAATCTTATGGTTTTTTAACCGACTTCCAAAAAGGAGGAGGTTCTACGTTCGACTGTATGTATGTTTTTGAATCTATTTTTGGTTAATAAAGATTTTATTATTATTATTCACATGAATTTAACTCTCACGCCCGGTACATAATAAATATATATAAGGCCAAAAGGAAAATACATAAATTTACTTAGATACGCAAAATAATAAACATAAATATACGCTACATGAATACATATATGCTCCGGGCGGAGGATTCACCCCGGCAGGGAGACTTTATTATTATTATTATTATATAGTACCTACACAGACCCGAAAAATAGTAAAAAAACTATATATTACTAGTCCGCTAGTCTATCATAAAATGAGGCAAGTGTGGCTCTCGCAGTCTCTCAGTCCATTGGTCATTGCACGGACCAATTATAGTAAAACTTTTTGCTCCGCAGCAAATGGAGCGGAACCTTACATAACTTAACGTTCTCTAGCCAAGGTTAAGTTGCTAACTTACTTGACTTGTGTTTCCGAACAAACCACGCTTTGTTATTACCGGTTAAATAAGACGCTTTAGCTCAGCGATTAAAGATTGAAAACAAAGATTAAGGTTCGATTAGGGAACAAAATTACAGAATCTATACTAATATTATAAAGATGGAAGAGTTCGTTTGATTGAACGCGCTAATCTCAGGAACTACTGGTCCGAATAGGTTTGAATATATTGATTTTTATGATACATTCAGGTAAATAGGGTCATTGTTAACTAATTTATACATAAAAAACAAAGATTGTCTGAATATTTGCAAAATAAATGAAATTATAAAATTTCATTATCTATTAAAAATCTTTTATCGCAATTAGATGAAAATTCATACAGTTTTAGCTTCCTTACATTAAATGTGACATTTTTGAATACATGAACTATAAACATAAACGCACAAATAACAAAGATATTAGTAATTTTGTTTGAACAAATCTAACGATCATTATGACCTACGACGTCATTAAATCGTACCATTTCGCATTTTTCAGGGATCCGCGGCAGCGTCATAAATCGTATCCTTTAAATCCCTGTAGCTCCGAAAGTAATGATCGCAGATACCCTGTTCCTTTTACAAAATTGCTTTACTATTAGCATACTCTTAATTTATATACAACTAGCGGACGCCCGCGACTTCGTCCGCGTGAAACTCGATGTAAACTTTCAACTACCATACTCCTACCCTACCCTTACCCTACCCTACCCTACCCCTACCCTACGTTGAAATTTTTTCTGAATTTTCTAATGCTATAAACCTCACGGAGCCCGAGACCTTTCCAACGAATGCAAAACCGTGGAAATCGGTTCGTGCGTTCTGGAGTTATAGCGTCAGGAAGGAAAACCCGACTTATTTTTATAAAAAAACTAGCGGACTCGCTCAAGCTTCGCTTTGACTTATTAATTTATTTATTTGCACTTCTTCCCTATCCCTACCTTACACTACCCTACCTCTACTCTACCCCTACCCTACCCTACAACTACCCTACCACTACCCTACCCCTACCCTATCCCTATACCATACCCCTACCCTACCACTACCCTATCCTAGGATTTAGGGGTTTGAAAAATAGATGTTGGCCGATTCTCAGACCTACTGAATATGCACAAAAAATTTCATCAAAATCGGTCGAGCCGTTTCGGAGGAGTTCAAGTTCGAACACCGCGACACGAGAATTTTATATATTAGATATCCTATGTCCTTCTCCTGGCTCTAAACTACCTCCCTGCCAATTTTCAGCTAAATCGGTTCAGCCGTTCTTGGGTTATAAGTGGAGTAACTAACACGACTTTCTTTTATATATATATATATATAGATTTAAAAAACTGTCATCATCCCTTCTTGAACCGTGGTTAGTAGACGTGTGCGAGGAGCCTAATCTGATGATGATGCTTTGCCAACAGGTGTGAACTGGCGCTCGAGGCACAACTTGCAGCCGACGTCAGCTGGCAACAGCGATCGGGCGGTGGCGGATGCTCTGGCAAAGCTATTGCTTAAGTACCAAGTAAGATTACTCATTAGCCTTTGCTTTGTGACATACATTGATGTAATTACGGTCCTGGGTTCGATCCCCGGCTGGGCCGATTGAGGTTTTCTTAATTGGTCCAGGTCTGGCTGGGAGGCTTCGGCCGTGGCTAGTTACCACCCTACCGACAAAGACGTACCGCCAAGCGATTTAGCGTTCCGGTACGATGTCGTGTAGAAACCGAAAGGGGTGTGGATTATCATCCTCCTCCTAACAAGTTAGCCCGCTTACATCTTAGACTGCATCATCACTTACCATCAGGTGTGATTGTAGTCAAAGGCTAACTTGTAAAGAATAAAAAAAAATCGTATGTGATTCATTGTGAGTGTCCAGGATTTGGGGAGTATTTTTTTAATTCATCATTATCAACCCATATTAGGCTCACTGCTGAGCTCGGATCTCCTCTCAGAATAAGAGGGATTAGGCCAATAGTCCACCACGCTGGCCCAATGCGGATTGGCAGACTTCACACACGCAGAGAAGTAAGAAAATTCTCTGGTATGCAAATTTTCTCACGATGTTTTTCCTTCACCGTTTGAGACACGTGATATTTAATTTCTTAAAATGCACACAACTGAAAAGTTGGAGGTGCATGCCCCGGACCGGTTCGAACCCACACCCTCCGGAATCGCAGGCAGAGGTCGTATCCACTGGGCTATCACGGCTCTCATTTTTACATTTGATTACTATCAATTTACTTTTCCGTGAGTAGCTTCATCTTAGTGAGACGCTTAACTTTTTTATTTACGAAAATTCTTGATTCTGGTAGCTAACTGGGTACCTAGGTAATGAAAACTTGTGAGTGTAGGTACAAGTTAACGTATCTACCACGCAATTTGTAGAACAAATTCGTTGTCATGTAATAAGTTTGTGATTTGACATATAAGGTTTCCTGACAATCGCTTCAAAAAAGATAAAAACAGATTTGTTTCTCTATGTGAAAAGTATCAACATACTTGGACCTTGCTCAAGCAATTATACCACATACAATGTTAGTTAGTTAGTTAAAAGTCAATTGTTATTATTTCGGTAGTCATTTCAGTCAATGGTCTTATAGCGAAAAGCTTAGACCAACACCTTAAGAAGCTTTCGCTTAACTATTGGATCAAGGGATTGGATCGGATACAGAAAGCAGTGATTCTTGAGATGACGCGTATTGTAAGCTGATTTAAACATTGGTTTTTTAATTCCCAACACAAAAAGAGGGCTTAAGGCCAAAAGCGAATTTAGTTTGTTTTGTATTAAAGATGACTTATATGCGAATGTTCTTAGACATGTTTGATGGAAATCGGTTGAGCCGTTTAGGAGTTCTGGGGTATGAAAGTGGGGAAGAATAACCAAATGTCTGCAAATATACTCGAGTGAGGTCTCAAATGAAAGCGCACTGAAACAGAATATGACTTGATCGAGAGTGTAATTAATAATTTCAAGACATTCGGGGGAATTCCAAATTTTTCAGTTTTATGTTATTTCGGAACAAATATATTATTATTATTTGTCGTTCAAGTGTAGTTAATTGTAATTCTCATACACACTTCTGCTATACATTAGTTCTAATTGCAATATTCACGGTATAATTATTCTTTTATTACGACCACCAAGTATTATTTATCAACACTTAAAACGACAATGTTTAAGGTCAAACGCCGGTACGTCGTTTTTAAATACTGGACAAATCATAAACACTGGCCTAAAATGAGTTGCGTCCAGCAATCTGTAATGCCAGCCACAGACGATCAAGTAATCTCACACGCTTGCAGCGCTAACGGTCGACAGCCGATGGGGAACTTTCAGATTTTATTTTTAATGATATTTTAAACAATCTTACGGATATTCAGCTTGGTGGGAATTTAGGTAACTTCGAATGTCTAAATTGACCGGACTATAAGACAACATCAGGTGAGATTGTTGTCAAGGGCTTACTTGTTAAGAATTAAAAAAAAATTCTTCATTCGTTCATTTGATTTCACCAGGGTGTATACACTGATTCTACCAATGACGGGACAATGCGAGCTTTGGCCTCCGCAGCAAAGCTGGTGCCATATGACAGTGCTCTCTTCGTGGTCACCGACAAGGGTGCTGGCGACCCTCAGCGACTACCCCTGGCTTTGAGGGCTTTGGTAGAGAAGAGATTGAAGGTAAGGGGTATTTCTTTTACCAATGGAAAGCTATATTATCAGTGAGTAACAAATCGTCGCTTAAGTTCTAACACCGCGGTCCAAAAATACCATTTTTACTTTTTCTTTCTTTTACCAATGGAAAGCTATATTATCAGTGAGTAACAAATCGTCGTTTAAGTTCTAACACCGCGGTCCAAAAATACCATTTTTACTTTTTCTTTCTTACCAATGGAGAGCTATATTATCAGTGAGTAACAAATCGTCGCTTAAGTTCTAACTCCGCGGTCCAAAAAAATGCCATTTTGACTTTTTCTTTCCTTTACCAATGGAAAGCTATATTATCAGTAAGTAACAAATCGTCGCTTAAGTTTTTTTATTTATTGTTTTGTAGTTTATTGTGTTGCCCTTATTGAAAGAGAAACAACAATTAAAGCTGTTACACAATCCTCCTAACAAGTTAGCCCGCTTCCATCTTAGATTGCATCATCACTTACCATAAGGTGAGATTGTAATCAAGGGCTAACTTGTAAAGAATGAAAAAAAAACTGTTGTTATAAAGTCCTTTGATACATAATCTTTTAAAATTCTATACACATTTAGTTAAATTTTTAACATCTCATTACTCAATGACACGACAATCTTTTTCCCTCTTAAAAGCCCGGTGACAGGTGACAGTTGACAGCTGCCACAGAGACCAGCTACCAAGGAAGGTGGCTGTTTACATTAATAAAAAAAACAACGTATATCTGTTTCTTTGAAAATATATCCATATATTTTAAAAGAAACAGTCTTTTTGCTCTCCTGAAAAGTTGTCATTGTTTTACTTTCGCGGTGTTAGAACTTATGCGACGAAATGCTATTACATACATCCTCCCACGGGAACGGGAACTACGCGACTGAGACAGCAGGACGCTGCTAATCTATACTAATATTATAAAGCTGAAGAGTTTGTTTGTTTGATTGGACGCGCTAATTTCAGGAAGTACTGGTCCGATTTCAAAAATTCTTTCAGTGTTAGATAGCCCATTTATTAAGGAAGGTTATAGGCTATATATTATCCCCGTATTCCTACGGGAACGGGAACCACGCGAATGAAATCGCGCGGCGTCAGCAGTTTTCTATACACAATATATATGTTATGTCATGTTTCCAAAGGTATACACCATATGGACGGATCCCGACCACCCATCCGTGGAGTCGGAGCTGGCGCTGCAGGACCTGAGGAACGTGTCCTCCCACACGGAGGGGGAGGTGCTACCCTACTCTTTGATCACGGTGAGTTTCACTACTACTGTATGAGCAGTCATACTGGCGTTTTATACGCGCGCATGAGCTCAAACCTCAGACCAATTATAGAAGGACCTGTATCTCATAGTCACGAACAAAATTGTCTGTCATTTTCTGAAGAAAACGAGCTTAAATTTGGTATATATCTTATACTAAACTAGAAGTTTTTGCCCGTTTTTTACACCATTCAATTACACAGACTGGTATTTTTACGGAGCTGTTTAACCGACGAACACGATTACAACTATTAAACATCGATACTACGAGAGCCGTGATAGCCCAGTGGATATGACCTCTGCCTGCGATTCCGGAGGATGTGGGTACGAATCCGGTCCGGGGCATGCACCTCCAACTTTTCAGTTATGTGAATTTTAAGAAATTAAATATCACGTGTCTCAAACGGTGAAGGAAAAACATCGTGAGGAAACCTGCATACTAGAGAATTTTCACAATTCTCTGCGTGTGTGAAGTCTGCCAATTCGCATTGTGCCAACGTGGTGGACTATTGACCTAACCCCTTTAATTGTGAGAGGAGACTCGAGGTCAGCAGTGAGCTGAATATGGGTTGATAACGATGAACATCGATACTATAGAGACAGTTTTTATAATCGCATTAGATCGTTGATCATATACTTTGACAGAAAAGTAACGTCTGGCGAGGCAGGTCCAATACAATAATTGGTCTGAGGCTCAAACACAAAACAACAAAACAAATAAATTCCCAGTTCGAAATAACGATTTTAGTTTAAACCAGAATCCCTTTTCCAGGATACGGAGACCACTGGCAACTTGGCATCAGAGACGGAACTGCAGGAGTGGGCTCCAATGGTGGCCCCGGACATCCGACGAGCAAGGATAAGCAGTCATCCAGATGTTGACGTATACGATGTGAGTCCTTAAAGTTATAACTATTCTAAGGGCCTTATAAGAAGGCTCAAAGTCGAAAGAAAGAGCGAGCTATGCTTGGAGTTTCTCTGCGTGATCGAATCAGTAATGAGGAGATCCTCAGACGAACTAAAGTCACTGACATAGCTCAGCGAGTCGCGAAGCTGAAGTGGCATAGTTCGAAAAACCGATGAACGTTAGGGTCCCAAGGAGCTGGAATGGCGACCCCGCACCGGAAAGCGCAGTGTTGGTCGACTCCCACTAGCTGGGCTGAGGATATCAAGCAGGTTGCAGGGAGCCGCTGGATGCTGGCGGCTCGAGACCGTTGTGTTTGGAGGTCCATGCAAGAGGCCTATGTCCAGCAGTGGACGTCCATTCGGCTGATAATGATGATGAATGATAGTAGAGGATACCAATATAAGACCTTCACCCATCTGATTTACTGAATTAAATTTTTTTTATATCAAGTTAAATATACCAATAAGTATATTGCCAATGGGTTGCCTAATTAGTTAAGAATTTGATTATTTTTTACTTTTTACTGGTTTGTTAGCGAGCGACAGTATGAAGCCTTAATAATACGCTAACGTTAGGTTGACTATTTTTTGCTGTCACAACGTAAATTAAAGTAAATTAAATCGATACTAGTAAGTAGCAGTGGTTTGGTTAATAAATTAAAGTTAAGTAAGAGATGATCCAATATTGTATGGAGCCCAGGATCAGTCATTGTACCCCGGCGGAAATAAAAGAAAATATTATTTTAAACTATTTTTGATTATACAAATCTACGAATTCACTTAAATTCTTTCGAAATAATATTCATTCTCTCCCAAGAAATGCAACAATATTGGGGGTAATAATGGCGGATTGATGACGTTTTCAATGCAGTAGTCGATTTGACGTTTGCTGTCAATTGTCATGTCATAGTTGCTTTAGGGGCGCCATCTTGATATAACTCGAAAACTTGGGTTTTTTAATTTATTTATTTTTATTTAGTTTATAGTATTATTTCTTTTTAGTAGTAGTAGTATTTATTTCTTTTTATATAGTTTTATTTAGTGACAACCCTGTACCAATGTTCGTAATTAAATCGTATATGTTCCTTTGCAATAAGACGAAAGATAAGCGGCTATTGGTCGACAATATATCTTTCTCTAGGCATGAGGTATGTCGTCAACGCATACTAGTTTCACTGACGTCACACATAGATACGAATACCTTTTCTGATTGGTCGCAGGTATTCACATGACCTTCGCTTACCTCAATCAGTGAAGTATCACTTGAGGTTACGAATAAAAAGTTATATAAACAAAAATAACTCGAACCACACAAAAACGTGAGCCAACAAATGAAAAGTTAAATAAACCAATTGAACTTTTTCCCCGATCTACAAGAAGTTTCTAAACTCAAGTGGTAAAAAACTTTGTACTTCAAATCGATATGGGATAACCCATGTGTAGTAATCCACAAAAAAAGTTTATATGTATAGTTACCTCATGCATGCGGTTTTGCCTATGGTTAGAACCTGCTTGGAATAATATCAAAAATTAAACGTTTAACTTGAAGGAAAAAAATACGCGTGTCACACGGACACTGCCATGGTAAAGCTATTGTATAGCATTTTTTATCAACTTATGCAATTATAATTATTTATTCATATTAATTAATTTTATAAACACGGCTAAAACTCACGTGACATATGGTCGAAGTATGCCCGACTAGCTTCGATACGGGGCCCTTAGTCATGAGCTGGTTCTTGCAACCAACTCTCAGTTTGGATCGTGCCGCGTTGCGTTGTTAGCCGTGTTTTTATGATCAATTAGAAATATAATCAGGTAGAAAGAAGAATTGATTTAGAAGGAAAAGCTATTGAGAGATTGAAGATGAACTAGTAAGAGATTTATTGACTGCAGTAATAAAGATAGGCTGGTCATCATAATCATCATCATCAGCCGATGGACGTCCACTGCTGGACATAGGCCTCTTGCATGGACCTCCAAGCATAACGGTCTCGATCCGCCAGCATCCAGCGGTTTCCTGCAATCCGCTTGATATCCTCGGTCCACCTACTGCGCTTTCTAGCGCGGGGTCGCCATTCCAGCACTTTGGGACCCCAACGTCCATCGGCTCTTCGAACTATGTGGCCCGCCCATTGCCATTTTAGCTTCGTGACTCGCTGAGCTATGTCAGTGACTTTGGTTCGTCTGCGGATCTCTTCATTTCTGATTCGATCACGCATAGAAACTCCATAGCTCGCTCCATCGCCCGCTGACTGACTTTGACCCTTCTAGTAAAGCTGGTATTATGATAATTAATCACAATATATTCTTTCTCAGACTTTGCTGATAAGGCGAGGCAGTTCCGAAGCCATCACCCTGGGCATTCCCATCGAGAACGGAGTCGACGTCATCAGGATATTCATTGAGGGAGACGTGGAACACGCAGTGCTGTATCCACCCAGCGATGGTGAGCGCCCCCCCCTAAATATGTCCCATAAATAGGACATCTAAATGAAATTAATACAATCATGCAAATTTGTCCGCTTCAGTTTTGATGAGTGCCCTGCATCTATAAAATACCGCTGGGGTTAATTTTAAACACTCTTTCACCAATGGAAAGCTACATTATCAGCGAATAACATATGCTGTATTTTATCCTTGTATTCCTATGTGATTTTTCTTTATTCTTCACAAGTTAGTTACATGAAAATCCACACTCAGTTTTCGGTTTTTACACGCCACGGCCAGATCTGGACCAATTAAGTAAACTCAATATGCCCAGCCGAGTATCGAACCCAGGACCTCCATTATGTAGATCCACCGCGCATACCACTGCGCCACGGAGGTCGTCAAAAATGGGAAATGGGAAATACGCGGGTGAATATAGTACAGTAAAGAATGTAGTTCCCGGTTTCCACGCAGACAAAGAAGCTGGCTACCGCCAAGCCCATTTACTTGCGAATGTGGCATTAACATTCATTACTTATGTTATTGTATAGGGTAGGTATCAGTGTTGGTATAAATAAGAGGGTATTTGATGACTTGAAGTTGACAACACTCAGTTGTTTGTGAGGCAGCGTAGACACCGTCACGCTGCCAGTCGCGTTAGTGATTTTGTGCAATAACGTTTTGTGTTGTAATTATTGTTTATCGTAAATTGTTTAGTGTGGGCATGGAGAAAGAGAATGCCGGAAATGCATTCTAAAGGGATCCCTTAAACCTACCCCCAAGGTCACAAGTCCTGGGACCTGCTCGAGGTGTTTCCTCTACCACAAAATAATAGCATGGCACAATCACTATCGCCGTTATCAATTACGTCACACGTAGCCTAGAAATCTAGAAGTGGCATCAGGCACGCCGTTCTATCTATTAAACTCTATAACCCCGGACATAGTCGTTTGAGATTAATAGCAATTTGAACAACCTTGTTGGGGTAATTCATTATAATGATAACGATTTGCGTCGAGCTCATCTGACTGCAAATTACTTGTTTTGTGTAACTGATGGGCGATGGCATGCACGTGACGAAATGTAGATTCGCTTTTCATGTGGGAAACCCGGAAACTTAATAGTATTTCATATTTTTTTTATCCTCTCATTCCTGCAATCCGTCGTGAGACATTTAGCTGGATTTTAAGTAATTATATTAAGGCATGTGAGGTGCCTTAAATGGAAATGGGAAGGAAAAGAACATCAGACGATAGATGGTCCCAAATTGTTACAAACTGGTACCAACGAGACTCAAAACGCAAACGGGGTAGACCATTAAGAAGGTGGAGTGACGATATAGTCAGGGTTGCAGGTAAAACATGGCAACGAACAGCCAGAGACAGAATACAATGGCTACAATTGGAGGAGGCTTTCACTGCTACATGCAGTCCTTACAAAAAAGAATAATAAAATGAAAAATTAACATTACTAACATAATATAAAAAAATTAGATAATATCAACTAACCCACTAACAATCTATAAAACTTGTAAACCTTAATAATAAGTTTCTAAAAAATGTCTGTAATTGTAAGAAAATAAAGCTATTTTTATTTTTTATTTTTATTTATGTGAGGTGCAAAATCCAGTGATTTCGCCAAATATGTATGTATTTCGCGTGGTTCCCGTTCCCGTAGGAATACGGGGATAAAATGTATGTATAGTAAACCTATAGCCTTCCTCGATAAATGGGCTATCTAACACTGAAAGAATTTTTCAAATCGGACCAGTAGTTCTTGAGATTAGCACGTTCAATCAAACAAACAAACTCTTAAGCTTTATAATATTAGTATAGATAAAGATTAAATATTAACCAGTGTGAACTAGTAGTAATAATTGTAATTCTTTATCCCCCAGCTCCACAAATAGACATATACAACCAGACGTCAGTCAAGCTGTTCTCACCATCATCGAAGACCAGTAGCCTGTCACCGAGGGACGTATACCTGGTCTTCCCTGGCGCTACGCTGGAAGTTGACATGTAAGCATCTCATATTCTACTTGCCTCAACCACCAACCAACTAAAGAACCCTAAGCTTGGTAATGGCCTCGCGGTAAGCATCACCGGCTGGTCCTCTGAAGAGAACGTCAAGCGACCGTATTGTTGGTTAATGGCTAACACTCAACAACTAACAGAGTGCGGGGGCTTTGCTATCTTTTCCATATCTCCATCTAAAGTCGTCCACTAAGCTCTCCACTGGAATTTACTTCCATTAGCTAATCATAAACATGTTCTCAATTTGATAAAGGCTTTCATAACTTTGAAACAGCTAAACACCCAGTCCCTCTGAAGAGGGACTCTTTTATATCGCCACCCAACCTCTCCACGAGACTTCATTTCGTTGACATTGACATGTGCTTAAGTTGACGTTGATAAAGGCATTCCCAAGATTGATGAAGCCAGACCCAGTCGCTCTAAGGAGATGGAATCCTTCTACATCTCCACCTAACCCCCTAGAGCTATCCATTGCACTTCTCATCTGCGTCAGAGGGATACTCAGAGCCCCTCACTTGGTTGGATATTAAATTAGCTACCAATATCCTGGAGAAATTATTCGCCAATGTCACCAGGTTGAACTGTTCCAAGCAATACTCGTCTTCCCGAACTTGTCCGAAGGAATCTACAATACTTGCGCGTTTTGGGAACATGGCAGTCCATTGATGCCCTACACCGACACAAATTGGAGTATCTTTGCAATGAACCATTAAAGATTGGCTGATGTTGATCAAGGTATTCCCATACTTGCAAGTGGTGTTTGTCATGCTCTCAAGTTTTGATGATACTGTATCCAAAGGAATTAACACTTGAACACTCTGGGCATATAACGGCCCAAACATTGTAGCAAGCTATGCTGACACAAACTGGAGTATTTCTACATTGTGCCGTTGCAGATTGGCAGATAACGAGAAAGGCAACGCATTTGCAAGAGGTCGTAAAACATTGACATGGCCTAAAGTTCTGATGATCCTCTATCTCCACACAGGCTCTCAGTACTGCCGGCAGCGGCGCCAGCAACGGACACGTCAGCGCTGGTCGGCATGTGGCACCTCAGCGTGCGCTGCGACTCCTGCGAGTACACGCTCAGCGTCACAGCCCGGACGGACCTGCACTTGTTCGTGGAGACAGCTCCCAGAGGTACTGTGACTCTAGTTTTGCCTGCATCAGTGGCATATATGTCAGCGCTGATTTGGGAGAGGGCAGAAGCACTGCCAGAAACAGAATCGAGCCCGACGCGACCTCCAGATGACCTCCTTCACTCTCTCTCTGAGGATGTCTTAGCAAGGGGAGAAGCTCTCACCGTCACACTCACTCACATACACATACACACACACAAATACAGGGATACTGTGACACGTTACCTTTACACAGTTTGGGCGAGGGCAGAAACTCTGCTAGAATCGAGTCCGACGAGCAGATTAACAGTGGGTACCTGAGGATCCTCTCTCTCTCTGTGAGGATGTCTCTTAGCAAAGGCAGTAGCTCTGCCAGAGTCGATCCCAAAGGCTACGTAAACGATGGGTACTAAACTTTTCTTTGAGGATGTCACTAAGACGAAACGTCGACCCAGAGAGACATGGTTTATAGGCCGAGTGTATCAGGTATCCTGATACCTGAAAATAGTAGTATACCAGGTCGTAATATAAAATCAAGTCTTGGAAAGCTTTCTAATAATGGCTCCCACCTGCCCGCTTTAAGAATGTCTCGTCAACGACGAATCGTTGTCTTAGAGACATTCTGAGATGAGGTTTATTGGCTGAGTGTATACAAATCCACTTTGAAGAAAATTGAGGTCTAAATCTTAATCCATGTTTATGAATATGAAGGTTGACGAGGATAATAACTCCGTAGAGCAGCACGCAACGGAAGCTTTCAAAAAGAATATTCTATTCCCGTTTTTGCCACTTTTTCACTGAAGGTCCAATCCTATTATCAATAGCGTAAGGTCATAAAGCCTATATTATAGCCTATTTTTATAAACGGACTATTAAAACCAAAAGGATTTTTTTAATTCATACTAGTAGTCTCTGAAATTAGCGTGTTTAACCAACTGTTCAGCTTTATATTATTAACATAAAACTATAGCTTGGCAAGTTGATGACACACGATGATATGCGGGCGACGGGGGGAAAGGAATGCGCGGGTATGAACTCGTGCGCGCGGGGCATTGCTACCCCCCTCCCGGAGAAAGACCTGCTCGGGTGTGAGGTCATGCGCGCGGGGCAGAGGGAAGGACTGCGCGGGTATGAAGTCGTGCGCGCGGGGCATCGCAACCCCCCCCCCCCCTCACGGACTTATATTTATGTAACTTTTTATTCAAGCTATGTTAGTCTACGGAACCAGTACACCGATAAGAATCTCACAAGTAACAAAGTTTTTTTTTTTCAATTCATAATTCGGCACCGCAAAACGGGATACAGTACCGCAAAAACATGGCACAAGTTCATTAGCCGTGTACGTATAGCTGTTGATTTAATCACAAACACGCAATTTAGACTTTATTACTATTGTGATAGAGTTTAAAGTACAATTGTCGGGTAGACAGAAAAAAATTGCCTAAAGTAATCTGTAGTGATTAATTAGAATCATTACATTGTTAGTCGTCTTTTTGATAGCATTAATATTAAGAGGATGCTTACTGCCTTACTGGTTAGGTTAGGCTGTGTGGTTTCGAATCACGAGGTCCTGGGTACAAATCCTGAGATACTGAGGTGTTTTTTAAGAAATTTCGAATTATAATTCCGCCAATGCCTCGGAGAGTACGTTAATCATTGATGATAAAACTGTTAGATGTGTTACTAGGTCATGTAAAATGAGGCGCTCAAAAGAGGAAATTTATAAACAACTTAATGTTAGTTGTGGTCAACAACGAACGTTATTTAAACAAATAATACCCAAATATCGTCTACAATGTCGAGTTGTGTATTCAGGAAGTGTAAAAACTATATATACACTAGCGGACGCCCGCGACTTCGTCCGCGTGGAATTTAGTTTTCCACAAATCCCTCGGGAACCATGGATTTTTCCGGAATAAAAAGTAGCCCATGTGTTAGTTCATGCTATAATATATCTCAATACCAAATTTCAGCTAAATCGGTTAAGTAGTCGAGGCGTGAAAGAGTATCAAACATTCATATAATTAAAATCATCAGTTTTCGCAAATCTTGGGAAACCATGGATTTTTTCGGGATAGAAAGTAGCCTATGTGTTAATCCAGAGTAAAATCCATTTCCATTCCAAATTTCAGCCAAATCGCTTCAGTAGTAGCGGCGTTATAGAGTAACAAACATCCAAACATTCATACAAACTTTCGCGTTCATAATATTAGTAGAATAGGATAAATAAACAATGTAATTAAAGATAAAATAGTACATCTGTGTGCTCAGTGTTGTAGCCTATTATTCGGATCACTTTATGCGGTGATTTTGTAGGGACGTAACCGATCTATACTATTACATTATCATTGCCCTACAAAACCACAAACTTTACCTCTATAGAATACAAGTATTAGTATAGATTTATTAGCTTAAAAAGTCCCACCCTACCATATTAAGTGCATTTGACGGCCTCCGTGGCGCAGTGGTATGCGCGGTGGATTTAATGACGGAGGTCCTGGGTTCGATCCCCGGCTGGGCAGACTGAGATTTTCTTAATTGGCCCAGGTCTGGCTGGTGGGAGGCTTCGGCCGTGGCTAGGTACCACCCTACCAGCAGACGTACCGCCAAGCGATTTAGCGTTCCGCTACGATGTTATGTAGAAACCGAAAAGGGTGTGGATTTTCATCCTCCTCCTAACAAGTTAGCCCGCTTCCATCTTAGACTGCATCATCACTTACCATCAGGTGAGATTGTAGTCAAGGGCTAACTTGTAAAGAATAAAATAAAAAAAAAATTAGTATAGATTTATTAGCTCAAAAAGTTCCATATTAAGTGCATTGACCTTTAGACATGTACGGTCAGCAAATTGCAGCAAATTTTAATTGGTTAATAATTTCGTAACGTTTTTTTTTTTTGCATGCGTATTTGGTGTGTCTTGCTTGCACAAGTCGTTTTTTTTATTTACACGTATAAAGCTTGCATTAGCTAGATCTACCACATTTTATAAAGACATTTGTTAGTCCATTATCATAGGTGAATCATCGTTAAAAACCCATTTTCGGCTCACGGTTGAGCACGAGTCTCCTCTCAGAATGATTAGGCTTATAGTCCACCACGCTGGCTCAATGCGGATTGGCAGACTTAAAACACGTAGAGAATTAAGAGAATTAGGTATATGCAGGTTTTCTCACGATGTTTTTCCTTCACCGTTTGAGACGCGTGATATTTAATTTCTTAAATGCACACAACTGAAAAATTAGAGGACCGGATTCGAACCCACATCCTCCGGAATAGGAGGCAGAGGGCTATCACGGCTATCACGGCTCAGTATTTAACATATTTGTTCACTGGCCTACACATTTTATGGAAATAGATTTTACTCTGGATTAACACATAGGCTACTTTCAAATCCGAAATAATACATGGTTCCCGCGGGATTTGTGATAAACTGAATTCCACGCAGACTAAGTCGCGGGCGTCTGCTAGTGAGGATATATCCAATGATGTTTAATACTGTTAGATGTGTTACTGGGTCATGAAAAATGTGTCATTGAAAAGAGGAAATTTCCACATCTCAATTTTAGTTGTAATCAAAAACGAATATCATTTAAACAAATAATACCTAAATATCGTCTACAATGTCGATGTAAAACGACAGCCTCTGTGGCGCAGTGGTATGCGCGGTGAATTTACAAGACTGAGATCCGGGGTTCGATCCCGGCTGGGCCGATTGAGGTTTTTTTAATTGGTCCAGGTCTGGCTGGCGACAAAGACGTACCGCGAAGCGATTTAGCGTTCCGGTACGATGGTGTGTTGAAACCTAAAGGGGTGTGGATTTTCATCTTCCTTCTAACAAGTTAGCCCGCTTCCATCTTAGATTGCATCATCACTTACCATCAGGTGAGATTATAATCAAGAGCTAACTTGTAAAGAATAAAAAAAAAGAAAAAAAAAATATATTATTACATAAATAAATAAATAATGGAATTAAAGACAAAATTGTGCATGTGTGCTTTTTGTAGCCTATTATTCGGATCACTTTTTGCTGTGATTTTTGTAGTGACATAACCGATCTATAGTATAAAATTATCATTGGGTAGGTATATCTATTCTTTATGCCGGTTCTTAGACCTTAAGTGCATCAAAGTCAAACATTCATTTATTTCAAATAGGCTTAGTTTACAAGCTCTTTCGAAACGTCAGGTTCATAATATTAAACTTAAGATGATGGTGATAATAATCATTCGAAAACTTAAAATAAAAGTTACGAGGGTTCCAAACGCGCCTTGGTCCGAGAAGATTAGCAATATCTATCTGACTATAGCACGCCCAGTACATATAATATTGATCTCGATGTTTTGGCCATGATTTCTAATATCAGCGAAAGACAAATTATTTGACCTTAATTATGTTTTTATAATTTTTTTATTAAGTTTCAGCACAATGACCTCAGTTTCTCAACACGTGGGCCTTAATATTATCACGAACAAGACAAATATATTCATAGCCCCCATAGCTCAACGGTAAGAGCGCTCGGACTCATCACCGAGGGGTGGTGGTTCGATCCCCGTACCGTTGGTCTATTGTCGTACTCACTCCTAACAGTCTTTCCCGACCAGCTGGAGGGGAATAGGAATATTGTTCATGTTTAAAAAAAAATTATGGCAAATATTCTTTTATAAAAAAAAAAAATCGTGTAGTATGTACCTAGTACTCTAACCTGTTTTTGTTTAAAACTCTACTAACGAAATCGTAGACGAGTATGGTCACTGCTGAGCTCGAGTGTCCTCTCAGAATGAGAGGGGTTAAGCCAATAGTCCACCACGCTGGCCCAATGCGGATTGGCAGACTTCACACACACGCAAAGAATTAAGAAATTTCTCTGGTATGTAGGTTTCCTTCGCCGTTTGAGACACGTGATATTTAATTTCTTAAAATGCACACAACTGAAAAGTTGGAGGTGCATGCCCCGGACCGGATTCGAACCTACACCATCCGGAATCGGAGGCAGAGGTCATATCAATTGGGCTATCACGGCTGTGTAAATAATTCGCATTCCCTCATTTAATTAATTTCCAAGAAAAGTCAATTAACATGATTATAAAAAACATTTAATATATATTTTTTTATCTTTACAAGTTAGCCCTTGACTACAATCTCACCTGATAGTAAGTGATGATGCAATCTAAGATGGAAGCGGGCTAAGTTGTTAGGAAAGAGGATGAAAATCCACACCCTTTTCGGTTTCAACACGACACCGTACAGGAACGCTAAATTGCTTGGCGGTACGTCTTTGTCGGTAGGGTGGTAACTAGCCACGGCCGAAGCCTCCCACCAGCCAGACCTAGACAAATTAAGAAAATCTCAATCTGCCCAGCCGGGGATCTAACCCAGGACCTCCGTCTTGTAAATCCACCGCGCATTCCACTGCGCCACGGAGGCCGTCGCGATTGCGCATGGCGACGCGTCGCCACACCGCACACACTGCTGCATGTAGACTGTATTATCTATACTAATATTATAAAGGTAAAGAGTTTGTTTGTTAGTTTGATTGAACTACTGGTCCGATTTGAAAAATTCTTTCTGTGTTAGATAGCCCATTTATCGAGGAAGGCTATAGGCTATATATTATCCTCGTATTCCTACGAGAACCACGCGGGTAAAACCGCGCGGCGTTAGCTAATATCATCATATAGCGTGGCGACGCGTCGCCATGGCATGCGTCGCCACTCCAGAAATCAGTTTTACGTGCGCTTATAGGTGTTTCCCATCAAAAGATACATAAAAATTTAAAAACACAAAAGCATGCACTATGAAAATAAATCATAAATAAAAGAAATGTATAACCTTTCGATTTATCGCTGACAGGAATCGGCCATCTTGGCAAAATGGCGTCGCACTCTCTGTGGGTCAAGGGCACACATATTGCACAGTTCACACTTCACACACACGCGAGGCCCGGTTCGAGATTCAAATGTCGAACGCTTTCCAACGTGACATCATAGACAAATATGATTTTTTTTTTATAAGAACGCAAAGAACCTTTGTTATACTGCTGCCACATTCTACTTCCTACTATCCTACTAATATTATAAACGCGAAAGTTTGTATGGATGTTTGGATGTTTTTACTCTATAACGCCGCTACTACTGAAGCGATTTAGCTGAAATTAGGAATGGAAATAGATTTTACTTTGGATTAACACATAGGCTAGGATTTTATCCCGAAAAATGTTTATGTATATAATATGTTTATTATGTACTAATGGTATTGTTGATGATATATTAAATGTTTTATAATTTGAATAGTTCACACGCAGAGCTTGATCGCTTTCCAAGTTCCAACATGACATTATAGAGCCATAGACAAATGTTTTTTTTTTTTGTTTTATCACAACGCAAAGAACCTATTTACATAGTTCTCGTTTGTATTGATGATATATTTTATATTATATTGTATGTTTATACGCCTTTTATCGATATTATAATGAAGGTCATTTATATAATTACTGTTTTTATATGTTTTAATGGCAGTGTTGATGATTGATGAAATGGTTACAGTATATTATTTTCAGAAAGGCAATAATTATTTATTAGCTAACGTTACGTACATTTTTATTTAATATCATTTATTTTGTATGTTTAATTAAGTTCTTACACTTGAAATATTTTTAATTCTCGTTACAAAATCACCATAGAAGACGGAAATTTTACCATAACCTACCACCATACCATAGATACGTGCGAAGATCAGCTGTTAACACACTACAAATAAAGGCAGATATTTTGGCGCGAAAAGTAATTTGATAATGACAGATGTCAGCGCGAAATTTACATCAAAAAATTGCCGTGGCACAGACCAAAAAACATTTTGATTAAAACCCCTTAAAAATACACCATAGACAAAAAGATGTAAACTTTTTCGAACACACGAATCAACCTTTGCTCGTCAATGACCTCACTATAGTTTTTGCCAAAATGGCGGACTTTTCGGCGGGAAACACTTGGCGTTCTACCGACGTCTATTGACAAACTAAGTTCAAACGCAAACATTATTTATGTATGTTATCTTTAATTAACCTATAGACGTACACATAAATATAATATAGCAACAAATGACGCGTGTGTATTAGGGGTACGCAGTGCAAGTAAAAACGAAACATTTTAAAATTAACTTCTGTACAATAGTATAAATCGATTTTTACAAAGAATTACCAGGTAGCCCTATTTTTAACCGAGTTCAAAAAAAAGGAGATTCTCAATTTGACGCTTTTTTGTGTTTGTTACCGCATAACTTCGTCATTTATTAACCAATTTCAAAATTATTTTTTTTGTTTGAAAGAGTATACTTCCAGATTGGTCCCATTTAATTTTCGTGAAAATCGATTCAATGATTTTGTGTTAAAATGAAAATAACGAAATGGCCCGTTCACTGAACGAAAGCGCCACAGTACGGGCAGTTTCGTTATTTTCATTTAAACACAAAATTACTGAACCGATTTTTATGAAAATTAATTGCTAGGACACACTAAAAACGACATCTTTTTAACAAAAAAAATTATACCGACTTATAAATCACAGAAATAAACTAAATAGCGAAAAATATCATCGTATATGCTACCATCTGATCACCTTGAAGGCGGTGCCAACACAGTGTTGCATTAACTAAACCCGATTAAATCATAAACTTTTAGGATTTAAAGACAGTTTTTTTCCGTGGTTCTTTTAGAAACGGCTTCAATTAATACGTCACTGGCTTGGCACCGCCTTCAAAGTGATCAGAAGGTAGCACGTACGATGTTATTTTTTGCTTTTTAGTTTATTTTTGTGATTTTGAAGTCGGTTCAATTTTTTTGTTAAAAAGATTTTATGCAAGAATATTTTTTTTTCAACAGTGTGAGTTCCGAATTCGTCTCTATCTATAGTATCGACTTAGACAAAGAGAGATAGAGACGAAATCAAAATCCTTACTCAAGTTATAAATTTAAGTTAAAATTATTCATTACAGACTAACGCTACGGAACCAAAACATTGTTACGTAGACACTCTTTACGTAAAATACAATAGTTTATCATGAGTTATTTTCATTAATTAGGCCCCGATAAACAGGTTTAAAAATACAGTATACAAAACTAATCAATAGATAATAAATAAAACTAACTGTCTGTTCTTATATTTCAAAATAAAGTCTGTGTTTTTGCAAGTGCTAACAGTTATTACAACCCATATTCGGCTCACTGCTGAGCTCGAGTCTCCTCTCAGAATGAGAGGGGTAAGGCAAATAGTCCACCACGCTGGCCCAATGCGGATTGGCAGACTTCACACACGCAGAGAATTAAGGTAATTCTCAGGTATGCAGGTTTCCTTACGATGTTTTCCTTCACCGTTTGAAACACGTGATATTTAATTTTTTAAAATGAACAAAACTGTAAAGTTGGAGGTGCATGCCCCGGACCGGGTTCGAACACACACCCTCCGGAATCGGAGGCAGAGGTCATATCCACTGGGCTATCACGGCATTGATACAGTTATTTACACTGACATTGTCTGTCTGTGTGATTATGCGTGATAACCATTGAAACGCTTGAACTGATTTAAATAGGACTTTCACAAGCAGAAAGAGGACGTTATTGAGCTATATTATTTATTTTTCTGTCACGACAGGAAAAAATATGATAATTCAGGTTTCTATGCAGACGAAGTCGTGGGCTCTCGCTAGTAATATTATAATTCATTCACAACAAGAGCAAGTATGTAAGTCCTTTTTACGACTTATCACCCGCCGCGTCTCGCAGATAACCTCACAGATATCGTCTGTGACGAGCGTCGCTTCCGTGCCGCGTCGCATATGCACAGACCTACGTCACGTGCATGCGTGCATGCCATGTTAATTAGTCTACTCATGCGACGCAAAAAAATCATGTATTTTTATTGTATATGGTCCTTTGTGACGTTATAAGAGACGAAACGCGTGGATTAATTTTGTTGATTCTTACGTCAATAAATTCATTTTAGTTTTGATTTTCTCTTAGTATTATGAGTGGTTCTAAAAGGATATACATGTAGTCTTTATAATCGTCTCCTTTTCCTTATCCCACTTAAGTAAGGTCGGTAAAATATGTTAATTTCTTCCATTCCCTTCTAACATTAAAATCTCAAAACAAATCAAATTAAAACATGTCAAGGTTGTGTAGTACAATGAAAAGAATGTGGCGATTCAAGTTTTCTACACAGACGAAGTCGCATGCGTCTGCTAGTAGTATTATAATTCATTCACAACAAGAGCAAGTATGTAAGTCCGTGTTTACAATTACTTATCAGTCACCCGCCGCGTCCCGCAGATAACCTCACAGATATCTGCTGTGACGAGCGTCGCTTCCGTGCCGCGTCGCATATGCACGTCACGTGCATGCGTGCATGCCATGTTAATTAGTCTACTCATGCGACGCAAAAATTCATTTATTTTATGGACTTAGTGACATTTTATGAGACCTAACTATTGATTAGATTATTTATAATAAAACGACGCACAATAATGTAGAAACTTTCACTTAAAAACTGGCCACTTTTTCTTTGACAGTTTTAAAATTATTGGTAAGAAGGCCTTTAAATATAGTCCAATATTCAATAAAATCACGAATTCAGAGCAAGTTCAACCATAAGGATTGAGTTTAAGGTTGATTTTGCAAATGCGACTACTTGAATTGAGTGCCAAGAAGTTGTGTTTGGCACTCAATAAGTGGGGACGTTTTTTGGTCGCTGATTGTGCAGCCACTTTTTAATAAGAGATCGATGGACCTAACACATGGTTTAAATTTGACTGTTGCGTATTTTTTGTCGTGATTTTATCCCGCTAGCATGAGTGGTTCTAGCCTAATTTATTGTTTTAGTCTAGTTCATGCCATGTTTAATTAGTCTACTCAAGCAACGCTTAAGTCATGTATTTTTATTGTCTACTAGCGGTAGACCGCGACTTCGTCCGCGTGGAATTAAGTTTTTCACAAATCCCGCGGCAACCATGGATTTTGCGGGATGAAAAGTTGTCTACTAGCGGTAGACCGCGACTTCGTCCGCGTGGAATTAAGTTTTTCACAAATCCCGCGGCAACCATGGATTTTGCGGGATGAAAAGTTGTCTACTAGCGGTAGACCGCGACTTCGTTCGCGTGGAATTCAGTTTTTCACAAATCCCGCGGCAACCATGGATTTTGCGGGATGAAAAGTAACCTATGTGTTAATCCAGAGTAAAATCTACTTCCAAATTTCAGCCAACCAAACCAAAACATTGGTTAATGTTAACATAAAGGAGGAACAATTATACACAAACACACACACACACAAACTTTCGCCTTTATAATATTAGTGTGTTAGTGTGATGTATTGATTGATCCTTTGTGACGTTATAAGAGACCAAACGCGTGGATTAATTTTAATTCTTACGTCAATTGATACATTTTAGTCTAAATATTGTCCCAGTAACATGCATGATTCTTGCGGGATTTGTGAAAAATGGAATTTTTTATGCCCACTAATAACCATAATATAAAGCAAATTAAAATTTAAAAAAAAACTTTACTAAAAATATTATTCGTTTTCCAGATATACTCAAACTGAGGGTGACAGGCGATGCTGCGAGCGTCAGAGAGTCGAACTTGGTGGACGAATTTGGAAATGAGCTGTCTAAACTTGCTTTCAGGTAATGCATATATCATTATCAACCCATATTTGGCTCACTAATGAGCTCGAGTCTCCTCTCAGAATGAGATGGGTTAAGCCAAATAATCGTGGTGGATTAGGGCAATGGATTGGCAAACTTCACACACGCAGAGAATTGAGAAAATTCTCTGGTATACAGGTTTCCTCACGATGTTTTCCTTCACCGTTGGAGACACGTGATATTTAATTTCTTTAAGTGCACATAATTGAAAAGTTGGAGGTGCATGCCCCGGGCCGGATTCGAACCCACACCCTCCAGAATCGGTGTCAGAGGTCATATCCACTAAGCTATCACGGCTCTTCGCATCGCATCGCATCAGTAACTTTCAATATTATTCAAGAAAAATAGCATGTTATGTTTTTAAATCTATACTAATATTATAAAGCTGAAGAGTTAGTTATCTTGTTTGATTGAACGCGCTAATCTCAGGAACTACTGGTCCGATTTGCGAAATTCTTTCAGTGTTAGATAGCCCATTTATCGAGGAAGCCTATAGGCTATATATTATCCCCGTATTCCTACGGGAGACGGGAACCACGCGGGCAAAACCACGCGGCGTATTTTATAAAACTGTTCACAAAAACTTGAGAAATAATATGGAGTATTTATTTTTTTGGTAACTATTGATTATTACATTAATTTACGTAATTATTGTTAGTGTTAAATTTTGAAATACAAATTATGAAAAAAGTTAGTATATGCAGATATCAAGTAGACGCGTGAAGTTTTTTTTTAATGGATTTCACCGGCTTCACCACGCTGCGTGTAAGACTCATCTGTATGATATTTACTCTGTGTGTACAGCTACCAACCAGTGACAGACAACGGTCACAATCCAGAGGTCCCTGCGGCAGACATTTACGGTGACGTACCCCTGCCAACCGTCACAGCCTCCAAGGTGTATGTCAAGGTCGTTGGAAGAGATATCAAAGGTAATAACATTAACTAGTGTTATCGCCGCGTTGCAACGACTTGCGGTACGAACGGCTTCAGTGTGCTCGTGGCGTTCGAGCCGTCCACATCTCTTGTTGTGTAATTCTTTATGGGTTACTTGGGATAGGCGGGGAGAGTGACTTGAGTGGACAAGGGGAGTGTTTGTTAACAGTCAAAGGATTCTTTAACCCTACACACGTCGATCACAAGTGCGTGACTTCACTCAAGGTCATTCTCTGCCATAGGGTCTTATTTTGGTTACAGTTTGATTTGTTGATAAGTTGTCCTGACAAATGTTGTGAATTATAACATTTGTTCGACATTAGTTTTCTTATTATAAACTAATCTCGTCTGAGTCTGCTAAATCTAGTCACTTATTACGCCACGAGCCGTCAATATAGATACTCGTAAGACTAATCTACTACTCATAAACTCCATTTGCGTGAGTGCTTAGACCTCATTAATCCGGCCCTTTCGCTAAATCTATTCTTAGAGCAGCGATTTTCAAACTTTTTTGGTGACGGAACCCTCTTGGAAGACGAAATACTAACAATACTTGATGGAGCCCTACAATACAACAATTGTTTTTGTAAATGTATTCTTTATTAATTAATAACAAAAGTACAATGTAACAGTTACTACTTATTACATACTTAGTAAGTTACTACATTAAAAAAGAAAAAAAAACTAATGGGAGGTATGAAACTGTTTTTTTAATATTCGTCGCGTAACGTTCGACCTGAGAGTGTTCTTTTGTTTTTAAGGTTTCGAACGTACGTACGTTCTAAACTCTCGCGGAAACAGGGGCTTCCCGGAACCCCAGATTTCCGTGGAACACGCTTAGAGTATGGCTTCTTAGAAAATGTTTACTAACTGCTAACTACCTCCCTGCCAAAAAGTTTGAAGCATAAAAATACAAGTATTTAACTTAAGTACATAATGACAATGTAATAACAAAGCAATCTCAGTAACATCTAACAATACTAAACGTTCCATGTATATATTTCTAGGAGAACCTTTCATCCGTATATCGGGACCGATCAACAAACAGACAGAGGTCCGGACAAGCAGATCCGCCTCCATCAGGTTCCCGGAGGATGTGAACGAGCTGGAGGAAGCAGTGAACGAGCTAGAGGAAGCTGAGGAGATGAACAGCAGAGCTTACAACGGGAAATTGCAATACAATGACAGCAATCTGCTGCCTTTTGGACAGGTTACTTCACAGGTTGGTGTTAAGTTAGGTTTGGGTGAAGCCTGATCGGCAGCGAAACGTGCTGTTGTCATTCTGTGAGGCTGTCATGGGTCTCAAAGAGGCTGAAGAGAGAGCGAGAAAGCTGCCGATGCTCCCCTCATACGCAGACAAAGGCAAGGAAGAAGGAGGCGCTGATATGCGCACCACCTTAATTAAGGGCGGAGAAAGATAGGTGGCAACGCATGGTGGCAAACGTTGGGACATCACAGTAGAATATGTTAATAATCCTGTGATGTCACCGAAGGACGTAGCGGGGTGCGCTGGGTTTTCGCAGTCGCCTTGAGTCCCACATCATACCCTTTCGGAAGGTATGCGTAAATGCATTTCTCAGAAAAAAAGAACAAAAAGGTTTGAGTGGACTTGGCTGCAATCAGTCGTCACTCTTTCAGGCGTCATTAAAGCCATGGCGGATATTGAGAATTTCTGGGAAGCAGACTCTTTCTGTGATGTCATAGAAAAAGGTGGCGTATAAGTTGATGGTAAGTGTCATCCTATTCGCCGTAGGAGAGCTGGACACAGGCAGCTCGCTCACGACCACCTTTTGCCTCCTTGACGAGGACCTCTGAGATGGATACGGGGAATCTGTTGACCACCCGAGATGTTGATGTTTTTAGTGTTAGGTTAGATTAGGATAGGGGTGTTTTTTTTTAATGAAGTATTTCTCCACAGATTTTTCGTCCGTGCCATTTATCAAGAGTTTAATTTCCTTAAAGTTCCTTAAAGCTAATTCGTTAAAATGTTTTGCTGTCAGGTGGTCAACCAAAGAGGCGCTCTACTGACAGCAGTTCAGATCGGCCTGAGTTCTCGACTCTACGGCGCACCTAACGACAGACTACAGGTATGTGCACATCATCATCATTATCAACCCATACATGACTTACAGCTGAACACGAGTCTACTCTGAGGATGAGAGGGGTTTTAATAGTCCTCCACGCTGGCTCAATGCGGATTGGCAGACTTCACACATGCAGAGAATTAAGAAAATTCTCTGGTATGCCAGTTTTCTCACGATGTTTTCCCTTCACCGTTTGAGAGACGTGATATTTAATTTCTTAAAACGCACACAACTGAAAAGTTGGAGGTGCATGACCGGATTGGAACCCACACCCGGAAGCATAAAATAAGCTTTCATTTGCCATATTAAACGACTAAATAACTGATGAGGGTATATAAATAACATTACTTAACTGTTTATGTCTGGCAACCCCACAGTTGCAGTGTGAAAGCAGGCAACCTTTACTTTTTCAATTTCTTTTGGATATATTCTATTAACTAATGCACGATTTAATTAACCAATGAGAGAAGGTGATTAAATAAATTTAAAAACATAATTAATCATTCAATACTTCTCGGCCGCAATTTGTCTTGGCAACCATGTGCTATGTGTCAATGTAAATATTTTCTATAATTTATTTCTCATCTCAATTAAATAACATATGAGAGTATATATCTCTTATGCCGGATCTTGTACCCACCCACCACCAGGCACAATTATCCACCCACTTTAGTATACGTCGCGTATACTAAAGTAGGCCTCTGAGTATATAAGTAAATATTGATTTATCTTGTTTGCAGTTACATTTCGAAGTGACTAACTTCAGAGAGCAAGCGGTGAGGTTCAACTTTGGTGCTGTGGGAGAACTCAGGTTTCTGACGGGCATCGAACCTACTTCGTAAGTATTCTTCTTAATCAGACAAACAAACAAACACTCATACAGTGGCATTCATAGACGTTGCAGGGGCACCCCCAGGGGACCATTCGTCCGCTGAGTGTCGAATACTCAAACGCAGTTTAAATATGACATGCAGCGGGTGAACCGGGATGCGCCCCCACAATGTCTATGAATTCCTGGCCACTTTTTTGGCTGGTGGGAGGCTTCGACCGTGGCTACCAACCTACCGGCAGAGACGTACCGCCAAGCGATTTAGTTTAGATGTCGTGTAGGAACCGAAAGGGTGTGGATCTTCTCCTCTTGGGGATCCTACTTCTAACAAATTAGCCCGCTTCTTAGATTGCATCATTGCTTACCATCAGGTGAGATTGTAGTCGAGGGCTAACTTGTAAAGAATAGAAAAAAAGCCCCGCAGCTTCATCTGCATATAGTGCCCGTTCCTGTGGGAATACGGGGATGAAACATAGCCTTTGACACTCGCAAATAAGTAAAGTAAATCTAGAGATTTACAGACCTACAACACTACCAAACTTTACCTCTTTGTAATATTAATAGGTAGGTAAAGTTTATGACGTTGTAGAGGGGTAATCTCTGGATCTACTCAACCGATTTTGAAAATTCTTTAACCACTAGAAAGCCACGTTATTTCTGAGTGTCACAGGCTATATTTTATCCCCGTATTCCCACGGGAACACGAACTATGTGGGTAAGACCGCGGGACGTCCGCTAGTTAAATAAACGCTATCAATATGGTTTGTTACAGCCGAGTCATACAATCGGGCGAGACAGTCAACGTCATTGTCAGTTTGACCATAAACTCCAACGCTCAAGCTGGTGCGAGGGACCTCATCACCTTCACTGCTTACGGTAAGAAACAAACATCTATATTATCATCATCATCAGCAGATGGAGTCCACTGCAGGACATAGGCCTTTTGTAGGGACTTCCAAACATCACGATACTGAGCCATCTTCATCCAGCGGATCCCTATGACTCGCTTAAGTCGTCTGTCCACCTGGTGGGGGGTCGAACAACACTACGCATTCCAGTGCTGAGTCATTTCAGCACCTTGGGACCCCAACGTCCATCGGCTCTTCGAACTATATGCCCTGCCCATTGCAATTCAGCGAGTCTATATCTCCGAGTACCTAACTACTTATTATAATAAATCTGTAGAGAGGTCAATTCTGTACATGAAATAAATTTCCAAAATAACTATCAGGGGGTGATTAGTGATCGATACTGATGCCAAAAATGCAATCAGTAAAATTTTCGTCTGTTTGTCTGTATGTTCGTTATAGAAACAAACACTACTTGACAGATTTTAATAAAACTTGGTACAACTATTCTTCATACTCCTGCGCAGGTTATAGTATACTTTTCATCACGCTACGATCAATAGGAGCAGAGCAGTGAAGGGAAATGTTGGGAAAACGGCAGAAGTTACTTTAGTTTTACAGCTATACTACTGTAAGGACTGGATTACCGAGGTCTAAGGGCGGACGAAGGTCTAAATTATTTAAAGTCACATTCATCATCATTATCACTCAACGGACATATGACTTAAAGACTTCTAAACACCACGAGTTGGAGCCGTATGTATCCAACGGCTCCCTATAACCTGTTTTGTACATGAGGGTCGACACTTTCCGGTGCGAGGTCGCCATTCCAGCACCCTGGAAACCCAACGTTCTTCGGCTCTTAGAACTATGCCCTGACAATCGTTTTCTAGCTTCGAGACTTGCGATTTGGCAAATTAGATGGTAGGAAGAATAAACAGTTCTATAGTATTTTTACTATTATAGACGGAGAAAGAAATCTATGTCCATGTATCTATCTACTGATCTTTTTAAAGACGGTGTAATCAAATGCAATTACTCTGTTCCCAGGTCTAGAGCAAGTGTCCATGTCGGCCTACGTCTATGTCATGAACAGTGGTGAAATGGTCAGGGACACGTCAGCGCCTGAGGTCAGGCACAACTTCCAGGGCTCGTGCCTTGGCAGGCAGGGCTCAGACTGCGCGGACCACGTCTGGTCTGCGAGCATCATCGTCAGGGATAGAGAAGCAGGTGAGTGATGTTAGGAACAAGCCAGACAAAATTTACTAACTAGAATGTATTCAAGTCAGGAATGACATTGTCAAGAAAAAAATTAATTCACGTTTCTGAGCGCTAAGCAGGGCCCACAGGGATAGTCTTCAGAAATGCCAGAGGGCAATGGAGCGTAGCATGTTGGGAATAAAGAAGAGAGACAGAATAACAAACATTGATATAAGGAAAACGACCAGAGTTACCGACATTTTAACCAGGATGGATCAGCTTAAGCGGAGATGGACAGGTCATATGCTTCGGGATCCTCAGGAAAAGTTGAGTACCCTTGTCACACAATGGTGCCCTCGCAATGGGAGACAGAAAAAGGGACAGCAGCATAGACGATGGGAAGACGAGCTGAAGCTTACAGCTGGCCCAGTCTGGAGAAGAGTAGCTCTGGTCAGGAAGCACTGGCGGGAGCTGGAGAAGGCCTTTGCCATGAGACACAATGAGATTAGGGATTATTTTATAAGACTATTATATTATATTTCTTTTTATTCATCCTAGGTCTCCTACGTTTGTCATCATCACCGCTTGGCCTGACTTTCGACAGCAACTTCATATCGGGCACGCGCGAGGAGGTGATGACCACTTACCGCGCGACGTGCTGCGCGACCAGGGTGCTGGTCAACGCGGTGGACGCGTTGGGCAACACTAACAGCTACACTGTCGATATCTCTAGTGAGTAACCAGGATTGTTATCGAAAAAGTTACCTACAGACCTTTTTTTTTTTTTTATTCTTTACAAGTTAGCCCTTGTATATACTGGGCCGCAATACTGGGTAGGGTAGGGGTAGGGGTAGGGTAGGGTAGGGGTAGGGTAGGGTAGGGGTAGGGTAGGGGTAGGGTTAGGGTAGGGGTAGGGTGGGGTAGGGGTAGGGCAGGGGTAGGGTAGGGTAGGGGTAGGGCAGGGGTAGGGTAGGGTAGGGGTAGGGCAGGGGTAGGGTAGGGTAGGGGTAGGGTAGGGTAGGGGTAGGGCAGGGGTAGGGCAGGGGTAGGGTAGGGCAGGGGTAGGGTAGGGGTAAAGGTATAGTAGGGATAGAGAATAAGTGCACTTATGTCAAAACGAAGCTTGACCGGGTCCGCTAGTATGATAGATACTATAGATACCTACTACAAACCACCGCAAAAAACAATCACCAAACAAAACAATGCCAACAGAAAACAGATAAATAATATGCACAAAATAACCAAATATTATCAAATTTACGTTTATTTCGGACTATTGATATACTAATGCCAATTCATAAGATATCTACAAATGGGTGGACAAGTCTTTCCCTCCGTTTATCCACCGAGGATAATATATCCACCGGCGTGCCCATGCGCGGTGAGTGGATAAAACGAGTGTGGGGGATAAACGTTTTATCCTCTCCCCTTGGATAAATTTCTCCCTTGCCCGTGCTAGCCCTGCAGGCAACCTTCGGTTTAGGAAAACTTAATGACATCAGCAGGTGGCGTAAAACAAAAATAACCATAGTATTAGTAATACACATACATACAAATAATTAACATCCTAATACATAAACAACATTACACAAATACCTACAATAATGAATAAAATACATATCAAAATATACTAATATAAATCTATACTAATCTATATCTATATCTATATCTATACTTCTATACTAATATTATAAAGAGGTAAAGTTTGTAAGTTTGTAAGTTTGTCACATTTTTTAAATGGGGTAATCTTCGGAACTACTGGTCCGATTTTGAAAATTCTTTCACCAGTAGAATGCTACATTATCGGGGAGTGCTATAGGCTATATTTTATATTGGTATCATATATATTAGCCGAGTTATCAGTTTTTGTCAAACAGGTCGGACTGAATATCCTCTTAAACAGACTTATTCGCATGCGCTGCCTTAACTATTGTGTAAAATTGAAATCAATGTATGGAGACTTTATGTATATTTAAAAGTTCTACAAAAAAGTCCGCGACACCATATATCTATCTTCTATATATTAGCAGATATAGTACTTTTTGTGTTTTAAAAATTATTAATTTTATATAATTAGGTTTACGTCATTATTTATACAACTAAACTTTAATTCTTATTAAAATAAATTATTTAATAATCACAAGGATATTATGGAGATAAGATTTGCCCTTTATAGTATGTTAATTACTTAAATAGTTTCGGAGATAATACAAAATTTCTAAAAGACGCAGAAATTCCGCTATATGACGCCCGGCGCTTTCATTTACGTAGTTCCCGTTCCCGCGTGAATATGGGGATCAAACATAGCCTATGACACGTACATGTAGTGGTAGGGTAGGGGTAGGGTAGGGTAGGGGTAGTGGTAAAGTTGACATCGAAATTTACGCGGACGAAGTCGCGGGCTTCCGCTAGTACATTATATTGAAGAGAAATAATAGATACAGATCGTCTTTACTGCACCAGATAGTGAGCCTTTACGGCATTTTTAAAAATGTCCATATATTTTTTTTCATATAGCTATAAATGTTTATAGCTATATGAAAAAATATATATTTCTGTCAAGAAATGTTGGCATCCCAAATCATAAAATACGTACTATTTTTTTATAGCTATTCAAAAAAAAATATTTTTCTCAAGAAATGTTGGCATTCCTAATAGGCCGTACAGAGTACATTAGTATTTTAATCGAGTACGAAGAATTCTTGGATTTACCGCCTAAAAATCGTTCGTACTCGACTAAAATACTAAAGTAGTCCGAACTAGGCTTAATAGTAGGGGAGCCCGGGATGCTAAATTTGCAGTTACTCGAGCGTCATTGAGACCGATTACATTTGGTAGATTAAATTATAGGAAGAATAAATGGTTATTTACTTTTTCCGCTTTTAGCGGTGGAAAAAAAAAACTACAGACTTTAAAAACAATTTTTATTACTTTGGCTTACTGAAATTGTAAGAAAATTTTAGCGATTAATTAGGAGTTTATTTCCTTAAAAATAAGTAAAAAATTAATCGCACTCGTACCTCGAGCACTAAAATATAAGGCTTTAATTTTGTAACTTTGAAACCCTCCTATTCCATTACGTTACGCTCAAATCGTCAGATTTTCGAAACCTACCTTATCTTAATCTGACGTGCTGGTTGAGTATTTATGAAGTTAGTTTTTTTTTTGGTTGCCCTAAACGTACCCACCAATATTAAGGGCTCATACTCGGTGGAGGTACTCGACAAAGTGTAAGGTATAGTCCCTTATGTTTATCTGCCGCGCTCGAGTAACTGCAAAAATCCCCTCTTCGGCTCCTCTACTATAACAAGTACCCTCTGTCCACAGATTACATTAACGAGGCGGCCATTGCAGCAATAGCACTCGGCGTGATCCTGCTAATAGCACTAATAGCAATCACAATAGCTCTGATCTACTGGTGTGTGAAGCGACGCAAGGAGTCGAGGGAACTGCCCTCGTACACAAGCAGAAATATCAGTTAAATTAGTTAAATAGTTATTTATTTAGGTATATGGATAATCCGGAAACAAAGAAGATGGTACAGAATTGTATGCAGCCCAGAATCAGTCATTGTACCCTGGCGGAAATAAAAGGAAATATTTTTGATTGCACAAATCTACGAATTTACTTTAATTCTTTCGAAATAATATTCATTATCACTCAAGAAATGCATCACTATTATGGGTAATAATGGCGGATTGATGACGTTTTCAATGCAGTAGTCGATTTGACGTTTGCTGTCAATTGTCATGTCATAGTTGCTCTATGGGAGCCATCTTGATATAACTCAATAACTTGGGTGTCGTTTTATTTATTTCTTTTTATTTAGTTATACGACACGAAACTTCGCATCAGTAACTTTCAATATTACTCAAGAAAAATCGAGTCTTATGTTTTTAAATATTTTAAAAACTAATTATTGATTATTATATTAATTTACGTAATTATTGTTAGTGCTAAATTTTGAAATACAAATTATGAAAAAAGTTTGTTTATGCGGATGTCAAGGAGTTGCGTGACGTTTGGTTTTTTATGGGTTTCACTGGCTTCACTACGCTGCTTGTAAAGACTTCTTTACTTTGTGGAATATGTGGAGTTTCTTAATATAAGATTTTTCATTCTTCATATTTTTGCATTTTTATCAATTTATTATTTCTAATTTGCATGTTGTGATAACGTAAAAATTACTAAAATATAGAAGAAACTATATACTATTTAATATGATGACCAAAATTAAAACAACTATTACTATTAATTAACTAATACTTAATTAACATTCTAAGTAATTAATAAGTTACCTGCAAACGGCCTTGCTAAGAAACATTAATTAAACTTAGGCAACAGATTTTTTTGTTATTAAGTAATTATGTTTAACTAGCAGACGCCCGCGACTTCGATTTTTCAACCCCTATTTCACCAATTTAGGGGTTGAATTTAAAAAAATCTTGAATCACGTATCATTTCATATTTTTTTATGATTTATGGACAAATTTATAAAACTGTAACTCTTAAAATGAAGGACTTTTCACACAAACTTTCAACCCCTATTTCATCCCCTTCTATTTTATTTAAGGGTCACAAAAAAACTCTCGTGTGAATGAGGGCATTGAGAATTGTGGAAAAGTGTCATCAAAATTGATGCAATTACGTATTTAGAAAAGCAATGGAAACCGGTCATAGAAAGAATAAAATACATTATATTTAATTGAATTTACATTTTTATTTATGTCTTACTTATTAATGTAATTAAGTTTTAATTTTACTAATACGGGTAGTACAACATTAATTGTTACATTAAATTAATTTAGTTAATAAGTAATATTCAGCCATATTTTCCTAATTATATTTTTGTATTTCTTTTAGCCAATAAATATGTGTCAAAAACTTGTTTTACTGTTCCTTGTATTCCTACAGGTATAATAGATTTGACAAACAGGGTCTTGCCATTCATGCTTTGTGCATGCTTGGAGGCATAGTGATATTTACCTTTTTTTTTCAGCAAGTTAGCCCTTGACTACAATCTCACCTGGTGGTAAGTGATAATGCAATCTTAGATGGAAGCGGGCTAACTTGTTAGGAGGAGGATGAAAATTCACACTCTGTTCGGATTCTACACGACATCATACCGGGACACTAAATCACTTGGCGGTAAGTTTTTGGCGGTAGGCTGGTACCTAGCCAAAGCCGAAGCATTAGTCACAGCCCATTAGTCAGATCTGCACTAATTAAGAAGGTCTCAATCAGCCCAGCCGGGGATCAAAAAATAAATACCGGGTTGCAGCATTATGGAGGCATAGCGTAATTAAGGATTAAGGAGACACAGCGTAATGTCTTACGGTATTTTATTGTGGGGCAAGGCTGCCGATATACAATCTATATTTGAACTTCAAAAAAGAGCAATTCGAGCAATATATCAATTAAAATCACGCGAGTCCCTTCGTCAAAAGTTTAAAGAAATAGGTATACTAACAGTAGCCTGTCAATATATATATAACAGTATAGTCTATGTAAGACAAAATATTAATTTGTACAAACGAAAACGAGATTTAAACCCACGTCTTACTAGACACGGGCATAAGTTAGTTAATTCTGCATATCGTCTCCAAAGAATAAAAAAATCTTTTGTAGGTTTGGGTGTACTCTTCTATAATAAGATCCCCAAGACTGTGATGGACCTGCCAATGCATAGCTTTAAGCAATGTGTTAAAAAACATTTACTTAGTCGAGGGTACTACAACATTGATGAGTTCCTTAATGATAAAGATGCTTGGAGGCCATTGGATTAGCTTCCACCTTCACACAGGAAGTAAAACTATAAGAAATGTAAACAGTAATTGTTATCAATTGTAAATTATAATACTGTATGACTTTTTCAAAAGAGCAACTGTTGAGTTTCTTGCCGGTATCTTCTCAGCAGAACCTGCCTTCCGAACCGGTGGTAGAATCTTTACAAATAGTCAACTGACGTGTCAAAAGTGCTTGTAAACTGAGCCTACTTGAAATCAATGATTTTTTGATTTTGATTTTGAGGCAATGCTCAAAAACTTAAGTATGAATTACGAAGGATATATAATATTACATAGGAGTATGAAATTTACCAGGTCACAGTAGAATAAAGTTTAGGAAGCGCTGTCCTAGTACGATGAAAGAGATAGAGGTCCAATTGTGCTGCTATTGTTTGACATTTGTACTTTTCTCATAACAAGGTATGTCGTTGGTTGCATGTTAGCACTACAGGGAAATGATGGTGTGATACCCTGTGCCTTGAATAGCATGGACTGCCGTGAGTCCCTACCAGTCAGTAATAACCGATAGTGGTTTTTGAAAAGTCAAACAAACCCACAAACCAGCTTTAAAACAGTGTGGTGACATTTGCGCCCTCTCTCTTATATATCCCTCTATGGTACGCACATAACTATGACACTGGCCGAGTTAATAATAATGACTTGTCAAGGCAATTTTGTAATAGGTAAGGCAAGGATGACTAGACTAGAAAAACTACTATAGTCAGATCGGGTAGGTATTTTAAACAATGTAAATAAACAAAAACAGCTGACTCAGGGGTGCTCAACATTTTACTACAGCATTATTTACGAATATTGTCATGAAATAAAACTTCCTTTGATAACCAATATTTTTTTTATTCTATATTCCTATATCCTGTTATTTATCTAACAGATAATGTTTCACTTATATTCAGGGTTCCGTAGTCAATAAAGAACCCTTATAGTTTTGTTTTTTATTATGTATAAGCTAGCATAAGGTATCCTAGACATATTTAAACACATTAATCAAAACGGTTTTCTCGGAGGACGATAAGGGTGATATCTTCGTACGTTTCTTTTTTGGTGACGGAAACGATAGCAATGCGGAATAACTGCTCCGGCTAGTACCAGGCTCCGCTTCACTCATTTTCGTACTAAACTAAATAAAATTAATAAATTAATTAATTAAACAAATAAAAAACCCGACTGCCTATATGATACAAAAACTGAAAAGAAAAAAAACAAGCTCAGTCCAGAAGTGTAGAAAAAAATTAGAAAACAGTCGGGACCTATTATATTGAATATAATGATTTACGTCTACATTTTTTAATAGGTCCCCACTTTAGTTTAATCAGTTTTTGTATCATTTATGCAGTCGGGTTATTCGTTTATTTAATTATTTTATTTCATAATTTTTAGTTTTTCTAATTGTAGTTTTTTGTTGGCCATTATATACCATTTTGAAATTCTCACAAAAAGCCCTTGAATTTGATTCCCTTGTTGCAATATTAAAAAAAAATCACCTCGATTCTATAGCATCTCACAGTCGTCTTGTTGGTTTTTTTTTAATTTCACCTATCTAAGAACACTTGGGTTATTAAAACAAATCTAAGGTATATCTGAATTACGTAAATCCGTTCAGCGGTTTCGAAGATATGAGGTAATAAATAATACATACAAGATACGCGCGAAAAACAAACAACAAATAAACAATAATTAACAACAACAATGAAACGAGAACAAAACGAAATAATAAAAATTACAAAGGAAGAAAATACGCACAACAGTCTGGATTTAGTTAACGAATACTGTGAGGTAGGAGTATTAGTCACAGACAACAAATAAAGTAGTGTTTTGTGCTGTGAAGTGTGTGTGTGTGAAATGTCAAATCTTCTTTCACTTAATAACACAAAATCAAAAAATTAATCATAGTATAGGGTATTTCTGCAATAAATGAAAGGTAAAATTCACATTAAAATAAAAGAAAACATCTTCTTTTGATATGAAAATACGACATTTATAAAAATTATTAAAGTTATTATTTAATTTTATAAATGCACATTTAATACCCATAAATCTTAATATCTATGTTTTTGAAAATGGTTTGTGACTCATGTCTGCTTGGGGTATTTAAGGTTCTTTTTATGTTGTTTATCGTTTTTGGGCAAATTTTGCCCAACATTGTGCAAACTCTATATAATAATTAACATAGACGAATTAGACATGGAAATGAAATCGCACCCAAATGCAGAAACAAAATTGCCTGCCGTTTTTTGAAAGAGACGAGGTAAACTCACTCATCGAAAATATTTAACAAGAATAATATAATCTGTACACAGAACGTTAAATTAATGGATCGATGTTCTGTTCGTTCGTTCGTTAGAAGAATAGAATCGATTTTTCTTTTAGATATTGTTTTTATTACAAATTTATTATAAATTATAATTATGTTTTTGACGACCTCCGTGGCGCACTGGTACGCGCGGTGGATTTACAAGACGGAGGACCTAGGTTCGATCCCCGGCTGGGCCGATTGAGAATTTCTTAATTGTGCCAGGTCTGGCTGGTTCCGGTATGATGTCGTGTAGAAATCATACCGTCCATCTTAGATTGCATCATCACTTACCATCAGGTGAGACTGAAATCAAGGGCTAACATGTAAAGAATAACAAAAATAAAATAGAAATATTTTCAAATTGAACGTCACGTCATCTTTTACTGAATTAGAAGTTGTTGGCCGTTTTTCATGCCATTGAACTACTTACTACACAAACCGGAATATTTAGGGAGTTTTTTAGACGACGAAAACGATTACAACAATGAAACATCAATACAATCGAACAATCTAACGCGTTTGTTAGTTTTTTTACACGCGTTAGCCGCTCAACTATCCCAGCCGATTTTACAAACACTTCTAAATGCCCCGCTCTATATAGATAGATCGTTGATTCTTTGACAGAGAGGTAACGTCTTGCGAGGTAGGTCCTTCTATTATTGGTCCGAGATAATTAATTTATTGTTTGCGAATCCGGGCTCAAAAGGGCTAGAACCCAGAGCCGTAAAGCTTATTATTAAAAATACAATGTATGTGAATTGAAACGAAAAGTGTCGCCATACAAGAACCTTTTTGAGAAGTGATATGGTTGTGTAAAAAGCCTAAAGTTGTGGACTATAGAATAGATTTGATAGATAAGAACTCACTAGTTGATTGATAACTCTTTCAACACTCTTATAACTCGAACATGATGACAACTTGCATCCTGGCAGAAAAACACTCGGAAATGGTGCGTTTTTGTATGTTTTGTACAGAAATGACATTTTCAAAACAAATGAAAATTAACAAGTTATTAATACAAAATTGTATGCGAATATAACTGTTTACTGGTTATTAATCAACTGTCACTGTAATTACATAAAAACTAGTAAGAACACTGATATTTACGTGTGTAAACACGATTTGTTAAAGAGAAACACAATTATTATGACACTTGGTGATTATAGATGATATTGCTCAGTTTTTGCCTTATTAAAAGTAACAATGCACACGTAAATAAATAAAGAAACAGGAATTTTGTATTTGAAAGCGAAATACGGTGAGAAAAGGCGAGAAATCGCGCCGAGAGTTCGCCAAAACTGACAGGTAACGTACAAATATATGATACATATCTAGCCTTTGTACACCAAGGCCAGTGGATATTACGCATTTTTTACACTATTCAGGGATAGAAATAGCACTAACCTTGTGTTTTGACCAATTCCTGGCTGGGTACGGCGGGTAACAGTACAGCATTCTGCGTCAAATCTTCAATGGAGAGGCCCACAACTGCGGTCGACAAAAGAGGGTTTTTCACTACATTCCGATTGATATAATCACCGAAACTTTTGTCCGACATTATGTCGCGGGTTTTGTGTGTCGGTACATGTGAATTTTTTGGCGAATTTTTACATTGGAAAGTCGCAAACAGTAAATTAAATTAAATGATGTGATGTACGTGTCACACAATATTTTGATTTGACATTGACATTGACAGTCACAGAGTATAGTTATAAGTAAAAAAAGAGAATAAAGAAAAAACACGGAATTTTATCTAACCAGTCACCGTTAGATTGTAAAATACTTTAGACTGCAGTCTTTCCCGTTGCACTTGCTCGCGAACATTGCAATCATAAGCTCAAGTGGTGTGTATGGTGCGTTAGGGTGCGTTTTAAGTGTTCATGTAAAAATACAAAATTCTATAGTAAATAAAAGTTATTCTTAATAAAAAAAATAGAGATTTACAATTAAAAGAATAGGTATTCTTAAATTGTACAAAAGAACCAGTTAAATTACAACTGGATCTTTTTTAGAATTTAAGATTATCGAAAAATCTTGCAGTGATCTTTCCTTCCAACCATTTGAGACACACTGCCACAGATCACTATAGACTAGAAACACACTGCCCACGTCGTCGACAACCAAGCGTTATTGATACAGACGTCCAAGAACTGTGAGAATATGTTCATGTGCCGTCTCTCAGAGTTGTATCCTGTACAGTATAGTTGTATCCAGGGTGTAATCAGTCTGTACATTACGACCTGAGTACAAATTGCATATGCCTCCTTGGTACACTATTTGCTCAATAGATGGCGCTTTAAGGCACTTTGACTAGCTGGATTCTGAGGTAATCTTATGCCAGGTATTAAAAAAAAAATATAACCTTGTGCGGCTTGTGCCTTGTGACATTTTGTTTAATTTTGTAGACGATACGGTTTTATTTCTTCTGCTTTCTTCATGGTGTTTTTTTGCGTTGATCTTTCCCGACGACTTGGCATTTTTTTATGGATTTTGGTGACTGTTATAAATAGTTTTGACCTGTGCTTTACTTTGGATTCCGAGAACTCTGTTATATATATCTTATCTTGATATTTTGTAGAGTTCTGTTTTTATTTTTTCGTGCAGATTTTTTACATTTAATTGGTGTAACTCAACAAATGTATTGTTAAGCGGTACCACTAGAGGTTTTGACGAAGATGACTCTATTCAAAGAGACGGAGTTGCTTATGTTCACAAAAGGTGAAACAATAAATAATTATATGTATCCTATTTGTGTTTTTATTATTTGTATCCGAATTCCTAAATAAAATAATCATAGAATTAAAGAACAGTTAAAACTAATAGGTAAACATTATGTTTAGGTCTCTATGGATATAGGTATATATACGTAAATCGACGCTCATTTTATACTTATGGGTAGATCTTATAATTTTTGTAGTTCTCTATCTGCTCACAAGATGGCGCTAAGCGGAGATGTTATCTGAGGACTCTATACACTATATTCAATGTACTCTATGGTTGTATCTTAGCATTTCTGCTAAATTATACTTCGTGCGCTGTAGCACGGTGCGGGTGACAGTTGCCTGTTTGACGTTAATACGAGCCATTGTCGTGAATCACGGCAAACTTTTAAGAGTGAAATAAACTGTAACCCGTACCATGCTGCAGTAACACAAGTAAGGCTATTTTAACCAATGATAATTTTATACTATAGATCGGTTACGTCTCTACAAAATCACCGCAAAAAGTGATCCGAATAATAGGTGACACAACACTGAGCTCACATATAGGTACACAATTTTGTCTTTAATTTCGTTATAAATATTTATGTATATTATATAGATTTTCTACTTCCTGAACACACAACTCGACATTGTAGGCGATATTTAAGTATTATTTGTTTAAATGTATTTTTTTTCTTATGTAAACTTATTTAATGTAATCGTCAACTTATTTTAATATTACGGAAATGTGCATGCCGTGTCTACCTTCATTTGATTGTGCAGAGCCTTGTGTTTGTGTTTTTTTTTAATATTGTATTTGTGTAAATGCTGCGACAGTCACTGGTGGACCAAATAAATAAATTAATTAATAAATAAAATAACGTTCGTTGTTGACCACAACTAACAATGAGTTTACTATAAATTTCCTCTTTTGAGCGCCTCATTTTTCATGCGCTAGTAACACATCTAATAGTATTTAAAATCTTACATCTTACGATCAGTGGAAAAGTAACAATGTTACGACCTCTGCCTTCGAAAACTTTTTATTTAGAGCGAAAAGTGTTAAACCATCTTCAACACCACCTCCTAGGTCGCTTTCAGACGATGATCATCGACGTGGCGTTCGAGTATCCTACCGGGTAATCAATTTCCTGTTTTGCGAACCTATCGTAAGAATTAATTGAAGGCAAGTCGGCACGCTGTGAAAACGGAAGCTGCCGAAGATCCTAGCTTCGATGGAACCCTTTGGCTAACTATGGGCCCCTGGCCGTTTGTGGAGTTCCGTCGAAAACCCTCCTTTACAATACTGTAGATATAAACATTTCGGATTTTGAACAAAATTATTATACGTAGGTATCTACATATGAAATACAATTTTCTGTAGCAAAAAGCCCTTAGTGACACGTAGCCTTTATGAATGACGTCACTTGCTAATGTGTTGTGTTTCGGCGGCAAAAATTTTACGTAGATATTAATTTATTAATATTACAATTTTTACTGGTTATTATTGACGGGATAAAATAAAATATGGCTTAAAATACTTCCGTAATTCAGTTTAAACACTATTTACAAAAGAGGCGAATAGCCTATTGTCAATCGATAAAGTAAGTAAGTGGGCACCAGGGTTCCCAACTTAGGGGTTTTCCCCCCAGATTTAGGGGGCAAATAATTGAAATGGTATTTTTTTAGGGGTCTGAAATTTTTAGGGGTATTTTCAGGGATTTTTTGACTCTTTAATATTTTTAAATAGATGATAATTTTAAAATTTCTTTCTTGGCCTAACGACTTATAACTACATATAATACGTTATTCTACAACCACTCTGAGGTAATTGGAGGCAATTTTCATCGAATAAAAAAAATTGGTTAATTTATTCATTGTCAACATGTATGATTTCAAAAAATCTGAATCTTCAGATAAAGACGTAGTATATTGTCTGTATTAAATATAGACTAAATTATTATGAATTTATATTTTTTAGGGGGACAATTCAATAATTAAGGCGATTTTAGGGGTTTTTGACACCAATTTTAGGGATAAATATTTTGGAGAGTTGGTAACACTGGTGGGCACCAGTGGGCACCCCTAATCGCAATGTGATGGTATATCTAAGTATCTTAATATATCATACGAAACATAATCTGTGTTAAAAGTTAATATTTTTGTCTGTGCCCTTCATTTGACGTTTGTTTGTGGCCAAAAACAAAACAAGTACGAAAATGTTTTCATTTTCATTCATTTCATTTCGTTTTTACCCAAACTAAACCACTAAATAAACAATACAGAAATATTTCACAGTACAGTAAACGTGAAATATGTCCGATCCTCCCATAAAGCGTTACCGACGTGAAGAGAAATCCGAATCGGAGGAGGATATAGATAATTACGAACCCTACGTACCAGTAAAAGAACGTAAAAGGCAAAAGTTGTTGAAATTGGGCCGTTTGGGCCAAGTAGCTGCCGAAGCTGCAGCGGAGACGAAGAGTTCCAGCGATAATGACCCGGATGATGAAAGTATGTTGACTTTTTTATATACCTCGTCCGCGTGGAAATCAATGTAAACTTTTAAACCCTATTTCACCACTCTAGGGGTTATTATTTTAGGGTTAAAAGTACCCTATGTTTTGCTGCAAGGTCCCATTATACCAAAATTCATCTTGATCGGTTCATTCTTTTAGCTGTGAAATGTTAACAGACAGACAGACTTACTTTACGTTATATTAGTATAGACTAGCCATATAACCTTTTTAGACATGACTAATAGGTGGACAAATGGGATAAGATAGGAGATCCGTCATATTATCCGAAGCAAAAGCTTGTATAACTTGTGTGTTTATCTTGATAGCGTAACTTGACACATGGCTACCAAACAATCACAGTACAAACACCATTCGAACTATGTCAAGTTAATCTGCACAAAGTATACAACAAGATTTTGATCTAGCCTGGGCTCGTAACTGTTACAGAGGCAGCACAATAAATTAAGAAAAACATGGGGTTTGGGACAATGTTAGACATAACTTGACGTTTCAAAAGTGCTTGTAAACGCAGCCTAAATGAAATAATTGAATTTTGCATCCTAAAATTCAGTATCAAATTTCAGCATCCCAAGAAGAATGGGGCCGCCGGTACAATGTATCCTTGCTGGACCAGCACAGTGAACTGAAGAGGATAGCAGAAGCCAGAGCACTGTCAGCAGCTGAGCGTCAAGCCAAGGAGGAAGAGCATATCTTGGAAAGTGTTGCTCAGAGCAAGGCTCTCATGGGTGTCGCTGAGTTGGCTAAAGGTATATTTTTATATTTATCTATACTTATAATAAAGCTGTAGAGAGGTCAATGAACAAACATGAAATATATTTCCTAAATAACAGGGGGTGATTAGTGATTGATACTGATGCCAAAAATGCAATCTGTAAAATTTTTTAATATTGATGACGTGATTTGACGCCCTCAGTGGCACAGTGGAATGCGCTGTGGATTTACAAGACGGAGGTCATGGGTTCGATCCCCGGCTGGGGCGATTGAGGTTTTCTTAATTTGTCCAGGTCTGGCTGGTGGGAGGCTTCGCCATGCGATTTAGCCTTCCGGTATGCCGGATTGATGTTGTGTAGAAACCGAAGGGAGTGTGGATTTTCATGCTCCTCCTAACAAGTTAGACCACTTCCATTTTAGATTGCATCATCACTTACCATCAGGTGAGAGTGTTGTCAAATTTCATGACCTTCAGGGGTTTTTCAAAGTTTTCAATTTTATGTCTAACTAACTGTCTAGCAATTCATATTGTCGCAATTTTAAATTAAAAGTCAAAAGCCTATAAAGTTTTTACATCTATACTAATAGAGAAGTAAAGTCTGTAAAATTGTAGGGGATATTCTAGATCTACTAAACTGATTTTGAAAATTGTTTTACCACTCGGAAACCACGTTATCTGTAAGTGTCATAGGCTGTATTTTATCCAAATACTCTCACCGAAAAGGAAACTACGCTAGTAAAATGGCAGAGTATTAGCTACTAAATAAATAAATTTGATTTCATTTGTCTTGACAGAAAATGAGTTGACGAGTAATAGAGAGAAATGGAAAAGATTGACATGTTTTTCCGACCCCACTTTAGGGTAAGGAGATGATGATTGTCTTGACAGAAAATCACTCATTTCTTCCCTAGGTATACAATACTCGGAGCCAATAAAAACATCCTGGCGTCCGCCGCGCTGCGTGCTCGAGCTGCCGGAGTCCCATCATGAGCGCGTTCGCGCGCAGCTGCGCATCCTGGTGGAGGGGGAGGACGTGCCACCTCCTGTACGCACGTTCCAGCACATGAAGTTGTCTAAAGGTGATAAATGTTCTGTTATTATCATGCTAGTGTTTATATCATACACTAATATTCTACTAATAGGTAAACTAACTCGAAAAAAAATCTTATTAGCATAAAAATTCAACCGGCTTCAAAATTACAAAAATAAACTAAAGTGTGAAAAATACCATCGTATGTGCTACCTTCTGATCACTTTCAAGGTGGTGTCAAGCCAGTGACGTATTTATAGGCTACTTGCCTCTTATAAACTATATTTTATTTTGTCCCGTCAATAATAACCAGTAAAAAATTTAATATGAAAAAATATCTACTTAAAATTTTTAAATTTTTTAATTTTTAAAACGCAACATAATTAGCAAGTGACGTCATTCATAGTGATAACAGCGTGATTGGCGTTTACAGTGATGTGATTATATCACGTCACCGCTGGCGCCAATCACAAACCGATGCTTTGTTTGGCGTTTTTTTATAAAAATATTACAATTACGAGATTATTTTCACAAATAAAAATGTGATTAGAGTTTCTAGGCATCTAAACTGCCTATATGCAAAAAATCTTCTTAGTTTTGTACAGCAGGCGAGTAGCCTATTAAAGTCGTTTCTAAAAGAACCACCGGAAAGAATGCCTCACTGTGTTTGCACAGCCTACAACCCCTATTTCACCACTTTTTTGAGTTATGCACATATATATAAAACTGTAACTAAAAAATGAAGGACTTTCCATAAAAACTTTCAACCCATATTTCACATCCTTCTATTCTTATTTTAGAGCCAAAAAGTACTCCATGTTTTGCTACAAGGTCCCATTTATCATTATACCAAAATTTATCTTGATCGGTTTAGCCATTGACCCGTGAAAGGGTAACAGACAGACAAACTTACTTTTATAATATTATTTCTAATACTTAAATTTATAATATTAGTATAGATTGTGATACTTGTTTTTCATCTTTTCAGTTCATTACGCTTAAGCAGTCATATTTTTGTTTTTATATTAATATATACTCAGAGGCACAATTATCCGCCCACTTTAATATGACGCGGATCGGGCGGATAATTGTGCCTCTGAGTATATTTTTAAAAGAACAACTCAATAAGTTGCCCTTTTTAAAATATCTGACAATTTGTCAGACAACCAGCGTTTTTCTCTCTGGCTTTAAACAAAAGCTTGTTATAGGTAATTAAAATTAATCAATCATTAATTTGTCATCAGGTATCCTCCGAGGATTAGAAGCTAAGGGCATAAAGAAGCCAACTCCCATCCAAGTCCAAGGCATACCAGCCGTACTCAGTGGCAGAGACATGATTGGCATTGCGTTCACTGGCTCTGGCAAGACACTAGTGTTCACATTGCCAATCATCATGTTCTGTTTAGAACAAGAAGTCAAGATGCCATTCATTTGGTGAGTTGTATTTGTAAATGCTAGTTATTTTGGCTTCATATTTACTGGCTCAGACAAGACACTAGTGTTCACTCTGCCAATCATCATGTTCTGCTTAGAACAAGAAGTCAAGATGCCATTCATTCGGTGAGTTGTATTTGTAAATGCTAGTTATTTTGGCTTCATATTTACTGGCTCAGACAAGACACTAGTGTTCACTCTGCCAATCATCATGTTCTGTTTAGAACAAGAAGTCAAGATGCCATTCATTCGGTGAGTTGTATTTGTAAATGCTAGTTATTTTGGCTTCATATTTACTGGCTCAGACAAGACACTAGTGCTCACTCTGCCAATCATCATGTTCTGCTTAGAACAAGAAGTCAAGATGCCATTCATTCGGTGAGTTGTATTTGTAAATGCTAGTTATTTTGGCTTCATATTTACTGGCTCAGACAAGACACTAGTGTTCACTCTGCCAATCATCATGTTCTGCTTAGAACAAGAAGTCAAGATGCCATTCATTCGGTGAGTTGTATTTGTAAGTGCCAGTTATTTTGGCTTCATATTTACTGGCTCAGACAAGACACTAGTGTTCACTCTGCCAATCATCATGTTCTGCTTAGAACAAGAAGTCAAGATGCCATTCATTCGGTGAGTTGTATTTGTAAATGCTAGTTATTTTGGCTTCATATTTACTGGCTCAGACAAGACACTAGTGTTCACTCTGCCAATCATCATGTTCTGCTTAGAACAAGAAGTCAAGATGCCATTCATTCGGTGAGTTGTATTTGTAAGTGCCAGTTGTTTAGGCATCATATTTACTGGCTCAGACAAGACACTAGTGTTCACTCTGCCAATCATTATGTTCTGCTTAGAACAAGAAGTCAAGATGCCATTCATTCGGTGAGTTGTGTTTGTAAGTGCCAGTTATTTTAGCTTCATATTTACTGGCTTTGCCAAGACGTTAGTGTTCACTTTGCCAATCATCATGTATTGCTTAGAACAAGAAGTCAAGATGCCATTCATTTGGTGAGTTGTATTTGTAAGTGCCAGCTTTAGGCGTCATATTTACTGGCTCAGGACGCTAGTGTGTGACTGTACATAATATGACGTTATAGAAATTGGTTGTTATATGTAAAGAAGTTTTTCTTTTTTACATACTCATACATTTTTAGTATGAGTAATACTTTTTCGTGAATACACAGTGATTTACTTTTACTATTTAAAAGTTTGTGAGCAAATATAAATATGATAACGTATTAAGTACATGACTTCCACTTATTAGTCAAGGTTAACAAAAGTCTACACGTGCAATCCCAATTTTGTAAACAAAAGAACGAATTTCTTATTTTTTTTTAATATGACGCCGACAGTCGAGTTTATTACGGGCTAAAATATTAGAACGATAAAACAACGTAAACACTAATTTTGGCAACTTAAAAAGTACTTTTTTTACTTAATTGTCGTTATAGAGAGTGGTTGTAACGCTATACAAAGTACTAGCGGACGCCCGCAACTTCGTCCGCCTTTAGACCTCCTTAATGCGGCCCTGACGCAAAATCCGTTCTTAGCGGACATCTTCTATACTAATATTATAAAGAGGTAAAGTTTGTAAGTTTGTAAGTTTGTCACATTTTTTAAATGGGGTAATCTTCGGAACTACTGGTCCGATTTTAAAAATTCTTTCACCAGTAGAATGCTACATTATCGGGGAGTGCTATAGGCTATATTTTATATTGGTATCATATATATTAGACGAGTTATCACAGTTTTTGTCTTACAGGTCGGACTGAAAATCCTCTTAAACAGACTTATTCGCATGCGCTGCCTTAACCATTGTGTAAAATTGAAATTAATGTATAGAGACTTTATGTATCTTTAAAAGTTCTACAAAAAAGTCCGCGACACCATATATCTATCTTCTATATATTAGCAGATATAGTACCTTTTGTGTTTTAAAAATTATTAATTTTAAATACTTAGGTTTACGTCATTATTTATACAACTAAACTTTAATCCTTATTAAAATAAATTATTTAATAATCACAAGGATATTATGGAGATAAGATTTGCCCTTTACAGTATGTTAATTACTTAAATAGTTTCGGAGATAATACAAAATTTCTAAAAGACGCAGAAATTCCGCTATATGACGTCGGGCGCTTTCATTTACGTAGTTCCCGTTCCCGTGTGAATATGGGGATCAAACATAGCCTATGACACTCGCAAATAACGTAGCTTTCTATTGGTAAAACATTTTTCCAAATCGGTCCAGTAGATCCTGAGATTACCTCCTACAACCACACGAACTTTACCTCTTTATATTATTAGCATAGAAGTCTCGGTCATACCACAACTCTCGAAGGACTGGACCGATTTTGCTAAGGATAGGAGTAAGATAGAGAAGTTACAGGGTAGGGTAGGGTAGGGTATGGGTAGGGAAGCGTAGGGGTAGTGAAGCGTAGGGGTGTTGTAGGGGTAGGGTAGGTTTAAGGCCGGTTTTAGGGTAGTGGTAGGGTAGGGGTAGAGGTAGGGTAGAATTACGGGTAGGATAGGGAAGTGGTAGGGTAGGGGTAGGATAGGCGTGAGATAGGGGTATGGGTGGGGAAAGAGTTAGGATGGGGGTAGGGGTAGGATGGGGGTAGGGTGTAGGTAAGGTAGGGGTAGGTTTGGGATAGGGTGGGAGTAGGGGTAGGGTAGGGTAGATGTAGGGGTTGGGTAGGGTAGGGTTGGGGTAGTGGTAGGGTAGGGGTAGGGTAGGGGTAGTAGTAAAGTTGACATCGAAATTTACGCGGACGAAGTCGCGGGCGTCCGCTAGTCTATCTATAAACCACGTCCCTGCCAAATTTCAACTTTGTACGTCAAGCAGTTTTCGAGATTTCGTGATGAATGACTTTTCGCATTTATATATTACGTTACGCGGATGTCCGCGACTTCGTCCGCGTGGATTTCACCTTTTCATAAATCCCACGGGAACCATGGATGTTATTATACATATAAACCTTCCTCTTCAATCCCTCTATCTATTAAAAAAAGCCGCATCAAAATCCGTTGCATAGTTTTAAAGATTTAAGCATACATAGGGACAGAGAAAGCGACTTTGTTTTGTACTATGTAGTGAAGATATCATTGTATGGAAGGCAAGCTAACCCAATCAAAGCCATCTGATGTCGACGCTTTAGCGAGTTTGTCGTTATACCGAGTGACGTTACATGGAGTATACACTGTATTCTCAGACCAATTATAGAAGGACCTGTATCCCACTCATAGTCACGAACAAAATTGTCTGTCATTTTCTGAGGAAAATGAGCTTAGATCTGATATATATTTTATACTAAATTAGAAGTTTTTGCTCATTTTTTACGCCATTCAATAAAACAGAAAGGTGTTTTTACGGAGCTCTTTAACCGACGAACACGATTACAACTATTTAACATCGATTCTATAGAGACAGTTTTTATTATCGCATTAGATCGTTGATCATATACTTTGACAGAAAAGTAACATCTAGCAAGTCAGGTCCTATACAATAATTGACTGTATTTGAAAAAAAAAAAATTTCTATTAATAATTTCTATTTTCTATCTATCTTTCTATTAATCTTTCTATCTATCTTTCTATTAATAATTTCTGTTCTTTGCGGACAGGAACGAAGGCCCCTACGGCCTCATAATTTGTCCGTCGAGAGAGTTGGCCAAACAGACCCATGACATCATCCTGCACTTCGTCAAACACTTGAAGATGGCAGGGAACCCAGAGATACGCAGCTGTTTGGCTATAGGCGGTAAGAATCGAGATTGTAGCGTTATTCATATAAATATTATTATTTTTAGCTTATCTGTATTAACATTTCGTAGATCTATACTAATATACTTATTTATTTATTTATTTATTTATTTGTAATGCCAACAATGACAGCAGAAAACATTATATATAAGTGAGTTACAAAATTCTTGGACTACTGCAGCCATCTTTTACAGGCATTCACAGCACTGCAGAGTCCGGTTAAAAACTTAAAGTAAAAGATTAACCTACAATCTAAAATAATTTACCAAAAATTTACAATAATAATAAAATAATTAAAATGTCAAAATCAAGATGGTTTACAAATAATATTATAAAGCTGAATACTAATAATATTATAAAGCTGAAGAGTTTGTTTGTTTGTTTGTTTGTACGCGATAATCTCAGGAACCACTAGTCCGATTTGAAAAATTCTTTCAGTGTTAGATAGCCCCTTTATCGGCTATATATTTTTCCAGTATTCCTACGGGAACCACGCGGGTGAAACCGGGCGGCGTCAGCTAGTCTATACTAATTGTAGCCTACGACACGCGGTTTCACCCGCGTGGTTCCCGTTCCCGTAGAAATACGGGGATAATATATAGCCTATAACCTTCTACGACAAATGCGTTATCTAACACTGAAAGATTTTTTTCAAATCGGACCAGTAGTTCCTGAGATTAGCGCGTTCAAACATACAAACAAACTCTTCAGCTTTATGATATTAGTTCATATTATAAAAGTAAGTCTGTCTGTCTTGGTTAAACGGCTGAGCCGATCAAGATGAATTTTGGTAAATAGGAAAAGTAAAACATAGAGTACTTTTTTACCCTAAATTAAAAATAGAACGGGATGAAATAGGAGTTGAAAGTTTGTATGAAAAATCATTCAATTTAAAAATTTGTTCATAAATCATAAAAAAATCAACCCCTAAAGTGTTGAAATAGGGGTTGAAAGTTAACATTGATTTCCATGCGGACGAAGTCGCAGGCGTCCGCTAGTTATCTATAAGTTTGCAACGTACCAAATTGTAAGTCGACATGTGGTGTACACATGTCGATACTAACCAGTCAAGAACACATTACTAACCCAATGTATTTAGTAATATTAAACCAGTTGAACAGTAAACGGTGATCGATAAACACGCTTTTCTATGCCGCCTTAAATAAAGATAAATTGTTATTTCGCTTATAATATAAATTGTTAGTTAATTGGTACGAGGTCAATTGACCTCGTACCGCACGAGGTCAATTGACCTCGTAAGACTAATGTCTTCAATAGTTACGAGGTCCACACGAGGTCGATTGACCTCGTAATCGACCTCGTTCCGCGCCACGTAAAGTTTTAGTATGTGGTCAAAAAACCTCGTAACGCACCAGAGGAAAGTACAAATCAGTGCCGCAGCGAACGAGTTAAGGAACTGTCCTTCATCATCATCCTTATTGGCCTCAGTTGAAATGAAATGAAATGAAAAAATGAAAATATGCTTTATTGTACACCACACAGATACATACGATACAGAAAAATAATGGAAAGAAAGAAATTGAACAATAGGCGGCCTTATCGCTATAAAGCGATCTCTTCCAGGCAACCTAACGAAGAAACTAATAATAAAAATTATAAAGATATAGGCTAGGGTGTACAGAAGTAATATATAAAATAAAATAGTTAAATATGTAACAAAATACTAAGAAATATCAACATATATAATATACAATACGATACATATACCATATAATACATATTGTATATTTACAATATTCATACATAAGTATACGAGTATATATATAAATATAGATATATAAATAATAGATATAAATGTATAAACATGTAAAAAATATATATAAACAGGTGTTGCCGTGTCCGAGTGTATGGAGGTGGTGCAGAGAGGTGTTCACATCATGGTGGCGACACCTGGCAGACTTATGGATATGCTGGATAAAAAAATGGTAACAAACCTCCAACTTTTCAGTTGTGTGCATTTTAAGAAATTAAAATATCACGTGTCTCAAACAATGAAGGAAAAACATCGTGAGGAAACCTGCATACCAAAGAATTTTCTTAATTCTCTGCGTGTGTGAAGTCTGCCAATCCGCGTTGGACCAGCGTGGTAGACTATTGGCCAACCCCTCTCATTCTGAGAGGAGACTCGAGCTCAGCAGTGAGCCGAATATGGATTGATGACGAACGAAACGTTATTCACGTTGGTTCATTTCAAATTAAATTTGTCCATGTGCTTGTAGTCTAATATACTTATTCCTTACTAGCGGGCGCCCGCGACTTCGTCCGCGTGAAATTCACAAATCCCGCGGGAACCATACATTTTTTCGTTATAAAAGTAGCCTAAGTGCTAATCCAGAGGAAAATCTATCTATTCCAAATTTCAGCCAAATCGCCGCAAAATTGACAGAGTTTCATACAAACTTTCATCCCCTGTTTTATCCCCTTGGGGGTAGAATTTATCAAAATCCTTTCTCAGCGGATGGCTACGTCATAACATCTACCTGCATGCCAAATTTCAGCCCGATCCGTCCAGTGGTTTGGGCTGAGCGTTGATAGATCACTATGTCAGTCAGTCAGCAATGTGTTAAAAAACATTTACTTAGTCGAGGTTACTACACTATTGATGAGTTCCTTAACGATAAAGTTGCTTGGAGGCCATTGGATCAGCTTCCACCTTCACACAGGAAGTAAAACTATAAGAAATTGTAATTGTTATCAATTGTAAATTATAATACTGTATGATTTTTTCAAAAGAGCAACTGTTGAGTTTCTTGCCGGTATCTTCTCAGCAGAACCTGCCTTCCGAACCGGTGGTAGAATCTTTACAAATAGTCAACTGACGTGTCAAAAGTGCTTGTAAACTGAGCCTACTTGAAATAAATGATTTTTGATTTGATTTGAGTCACCTTTGAGTTTTACATATTTAGATTTTATCCATTCTAGTTACACCACACATCCATCTTAACATACGCATTTATATCGATTTTCATTTGTTTTAACTCGACATCAAGGTACGCCTGAACGTATGCCGGTACCTCTGCATGGACGAAGCGGACCGCATGATCGACATGGGCTTCGAGGAGGACGTGCGCACCATCTTCTCGTACTTCGCGGGCCAGCGCCAGACGCTGCTGTTCAGCGCCACCATGCCGCGGAAGATACAGAACTTCGCCAGGTATGCAGATTTTAAGACAAACAATATAAAACAAACGTAAGCGTGATCTAAAAAGTGCAGTGGCGCCATCTAGTATAGATTTAGTTAACCACTACATAAAAACTTTGCTTCGAGGAGGACGTGCCACTATCTTCTCTTACTTCACAGGTCCGCGGCACCATGCCACGCAAAATACAGAACTTCGCCAGGTATGCAGATTGTAAGACAAACAATATAAAACAAACGTAAGCGTGATCTAAAAAGTGCAGTGGCGCCATCTAGTATAGTTTAGTGAAACACTGCACAAAATGACGCCGATAGCTTCGAGGAAGACGTGCGCACCATCTTTTCTTACTTCACAGCGCTACCATGCTACGGAAGATGCAGAATTTCGCCCAGTATGCATACACAGATGCATGAACAGACAATATAAAACAAACAATAAACGTAAGCGTGGTCTAAAAAGTGCAGTGGCGCCATCTAGTATACATATACATGTAATTCAAATAATTCCGCCTATCCATGTAACACAGGCCTTTATCTATACACTAGCTGACCGCGCGCGGTTTCACCCGCGTGGTTCCCGTTCCCTTAGGAAAGCGGGGATAAAATATAGCCTATAGCCTTCCTCGATAAATGGGCTATATAACATTGAAAGAATTTTTCAAATCGGACGGAATCGGAGGATCTGAGATTAGCGCGTTCAATCAAACAAATAAACAAACTCTTCAGCTTTATAATTTTAGTATAGACTAGCGGACGCCCGCGACTTCGTCCGCGTGTAAGTTGTTGTAAACTTTCAACTACCCCTACCCTAACCTACCTCTACCCTACCCCTACCCTACCCTATCCCAACCCTACCCCTACACTACCCCTACCCTACCCTACCCCTGCCCTACACCTACCCTACACTACCCCTACCTTACCCCTACCCTACCCTACCCTACCCTACCCCTACCCTACGCATTAAGGCTGCACTTCTTTATTTATTCCTCCCACCGCGAGTCGCGTCGAGCGCGGCAACCCTTACACAAAAATAATCCTTAAAGCATGAATTAGTATTCACGCGCGATGGCTTAGCGTATTTCATGTATAACTTTGGTGTTTCTTTACCAATTTTTATGATTCTTTTTTTATTGAATAGGTAATAATGTTAACTTTCTTATAAGGGATAAGTGATGAGTGTTATAAACATAAGAGTAGACAAATATAATTAGAAAGCTCCGAACTGCTAAGCTATCGGGATTTACACGTGTTATTGTGAGTCAACCATAAAAGATAGACATATATATGCTATTGTGTTTTTATAGATAATTTTAAGGAGAACATTTCCGTCATACATGATTTCTATGTAGCTTTAACCATTAAGGCTGTACACGCGACGGAAGCTTAAAAAATTGAGTAACTTCTCCCGTTTTCTCAACATTTCTCTTCACTGCTCTGCTGCTATTGATCGTAGCGTAATGAAAAGTATACTATAACCTGCCCAGGAGTATGTAGAATAATTGTACCAAGTTTCGTTAAATTCCGTCCAGTAGTTTTTGTTTCTATAAAGAACATACAGACAGACAGACAGACAGACAGACAGACAGACAAAAATTTTACTGATTGCATTTTTGGCATCAGTATCGATCACTAATCACCCCCTGATAGTTATTTTGGAAATATATTTCATGTACAGAATTGACCTCTCTACAGATTTATTATAAGTATAGATAGGCATTATCTAGGCATATATGGCGTACACCCTCTGAATCGAAGGCAGAGGTCATTCCGTAATTTCTTCCAAGAGTATACTCATCATTATTGTATTTGGCTATTTGACCCATATAGTTGTATTTCATCCAATGGTATACATTCCACCAGGTCGGCGTTGGTGAAGCCGGTGACAGTCAACGTGGGTCGAGCCGGTGCCGCCTCGCTGAACGTGCGCCAGGAGTTGGAGCTGGTGCAGGCGGAGGCGAGGACGGTGCATCTGCTGCAGTGCCTGCAGAAGACTCCGCCGCCGGTGCTGGTCTTCGCGGAGAGGAAGCAGCATGTTGATGCTATACACGAGTACCTGCTGTTGAAAGGTAAACCTTATTGTGAAAGTGATAAGGTTCATAATTGATTGTCACTGTCTGTCTTGTCACATTTTTCATATTACTAATTTTACCTTTATAACTTATTTAGAACAACCTCCTAATTAATCGCTAAAATTTTTTGACAATTTCAGTAAGCCAAAGTAATAGAATTTTCTTTTAAAGTCTGTAATTTTTTTTTCCACCAAAAAAATATTTAATCTACCAAATTCAATCGGTCCCCATGACGCTCAAAACTGCAAATTTAGCATCCCGGGCTCCCTTACTATTAAGACCTTTTAAAAAGTGTCAACTACCCTATTAGGATAACACGTATATTCTCTATTGAGGAGGTGGTTACTTTTGCAGGTGTCGAAGCAGTGGCCATCCACGGTGGTAAAGACCAGGAGGAGAGGTCTCGCGCTGTGGAGGCATTCCGGAGAGGAGAGAAGGATGTGCTGGTCGCTACTGACGTCGCCAGCAAAGGTGAAGGCTTTATGGAATAAAGTGCTTAATGAAAATATTAACAAACGCTATAGTCGCCCTTACGATTTTTGAAAGTTCCCCTCGATTTCTCCAGGATCTTATAATCAGACCCTGACATGAACCAAAAAATGGGACCAACATACTCTTGCAAACAAAAAATAAATTATTGATATTTGGTCCTGAGTCTTCGAGTAATCGAGTAAAATACATACCAAAGAGTCGATTAAAAAAAATTAAAGATTCTGATGAGTTGGAACCTCCTCTTTTTTCGAAGTTGCTTATAAATAAGTTGCTAATAAAAGATAAGTCATATTTCTGGAGTGAATTACATCTTTGATGCTATTATAATTGTTGGAAACAAAAGAAAACTTGACATAAAAATTCGGGAGACAGTTTGCTGTTCAGACATCTAGCCGATAATATCTTCATCATCATCATCATCATTAAACTATATTCGGCTTACTGCTGAGTTCGAGTCTCCTCCCAAAATGAAAGGGGTTAGGCCAAATAGTCCACCACGCTGGCCCAATGCGGATTGGCAGACTTCACACACGCAGAGAATTAAGAAAATTGTCGGGTATGCAGATTTCCTCACGATGTTTTTTATCACCGATTGCGACACTTGATGTTTATTGTCTTAAAATGCACATTACTAATCAGTTGGAGGTGCATGCCCCAGACAGGTTTCGAACCTTCACCCTCCGGAATCGGAGCTGTTAGTTAGGTAATAATATACTTAGTAGATATATAGATATCGATTGTTTATGTCGCGGTATTCGAAATAGAGAAAAGTGTACCAGTACAATATAATAAAATAAAAATAAGCCTTTATTGCTGTTTTTATCATTACATACAAGTAGTTACCTGCTAACAATGTTAATAAAATGTAGGGTTAACAAGTAGCTAAAATAGTAATTTTCTATCCGATTGATCTCCCTTTCAAACAGCTTGTCTTGTACAGACAAAGGCCTCCTCTAATATTTTCCACGTATTTCTGTCTTTTGCTAATCTCATCCAATCTGGTTCTCCTATTTTCTTAAAATCATCTTCCCATCTCTTCATCTGTCTTCCTCTATTTCGTTTACTATCTCTAGGGTACCATTCCGTTATTATTTTTGTCCATTTTTCTTTCTTTTCCCTCAACATATGTCCCGCCCACTGCCATTTTAATTTTCTACATACATTGTGAACATTTTTGAACTTAGTTTTTTCTTTTATTCTTTTTAACTGGATTCTGTCTCTTCGCCTTACACACAATATACTTCTCTCTAAACTGTTCTGACATACATTAATTTTGTTTTGTTGATGTTCAGTTAACGCCCATGTTTGGCATGCGTACGTTAGACCAGTACAATAACATCTATTTAAAGGTCTCGATTTCGAGAACATCCAACACGTGATAAACTACGACATGCCGGAGGACATCGAGAACTACGTGCACCGCATCGGGCGCACGGGGCGCGCGGGCGGCGAGGGCGTGGCCACCACGCTGCTGGGCCGCGCCGCCGACATGAGCGTGCTGCGGGACCTGGCGCACCTGCTGACTGAGGCGGGACAGAAGGTGAGTGACATCCGGCTCGAAGGACCAAAAACTGCCCATAGTAATTGCAAACAAACAATTTTTTTTAAACCATAGAAAGTTATAGAACTACCCTAGAGCACGCCAGGAATCATATTTACATGCTGAGACATTTGGTGCATCTGCTGACTGAGGCGGGACAGAAGGTGAGTGACATCTGGCTCGAAGGACCACAAACTACCAATAGTAATTGTAAATCAACAATTCTTATTAAACGGTAAAAGTCAGGGAACTACCCTGGAGCATGCCAGGAATTATATTTACATGCTGAGGCATTTAGTGCATCTGCTGACTGAGGCGGGACAGAAGGTGGGTGACATCCGGCTCGAAGGATCAAAAACTTTCCATAGTGATTGCAAATAAACATTTTTTATTAACGGGTAAAAAGTTAGAGAACTACCCTGGAGCACGCCAGAAATATATTTACATGTTGATGCATGCGGCATGCAAACGGGGGATTTGCCCGGAACGGCAAACATGAGGGGCGATAAAAAATAACTGTGGCAAAATTTACTTATTCTTCATTATGACTTATTTTACCTCTGCGTATGGGTCACAGGAATTGATATGTGTACTAAATTTCATTTCACTGGCCAACAGATATTCGGATGTGCGCAAGAGATCTTACTTTTTAAGCTTACTGTTCCGTAGGAGACTAATATTGAAAAGTGAATAAATATTATGACCTAACTAAAAATGGCTATGTAGTTAGTCTGTACGCCGTAGAAGTAGGTGCGAGAGGATAACCAGAAAGTTTCTCTGTAACTTACATAAAAACTTTGTCCATTCAAGTGCAGCAAGTTGTGATTAGAACAAGTATCCAAAGCTGCTCTAATAGGATCATACCAAATTTGGCGGCAGGGAGAACAACAGGGAGATTAACACTCTGTTAATCGATCGTGAAGGGAGTCCAGGACTCTGTTCGGAGTTTTTCTCTCTACCACGCGATTGACCCGGCACCTGCACGGTGAATGCATGGAATGCTAATATGCTGGATATTTTTCTCGGGATTCGATTCCGTTTTTGCACGTACCTACATAGGGGCGGCAAAAATATTTCGTAAAAATAATCGGAGCTGAGAAATTGCTGGATCGTGCCCTGAACGCGGAAATGCAGCCACCATTCCACGTGGACATGATTTGTATAGTTATTAGGCTATGTTACTTTAAGTTTCTTTTCTTCTTTTTCTTTTTTTATTCTTACTCAATAAAAAAAAAGATAAGCAATTATTTGTATTTGTGTCAGGTGCCAGCGTTTTTGCTGGACATGATCGGCGAGCCGGACGTGCCGGCGGCGGACGGTCAGGGCTGCTCCTACTGCGGCGGCCTGGGGCACAGGATCACAGGCGAGTGGACACTGACAGCCTATTCACTGGTGTATATTAGCCACCTGACATATTTCACAGCCTATTCACTGGTGTATATTAGCCACCTGACATATTTCACAGCCTATTCACTTTGGCGTACATTAGCCACCTGACATATTTCACAGCCTATTCACTTTGGCGTACATTAGCCACCTGACATATTTCACAGCCTATTCACTTTGGCGTACATTAGCCACCTGACATATTTCACAGCCTATTCACTGGTGTATATTAGCCACCTGACATATTTCACAGCCTATTCACTTTGGCGTACATTAGCCACCTGACATATTTCACAGCCTATTCACTTTGGCGTACATTAGCCACCTGACATATTTCACAGCCTATTCACTTTGGCGTACATTAGCCACCTGACATATTTCACAGCCTATTCACTGGTGTATATTAGCCACCTGACATATTTCACAGCCTATTCACTTTGGCGTACATTAGCCACCTGACATATTTGACTTTTTGCTTGTGTTTTTTATTATAGTTATTATTATTAACCGACTTCCAAAAAGGAGAAGGTTTTACGTTCGGCTGTATGTATGTTTTTTTTTATGTATGTCCAGCGATAATTCCGTCATTTATGGACAGATTTTGATTTTTTTTTGTTTTGAACGATTTGATTCCAGGGTGGTCCCATTTTTTTTATTATTACTATTGAATATCATTTGGATTGTCCATACTAATTATTTAATAATAAAATTCTGTAAAATGTAAATTGTATATTGTAAATATTATATGAAGTCTAATAGGTTCAAATTATTTAAAAACACATAGTAATTTGCATGCCAAATAGGCAAGATACATATACAATGGGGATGATGACTAGGTTTGAATATATTGATTTTTATGATACATTCGGGTAAATAAGGTCAATGTTAACTAATTTATACATAAAAAGCAAAGATTGTAGAATTTTTATTGTAATTAGATGAAAATTCATACAGTATTAGCTTCCTTACATTAAATGTGACATTTTTTTTTATAAATGAACTATAAACATAAACGCACAAATATAAAATATATTAGTAATTTTGTTTAAACGCCCATACAAATCTAACGATCATTATGTACCTACGACGTCATTAGTTTGTACCATTTTGTATGGGGCGGTTTTGACGGATCCGCGGTAGCGCCGCAAATCTGACCCTTTAAATCCCTGTAGCTCCGAAAGTAATGATCGCAGATACCCTGTTACTTTTACAAAATTGCTTTACTATTAGCATACTAATTAATATACAATTTAAAAAACCGTCATCATCCCTATTCCTTAGATATTTGCGTTTACTTTTACGCTATCGTCACAGTATGGAAACATTGAAAACTAGCCACTAGCCACTAGGCACTTTGTTGTTGACCTGTCAACTGCACCACCCTATAATTTTAAACCAAAAACAATTTAAGAGTGTGCAATATGTAATTTGGTGGTTACAAATGGATCTGGATCTCAGATTCTAGAAAAGTTAGGAGCCTGATATTTGGGTAAATGATATTTCAAAGTGTTAGCTTCGTTATGACTATACAAAATACACAATTTGTAAAACTTTTCTCGATAGTTTATTTTTTTGAAAAATACATGTTTTGCTCACATTTTGCTTTCAATCTCAGGAAAAGCAAACATATTTTCTTAAATTTTTGTTTTGTATAGAAAATTAGGTATATATCTTGAACATGGCCATTTTGTTTTTCGTTATGTTGTTTAATTTACTTGCAATTAGGTAAAAATGGTTTTGGCGCTCGCGTCATAAAATTAGCGTCGCGCGTCAATCGCTCCGTGCTTTTCACTCACGTGAAAGTCATAATTCGGCGTCTCGCTTGCGCTTCGAATTTTATCCATATCGTACCGACGCGCTGCGCGCTCTTAAAAAGTAATTCTAATGTAGTTTTTCTTTTTTACAGAATGTCCCAAGTTGGAGGCGGTGCAGAACAAGCAGGCGTCCAACATCGGTCGCCGGGACTACCTCGCCAACACCGCGGCAGACTATTAGTTCCAGTTACACTTTATATTGTAATTTATCGAATATTTGTCAAGTTGTAAATAATGTAAATAAATGTATAATTGTAAGATTTTTTTTTATTTACTTCTACTCAAAATACAATTCATGAATATATCACCGTTAAATTGTAAAAAACGTTAGTTTATAATCTCACTCGCGATATTGTAAACTGTCGTTATGTTGTGAACTGAACATACTGATTACAATTTAACGTGTTATTTTTCTATATTATTTTTATGTTTAGCTTTCTATAATCACTTGATGCATATTTTTTCCTTATTTAGCAAAATAAATCATTTTAATTATACTTTAAAGTGTACATTATTTGGATTTTTGATTATTTCAGTCTATACTAATATTATAAAGCTGAAGAGTTTGTTTGTTTGAACGCGCTAATCTCAGGAACTACTGGTCCGATTTGAAAAATTCTTTCAGTGTTAGATAGCCCATTTATCGAGGAAGGCTATAGGCTTATATTATCCCCGTGTTCCCAGGGGAACGGGAACCACGCGGATGAATCAGCGCGGCGTCAGCTAGTTACTAAATATTTATTTGCGTAATACATTTAGGTAAAATCAATGTTCATAGAATGATTTTTAGTTTGGTTTGATGAAACAAACGCAGAAAAAAGGTTTGTGACAACTGAAATCTTAAAAGTGACTGACAAACGGAACCGAAAATAGAAATGTCAGAATTCCATCGAATTACAGTTCGTTTCATGTAGGATGGTGCGGATGACAGTTCGTTTCACTCTTGAAAGTTTGCCGCGATTCCTGCATTAATAGTACATTATAAACGTCATAGAGGTGACTGTTACAGTACTCATGCTATTTGAAAAACGCTATAATAGATTGTAGGGCTGTACGCGAATTATAGTTTGACTAAAAGTAGTGAGAAAACCAGGAAAAGTAAAAAGCTTGAGGTCAAGCAGCAAACACTTCGGAAGAATAATGAAAAACGCAAAATGTCATCAAATGTAAGACTGATACATTCATTGAAAGTTGTCTCAGAGTTTGCAAGTAAGGCCTAGTTCGCACTATAGTATTTTAGTCGAGTACGAACGTTTATTGGGCGATAAATCCAAAAATTACTAGGCTAAAACTAGGCATTAGAGACGAATTAACAATGACAAATAGTATACTAAGTATTCAGTCTCAGACTAAATACATAAGTATCGCACCCAAATTCACGAACAAAATTTTCTGCCATTTTCTAAGGAAAACGAGCTTAGATTTATTACAAATAAACTAGCAGTTTTTGTTCGTTTTTTACACCAATTAACTACACAAAAAGGTATTTTTACGGAGGTTTTTAACCGACGGACACGATTGTAAACTATGAAACATCGATTCTATAGAGACAGTGTTTATAATCGCATAAGATCGTTGATCATATACTTTGACAGAAAAATAATTTCTTGCGAGGCAGGTATCTAATTAGTCTGAGTATTCAGTAGCATTCATTTCATAAATGCAAAAAAAACCTACCCTGAAGATTAATTGCAAACCTGTACTGGAGGAACTTGCCATTTTGTAAACAAAATGCCTACCCTAGTTGGGACTCTTGTGCACCCCACTACTGTAATTTTAAAAGCGGTTGCCAGACTGAGCAGAAAAGTCAAAAAGTCAAAATTCATTTATTTCAATTAGACTTAGTTTACAAGCACTTTTGAAAGGTCTAATATGTCATTATTTAATTTTATGTAATGGTTTTTTTTTTTTTTTATTCTTTACTAGTTAGCCCTTGGCTACAATCTCACCTGATGGTAAGTGATGATGCAGTCTAAGATGGAAGCGGGCTAACTTGTTAGGAGGAGGATGAAAGTCCACACCCCTTACGGTTTCTACACGGCATCGTACCGGAACGCTAAATCGCTTGGCGGTACGTCTTTGCCGGTAGGGTGGTAACTAGCCACGGCCGAAGCCTCCCACCAGCCTATGGTAATAATAGTCGAAAACTTAAAACTAAAGTTACAGAGGGTTCCAAACGCGCGCAGAGACATAACCTTCCCAGTGGGAGAAGGTCCATATAAAAGTAATGGCTATCAGTTAAGAATTTCAATTTAATATTCCGGAGATTGTTAGTTTTCATTATTTTCATATAATTAATCAATTTTAGTTTTAGTATCAACTGAATACTATTTACTATTTATAAAATTTAAATTGCCTGTGGCATTAACCAATTTGCCAGGCGATTTGGACAGTTTTAAGAGGGCAGGTAATTATTTGGATTACAATTAAAAAATAAATAAATAAAACAATTTCAATTTATTTTTAAACATTTTATTTACTAGTAATAGTTTATGGGCATTTAAATAACAAACAAATTCCTTCTGAACATCGATCTATCGTTTCACATGATTAAAATCATAGTCAGTCCAGCCGATATCCTTGTTACTTACAAATTATTATAAACTACCCACGTTTTTATACAATTTACTCATTCCTTCCTTTTAATTATTTATATATAATATATCTTTAAAAGTACATTATTATTAGTGTATTGGGATAACTAACTTTACAAAATAACAGTGACAATATAGTATACTACAAACTAAGGCATGGTTCACACTAAAATATTTATATAACAACTTGTACATTGCTTGCGTCACACTATGACGTCACTTCAATAAATAGTGTAATTTTTGCATCGATCTCCTATTAAAAAGTGGATGCACAATCGGCGACCAAAAACCGTCCCCACTCAATGAGCGCCAAACACAACTTCTTGGCACTCAATTCAAGTAGACGCATTTGCAAATTCAACCTTAAACTCAATCCTTAAGGTTGAATTTGCTCTGATTTTGGGATTTTATTGAATATTGGATTATATTTAAAGGCCTTTAGGTATAATCTTCGTTAGCAATAATTCTAAAAAGCTCGACTCGAGCTCAGCAGTGAGCCGAACATGGGTTGATAATAAATAATAATTTAAAAGATCCATGAAAATATTACAAAAAATAACGACCATACAAATTCATAATTAAGAATAATTTAATTTAGTGTAAAAATCGAATTAATTTTATGACGTCACAAACAATGACGTGTGGAACAAAAAGTGTGACGCAAGCAAAACAGTCACTCTAATAAAAAATAAATGATTAAAATCTGACATTTAAAAATAAACCTACAACACCAAACCATCACTGATTTCCTATGTCCATTTTAACTTTCGCTAACTCAGTGATAAATATAAATAAATTCCCGTCTCCGTAGGAATACAGGGATAATATATAGCCTATAGCCTTCCTCGATAAATGGGCTATCTAACACTGAAAGAATTTTTCAAATCGGACCAGTAGTTCCTGAGATTAGCGCGTTCAAACAAACAAACTCTTCAGCTTAATAATCTACTGTATAAAAATAAGTCGGGTTTTCCTTCCTGACGCTATAACTCCAGAACGCACGAACCGATTTCCACGGTTTTGCATTCGTTAGAAAGTTCTCGGGCTCCGTGAGGTTAATAGCAAAGAAAATTCAGGAAAAATATCAACAGAAAAGCGGGAAAATCTTTTTTCACATACAGTGCCATCTCTGATACATAGCATGTACTACAAACCAATGTTATAGGGGTAGGGTAGGGGTAGGGGTAGTTGAAAGTTTACATCGAGTTTCACGCGGACGAAGTCGCGGACTTCCGCTAGTATTAGTATAGATATTGTTGGAAGGGAGTAGTCAGTGTTACCAACTCTTCAAAATATTTATCCCTAAAGGTTGTGTCAAAAACCCCTAAAATCGCCTTAATTATTGAGTTGTCTTTATCTGATTATTCAGATTGTTTGAAATCATGTCATGTTGACAATGAATAATGTTGACAAATTTAACAATATATTATATTAAATTTATTCATTGTCAACATTTATATTATACTAGCGGACCCGGTCAAGCTTCGTTTTGACATAAGTGCACTTATTCTCTATCCCTACTCTACCCTTCTATACCTCTACCCCTACCCTACCCCTACCGCTTGACTCTTAAACGTTTGTATGGGAAATAGAAAAGGGCAGTTTTTAGGGTTTTCCCGGTAATTATTTGATTTTTTCTCACCTTTTAAACCTTCCCTATACCTCCACGAACATTTCAAGACCAAGATAAGATAAATCCGTTAAGCCGTTCTCGAGTTTTAGCGAGACTAACGAACAGCAATTTATTTTTAACCGACTTCAAAAAGGAGGAGGTTCTCAATTCGGTCAATTTTATATATATAGAAATTTAATTTTATATATATAGAAGAAGATATATTTATAGTTGCCTCAGAGTGGTTGTAGAATAACGTATTATATGTCGTTATAAGTCGCTAGGTCAAGAAAGAAATATTAAAATTATCATCAATTTAAAAATATTAAAGAGTCAAAAAATCCCTGAAAATACCCCTAAAAAAATCCCATTTCACTTATTTGCCCCCTAAATCTGGGGGGAAAACGCCTAAGTTGGGAACCCTGGGAGTAGTCTGAGAAGGATGACGTCACTCAACTATTGTCAGAATGATTCAGTCAGGCGTTGACGTTAGATGGCGCTAGTTATTTCCGTGAATAGGGATGAAGACAGTTTTTTAAATTGTATCTGTCACCGTTAGATTGTAAAATACGTTAGATTATAATCTCACTCGTGATATTATAATCTACCGTCATATTGTGAACTGAAAATACTGATTACAATTTGACGTGTCATTTATCGGTACCTATATATTTATCTATTTTATAATGTATGTAATTTATTGTTTTTTTCTCTCTTTTCTTTGTATGATGTGTATTCTGAATAAACTTTTCTTTCTTTCTTTCTTTCTATCGGAAGTGAAACCGTTAAATTGTTAATCAGGATAAATTTACCACAAAATGTAAACAAAATAAACAGAGTACACTTACCCTCTTTATTTTGGTTACATTTTGACTTGTTAGTTTAATTGTCATGACACACATGTTGTGAATTTGTTCAACATTGGTTTTTTTTTATTTTTTATATTTAAATTTCACCGGCTTCACAACACTGCTTGTACAGCCTTATTCTGGATCATTCTTTATTCTGTGGAAATAATATAAACTATTTCATAGTTTGCAATAAAATAGTGATAGTTTGGCTTAGGATTGTTAAAATATAAACACTACAAGATTCAAATCGTAAAACAGGTATGTAGGATATTATTAAGGCAATAATTTTTGGAGTTTACTCCTTAAAAATCGATTTTTCATATATGGGCAGTAAAATTCGATGAACGAACAGCGTTACTTTTTTTTTCAACCTATTCTGCGCACCTTTCACCGTGCTGCACCTCGGTTGCGCACCTTTCACTATTCAGGCGTGGGTATTCAGACGTACATGGTGTATGCTGCGGGACAACATACACTATTTAGACAGTCCATCTAAAAGAGTAAACTCCATTCCATTCTTTTAAAGTCAATTATTTTTACCTGCAACTTCATTCAGACACTATATGGATCGAGAACTGCTATTACTTATTTTAGGAAGGCTAAAAGTTTATTAAAATATGCTTCCACCATAGGTAAGTATGATCACCAATGGGGATATACAGGGTGCTCCCATATTTCCCATAACTTCAAGGTGTTGACGAGTCCACTTATAGGAGCAAAACTGCATAACTTATATTTTTTTAATTAAAAAAAAAAAAAAAACTTTTTAGGTTTTCATACAAAGTATGAAACACAAACTTTTATCTATCACTGCATTTTAAAATTTGTCATAATTTTAAGGATTCGTATTTGGGGCCCATTTTAAGATTTATTTACAAAAGAAATATTATTCACTCCCAAATATATTAATTTTAGAACATTTTTAATTAATTTTCGGTAAAGAATAACTCCAGAGTTATGAGAAATCCTCCCAAGCACCCTGTATATTATCGTAATTAGATGAAAAATTATACATTTTTAACTTCCTTACATTCAATGCGACATTTTTTTTATATGAAGTTCAAATGCACGAAAAACAAAGATTTTTGTAATTTCGTTTGAAAAATCTCTTCAAAACTCATTCTTTCTTGTATTTTAGTATGGAGCGCTTTTAGAGATCCGCGGCAGCGCCGCAAAATTGACACTTTAAATCCCTGTAGTTCCAAAAGGAATGATCGAAATACCCAAATTTACAAAAAAATTAAAAAACTGTCATCCCTATTATGGTGTTTGACCATGTTGGTTTTAAAAGATAGCAATAGAAAGAAGCAGGTTTCAAAGGTCTAGACTTGTATGGTCCAGATAGTACGATCATACGCAAACTAAATACCTTCATAAAATAAGGCATATCTTGCAGTGGCGTGCGCAAGGTTTTTAACTAGGGTAAGCTCTATAAGTGAAAAATATAGACAACTTCCAACTTCTCCTCCAATACAGGTATTTAGTGAATTCTTAGGGTATGCATTGTTTTTATGCATCTATGATGTCTCACTTTCAGTTTCTCAATCCAATAGTGTCACTTTCACGAGCATACAATCCGAAAGGTGTAGTCATGACTGTCTTTACCTTTGCATCCTCCTTAATGAAAATATATAAATATTTAAATACAGTCTTGGAAATGCCAAGCCAATGTTTATTGTCTAAATATTTAAAAAGAAAAGTCTCTGGACGTTTGACAGAAGTGATAACTTAAACATACTGTCGAACTACTACCGAAATCAGACAAATTGGCGCCGTAACGCGTTACGTAACGAATCGTATTACCCTACCGCAATAAGTTATCACTTCAAAAACACAGTAATAGCACTATTCTGTAACGTTTTATAACTCGATTGTGTGAGTTTCGGATCAGTCTTTCTCTATCTATAGTATGATGTTAGAGATATTCGAGGCTCGTTGTGGGGGCGTCCCCAGGGGATAGTTCACCCGCTGAGTATCAAATTTGAACTTTATATGTTTGAGAATTCGACACTCAGCGGAAGAATGGTCCCCTGGGGGTAGCCCTGCAACGTTTATGAATTCCACTGTAAATTCGCACCATGGTATATCTTGAGACTTGAGATAGGTAAATGTTAACCAATAGCGAACGAATCCATTCGATCTCTCTCTTTCGTTGTGTTGGAGCGAAAGAGAGCGATATTTGGAGTCAGCTGTTATTGGTTGACAATGAGTTTTGAGATATGTCGATAATTTATTCCGCTGTAATGTTTCACACAAAGTAGACATTCAGTGGATGTGTCACTTCACTTCACTAACGTTAACGTTTTTTTTTTTTTTTTTTTATTCTTTACAAGTTAGCCCTTGACTACAATCTCACCTGATGGTAAGTGATGATGCAGTCTAAGATGGAAGCGGGCTAACTTGTTAGGAGGAGGATGAAAATCCACACCCCTTTCGGTTTCTACACGGCATCGTACCGGAACGCTAAATCGCTTGGCGGTACGTCTTTGCCGGTAATTTAAATATAAATAAATAATTTACCAAAACCCGATAGTTTTATTTTCATTGATTTGCTGCATTAAGAGTTTCATAACAAAGTCGTGAACAAGTGAAGTGAAGATTTAAAAAGTGAAGTGAAGATTTAAAAAGTTAAGAGAGATTAATTCGATTTTCTCCTAAGACACTCAAAAGTTTTAGTAACGTTGCCTTTGCCTTACTAAATCATTGCATAACTTGACTCAACACTGACTGACAGACGATGGACTATATATTATGTTAATTATATGAACTGGCTGTCTGGCGTAATATCTTTGCCTTTTCCCTTAAGGAAAAATAATGCAAAAAGAAAATACATAACCTGAGTTTTTATTTCCATTAAGCAGGACACTGCCATGCTAACCCCAATCATAGACTAAGGACTAAAAGCGTAATTGAATTAAGTTTCTTCTGATTAGTGTGATTTTGACAATCTAACCTCAAATGGATGAGGACCAAAGATTTAAAAAACATTTTCAAGTTGGTTAGTTTTTTTTTGTTTAAAAATTATTGCATATAGTTAAATCCATTAAGCAGGACACATACAACCCAACCTCGACAATAGTCTAAAAAACATTTTTGAGCGGCTGGTTTCTTCGTAGAAAATATTTCAAAACTGTCGCATTAATTAATCATTTCTATTAAACAGGACGCAGGCAACCCAATCGGCCACGTCATAGACTAAAAAAAAGTAAAACCATTTTCGAGTTCTGTCGATTTTTACACAATTAAAGTAAAACCTCTTTACCTCACCGTCTATTCGCCTCGCCCAATTACATTATTCGTAAAGAAGTTTTTCTTCAAAAATATTTAAAATTTAGTTATTTCCATCAAGCAGGACACATACAACCCAACCTCGGCCATAGACTAAAGACTAAAAAAGAAACAAAATTAAAAAAAAAAAAAACTAAAAGCCCGACTAAGTAACGAAATCGTAGCCTAGATATTTCTTATTTTTCCGACGAACGCGCGCCGCCTTCTTGTCGTCGTAGTCGTCGGAGGCGTCTTGGTCGTAGACGCTGTTGTCTATGAGCCAGTCCTCGCTCGAGTCCAGCTCAGTCTTGGCCTCCGCCTTTATTACTTTTACCTGTGGAACGACAAATACTTCTTATAATAAAAGCCACAATATAATAAACTTATAGTCCTACTCGATGTGTACTGTTTATTAACAAACTATCTAGTCATTCAGAGAGGTGAGTTAGTCACTCATAAAGGTAAGTTAGTCCATTAGAGAGGTGAATCAGTCACTCAAAGAGGTGAGTTGGTCCATTAGAGAAGTGAGTCAGTCACTCATAGAGGTGAGTTGGTCCATTAGAGATGTGAGTCAGTCACTCAGAGAGGGGAGTTAGTACATTAGTGGTGAGTCAGTTACTCAGGGAGGTGAGTTAGTTAGATTGTAAGTGAAACGGACTGTTTATCAGTCAGGTAAGTCAGTCGCTCAGAGAGGTGAGTTAGCTCTCTAGTGAGGAGAGTCAGTCATGCAATCAGTAAGCCAAAATGTTTATTAGTCAGGTAAGTGAGTCACTCAGAGAGGTGAGTTAGTGAGATGATTCAGTCACTCACTGAGGTTAAAATGTTTATCAGTCAGGTAAGTCACTCACTCAGACAAGTGAGTTAGTACGTTAGAAAAGTGAGCCAGTTACTCAGAGGTGAGTTAGTACGTTAGAGAGGTAAGTCAGTCACTCAGAAAGGTGAGTGAGTACGTAAGAGAGGTAAGTCAGTCACTTAAAGAGGTGAGTTAGTTCGTTGGTGAGGTGAGACAGTCACTTACAGAAGTGAGTTAGTGAGATTGTAAGTGAAACAGTAAATCAGTAAGTTAAAATGTTTATCAGTAAGTTAAATGGTTCAGTCACTCAGAGAGGTGAGTCGGTCACTCACAGAGATGAGTCAGTCAATCAATGAGGTGAGTTAGTCAGTCTATAGTATAGATACATCTGCTCACGTACGGATGGCGAGCCAATCTTCTTCTTACGGCCCCGCTTGGCGGGGTCCGATTCGCGGGAACGCTTGCGAGGCCGCTGCTGCAGCACGAGGTGGGGGTACTCCTCCACTATGAAGTTCTCCGACTCGTAGCTGGTGGTGATCTCGACCCCCACCGAGGGGTCCACGTCGGGTAGGATGTAGTAGTTCTCGAAGTCACCTGGTGGAATTTTCACTTGATTAAAAAATGTATATATGTTAGAGCCTCAGACTAGTTACATAAAGATCTGCCTCAACTACTTTTATGTCAAAGTATATATATATATGATCAACGATCTAATGTGATTACAAAAACTGTTACTATAGAATTGATGTTTCATAGTTGTAATCGGTTAAAGAGCTCCGTAAAATACCTTTCTAACCGACTTCCAAAAAAAAAGAGGAAATTCTCAATTTGACGCGTATGTTTTTTTTGTGTAGTTGAATGGTGAACAAAAACGGTCAACAAACAAACCAAAATTTTTCGAGGTTGTTTTACCGATTTTAATTTAAAAAAAAAAAACTTAATGGAATATAATGTTCCTACTGAAAAACATTTGGTTAACAGATTCAAAATGAAAATCTCCCTTTTTGAAGTTGGTTGAAAGAATATGTTAATAATTACCTTGTAGGGTGATAGCATTCATCTCAGAAGTGAAGTGTCGTTTCTTCTTGCCGGTGTTGCAATGCTTGATGTATGCATACTTGGGTTTTGGGTCTTCGGGTATAATATTCACTGTCCATGATCTGTCATAGAACACACAAAAATTAAATATTTTAAATCTTTTAATCATTTTTTCGATTTCAAAGTCTTTTGGAAGGTCCATTTCAGGTCCATCTCGTACCCCGTATCATTAAAATTTAAAAAATACAAGGACTTTATTAAAATCTATATGGAAGATCATGTGAACAAAGTGACCTAAAGACGTAATGGTTAGTGAAAGACTAAGATTAAGTTATTGGACATTATCTTAGTATAATAACAATATCTTATAAGTTTAAGTTAAACTTAAATTACTAATTAGTCACATAAGTAGGCTAGATCGTAATTTTATAAACCAAATTGGTACTTTACAATAGAGAGAAAAAAAAATTTAAATCTAAATAAGTGAATTAATCTTTAATCTACTAAAAATACATAAATAAAATTAAAACCCAAGTTTTTGAGTTACACTAAGATGGCGCCCATAAAGCAACTATGACATGACAATTGACAGCAAACGTCAAACCGACTACTGCGTTAAAAACGTCATCAATCCGCCATTTTTACCTATATGTTGCATTTCTTGGGAGAGAATGAATATTATTTCAAAAGAATTAAAGTAAATTCGTAGAATTGTATAATCAAAACTAGTTAAAAAAAATATTTTCTTTTATTTCCGCCAGGGTGCAATGACTGATCCTGGGCTCCATACAATTTTGGACCATCTCTTTTAACACAATTTTTCAAAGAATGTGTTTCGCCCTATACTAAGATTTTTTGCATATAGGCAGTTTAGATGCCTAAAAACTCTAATCACATTTTTATTTGTGAAAATAATCTCGTAATTGTAATATTTTTATAAAACTAAATTATATTTTTATCACGTCACCACAAACGCCAATCATAAACTGTGACGTCATTCGCTACAAGGCATCGGTTTGTGATTGGCGCTTGCGGTGACGTGATATAATCACATCACTGCAAACGCCAATCACGCTGTTATCTCTATGAATGACGTGACTTGCTACTGTGCTGTGTTTCGGCGGCAAAAATTTTACGTATATATTTTTTCATTTATATTAAATTTTTTCCTGGTTATTATTGACGGGACAAAATAAAATATAGCTTACAATACTTCCATAATTCAGTTTAAACAGTGTTTACAAAATAGGCAAGTAGCCTATTCTAATGAATAATAAAAAGTTCTTTTTACCCGACTGCGTCAGAAAGAGGGTAAAAAGAACTTTTTGATATTTTTGAAGAGGTTTTTCGAGCGTATATATATGTTTTCGTTCTTTTTTAGTCTACGAATTAGGAAAAATTTACAGTACTCGCGGTATTTGTGATATTAATAGTAAATGAACTAAAAAAACTGTGTATATTTAGTATGTAATTGTATATGTAGTTTAATTTAGTATATAATTTTAATAGTTTCATTACTATAGGTATGTTATGACTGGAGGAGATCGTTTTTAGCGATAAGACCGCCTTTGCGCATCTTTCTTTTCTGTTGTACTTTTTGTATCTTTATTTTTTTGTGATAGCCCATGTGATATGATATGAGCAATGATAGCCCAGTGGATATGACCTCTGCCTCCGATTCCGGAGGGTGTGGGTTCGAATCCGGTTCGGGGCATGCACCTCCAACTTTTCAGTTGTGTGCATTTTAAGAAATTAAATATCACGTGTCTCAATTGGTGAAAGAAAACATCGTGAGGAAACCTGCATACCGGAGAATTATCTTCATTTTCTGCATGAGTGACTGTCTGTCAATCCGCATTGGGCCAGCGTGGTGGACTATTGGCCTAACCCCTCTCATTCTGAGAGGAGACTCGAACTCAGCAGTGAGCCGAATATGGGTTGATGATGATTTTTTTGTGTGCAATAAAGAATTAAAATAAATAAATAATGGCATTGCGGTTAGGTTACATGCCGTAGGACGGAGTGTTGATGGTAGACCAGATATTGCTAACTCGAGCCGCAGGCAAGAGCTAGCTACTCGTATATACCTGTTCTCTGTGACCGGTATCTCCTTGACCTCGTCCATACTGATCTCTTGCTCCTCAGCTATCTCGTAGATGAAGTTGTCAGCAATGCTGCCATCCTCCATGATGTGCAGCACTTCGTTGGAGTTCTCCCCCTCCAGCTGCTCGGCTGTGGATGTCTGGGGCACGATCTGGAATGTTACATCAGCATAATTTTTTTACGGTCCTGGGTCGATCCCAGGCTGGGCCAATTGAGGTTTTCTTAATTGGTCCAGGTCTGGCTGGTGGGAGGCTTCGATCGTGGGTAGTTACCACCCTATCGACAAAGACCGATTTAGCGTTCTTTTTTTTTTTTTTATTCTTTACAACTTAGCCCTGAACTACAATCTCACCTGATGGTAAGTGATGATGCAGTCTAAGATGGAAGCGGGCTAACTTGTTAGGATGAGGATGAAAATCCACACCCCTTTCGGTTTCTACACGGCATCGTACCGGAACGCTAAATCGCTTGGCGGTACGTCTTTGCCGGTAGGGTGGTAACTAGCCACGGCCGCAGCTTCCCACCAGCCAGACCTGGACAAATTAAGAGAATCTCAATCTGCCCAGCCGGGGATCGAACCCAGGACCTCCGTCTTGTAAATCCACCGCGCATACCACTGCGCCACGGAGGCCGTCAAAATTCGTTCCGGTACGATGCCGTGTAGAAATCGAAAGGAGTGTGGATTTTCATCCTCCTCCTAACAAGTTAGCCCGCTTCCATCTTAGATTACATCATCACTTACCATCAGGTGAGATTGTAGTCAAGGGCTAACTTGTAGAGAATACAAAAAAAAAATACAACATCATAGTCCAGGATCTGTGGAGTGTTTTTATAATAGACTAGCCGACGCCCGCGACTTCGTCCGCGTGAAACACGAAGTAAACTTTCAACTACCCCTATCCTACCCCTACCCTACCCCTACCCCTACCCCAACCCTACTCCTACCTACCCCTACTTTTCTGGTTGTTTATTTACACCTTGTGTCCGAAAACCCCCAATATCTTACGGAACCCTATTTTTTTCCAAAATAAAATTTAGCCTATGTTACTTGTGGATAATGTAGCTTTCGAATGGTGAAAGAATTTTTAAAATCGGTCCAGTAGTTTTTGAGCCTATTCATTACAATCAAACAAACAAACAAACAAACATACAAACAAAGTTTTCCTCTTTATAATATTAGTATAGATTACTATAAAGTTAATTGTCCGTGAGTAGCTTCATTTTGAAGAGACATTTACAGCTATTTAATTAATCGGTTCTTTGCTGATCATGATGACCTGTGTGCCTAGTGGCAGTTTTCAATGTTTTCATACTGTGACTATCGCGAAAACGTAAACGCGAATTCCTAAGGAATTGAAATAGTTGCGCAGTAGTACCACTAGATGGCGCAGTTTCAATTCTTTAGAAATTCGCGTTTACGTTTTCGCGATAGTCACAGTATGAAGACATTGTTAACTCCCACTAGGCACTCTGAACGCAGTACGTACCTCAATGATCTGCTTAGGGTCAGTCATCTTGGTGATGACCTGCTCCGACTGGGTGATGGAAGCTTCTGCCTTGTCCGTCTCGACCTTCACCACCCACAGCTGTTTCTTCTGCAGGTTCTTCAATGACCTGGATGGGGTGAAAACACACATTTCATTATTATTAGGCGACACTCCGCGGTTTCACTTGGGTAGTTCCTGTTCCCTTGAGAATATGGTGCTAAATTATAGCCTATATAAATCACAAATAACGTGGTTTTGTATTGGTAAACATCTTTTAAAATCAGTTCAGTAGATTCATCACAAACTTGACCTCTTTATAATCTATACTAATATTATAAAGCTGAAGAGTTTGTTGGTTTGAACGCGTTAATCTTAGGAACTACTGGTCAGATTTGAAAAATTCTTTCAGTGTTAGATAACCCATTTATCGAGGAAGGCTATAGGCTATTTATTATCCCCGTATTCCTACAGGAAAGGAAACCAGGCAGGTTAAACCGCGCGGCGTCAGCTAGTAATAGAAATATAGATGGAGCTAATCTGATGATGGAACTGGAAGGTGACCATAGGAACTGCTTTATAAAACAACATAACCCCATTGAGTTTCAGCTCGTATGATAGGTCTTAAAGAGTACTTTGTCTCCAGATGGTATCCATCGGTGTCTGACAATGGACCTGGAAGGTGGTCATAGGAAGTTCTTCAAAAACTGATACTATTTTGGGCCTAAATGTTAACAAGGGTTTGGTGATGAAGGAAGGTAATCACTGTAATATAACGACATAACCACATCGAGTTTGAGCTTGTTTTATTTGTCATGAAGAGTACTTTGTCTCTACTAGCGACTTCCTCTGTTTACTGATTTAGTTTTTCACAAATCCCGCGGGAACCATTGTTAATATAGAGTAAAATCTATTTCCATTCCAAATTTCCGTTAAAGAGTAACAAACATCCATACAAACTTTCGCGTTTATAACATTAGTAGGATTTGGCATCCATGGTGGAGTTGGAAGGTCGCCATAGGAAGTCCATAATAAACCAACACAATCTCATCGAGTTTAGGCTCGTTTGTTTCGTCTTGACGAGTACTGTGGTCCTAAATGGTAACCAGGGTTTGGGTGATGAAACTGTACTCACAAGTAACCCAGCGTGTCGACCAGTTGCCGCACGTTGAGACGCGAGACGGGCTCGTTCGCATCCTTGGCCGGCTCGCAGCTGTAGTTATGCTCCGTGCGGATTATTTCGGCCACTGGAAGCAAATAATTCGGTATCCAAAGCTGCTCTAATAGGATCTTACCTAAGTTTAGCTAGGCAGGAAGAACAACACGAGCAGAGAACGGGGAGTGATGATCGATCGTCAAGGAATGTCTTAGCCCTACTTACAATAGTCACAAGTCCAGGATTTTGCTCGGAGATTTTGTCTCTAACACGCGATGGACTAGGCACTTGCACGGTAAATCCATGGAATGGTAAGGTATTCGTCTCTCTCTCTTATGTTATTTATTTAAATATCTTTATTGCAACAAACATATAAAAACATACAAAATCTTAAAATCCACTTGAACGCCCCCGGGACCACGTATGCCCGGTAGATTTAGCGCGACAATACTTTTGTCGACATTTTCCTATCGACAATACAGAAACTTTTTAACTTATCATTTGTCAGAATTTGATTTTTTAAATGTCGGGTACTTGGTTTTAAGGTTAATTTAATGATCGAAGTTTAATGATTTTGTTAATGAATTTCTAAGTTATTATGGTTGTTTTTGTGGTTTTTTATTATAGAAAATGTGTAATTACTTTAATCTGGTGTATAAATTAGTGTTGTGTAAGAAAAGTTTGATTAACTTTGAAATAGTTTAAAAAAAAAAGTCAAAGTTTAACTTTTTTTTATTAAAAGTAGATATTTCTTGGCGGTTTAAATACAACGGTAAAGTTATTCTCTATATTCTCCCCTGCACGACGTGGTATTTTATTTTTAAATACATGCGATACTTAAGTTGCGTAACGTTTTTAGTAGGTCGACAACTGTCGAATTTTGCTAATTTTTGAGGATTTTTGGGGGTTGGGGCTTATCGGGGCGTTTATCTATATATCTGAGGGCCCAGTGGCAGTTTGATACTGTTACTGTCACGTAACGTAAACGCGAATTTCTAAGGAATTGAAACAGCGCCATCTAGTGGCAGTACTGCACAACACACACAAGTTGATATCATGGGCGTACCAATGGCTAAGTATAAAATGCAGTGCGAGGCGACCTTCACTGATCTCTTCAAGACTTTTCTGCTCCCAGGGATTTGCTGGATGCATGCGGCTCAGCATCGTGATGTTTGGAAGTCCCTACAAAAGGCCTATGTCATGCAGTGATACCACCTCACCGTACTGCCGCCTTGAGAGGTTCATTTACCTACTCCGCCACTAAATGTTGGAATAACATTCCCCCTCCAATGAAAAATCTTAAGTCACATTTAAAAAATTGCTAAAGAGATTTCTACTTGAAAAGCAGATTGAATTCCAACATCATGTGGCGGAGTTTTCTTTCTTATAGGTAAACAACTGTATAAGAATTGCGTAAATTTGTAAATACCTTTGTATATATGATATAATTTTATTTTTAATATTTTTTCTTCTCACGTTGTTATTTTTTTAGTATGGTATTTTATTGTTTTTCCCTTTTTATTTTAGTTAAGTGTAATGTTCTATTTTAAGTTTAAGTTATTATTATTGTTTATTTTAGTTAATAAGGTTGTTGTGTGCTGTGTTTGTGGCGGCATCTGGTCAACGGTTCCAACTGAAAACCAGCGCTGCATGCTCTTTTTATTTAAAGAGTATGTAGCATTATGCTGAGTTGGATCCGTTTACTGGGTTGTGCCACACATCGCAGGATATTGTTCAAGAACAAATTGTGTTGTGTGGCATAATTCACTAATAAAGCTTTTTTCTTTCTTTCTTTCTTCCTTTCAGTGGATGTCCATGTCCTGTGATGATGATGATGATGATGATGATGATGATTAAAATGGTTGTATACTGACGTTTCTTATCCTGCTCGCTGGGCTGTACGGCGGCGCTCTGCTTGGCGGGCGGGGTCAGCAGCTCGGGCAGCATCGGCGAGTCGATCCACAGCCCCTGCGCGTCCAGCTCGAAGTGATACCTGTGGGGCAAAACGAATCATGTACTATTGAAGTTTAACTTCTATATGCACGTGTCGGAAAAAAACTGGTCGACATCAGAAACGGATTTAAAGAATAAACCACAATGGGGATGATGTATAGGTTTGAATATATTGATTTTTATGATACATTCGGGTTAATAAGGTCAATGTTAACTAATTTATATATAACAATCAAAGATTGTCTATATATTTGCAAAATAAGTAAGATCATAAAATTTCAAAATCTATTAAAAATCTTTTATCGTAATTAGATGAAAAGCTTCCTTACATTAAATGTGACATTTTTCATTAAATAAACGCACAAATATCAAATATATTAGTAATTTTGTTTGAACGCCCATACAAATCTAACGATCATTATACGACGTCATAAAATCGTACCATTTTGTATGGGGCATTTTTTAGGGATCCGCGGCAGCGTCGCAAATCTAATCCTTTAAATCCCTGTAGCTCCGAAAGTAATGATCGCAAAAACACTGTTAGTTTTACAAAATTGCTTTACTATATTGCATATAATTTATATACAATTTAAAAAACTGTCATAATCCCAAGTCCATATAAATAAGCGTTTACGTTAATGCTATAGTAACAATATGAAAACATTGAAAACTCCCACTAGGCACACTGGTAACTGCTGAAAGTGCTTACCCGCACAGCTGAAGGCTGACGTGCCTCCAGAGGCACTCGCTCTCCTCATGCATAGCACCCTCGATCCAGTCCTGCCTCTTGTCATCGCTTTGTGCTGATGTGTTGACACTGCAGGACAAATATAATTTTAAATATATATGTTTTTAACAGAGATAAGTTCAAAATGTGCCTTCTATCACGAGTTGAATAAGTAAGAAAGTTCGATCCCCGGCTGGGGCATTTGAGGTTTTTTTAATTGGTCTAGGTATGGCTCGTCGGAGGTTTGGCCATGGCTAGTTACCACCCTCCCAACAAAGAGGTACTGCCAAACGGTTTAGTGTTCTGGTACAATGTTGTATAGAAACCAAATGGGCTGTAGATTTTTATCCTCCTCCTCACAAGTTAGTCTGCTTACATCTTAGATTGCATCATCACTTACCATCAGGTGAGATTGTACCTACTCAAGGGCTAAATTGTAAAGAATAAAAAAAGGAGGAAAATGCTCTCTTCTTGTAGACTGAGACTGCAATAATATGTCATGCTAACACACAGAATATATTCTTTCAAGGTGTCGACGGACAAGACAAACAAACAAAAAAGTGATCCTATAATGGTTCCATCTATTCCTTATGAAATACAAACAGAAAAATTTCACAGACAATTTCAACTTCCAACCATCTGGAAATATTGCTAAATCTGTAAGTGTGTTGAGACAAAAGAGATTGGACTGGGTCTAACTCTGTTGCTATTGGTTTATTTTTGTCTATTTTAGTCTCTTCACAATATTTGCTTACGATCTCATGCTAGGCATACTTAGCTTGCCATTAAATAATAAAAAATCAGTGCAATCAGAGCTAAGAACATGTCGTGCTCTTACTCTGTGTATGCCTTTCCATAGGAGTAAATTTTACAAGTGTTCATTTGCTGTACGTGCTATGGAATGCACTCCCAGTCAACATTCAGAAATCCAAATCGCTTTACATATTTAAAAAATCTGTTAAGACATATTATCTTAGTCACTAGTGACATATTTTATTTTATTAGAATATTTATCATACGACTTAATGATATATTATATATATTAGTTTATTTTATGATATTTATAATTATTATATAATTTGTGTATTATGGTTTATGTATTAGTGTGTAGTTATTTGTATGTATGTATGTATTATACATACATACAAATAACTACATTATTATTACGTACACACCACCTGCAGTTATCTTAATAAGTTCCTAAGCCTAAAGTTGCATGGAAGAGATCGCTACTAAGCGATAAGGCTGTATTCTACTTTTTCTTATGTTTCTGTTTTGCTTGTTTTCTTTTATTTATTGTGGTGTACAAATAAAGAGTATTAAATAAAAATAAAAATAAATAAATAAAAAATCAGAAATAAGTACTTCTTGGCAGCACATTGTGGTACATTACCAGAAAACTCGGAAAATGATCTCCACATCTCTTGAATCAATTCTCATTGTATTTGTTAAGAAAAATAAAATATTCGTCAGGACTAAAAATAATATGAATAGACACAATCCAAAATCAAAGATCTTTGATACCAGTTTTGTATAAACCCCATTATGTAATACAATATTTATGTAAATTTAATCTTTACAAATGTATACACACACACTGGTTGCCTTGGCTCGTGGCATAGTGTATTGCATAAGAGATGTTTTAATTCATTATAATAGGAGAAACTTAAGTATTACTAACTTTTTTACTAACTTAAGTATAACAGAGCCGTGATAGCCCAGTGGATATGACTTCTCGGATTCCGGAGGATATGGGTTTGAATCCGGTCCAGGGCATGCACCTCTAACTTTTCAGTTGTGTGCATTTTAAGAAATTAAATATCACGTGTCTCAAACAGTGTAGGAAAACCTGCATAGAGAGATTTTTTTTAATTCTCTCTGTGTGAAGTCTGCCAGTCCGCATTGGGCCAGCGTGGTGGACTATTGGCCCAACCCTACTCATTTTAGGAAGAGACTCGAGCTCAGCAGTGAGACGAATATACTACCACCTTGATAAGAGTAATTCATCATCTCCTTTACCTTATCCCACTTAAGTGGTGTCGAGAAAATAATGTTGATCTCTCTTTTTTCATTTCTTTTCTTTAGAAGTTAGTCCTTGACTACAATCTCAATTGATGGTAACTTGATGCAATCTAAGATGGAAGCGAGTTCATATGATAGGAGGAGGATGAAAATCCACACCCCTTTCGGTTTCTACACAACATCATACTAGAAAATTTGCTACTATCTACACCTTTTACATACATGTCCTCGTGCACACACTCCAACCATCTCTTCTTTGGCCTTCCTCTCCTCTTGTGTCCTTCCACTTGGAATTTTAACATTCTTCTGGTAATATGACTTACATCCCTCCATATTACATGTCCATACCAAGCTAACCTTTTACTCAACATTTTTGTCACTGGCACCATTTTCAGACTTCCTCTTATACTCTTTTCTTATTTTATATGTTGTCACACCACATACCCACACAACATAATATGCATTTTGTTCATAAGCATTGTTCTACTATGTCCCTTTTACGGTCCAACATTCAGATCATTTTTCAGGGCCTTCAGTGCACCTGGCAAAGTTATAGTGTGTGAAAGTTGGTGGTGTTACAACCCAGCGACCATGAAACATTTTAACCCTAACACTGCCAATCAACATTGCAGCACTGTAGTGAGTCTAAACACTAAATCACCACTTTTATAGCAAACCTGGACCTATGGGTCAATAATAATGGGCAGATGATGATGACAAAGCTCTATAACATACTATTAAAAGTCCTGTACAAAACTACATAACTGTACTAATGCTACAATACGATTATTCGCGATAAATATGTTGATAAGGGGATGCATAAGCTATTAATATGCACATATGGATCTATCTGACTTGATAAAAATATGTTTCAAACATATATTGCCCTTCAGAATAGTTGGTAGATGGTATGAAGCAGATTTAAGTGAAGAGAAATGAATGTAAACAAATAGTAAATATCTAATAAGAGGATCTTTTTAGAGAACGCTTGAGGGACGCTATGGAGGTCAAATGCATAACTCGAGCTGTAGCTAGCTACAGCTAGCTCGCAACAGTTCAAAGAATCTATCCCTAGTGAAATAAATAGCGGGAAAATCACTTACTTGTAAAAGGAAAAGCTGCAGACCACATCGTATTCCAAATTGCAGCCTTCAACTACACATTTTTGATCACTCATAATGGAGTCTCGGGGCGCGTACACCAAATATGGGCTCGATCACTCACATATTGTTTCAACGTGAAAATTATAAAATATTAACATTTAGCGCCTAAACTAACTTTCAAACAAACTAATTTGATGGATCCCAAGAAAATTATCAATCAAACGTCGCAAATGACATGCTGTCACGAAAAGTCGAAATCCCAAATGCGTGCCACTGCCATGAAATGGTCAAATGGTGATGTAATTTTCCATGAGACCTTGTATATGGCAGCACTGAATATCTGAAATCGATTCATTCGATTGCAATAACATCGATTTAACCACGAATGTTTAGTTATTTTAACAAATCCGATAAACTCTAAGATTTCATTAGGATTATTATTTAGAAATTAGTAAAATAATATAATAATAAAATATAATTTTGTATTTATGATTATCTCTGGTTCTATCTCACTAGCAGACAAGTTTGTCAATTCAAATCTATGGTTTGGCCTTAGATAAGGAAAATTTCATGTTATTCATTACTAGTGGACGCCCGCGACTACGTCCGCGTGGATAATTATAAGCTTTTCACAAATCCCGCGTTAACCATGGATATTATTATACATATAAACCTTTCTTTAATCACTCTATCTGTTGAAAAAAAACCCTATCAAAATCCGTTGCGTAGTTTTAAAGATTTAAGCATACGTAGGGACAGAGAAAGTGACTTTGTTTTATACTATGTAGTGATCACTGACTAGCAGTTGCCAACTGACTTGAACCGCGTATGAACAATTTTCTATGTTTCAGATTTCATAATAATGTATGTATGTATGTTTATACTACTTTTTTTCTAAATGAAAGATATTTCAAGTTGTTTTCTATCCTACAGAGAAACATTAGTTCGTCATCAACCCATATTCGGCTCACTGCTGAGCTCGAGTCTCCTTTCAGAATGAGAGGGGTTAGGCCAGTAGTCCACCACGCTGGCCCAATGCGGATTGGCAGACTTCACACACGCAGAGAATTAAGATAATTCTCTGGTATGCAGGTTTCCTCACGATGTTTTCCTTTACCGATTGAGACACGTGATATTTAATTTCTTAAAATGCAAACAACTGAAAAGTTGGAGGTGCATGCCCCGGACCGGATTCGAACCCACACCCTCTGGAATCGGAGACAGAGGTCATATCCACTGGGCTATCACTGCGATGTAAACATTAGTTATGTAACTGCAATTAGGGAGAGAAAGTATAACAACAAAGAAAGAAACTAACTCACTTTCATATTTACACAATATTACTCGTACCTTCAATTCTGAAGGCGTAGGTTTAAATCCGGTCCGGGGCATGCACCTTCAACTTTTCAGTTATGTGCATTTTAGGAAATTAAATATCACGTGTCTCAAACGGCGAAGGAAAACTTTGTAAGGAAACCTGCATACCTGATTTCCTTAATGCTCTAGGTGTGTGAAGTCTCCCAATCCGCATTCGGCCAGCGTGGTGGACTATCGGCCTAATCCCTCTCATTCTGAGGGGAAACGTTGTTACTTGGGGAGTGTTGTTACTTTTTTGGACTTTGTTTTTAAACTAAAGAAATAAAAAAATGGAATTTAAGAACATAAATTTAGCTTTTTTCGCGTTGATAATTAAAAACATTTCCCATTTTCAATGAAAACTGAATTTTTATTTCAGGAATATTTAAAATAAGAAAATAAATAATATTTCTACTCGATTGCCGAATGATTTATTCAATATCGATTATTAGTGATGTACTTGCCATATAAGAAAATTTTGATCATAGACAAGCTTTTATCTTGGCGCTAAATTATAGCCAGTCAGTTATTCACGAAATAAAATTACAATTGGATTTTTATGTATCAAGTTTTGTTCTTATTATCAATACTTTCTTAAAATTAATAAGTTTAGTATTGAAACAGAATTATTGCGATCAATTTCGATAAGTTTTATTTTAGCGCCATACCATAGACAAATTTACAGACACTACATCGATCGACGCATTTTACGTGGCTTCCGGTTGTTCAGGGCTATTTTAGGAATAACCTTTCAGTGAATTAACTTTAGTTTCATTTCATGCGAAATGAACAAAACCAACACATTTAGGATGTTCATTGGTGGTTCATTGCTCTAATCAATTATAAATTGTCATTGTCACTGAATTGCTGTCAATTTTGTCAAAATTTGTATGTCATCATTTGTCATTTGTGTCAATAATTTACTTACAAGTAGAAGAAGGTAGTACTAGGTAGAAACTTAGCAACTAAACTAATAGTTAATAGGCAAAATTGTAGCAAGCATTGATTCTAATAGGTATACTTATGCTTCGGATGCTATAATTAAGATGGATAGAAGTCGATAAACTTTAAAGTAAATTCTGGCTGTTGGAATTTCACTAAGTAGCGTTGTATTAGGATCTTGATTTCTTATCACCTTACTTAGATATTATTCATGACGTTGCAAATGCAAAACACTATTCGTTCGTGTTCTATTCCCGGCTCGGGCTCGCGCCTCACGGCTGTACTATGACCCGCATATCTAATAACTGCATCTATAATTTTCTAGAATTCCGTTCTCAACTGCCTAGTGCCTATGTTACCTACTACTGAAGAAAAACGAATCAAGTTGAAGTTCAAGTTGAAATAATCTATATCCTACTTACTTGCATATTAATATTATAAAGAGATAGTGGACGCTCGCGACCAGCGCCGGCCCGAAGTAAATTTTAGAATGGAGCGAGATCCAATTATGGCGCCTCTCCTGTTTGCTCCTAACATTATACTAGGGACATTTGAAAAGTTTATAGCGTTCCTTATATAGACAATCGAAAAGAAAGAAATTTCTTTTATTTTTCTTTACCATTTTGGCGCCCTCTAGGATTTTGGCGCCTGGAGCGACCGCTCCGTTCGCCATATGGACGGGCCGGCCCTGCTCGCGACTTCGCCCGCCCTTAGACCTCTTTAATCCAGCACTTACAGGAGTATCGCTGTAAAAATGGAGTAACTTCTCTCGTTTTTCCAACATTTCCCTTCACTGCTCTGCTCCTATTGATCGTAGCGTGATGAAATTCTATAACCTGCCCAGGAGTATGAAGAATAATTGTACCAAGTTTCGTCAAAAAATCGTCGAGTAGTTTCTATAACGAACATACAGACAGACAAAAATTTTACTGTTTGCATTTTTTGGCATCAGTATCGATCACTTATCACCCCCTGATAGTTATTTTGGAAATATATTTCATGTACAGAATTGACCTCTTTTCAGATTTATTCTATTTAATAGATAAAGTTACAGCCTAGTTCGGACTACTTTAATATTTTAAAGCCAGCCAGAGCCGGACCAATTAAGAAAACCTCAATCGACCCAGCCGGGGATCGAACCCAGGACCTCCGTCTTGTAAGTCCATCGCACATACCACTGCGCCACGGACGGTCGCCACATTGTAATATTTTAAAGAGGTAAAGTGTGAGAGGCAAGGGTTAAGCTATTGATCTACTGAACCGATTTTGAAAATTCTTTTACCAATAGAAAATCACGTTATTTGTAAGCGTCATTGGCTATATTTAATCTCCGTATCCTCACGGGAATGGGAACTACACGTTTCAAACCGCGGGGCGTTGACTAATAAAAAATAACGCTTCAACATCAAGTGTTTCCGATTGTTAGTTCCCACTATCATTTCTAGCCCAGGATCAAGTTAATTTTCCGTGAGTAATAAGGTAATAAAAATTTCCGAGCGTCGGAATGAGATAATGTATGACGCTCAGAATTATTTTATTACCCAGTTAGCTACCAGAATCAAGAATTTTCGTAAATACAAAATTGAGCGTCTCATCAACATATAGCTACTTACGGAAAATTAACTTGATAGTAATCAATTGTAAAAATGCTCCACAGATCCTGGGCTTTACTATTATCACCGCTTGAACCGCATCTTTATCGGTTCACCCGTTTTAGGTGATGATGCCACAAAGACCTTAAAACATCTTGGTTAATGACACAGAGCTCAAACTAATAAAACCCGTTTTTTGCGTCGGGGTTTACAAAAAACCATTAAAATAAATCTTTAGGGCTCTTTTTAATGTCGTATCACTTTTAAACTGCAAATAACACAGTTATTTTTAAATGTTGGCACTAACACTGAAGGCACGTGTTGGCATTAGATTCTCATTCTACGGTTGGCATGAATACGCGGGAAAATTACAACCAACGTAGTCGGCAGCCATTTTATGAATTTAAAGTGGCGACATCTATATATTATTCAATGTTGCCAGCTAAAGAAAAGTACCCATTTGGTAGTTTTTAATTTTTATTTGTAATTTATTTTTAATATTTCATATTTAAATTATACTTCCAATTAAATATTACTCCAACAGTAAAATTTGAAAAGAAAAGCAATATTATACAGCAAGTCTATTAGGCTAATGAAAAAAAAAGTTTTAAAAATTTATTTTGACAGCACTTTGTCAGTAAGTAGAAATATTTCAATTACAAAAAATGACAAAGTTGTTCGCAATTAGTATTTTAGAAGCACAAACAGTGCAGTAAATTTTTAGTCACCACTTTTCAATTTATTTTAGAAGTGTTTTTTTTTTGTCATCCTTTAACATATTCGAAGCCTTTATTTAGAAGTACTTTATACTTCAGGCATTTCTTTTCCTGACTATCAATGAATGTATTAAAGTGGATAAAACAATGTTAAAACAGGCTTATTTAAGCAGTAATAAATAAAATAAAACACATCCTTTTTATTATTAATTTATTTATCAATATAATAATATGTATATAATGTATAACTTACAGCCTTAAATAGCGTCAATCGGGGGTAGTTGCATCGGAATTTTTATGACGAACCCGTTCAAATTGAAAATTGTGAAAATTTAAGAAAAAATTACACCAAATATTTCACAACGGGCGGGCGTGTCGCCTCGACCGACGCTGCCAAGCATCCTTAAAAAATGTTTTTTTTCTTAATTTTATTAACTCATCAAATACACCTAACACTATTAAACAATTCTACGCTCGCCTATATTACAACAACCAATTTTTTAATTTTTTTTTTTGCAGTTTTCAATAAACCAAAAAAATATGGGGACTAACAAAAATTAGACACTGGAAGGTACGCAAATGTTTTGCTAATTTTTTTCATTAAATTTATACAGCACTTAACATTAATAGCAAGAATTATATTTTTTTGTATCATTTTTCATTTATACGATAAATCTAAATGATTTATGCATGTTCATTTTAGCACAATGTCATCTCCTTTGGCGTTCTTACGAAAAAAATTGCAACAACTGACAAAATTATTTAACTTAAAAAAACTTAACAAAAAACACATCATAACGTCGCGCCTTTAAGTTTTTAAACGCATCATCTTTAAAAATAAAAATTTTTGGCCCAAAAAAGCTCATCGCAAATATCAATAATACCTACGCAGTTTCGATGAAATAAAAATACTACCCATTTTTTTAAAATCACAAACAGCCTAAATTTTTCGAACACATTTTTTTCTGAATTCGAAAATTAAAAAAATAATAATCTATAATACGTTTAAAAACTTGAAATCATCTTTCGCATCTCGATCGCTTCCTCAAAACTAAGCCCACCCTTATTAAATTAAAGACTACACTTAAGAAGGGACGGTCTGAGTATATTTCCGTGCTAGACGAACAATTTACCGCGATATTATGAATAAAAATAATAATAACAGTGAGTTTAAATTATTGGCTATTTGACAATACAGAAATTGGATCAAAGCAGCTTGGCAAACTTCACAATTGAGTTCCATTTCCGTTTAGTTTGATATGTTTTTGATTTTTCGTCTTAATTTTGAATGCTTATAACTAAAAATTTTTACCTAGCATCTCAACACATTCCAACTATGAATGAAAGCAAGACGAGGACATCTAGCGTTGAGAATGATTTTCAATCATTCTTCATTTAAACGTCACGTCTTCTTCTTCATAGAGTATACTAGAAAGAAGAAGAATATGTTAAGGTGTTAAGTAAAAATATTTTACATACACCGTAACTTCTTGTGCCAAAAATGGAAATCAGTCCATTTTAACACTTAATTTTGATAATTGTTCGTCTAAGGCAGCGGGTAGAAAAGAAATTTTGCGACACAGAAATCGTTAAATCATATTGTTAAATAAAAAATGACTTAGGCCGTTTTCTAAAGAGCATAACATTCATTGGGCAATGCCATGAAAGGAAATATAAGACAATAATGTCCCGTACATACGTACGTGAGAATTATAGCGATATATTTATATTTTACTTTCTTAACTAGAATGACGCACTTCAGAAAACTTCCTCTAAAATTACCAAGGATACCAACTACCCATATTTACTGCAATATCTAGCACCAAATTTTGAAAGTAATTCTTCAACTTCCTGACAATTTCATAGTTAATAAACCTATATATTGAACTAAAATACAAGTTTACTAAAAATACCTTTACCTTACCAAACTTAGTCTTACCCAATCACAACTTATTATGTTTTTCTCAGTTACAAAAATATGGTGCTAGAGCTGCATGTGTGATTTATCCGAAATAATTCACTTTATCCTACTCTTACATATCTTTAAACACTAATTGCAAAAACTATACCTACAATTTCTGTGTCATTGTAATAATAAGACAAAAATATTTTGTGTGTTATGAGTTTTTTTTTATAACAATAAAATATTAGGAACTATGCTTTATAATAAATTCATTATTAGAAGCGACCTAAGCGAAGTGCAGACGTACAATAATTATATTAAAATTTTATTTCCTAAAGTTACCAAATAGTAGAAACATGTATGTGGCGCGAATATGGCAACATTGATAGAGGTTTTCATAATGTCTCTATGCTAAGATATATTTTAAATGAAACAGTCCATTTTACGTGCTAAATTATTGCTCTTTCGTTATTAAAAATAAAGCTTATTATGCATTTGGATGTAGATAGAATAAGCTTTTTCAAAATTCAATTTAGTAGTTCATTTGAAGTTATAATTTATAACTAATTTCTTTTTTGTGTATATACCCCGATATCGATATCCGCGCTACATACCCGATTATTTCAAAAAAATCGTACTTACAAACTAGAAAAAATTAAAAAGAAGAAACACACCTTATTAACTCTCTTTTTTATATTTAATGCAATATACAAATTAAGAACTGCTTTTTGCGAAAATCAAATCATCCAAATCAAATCGAAAAAAAATATCTCCATATCTATATTCTCCACATATTTTCCCCGCCAAAAAAATTGTAATTATAGTAGTTTTAATCAAAATTTTTATTTATCTACATTAATGTAACTTATTTGTTTGTTTATTATTTATAAATCAACCAATAAAATCATATTCATAGATTTTAACTTTTACAATATCAACCGAAAATTCACATATCTTTATGCAAGTATAGGGCAAAGAAGAACCTTTAGGGTCAGTTTTACCATCCTCTGATAGGTGAAAAATAGTTTGACAAAGACAAAAATTATAACTAAGCTATTAGACACTCAAAAGGTGGTGAATTTAGTCACCCAAAACTGAAATTCCAAAAAGCGCATATGTCAATGACCAGAACAATAAAAAAAGAACCTCAAATGTTGCAGTAACAAATTTTTTACATTAACATACGGAATAAAAAAATAATTGGGGCGCTCCTAATCAAATGTTTATACTTCTAGACAAATAATAATTTATTTGGAAGAACAATCAACTTTTCATGATTCATGTGACAAGTGATAGCACTGTTTGTAGTCTGATAATTTATTTTATACCTATATTATAGATTCAGTTGAGTTTAGCGATTTACATGTATCATAAAAACAATTACAATACTTTTGGCGGGAAAAAGAACAACATTTAATTCCATAATTCTAATTCGATGATTCAAGATCTATACGTAGTAACAATGTTTGTAAAAAAATTCATTTTTTTTTATATATTTTTGAGTTTACACTTAATTGGGAGGCTATATTGTCTACTACTAAATAGTGATAATAATTATAGACAAACCAGATAAATGAGCCCCCACCTGTGCTCTTTGCTCTGTTACCTCTCTAGCTCCCTTCTGTTACTATGCATTTCTGTTACCTTACTCTCTCCTTAAACTGCACCCCTGTAACTCACAGGCGAGACTCACAACGGTTGTCTGAAGTCAACTAATTTTAGCTTAATTTTTTTTTGGATTTAATTCGAATAATTTAATCATCCACTGCGCCCGCAACCTCAATCTCGTCCACAATACAAATACAGTTTAACGATTGTATTGAGCAAGTTAGTGTTTTTTTTTTATATTATTATATATTTATATAGTTACAACGAAATAGAGAAAAAAAATAAAAATAGAAATAAAAGGTAGTCTTCATATTTAGTATATTTTGAGAATTTATGTTTTTTTTAATACACATTTATTTTGTTATATTATATACGGTATTTTTTACACGTTAGTACACATAATATTATTGTTTATGTGACGACTTTTCCTAAAGTTAGTGACATCAAAATTTCTCAAGACAGTTTTAAGTGAAAAAATTCAAAGGTCAAAATTAAAATAATTTTGTATTACTGTTTTGTTATAAGAATATTATAAGCTTGCATAAATAAATGCCCAAACATATTTGACATGTGCAAACCTAAGTGCCCACAAATACATGTGGGTGGCCAGTATATGTGTCCAAATGTATTTTACTGTCAATTTCATTCTTGGGGGCCACTATGTATATTAAACAAATTTTTGAATATCAATAAATAATGCAAAAGAGATCTATTTAAGTTTTCTTCTAGTGTAACTAATCTGAATTTAAGTTTATTTTATATATTTCCTCTATTTCAATATGAATGGGCAGATTATTAAAAATTAGGTAATTAATTATGTTAACATGCTCTTTCATTAAGGATCTATGCCAATTTGATGTACAATGTATATGATATACATTACATAATTAAACTACACTAATACCTCAATGAAATAAAATGAAACATATCAACTAAAACTTATATTCATATCAATTTTGTTCATACCATAATATATTTATGCTCGTAAAATTTCAAAATGCACTAAATACGAATATTTTTTGCTAATCGTCTAGTCAAATGCCGGATTTATATTTAAATTATTAAATCTAAGAAAATAAGTGACATGTTATATGGGTATTTTTGATTGAAACAAATATGGACCTAACTGTCGCAAATCCTGCCGAAGCCATTCAAACCTAGCTCGGTGTCTTTATAAGCAGTAGGTAGAAAAGGCGAGAGCAGTTGCAAATTTCAAAATTAATTTATTTGAAGTAGGCTTACTTATAAATTGAAATATCTATAAGACAAGCCTAGCGACCAATTTTTTCAAATCCACATCTAAATATATATTCATTGAAAATATTTCTGGCAGCCCAAATAATTGCGACAGCGGTGTACACGTATTTTGTATAATAGAGGCAAACGCAGCAACAAATCTCCATTGAGCATTTCATTAATGCTAATCTCAAAGGGTCCAGTACCAACCAAGCGATCGTTAGTCATCATTTTTTTAAACTAAAAAATAGATTAGGTATGTGTTATGATCAAACAACATTTAGAAAATTTCATATTTAAAGGCATTTTTGAAATAATAATGCGAAGAAACTTTGCAAAATATTTCACTGTCTACCGTGTAATCAAATGAATGGCCATATTAGTTTCAATCAATAAAAAAAAATAGTAAATTTGTGTGATCGGTTGTGTCATCATAATCATACATTGACTATAATAAGTGGCAGTATTGAAAAGCGGACTTACATTATTGTTAGATTTATTAAAATCTTATCACATTTCATTGAGTACTTTTAAGACAAGATAATCTTTTGAGGCTTGAGGCAGGAATCCAAAACCTTGACGCCAGTTAAAAAAAAATAACAAATTGGCGGTTATTGAATGTAGGAGCAGTTAATCAAACAATGGAGTCGCTCGTTCTCCCATATGTTATGACTTCAAAATCTGTTTATGTTCGAACTGTTATCTTTATTTATTACATTTTTGTAAAAAATATTTGTTAACCACTAAAAGAATATGTCCTTTGATCGATTTCAAGCCACAAACTGCAATCTGAAATACTGTTGGTAAGTAAATACGTGCTCTGAGTGATAAAACTTGAATAATAATAATCAATAAGCGAAGTCCGAAGTACGCAGTCAAAATACACCATTAAAACAATTTTACATGCACAAAAATTACATAGTGCTACCCAAAAGGAAAGGTCAACTTTTTACAATTTTTCTACAAAATATGCATACTAGAGCCAGTCTTTGCGACGTTTCAACGCCTAAACGAAGTGATTTTATTTAACAATTTCACTATTTTTTTAATTAAACTGAAATTCATATTCTATAATTTCATTTACTTATATAATTAAACATGGTAATAATCAAACGTTTTGATTTGACCGACAGCATTATAAAATGGTGATAACAAAAATAATAAGAACAGTGTCTTGGTCACCTGACAAACAAAAATGTTTTAATTTTATTCTTAATAGTTCATAATAATTAATTAATATTTTTTCAGTTTAATTTAACTGCTTAATCTTGGCAGTCTGATGATATCCACAAACATTTTTGCATGTCATAATTTCTAATGACTAGTAACTTCATAGTACAGAATACGAATTTCAGTTTTCAGAAAGCAGATGTATTAATTTATTAACAAATGTACAATTTTTAATTTTAATTTTTTCATACTATAATTTTTTTTTATAAAAAAATCCTCGAGATCCACACGTCTTTGAAGGTACTACAATTCCAATTAAATGAAAGAGCCAGATGTACACTGTACATGTATCGACAGCTCAATCAGTGTGTAGTCAGTAAGAGACAACACTTTATAACATATTACAGTTTGCACTAGCCAATTCTACTGACAGACGAATAATCTAACCCAGTGAATAAGACCCACAAGAAAAGTGAAAAGTTTTTATGACATTAATTTTACTTAGAAAGTATAGATCTATAAGCACGCAATATTTCTCAATAATGTAATAATTTTTCAACATTCTATGTTTTTTTTTTAAATTCAAAATAAGTGCCCAAACCAGTTACAAAAAAATAAGTGCCCACAATTATTTGAAACAGTGTTATTTTTCAATAAACCAAAAAAAAAATAATGTAAACTACACACTGATTTTAGAGTGTACTAGTTATTTCGTATTTTTTTAGAGTTGAATGCACTTTACTTAACAATATTAATTTATTTTGGCAACATATTTCATATATTAAAACGTAATCCTGATATTTAAGCACTTAGCAAATAAAAAATTACATCAAACTATGAAATTATATAAAATCTATATGTTGTTTTTTTTTAACTATTCTCTACTAATGAGGAATCTTATAGACTTTTATTACTTTTATTTATACGAGATTTTTAGTTTTGAACATTCCATAGAGGAGAAACAAGCTTTCAAATTATCAATGTACATTATCTGAAAAATATGCAAAATTTAAGTTTAAATGCCTTAGAGATTTAACTTAGAACGTGCCAAAACATTAAAATTACCTATCTAGTCTTATTTTTTAACAGATTTGTACCCCAAATCCAATAGTCCTACCTAGTGTTTTTTTTTTAAACTAACTGCTTTCACAGCCCTAGTTCATGGTCTCCACTAATGTAAATTGCCAACATGAAAAAAAATACGAAATAAGCTTTCGGCTATGACTCGATTGTATACAGTGTTGCCACTTTATTACCTTAAATTTCTACCAAAAAGCACTATCTAAACAAACCTTACCAATTAAGTATTTTATTCATACAACACCAGAGCTCCGAGAGAGGTTATGCGTGAAACAACTTCATATAAACGAAAAAAATAAAAAATCAACTTTGTAGATGTTAAATAATACAAATGACATCACAATTTCAAATTATTATAATGTTACAAATTGTCTTAATTGTAACTGCTACAGATTCTATATATCTGGGAAGATTTAGCTAATCCGTAAATTGTTCAAACCAAACAAAAAAATTATTTATCAAAATCATGTGAGATATGGAAAAATAAATAAAAAAATAGTGTTTCACAATTGTGATAAGATAAAGAGATAAACATTTTGCCACTTAATTTTGCTTGATATCTTTATATAAGTGTAATTTTTACAGAAACAACTGATTCTACCACACACAATGAAGAGTTGCCAGATGTAAAATAAAAATCTACCAATTTCACAAAAGAAAAAACAAGAAATGGCAAAATCTATTACAATAATTGGAAGTCGTTTCACGATAATAATTTACAAATCAAATGAAACCTAACTCGAAACTCGGGAATATATTTTTTTAGGCTAAAATTGTGTCACTATTTTGTTACAAGTGAATGGTTTTACAATGTAGTTTATTTTACATGTCAAAAATATATATTATGAATACATATTACATTAGTGTTATGTTATTTTTAAAGTTATATAATATATATATGTGATATATGTAACATAACATAGTGGTGTTACATACATATATTTTGCTTAGGCTAAATTATTCGTGAACGCTTATAACTGCATAGCATTTCATTGCTTATTGTCGATGCATGCAAGCTGGAACAAAGAAAAAACAAACAATTATTTTTTATTTAACCTAATTAATAAGGTGCTGAAAAGGCAACGCCAGTGTTGGTCGACCCCCTAGGTTTAGGTGGTCAGAGGTCATTAAGCGGGTTGCATAGAGCCCTGCTGGATGCTGACGGCTCGAGACCATTACATTTGTAATTCACATAGTTTTGCAATGAGTATAATTTTAACAAACTTATAAAAGTTAAAGGAGATGGTCCATTTCAGGTCCACTCTTGTACCCTGTATCATTAAAATTAAAAAAAATACAAGGATATTATCTATAAATCTAAATAAGTGAGTAAGTAAAAATAAATAAAAAGAAATAAATAAAATTAAAACACAACTTTTTGAATTGTATCAAGATGGCGCCCTATAGCAACTATGACATGACGATTGCCAGCAAACGTCATCCCGACTACTGTATTGAAAACGTCATCCCGACTACTGCATTGAAAACGTCATCCCGACTACTGCATTGAAAACGTCATCCCGACTACTGCATTGAAAACGTCATCAACCAGCTATTATCTACTATATAAAAATAAGTCGGGTTTTCCTTCCTGACGTTATAACTCCAGAACGCACGAACCGATTTCCACGGTAGGGTAGGGGTAAGGTAGGGGTAGGGTAGAGGTAGTTGAAAGGTTACATCGAGTTTCACGCGGACGAAGTCGCAGGCGTCCGCTAGCTTCCTATAATAGTGTTGCATTTCTTGGGAGAGAATGAATATTATTTCAAAAGAATCTCCGGATTTTTTGAACCGATTTTAATAATTCGATCACCAATAGAAAACTATTTCATTGTCTTTTTTTTATTCTTTACAAGTTTGCCTTTGACGACAATCTCACCTGATGGTAAGTGATGATACAGTCTAAGATGGAAGCGGGCTAACTTGTTAGGAGGAGGATGAAAATCCACACTCCCTTCGGTTACTACACGACATCGTATCGGAACGCTAAACGTCTTTGCCGGAGAGTGGTAACTAATCACACCCAAAGCCGTGTTATGTTATTAAATAGCTTGGCTGTACGTCTTTGACTAGCCACGGCCCAAGCCTCCCACCAGTCAGTCTATATTTTATCTCCGTATTTCCACGGGAACCGGAACTACGCGCGCGGTATTTGTTAGTATTAAACAAAATGACATGTAATATCTCACCTAGGCTTCACATATGAACAAAGCCAGCAATCCGGGCGGCGGCACATCCCAAAACCGGCGACCGGTCACAGCCACGCGGCATCCGGTCACAAAACCGTCCGCCGACCGGTCACGCATTGGCCGCAAACCGGTCGCAGACCGGTCGCTGACCGGTCACAAAACAGGTCACACTAAGATAACTATATCACACACTTTAAAACTGCACCACACTTCCACAAATTGTTTCATAAGTTTATAATTTTTTTTTTCTTCATATACGCTGTAGGATATTTTATTTATTTATTTATATTTATAATAGTAATTATATATAAAATGCACTTTTTTTTCTTTTCTCACCATTTTTTTTTATTCGTTTTTAAGTAATTTAACCACATGCACAGAGATAGTCTGTTTGTTTTTTATATATTTATGTACAAGTGTTTGTTTCTTGGGATTTGTTTTTTTTTTTTTTTTATATATTGCGTCTATTGTGTCTTTGTAGCCACTGGCGTCGTCAGTTCGGTTGGGGCCGCGTCGGCTTTCGTTTTCTGCTGTTTCGCTGCAAAAAAAATATATCATGTAAAAAATAAATCATGGAAAAAATATATCTTGTAAAAATACATCATGGCAAAAACACATCACGAAAAAAATACATTGAGTAAAAAATATATCTTGTAAAAATACACCATGTAAAAATGCATCATGGAAAAAATACAATGAGTAAAAAACACATTTTGTAAAAATACATCATAAGAAAATACATCTTGTACATACATACGTCATACATCCACTAAAAATACATCATGGAAAAAATGCATGAATTAAAAAATATATCATTTAGAAAATTGAGTAAACAATTCTTGTAAAAATACATTAAGTAAGAAAATACATATTGTAAAAAACACATTTGGTAAAAATACATCTTATAAAAATAATACAGCTAGTAAAAATACATCATATAAATTAATTTTACTATTTGTTTCATTGCGTTATTTTACATATAAAATTACTAAAACAATGATAAAAAAATATGGTTATCAAGGTTAGGGCGGCAGTTACTTTAATATATGACCGTGTAGTATCCTTCGTCTTAAACGGAAATCCAATATAATAATACCCAATGTGTATCATCCATTAGTATAACTAAAAAAAAAAAAAAACAAAATACAATTCAAAGAGTTACGATTGTAACAAACTTTCAAAAATCGATTATTTTAAAACATCCTGTATACAAAACAATGACTTCATACTTACGAAACAGAATTAACGAGAATGTTCAAATTTTTACATATTTTTTTTTTTATTTTTTGCTAATGTGTGAATTAGATTGAGGTCACTTTTAATAGTCTTGTTAAGTTCAAATTGTTGACGGGTTTCTTGTATTGGACTAATTAATGTCGGGGCGACTCACAGACGGTGATACTAACTTTCCTCGATCACAAGTGGTATTAACATTCATTATCAATTTGTTGAATTGTTATTTTTGTTGTAATTTGTAAATTGTGTCTCATCTGTAATTTTGTTAATAATTATATAAAATTATAATGTATAATGTATATTTATAGCACGGGAAGACGAATTGGGCAACTGTAATGTCTTCTCGAGTACAGTTTAAGTAAATAAATAAATTGTTTATGTTATTGTGGAGGAGAAGTATCAATGTTGGTATAAATAAAAGGGTATTTGATGACTTGAGCTCAGTTGTTTGTTAGGCAGCGTAGACGCCGTCACGCTGCCAGTCGCGTTAGTAATTTTGTGCAATAATGTTATGCATGTTAGGCATGGAGAACAAGTCGGACAGGAAAAGTGAGTGTTTATGCATTCTGAAAGGATCTTTTAAACCTACCCCCAAGGTCACAAGTCCTGGGACCTGCTCGATGTGTTTGCTCTACCACAAAATAATGGTACAATCACTGTCGCTACTACCCGTCACAATATGTACTTACGTCTGGGCCGCGAGTTGGCTATGACGCTCTGCGAGCCGCAGGAGCCCGCGCGTCCACGGTTGTTGGTGTTGCCGGGATTGCCGCTGGGGCGACTGTGGATAAGCATTTCATATAAGACAGGGTTTCTCGATGTGGGTTTCGCGAACCCCTAGGTCTTCGCACTTTTTTTTCATTTTTTTTATTCTCTACAAGTTAGCCCTCGACTAAAATCTCACCTGATGGTAAGTGATGATGCAATCTAAGATGAAAGCGGGCTAACTTGTTAGGAGTAGGATGAAATCCACACTTCTTTCGGTTTCTACACGATATCGTACCGGAACGCTAAGTCGCTTGGCGGTACGTCTTTGTCGGTAGGGTGGTAACTAGCCATGGCTGAAGTGTCCCACCAGCCAGACCTGGACCAATTAAAAAACCTCAATCGGCCCAGCCGGAGATCGAACCCAGGACCTCCGTCTTGTAAATCCACCGCGCACACCACTGCGCCACGATTGCCTGCCTGCGTTCAAATAATATTAGTTAACTAGCAGACGCCCGCGACTTTCGTCCTTTCTTAGACCTCTTTAATCCAGCCCTTACAGTAGTATCGCTGTAAAAATGGAGTAACTTCTCCCGTTTCCCCAACATTTCCCTTCACTGCTCTGCTCCTATTGATCGTAGCGTGATGAAAAGTATAACCTGCCCAGGAGTATGAAGAATAATTGTACCAAGTTAAAATCCGTCGAGTAGTTTTTGTATCTATAACGAACATACAGACAGACCAACAAAAATTTCACTGATTGCATTTTTGGCATCAGTATCGATCACTAAACACCCCCTGATAGTTATTTCGGAAATATATTTCATGTATAGAATAGACCTCTCTACAGATTTATTATAAGTATAGATAATACAAATAAATGCATAATTGTTAAGTCCGAGAATAAAATTCTTATGTATTTTTCATACCCCTAAGTTACAAAGGTGGTAGACGCCGATTTATTTTTTATATAAAACAACGTATACTTTTCAGTACTTTACTCTGGTGCGTTACGAGGTTTTTTGACCTCATACTAAACTTTATGCAGTGTGGCACGAGGTCAATTGACCTCGTAACTATTGGATATGCTGAGCTTACGAGGTCAATTGACCTCGTAACGCTTGGATATGTTGCACTTACGAGGTCAATTGACCTCGTACCGCAGCGCACGTGTCAATAACTGAAGGACTCACGTGAAGTTGTTCCTATACGCCTGTTGTGTCCGCTCGCTCTCTGACACCGATCTGTGTCTGTCGTAAGGCCTGGCGTGGGGCCCGCGGCCCGGGCCAGTCGGGCCTTGCGAGGCCAGCATCTCGTTTAGCTGAGGCTGTAAATGCAAAAGAATATAAAAATCAAAATTAAATTTTAATATTATTATTATTTACAAATTACCCCTTGACTAAAATCTAACCTTATGGTAAGTGATGATGCAGTCTAAGATGGAAGCGGGCTTGTTAGGAGGAGGATGATAATCCACACCCCTTTCGGTTTCTACACGACATCGTACCGCTAAATCGCTTGGCGGTACGTCTTTGCCGGTAGGGTGGTAACTAGCCACAGCCGAAGCCTCCCACCAGCCAGACCGGGACCAATTAAGAAAACCTCAAACGGCCCAGCGGGGAATCGAACCCAGGACCTCCGTTTTGTAAATCCACCTGCATCATCACTTGCCATCAGGTGAGATTGTAGTCAAGGGCTAACTTGTACAAAGTAGAATTTAAAAAAAAAATTACTAACCTCCAAAACCCTGAAGTCTTCGATACTCTTGAAGTTGGCGAGGTGCGCCTGCAACTTCGGCTCCACCTGCAGCGCCGCTGCGTGCTTGTAATATTTGAGGAACGCCCAGAACTTCTCAATTCCATATAGCTGACCTGCAAAAGCATAACACAGTTTATATAATGATTTATTTATTTTGCTATCATCCGCGAAAATTCGGCGAACCCATGCGACAACGTCACCCAGGTCCGACAAAATACTCTCTACGTACGTTTCACCCCGAAACCGGAGCATCCTCAGGAGATGTTGACTCTACAACGTGCAATTGCAAAGTCTTTGCAATATGTAGAGTCAACATCTCCTGAGGATGCTCCGGTTTCGGGGTGAAACGTACGTAGAGAGAGAGTATTTTGTCGGACCTGGGTGACGTTGTCGCATGGGTTCGCCGAATTTTCGCGGATGATAGCAAAATAAATAAATCATTATATAATCATGATGAACTTCCGCAAAGTAACGCCTGCTTCTATCCAATACATAACACAGATTTAATGTCACTCACAAATAACATGGCTTTCTAGTGGTAAAAGAATTTTCAGAAGGCACGGCTCTACCGTGAACATTTTTGTTCTTATGCATTTATCTATTTCAATCTGAAATATTTTCTTGTTTCGTTCTTTTTAGACCCCTTTTTACGTAGTCGGGTTATAGTTTTTAAACATTATTTTTTACTATCGATGTTGAAGGAATCGATTCTTTTTAAATATTGCTTTTATATTTACTCTACCATACCCCTTCCCCAGTGGCGTGCATTTCATAGATGCAAAAAAGCATTGCCCTTAAGGACTCGATACAAACTTATTTTGGACCACAGGATACATAGTTGGACAAGTAATTTTTCAATTTATTACATATAGTGCATACTAGTTAAAAACCTCATGCACGCCACTGCCCTTCCGCTATCCTACCCTACCTCTAACATATCCCTCTTATCAAATTTCAGTTATAAGCATCTTGATATGGATGAGTGATTATGAACCTTATAGTCTCTGGTAATAAAGATCTCCGTAACAATACTATAGATATAAACGCGTTAGATCGTTGATCTTATACATTGACAGAGGGGTAACGTCTAGCGAGTCAGGTCCATATCCAATTGGTCCGAGGCTAAGTCTAGTTATCTACGAACAGCTCACCCTTCTCGTAGTCAGCGAGCGTCTCCTGCTGGAAGTGCTGGTACAGCTCGGGGCGGAACTTCCTCTCCTTGACAGAGGAGTATCGTCTAGCGAGTCAGGTCCACATCTAATTGGTCCGAGGCTACGTCTAGTATCTATGAACAGCTCACCCTTCTCGTAATCAGCGAGCGTCGCCTGCTGGAAGTGCTGGTAGAGCTCGGGGCGGAACTTCCTCTCCTTGACAGAGGAGTATCGTCTAGCGAGTCAGGTCCACATCTAATTGGTCCGAGGCTACGTCTAGTTATCTACGAACAGCTCACCCTTCTCGTAATCAGCGAGCGTCTCCTGCTGGAAGTGCTGGTAGAGCTCGGGGCGGAACTTCCTCTCCTTGACAGAGGAGTATCGTCTAGCGAGTCAGGTCCACATCTAACTGGTCCGAGGCTACGTCTAGTTATCAATGAATAGCTCACCCTTCTCGTAATCAGCGAGCGTCTCCTGCTGGAAGTGCTGGTAGAGCTCGGGGCTTCCACTTCTCGACAGAGGTATCGTCTAGCGAGTCAGGTCCACATCTAATTGGTCCGAGGCTACGTCTAGTTATCTATGAACAGCTCACCCTTCTCGTAATCAGCGAGCGTCTCCTGCTGGAAGTGCTGGTACAGCTCGGGGCGGAACTTCCACTCCTCGACAGAGGGGTAACGTCTAGCGAGTCAGGTCCACATCTAATTGGTCCGAGGCTACGTCTAGTTATCTATGAACAGCTCACCCTTCTCGTAATCAGCGAGCGTCTCCTGCTGGAAGTGCTGGTACAGCTCGGGGCGGAACTTCCACTCCTCGACAGAGGGGTAACGTCTAGCGAGTCAGGTCCACATCTAATTGGTCCGAGGCTACGTCTAGTTATCTATGAACAGCTCACCCTTCTCGTAATCAGCGAGCGTCTCCTGCTGGAAGTGCTGGTACAGCTCGGGGCGGAACTTCCACTCCTCGACAGAGGGGTAACGTCTAGCGAGTCAGGTCCACATCTAATTGGTCCGAGGCTACGTCTAGTATCTATGAACAGCTCACCCTTCTCGTAATCAGCGAGCGTCTCCTGCTGGAAGTGCTGGTAGAGCTCGGGGCGGAACTTCCTCTCCAGGCCGTAGGAGTAGAAGCGGAACAGGCACTCCAGCCCGTAGCGGAACCCTGCCGCCGCGTCTTCGTTGGCCAGCGTCCTGTAATACAGAGGAGAATGGTTCAAATCTACACTTTTAGCAGACTCAGAAGTGGATTACAATAATAAGAAAACCAATGTCGAACAAAGGTTATACAATACACCGTCAAACAATGGACATATACAATACACCGTGAATTAGTAGGAAGTAGGATTTACTCGCCTTTCGAACACGGTGCACTCACCTGAACTCGTTGTACATGTTCCTGTTGAAGTGGTCCCGGAGGAAGAACGACCAGAACCGGAACAGAGTGTTCATCTCCTGAGACTGACCGATGCCCAGCTTCTTGCGCTCTGTGGGAAACAAATACAGGATATTATTTATATCTCACTAACTGTGAGTGGTTGCTCTTGGTGGTTGACTTGGTCGCTAACTATGTTAGGAGTGTCTCTGCGTGATCGAATCAGAAATGAGGAGATCCGCAGAAGAACCAAAGTCGCCGACATAGCTCAACGAGTTGCGAAGCTGAAGTGGCAATGGGCGGGGCACATAGTTCGAAGAGCCGACGGACGTTGGGGTCCCAAAGTGCTCTTATGTTCAACTGCCGCGCTCGAGGAACTGCAAAAATCCCCTCTTTGGCTCCCCTACTGTAAAGAGGTAAAAGGGGAATGCCCACGGACCAATACAACGTCGGCCCAGGGAACCCAGGTGATGATAATATGATGTAAAAATAACGATCTGGTTAAAGAATTGGCTTAATGAAAGTATTGTTACAAGTTTTTCGATTACAGGTGGTATTAACATTCATAATTTATGTTATTGTAGAGGGAAGCTATCAGTGTTGGTATAAATAATAGGGTATTTGATGACTTGAGCTCAGTTGTTTGTTAGGCGGCGAAGACACCGTCACGCTGCCAGTCTGCCTGCGGTTACCTTCAGACGTACCTTTCAGACACCTGGAGTAGTACTTGTGGTACGCCTGCTGCGTGAAGTGGTTCTCGCGGAGCAGGCCGTGGCTGGGGTGGTGGAACACCGGCAGCGACTGCGGCACGGAGCCGCAGGACGAGCCCAGCGTTGGCGACGTGCCCAGCGAAGAGCTGCACAGTATCATTCATTTCATTAAGCACGTTCACTACGGGACGAGGTCAATTGACCTCGTAGGTAACTATCACGTCTTCAAGAGGTACGAGGTCGATTAACCTCGTATCGCAACACTGATTGTTCTAGTACGAGGTCAAAAAACCTCGTACCACACCAAGTACAGAAAAATCAGTTAAATTTTAATTGTTTTAAATTTTAATTATTTAAAAATTTTAATAATAATATAATAAATATACTTAAACAATACACATCACTATCTAGCCCCAAAGTAAGCATACAGAGTAGCTTGTGTTATGGGTACTAAGATAGTTGATATTATAATATTAATATACAATTATATACTACATATAAATACTTATATAATGTATAAATACACACAGACACTGGAAAACACCCATGCTGATCACACAAATATTTTCCAGTTGTGAGAATCGAACCCACGGCCGTGGATGCAGAAAGCAGGATCACTACCCACTGCGCCACACGGCCGTCAAAATAATTAATTTTATATTTTAATAATTTTAAATTTTCAACATTAAATTAATTAAGTTTTAATTAAATTAATGGGAAATACGAAAAAATACATTTCCTTGAAATATGAAAAAAAAAAACATTTATTTCGTAATTTACTCAATTAAATTTTCAAGGATCACCATATAATCCTTGAAAAATCATCGTGGCGAATTCATTGAATGGGGGGAGGGGGAATATTAAGGTCTCATACTTGGTGGAGGTACTCAACAACGTGCAAGGTACACTCCCTTATGTTCATCTGCCGCGATCGAGTAACTGCAAAAATCCCCCCTTCGGCTCCCCTACTATTATGAACCGAACCTAATATTATGTCACCGTACCCATGCTATCTGAAAAAACACTTTTGATTTGATCAACCCATAATCATCTCACTGCTGAGCTCGAGTCTCCTCTCAGAATGAGAGGGGTTAGGCCAATAGTCCACCACGCTGGCTCAATGCGGATTGGCAGACTTCACACACGCAGAGAATTGAGAAAATTCTCTGGTATGCAGATTTCCTCACAATGTTTTCCTTCACCGATTGAGACACGTGATATTTAATTACTTAAAATGCACACAACTGAAAAGTTGGAGGTGCATGCCTCGGACCGGATCGGAAACCACACCTTCCGGAATCGGAGGCTATCTGAATAAACACTTTAGGTAATAATAATAAAGTGAATCTAACCCGGCACTGTCCCGGTGCTGCCGTTTGTGCTCGCGCGAGTCCATAATCCATCCCACGTGGTGTTCCACGGGAGGGTTGAGGCTGTGGCGGGTTTTGTGCTTTCTGCTGCTTCTGTGGACATTAAAAGAGAAGTAAAAATTAAAAAAAAAATACGTGTGGCACTCGGAGACTGCTGTGGTAAAGTTATTGCATACCATTGTTTATCAACTTATGCAATTATAATTAATATTTATTTATTTTATGTATGCACTAGCTGACGGCGCGCGGTTTTACCCACGTGGTTCCCGTTCCCGTCGGAATACGGGGATAAAATATAGCCTATAGCCTTCCTCGATAAATGGACTATCGAACACTGAAAGAATTTTTCAAATCGGACCAGTAGTTCCTGAGATTAGCGCGTTCAATCAAACAAACAAAAAACTCTTCAGCTTTATAATATTAGTATAGATTATTGTTTTTTCTAAAAGAATAAATAAATAAAAAATGTTTTCAAATATCAGGAACTACTGGTCCGATTTGAAAAATTATTTCAGTGTTAGATAGCCCATTTATCGAGGAAGGCTAAAGGCTATATCAGCTAGTCATTGATACGGTTGATACGGCGATTTAGCAACACCCCTGTATACTATAAGTCGGACCCTGTACACTATAGTAGATGACACTCCCATAATATGTGAGCGACGGGGGGAAAGACTGCGTGGGTGCGAAATCGAGCGTACGGGGAAGTGGTGTGGGTTTTATCGCTACACGCCATCGGTAGTGTTACGAACGAAGTTGCCATGCTATATATATATATACATAGTAGATGTGACTCACATGACGTCCGTCGCGTGCGGGTCCTTGTTAGCGGCATAGAAGCACGCCGTGCGCCGCGGCCGCTTCGCCTTGCCGCCCGCCTCCGCTGGCTGCTCCACCTGATGGCGAGTGAACACGTCTTACTCAGTACCGGCCATAGAGGAATTAGAAAATGGAGATGCATCGCACTCAAATTCACAAACAAAATTGTCTGTCGTTTTTTGAGGGGGACGAGGTAAACTCACACATCGAAAATATTTAACACCATTCAAAATATTCTATGTCCATACACTACACACAACTATAAATTTGATTCGCCATACACACACGCGTAATTTTTACACAGACTTACAAACACATCGCTTAGACTATCCACAGATTAAATACATAGAATATTCGATTAATAATCGATTTTTGGCTGTTCCGTCAAAAGAATCGATTCTTTTTAGAAATTTTTATTACAAATTTGATAAAATTAGGGTATAAATACTTTCAAATGAAACGTTACTCCATCTTTTACTAAACTACAAGTTTTTGGCCGTTTTTTATACCATTTAACTACACAAACCGGCATTTTTAGGGAGCTCTTTACTCGACGAAAACTATTACAACAATGAAACATCGATTCTATAGCAAGAGTTTTTATAAACGCGTTAGATCATAGATTTTTGATCTTTGCAAGAGGGGTAACGGTTAGCGAGGCAGGTCCTGTTATTTAACGGTCTAAGGTACCGGCCGATGGACGTCAACTGCTGGACATTTTTTTTTATTCTCTACAGGTTAGCCCTTGACTACAATCTTCTCACCGCTACAATCCATAAGTGACGATGCAATCTAAAATGGAAGCGGGCTAACTTGTTAGGAGTAAGATGAAAATCTACACCCCTTTCGGTTTCTACACGAACATCATACCGGAACGTTAAATCGCTTGGCGGTATGTCTTTGTCGATAGGGTAACTAACCAAGCCGAAGCCTCTCACCAGCCAGACCTGGACCAATTAAGAAAAGCTCAATCGGCCCAGCCGGGGATTGAACCCAGGACCACCGTCTTGTAAATCCACCGCGCAGACCACTGCGCCACGGAAGCCGTCATAATCAGCAGGATCAGGCAGTTGGATCAGCACCAAATGGACCAACGCACAACAGCCAGCACCTGGTGGTCGCTCTAGGGCTTCGCACTCACCGGTTGGGGCCGCGGCGGTGGCGGCGGGGGCTCCGTGGGGTTCTGGTGGCGCTCCGTGGGCGCCGCCGCCTCGAACTGCTCCCGGCTGATCACCGACACCGTGCGGTACTGCGGCGTACTGCTGTACGACTGGAACGTAACAATGCATGAGGGAGTTAGAGAGGGGTGCCGATCGGTTGGCGGGAACGACTTGCGATATAAGGCGCTTGTCGTTTGATGCTCAGTATGCTCGTGGCGTTCGAGCCGTCAACATTTCTTGTTGTGTAATACTTTATGGGTTAAGTTAAGAACATAACTTATATAAAAAATGAGACGGATATGAGTAGGGAGTTAGAGAGGGGTGCCGATCGGTTGGCGGGAAGTACTTGTAATATAAGGCGCCTGTCGTTAGGCCGGCTTCAATATGCTCGTGGCGTTCGAGCCGTCTACATTTTTTTTATATTTATTCTTTACAAAATAGCCCTTTACTACAATCCCACCTGATGGTAAGTGATGATGCAATCTAAGATGGAATTGGGTGGTAACTAGCCACGACGAACCAGCCGAAATTCCGACATTTCTTGTTATGTAATTCTTTATTTAAAAAAAAACCTCAACTTACCGAAGAACCTTCGTTCCACAAATCCTCTTCATAGCGTCTGAGTCCGTCAGTTATCACCTGGCAACAAACATTCAAGGTCATGTCATTATCAAGCCAAATTCGGCTCATTGCTGAGCTCGAGTTTCCTCTCAGAATGAGAGGGGTTAGGCCAATAGTCCACCACGCTGGCCCAATGCGGATTGGCAGACTTCACACACACAGAGAATTAAGAAAATGCTCTGATATGCAGGTTTCAGCTTGTTTTTCCTTCACCGTTTGACACACTGCCCTGCGCCCCGTCATTATCATTTATCATTAAAATCTGATAGTGATCGTGAAAGAGTTTTTTTTTTTTTTTTTTTTTTTTTATTTTGTATAAGCAAGCGCTTAGCTGCAATCACGCCTGATGGTAAGCAGTGATGCAGCCTATGGTGGAACGCGCTTGCCTAGAAGATGCCTATTCACTCTTGACTTGAAGGTACCCATGTTGTAGGAGGTGGGGAAAACAGACAGTTAAACACTATCACACTGTACTGCACGCGATGGGACGAGTTATGCTCGGAGTTTCTCTGCGTGAACGTATCAGAAATGAGGAGATCCGCAGACGAACCAAAGTCACCGACATAACCCATCGAGATGCGCAGCTGAAGTGGCAATGGGCGGGGAACATAGTTCGAAGAGCCGAAGTACTTTGGGGTCGCAAGGTGCTGGTGCGACCCCGCACTAGTAAGCGCAGTGTTGGCGGACCCCCCACCAGGTGGACTGACGACATCAAGCGAGTCGCAGACATTCGCTGGATGCAGGCGGCTCAGTATCGTGATGTTTGGAAGTGCCTACAAAAGGCCTATGTCCTGCAGTGGACTACATCGGCTGATGTGATGATGATGATGATGTGTTTATGTACGCAAACTTTTAGGGAAGTCTTAATATAGTTTTAATTAGTATATATAAAAAAGCTTGGTGGTAAACAAAAAAATAAAAATAAACCTTGGCTGAGTTTGTTGTGGGCTCTTCTAGGACCAAGGCGCATTTGCAACCCTCGTAACTTTAAGTTTTCGACTATTATTACCACCATTAGATAAAATTAAATTATGACATAATCTTGACCTTTCAAAAGTGCTTGTAAACTAAGCCTAATGAAATAAATGAATTTTGATGATGATGACGCTGTATCCACATTGTGCCCAAGCTCCATGCCAGTAAGAGTAGCCCACCTGCTCCAGGTCCTGCGTGATCTTGGTGCGCGTGGCCCAGTCGCCCTGGCGGTCGTGGCCGTCGTGCTTGGGCGCGCGCGCGCTCGTCTGCGTCACGATCAGCAGCCGCCCGACGTCGCGGTCCGTGAACTCCAGATCCGACTCCTCGTCAGACCTGAAAGGTGAACGGGATCTGTTAGTGCATCGCGATGGTCTACCACAGCCTCAGACGAATTATTGTATAGGACCTGCCTCGCTAGACGTAACTTTTCTGTCAAAGTATATGATCAACGATCTAATGACATTATAAAAACTGTATCTATAGAATCGATGTTAAATAGATGTAATCGTGTTCGTCAGTTAAAGAGCTTCGTAAAAATAACTTTTTGTGTAGTTGTATAAGATATATACCAAATCTAAGCTCGTTTTCCTCAGAAAATGACAGACAAATTTGTTCGTAACTATGAGTGTGATACAGGTCCTTCAGACTTTAGTTAGTTCATTTAGTTCATAATATTTATTCACTTTTAAACTGTGGTCGTTCGGAATGTTAGTCTCCCACGGCACAGTAAGCTCTACAAGTACTATTCGCTTTGTTTGTTTGGACAAAAGGAAAATGTCTGGTCTAGATCTCGAAATAGCGACATCCGTTGGGATTTTATAATGTTTCTCATACGTATCCATTAATAAAGTCCAATCAGGTGCAGAACTTAAGATTGAGTAAGGTTTACTAGATGATTTTGTTATAGCAACGTAACCGGAAACTTCGCTTCAATGCATTGAAAAAAAAATTAAACTGAGACTACTTCGTCACCATGGAGTCGACATTTCCCTTTATCTCTTTACGTGATATTTGTCGTTGGCTGCATGCCAGGCTTACACCAGTGTTTCAAATCAAATCAAATCAAATCAAAATTTATTTATTGCGAATCCAGGTTACGATCAGATCTTATTGAAATAAACACCAAATTCCGCCTTACAGCTTGCAATAAATATCATTATAAAAAACATTATAATTTACAATAATCAATTCACACACTTATTTGTGCAGTGATTAATTAGTTAGTACGTACATTGAATATTTTAAAGTATAAACCATGCAAAACAATAATTCTAATGATGCCTTTACATCAATATAATGTCAGTTTATATAGGTTATGTCAAAGATAAGTAAAATAATAAATTGCACAAAAAAATTGTCATTAATATGGTGTATTTGTATAGTATTTATGTAGTCTTGAAATCAATTTGAATTGGTTTATTCATCAAGGTACTATTTGATGGAGTAGTATGCTTTGTTTATTAAAAAATTCTTTAACACGTTCGCTGCGTCACTGATTTTTCATTTTTTTACGAGGTTAATTGACCTCGTATCGTGCAATACGAGGTTTCTTGACCTCGCACTAAAACGTTGTGGTGTGGTACGAGGTTAATTGACCTCGTGCCGTACAATACGGGGTTTTTTGACCTCGCACTAAAACTGTGGTGTAGTACGAGATTAATTGACCTCGTACCGCAGTGAACGTGTTAATTGTTTCTTAAAACTTGCCAAGTGTTATGATGATGACGCCGACTCACCACGCATCAGTGAAGGTGTTGTTCCTCGGCGGCGGCAGCTCCAACTCCTCGTCGAGCTGGAAGTGCAGCTCCTCGCGCGGCTCGTCCACGTCCTCGCGCGGCGCCGGGGCGGGGCCGGTGCGCTCGCGGGACCCGGCCTTGGTGCGCCGTTTCACCTACAATCATCAAATTCAAATTTACTGTACATGCACTCTGAGAAGGACTGCATGTATAGTCCAGAAGACTGACAGTGTCTGCATCGATGGTCCAGTGAACTGACGAGGACTGTATCGGTAGTCCAGTGGACTGACGAGGACTGCATTGCTTTTTTTTTTTTTTATTCTTTACAAGTTAGCCCTTGACTACAATCTCACCTGATGGTAAGTGATGATGTAATCTTAGATGGAAGCGGGCTAACTTGTTAGGAGAAGGAAGAAAATCCATACCCCTTTCGGTTTCTACCGGAACGCTCAATCGCTTGGCGGTACGTCTTTGCCGGTAGGGTGGTAACTAGCCACGGCCGAAGCCCCCCACCAGCTAGACCTGGACCAATTAAGAAAATCTCAATCGACCCAGCCGGGGATCGAACCCAGGACCTCCGTTTTGTAAATCCACCGCGCATACCACTGCGCCACGGAGGCCGTCAATTGTCACGGATTGTCCAGTAGTTTGACGAGGACTGCATTAACTGTCCAGTGGACTGACAAAGACTGTCTTATAAAAAAAGGCCTGGCCCTGTTGTGTGCCGTTATGAGGGTCGATATCATCGATCTCCTATTAAGAACTGGACGCACAATCAGCGACCAAAAAACGTCCCCACTTAATGAGTGCCAAACACAACTTCTTGGCGCTCAATTCAAGTAGTCGCATTTGCAAATTTAACCTTAAATTCAATCCTTAAGGTTGAATTTGGGATTTTATTAAAAGGACTATATTTAAAAGCCTTTAGGTTTAATTTTCTTTACCAATCATTCTACAATTGTCATAGCAAAATATGCCAGTTTAAAAACTGGCATATTTTGCTAGTGAAATTTTTTGCATGATTGTGCCTCCTTTAGTAAAAGAGGTCAATGGCTGATAATAATGAAAGTAAGCACTTGGAAAGAATGTATTCTATTATAAGAAAATAGGAGTAAATATAGTATGCCTATTTCTTTTTTATAATAGAAATGTTTTTGTACCCGCATTGCGTAACCCAAAACCTCTATTGATAAGAGATAAGAGGCCTAAATAACGGGAAAATTTAAGTGCTCGCTAATGCACCACTATCCATAATAGCTCATACTTGTCTATGGTAAAAGCATCAATAGAATTAATTTCTACCTTCGCAAATTGATCCCAACCATCGGCACGTTCTCAAACTGTTACTCCACTTTTTATATTTAATGATAAAAAACATGCTTCTTTTTATCCTTTTTTTTATTTTAGATTATAATCTACAAATAAATACCTCAGTCCATACGTCTGGATCACTCTTGTCGAACGTGGGACTCCTATTCGGCCGGCCATCCTCGCGGCGACCTGTTTTACCAGCATTCGGCTCCTCTGCAACAATACAAATTAGTTTTCAATCAGTTTTGCCTCAAGTATTGATGATGTAAGGTTGTAGGAGGTAATCTTTGGCTGAACTGATGTTGAAAATTATTCTACCAATAGGAAGCCACGTTTTTTGTGAGTGTCATAGGCTTATATTTTATCACCATATTCTCACGGGAACGGAAACTATGAAACCGTAGAGCTAGTCTATACTAATGTTATAAAGAGGAAAGGTTTGATTGATTGTATGCTTGTTTGCATTGGCTCTGAAATTACTAAAACGATTAAAAAAATCATTTAATGTTGGGAAACTACACAATCCCTGAGTACTTTTTTTTTTTTATTCTTTACAAGTTACGTCTTTGCCGGTAGGGTGGTAACTAGCCACGGCCGAAGCCTCCCACCAGCCAGACCTGGACAAATTAAGAAAATCTCTATCTGCCCAGCCGGGGATCGAACCCAGGACCTCCATTTTGTAAATCCACCGCGCATATTTTATCCTCGTGATCGTACGGGAACAGGAAGACGTGAGCGTCTGCTAGTATCATATAAAAATATACAGAGATACATAAAATTTAATACAATTTTGGATTCAATTCATTAATTGAATCACTGTTACCATTAACATGAATTAGAAAAAAGTCAAGTCCCAAGATACCACCCTGTGAAACACCACAGTACAATATTAACGTTACATACCATTTCTCCTCGCTTGCGGTACGAATTCCGGTACATCAGGGTTGAGGTGGTCGTGAGGCATTAGAGGGGACGTGCCGCCGCGTCCGGTACGAAACATTCTATAAATGTACAGTTACATTAATATTTCATTCATGAAAGATACAGATATGACTTTTAGGCAAGTTTTTTCTTCACAATCCTACTCAATTTATTACTAAATCAGTTTCCCTATAATTCTATAATAAACCATGTCAATTTACATTATAATAAGCAGTTTACATTAACTATGCAAATGACTTCAAGAGATCCGATGAAACGATTAATCTTTGATAATTCCTCAACTCTATAGTAATCTTGATTTAATAATAAAAGTTTTTTAATTGTTTATTCCTTGTTGTGCACTGTGTTTTGTTTTTGTGTGTATCTTTAAAGACTTGTAATGCACAATGTTTTCAAAACAAGCTTACACAAACATGTAGCGTTGTCTATGATCCATGCAGCGATAATACGCAGTCGGTTCGGTCGCAACGCATTGTTCTACCCAACGTATGCTGCTTGCGCGTATTTTACGCGTTTGCTTGCACGCCGGGTATAAAATACGTCACAATTTTATACAATCACCGTAAAAATTAGCAATTTGATTACTGATATCAGTTATGTGAATTATGAAAAGTTTGGGTCCCAAGATACTACCTAGCCACACCCCCAATAAATATTTTTATTACAACCAAAACACACACCAAATTTGGCTGCAATTACGCCTGATGGTAATAGATGATGGAAAGACATTTATGTCCTTGCTGGTGGGGTAGTGTAAACTGTAAATATAGATTATTTTTTAAACTTACCTGTTATAGTTATAGTGAATAGGCATCTTCTAGATAAGCGCTCTGTCTCAAAATTGGTTTCCAATATGTATTGTTGTGTATGGTATGTGGCACAACATGGTAATGTGATCACTGATACTTATCAGATAATTTAAGGAGCACTACTTAACAAAGCCTTGTGTTTTTCTAGTTCGATAAACTAGAAAGATCGATTTAAGCTCATCAATAGACCGAGTGATTAATGAGGAAGGTTTCAGTATATAATTTGACAAAGTTTTGTTTGGTGATGTAGAAAAATCGATATAAACTTGCCTGGGTAAAGGCGGCGGTGGCACAGCCCGTAGTAAGCTGGACACAGGCGCCACCAAGGGACCGCCCATCGTTGCGAGAGGGAATATGCCGACCATCTGCTTCTTACGGCTGAAACAATATGATTATACTGATATACAAGTTATAAATAATACTAGTCTTTATCTAAGCATCTGATAATGTTCTCCTTGAATAATCATAGGCTAATGACACTGCTTCATCAAAGGCAAAGACAAAGTCAAAGTTAAAATTCATTTATTCGAAGTGGTTTAGAAGTACTTTCGAAACGTCAGGTTATGTTTTTATGGTGATAGACTTTCATAGATGATTTAACTTGGAGTAGTTCCTAACGCTTTTATTTGCCAATTTCTCCACTCATGGTTGTACACAAAGTTGCTATAACGCAAGCTGTAGTCAATTATGTGAAGGTATCTTCACTATGTAAATGTGTGCGCATGATCTCTGGATCTACTGAACTGATTTTAAAAAGTCTTTTACCACTAGAAAAACACTTTATTTGTGAGTGTCAAAGGCTAGGCATAGGCATTATTTTATCCCCGTATTCTCTAGGGAACGGGAACTAAGTTGGTGAAACCGCGGGGCATCCGTTTGTACATAATAAGGTTACAGAATGGTTGGCTTAAAAAAATGTAGCGTTGTTTATGACCCGTTCAGCGATAATACGCAGTCGGTTCGGTGGCAACGCATTGTTCTACCCAGCGTATTGAAGCTAGCGCGTATATAACGCGTTCACTTGCACGCTGGGTATAAAGTACATATGGCTCATTTTTATAGAAAGAAAGAAAGAAAAGATCTTTATTCTTCATTATCTAATCAGTTATGTGAATTATGAAAAGTTTGGGTCCTAAGATACTACCTGACGACACCCTAGTGTAACTATTATTACACAACTAGTACACACAACAAATTTGGTTGCAATAACGCTTGATAATAATAGAATATGATGGTCGATTACGGAATGTCTATATAAGGCGAAGATATCCAATTAATAACTGAATTGAACTTGTTTAACAGTAGGAATACACAGGCCTACACTATAAAAAACAGATAAATTTCTAAATTGACTTGACTTAGATTAATTAATAAGCAGTATTTCGAGTTTTTATCAACTAGAAAAGGAGGAAAACTTACCGTTTCTCCCCAGGTTTTTCTGCTACATCAGGTTGTAGAGGTGGATCTTCACTAGACTCTGTCACCTTCTCCACTTCCTCTGCATTCTCCACCACTGCTTTAACCTCTACATTCTCCACTACTTCTTTAACCTCTGTACTATCAGCCTCTACTTTTCTGTCTTCTTCTTTCACTTCTACAGAGGAATCAACTTCTGGTTTTGTTGTTACTTCTTGAGGTGTTTCTTGGGGAATTTCCGTCGTTAATAGTGTGTCTGTTTGTTTGGGAAGTTCTGTAGGTTCTGTTGTTTTTAATTCTGTAACTTGTATTGGTGTCGCTTCTGGCTCTGGAGTCGGTTTTACCTGTTATACGAAAAAAATGCTTAGCTGAATCAAAGACACATTACAGATAAGTATCCTATTTTAGACTATTTTTTTCCGACAGTACAATACACACACAATGTATTGAACATTCACAAACTGTATGTGTACATTGTCCGTTTGTATGTGATTTGCTTATCTCCTATATATAATTTTATATTTTATTTATCCAAAAGAAAATTTAGATGATTAACATTTAACAAACTGACCTCATTTTCTAAACTATTCTCCTTTTCGACCACAATCTTCTCCTCTTTAACTTCGTTGTCTATACTCTCTTCTATCCTCTTCTGTTCCAAAACTGTATCACTTGCATTGTCGTCGGTTTTCTCTTCGGCCGGTTTTGTTTCTGGGCTCTGGTTCGTTGTGATTTGATTCGTGTTTTGGTCTGGTTTTCGATCCGATACAGGTTCATTGGAATTGGTCCCCGTGTTCTCTGTATTGTTTATGTCGAGTATCGGCCATTTTAATGGCTCGAACGCTGTGCGCACCTGAAATGCAAAAAATATGTTAAATATTGTTCGAATTAGCTGTGCCCTAGCACAGACTTCGGTCTATTTGGGTTGCACGCTTTTACACGCTTGCTTTAAAAGCAAGTGCTATTTTTATTTCTGTGAATGTGTGTTTAATTTTTTAATTCACCAAAACATCAAGTTTCAATTTGTTCGAACGCAGACATTCTGCCTGAATTGAGTCCGAGGCCTAGAATAATAGGGAGGGAAAAAATGTCTCTCTAAAGGTATGAAATTTGAACCTTGGCTGATATAGACGCTAGGACCCATGAGCTTTGCGTATACGCGTTGAATTGAGAACCTTCTCCTTTTTTTTAAAGTCGGTTAAAAACAAGGTATTCGTATAAAGTTATAATGGCAGCGATATTGTAAATAATGCATTCTGAAAGGTATCTTTAAACCCACACCCAAGGTCACAAGTCCTGCTTGACATGTTTCCTCTACCACAAGATGATGTTACAATCGCTGTCGCTACTACCCATCGTATTATATTTGTGGGCCCAGTTAGATTAAAGACGCTGTGTTGTCTGTGGCAAGTGCGGATGGCAGTTCTTCGCCTCACGGAGAAGGTACAAGTGTACCACACACTCAGCCTCACCTTGAAGCCGCCGATGAGCTCCAGGCGGTCCGAGTCGCGTATGGCGTCCAGCACCAGCTGCACGTCCGCCGTGAGCGCGCGCACGCGGTGGAATGACGCGATCAGCGTCACCGGTATGGTGCCGTCGGCGGACATCTTGCGGCGGAGGAAGAAGTCGCGCGCCAGGTTGTCCGGACTGAAGTAGTACTCGCTGTGAAAACCAAAAATATTATTACATTAAAGCGTCACAACAGGGAAAATCTATCGGCCTCATAAAAGGCTTAAAAGTACTTTGAGTTAGAAATGTTGAAATCTTCAGAAGGACTAAACATATCGAAGTAGTTTTACGAGGCACGAAGTTAAAGGGGCAATGGGACAGTCAAAATAAAAGCATGTAACACATAATAAATAGACGGCCTCATAAAAAGGCCTAAAATACTTAAAATCCTCAGGACTCGGGGACCTCGTCTTCGAAGACAAGGTGTAGCTTGTGTTGCCTGGGAAGCATTGTCAGTTGTTGTGTCAGTGTCAGGATCTTAAAAGACAGAGTGCATTGAGTGTATCAGTCAAGGCGTCCCTAAAATCGTGAGTAAAATACCCGCATCCGGGAGATGTTAGATATAGGGGACCTCGTCTTCGAAGACACCGTGTAGCTTCTGTTGCCTGGGAAGCATTGTCAGTCGTTATGTCATGGTCAGGATCGGATGGTCAGGCCCCCAAAGTCGTCCCCAAGATGTGAGATGTTGCTTATCGGGGACCTCGTCTTCGAAGACACAGTGTAGCTACTGTTGTCTGGGAAGCAAGATCGTGAGTCTTCGAAGACACCGTGTAGCTTGCGTTTGTGTTGCCAGGGAAGCATTGTCGGTCGTTCTGTCATCGTCAGGACCGTCAAAGAGAACGCAACACTCACATCTGCTTCTTGATGAGGTCCTTGAGCGTGGCCTGGTCGAGCCCGACGCCGTACGGCGCGCCCGTGGCGGCGGCGGCGCCGTAGTAGAACGCCTGCGCCAGCGGCGGCGCCAGCGGCAGCGCCCCGAGCCCGTAGCGCAGCACCACCTGCGGCAGCGCCGGCTGAGCCACGCGCAGCTAGGGGGGAGGGGGGGCGGTGAGGGGCAAGCCACCTCCGATTGTGTAATTCGGCTGTGTTTGTTTGTGGACTTTTTGTCCCATTTTTTTATATAGGAATTACGTTCGCGGTAATTTAGTATAGTCGGTGCTTTATCAACTGAGTCGTTAAATTTTTTCTCTATGTCTATCTATCTATTGACATTAATGACAACTATTGATATTTATTTATTTACTAACTGAGTCGTCAGTCCTTCCATAATTTCTATACATAAGTCTATTTATATGTATTGACATTTATGAGTCGTGAGGCCTAGCAATTTACTACCTGGCTGGTCTTGATCTAGGTTTAAATTTAAGTTGAAAAATAAATTGAACTGTCGGTAACGAACGTTATGAAGATTTTCATATTGTTAAACTTAGTAGATTGAGCTAATTATTGTCAAGTAATTTTGACTATGTTCAGGATTCTAACTAAGAATCGCTCGTGGTTCAATTATTGTATCCTTGGCTTGTTCCGGATTCAATAAAAACGAACTTTAAGGTTGAGCAAATAACTATGTATAACTCTACGTGAGAGTACACATAATTGTAACTCCATATAACTTAGTAGGAACAAAATATAAATTTACAAAGTTTAAAAAGTTTTCTACCAACACAACCTCCATACACAATCGGATATCCACAATGCAATGAGATGCAATACCAATGTTAGTATGTATATCATATATTAAAGATTCAAATCGTTTCACTATCTATACTCAATAGGTTTTGGTACAACTCTCTGTCTGTCTGTGGCACCATTTTTTTCTATGAAAGGTGACTTATGTGCGAATGTTCTTAGACATGTTTGACGAAAATCAGCTGAGCCGTTTAAAAGTTGTTGGGGGTGAAAGTGGGGAAGAATAACCGAATATCTGCAAATATACTCGAATGCGGTCTCAAATGAAAGCGAATATTGGTGACTTGATCGAGAGTGTAATTAATAATTTCATAACCTTGGGGGGAACATGAACTTTTCAAAATTTTAAATTTTCATGTACGGAGCCAATGCTTTTCCCAGATAATTATATCCACGATTTGAACCTTTTAGTACATATTTACATTTAATCTATCAATTTATATATTCCAAGATGATTGATTAATAAATGGTGATATATTATGGCTTATAACATTAGTCCATTTCCATAATGTAATGAAAAATATCGATGAAATGAAATTAAAAGTGTAGTAGATAGTTATTAAAATAGTTTCATGAGTGAACCATTTAAGATTACTTTATCTAGTATCATGCAATCTCTAATATTATAAAGCTGAAGAGTTTGTTTGTTTGAACGCACTGATCTCAAGAACTACTGGTCCGATTTGAAAAATTCTTTCAGTGTTAGATAGCCCATTTATCGAGGAAGGCTATAGGCTATATTTTAACCCCGTATTCCTGTGGGAACGGGAACCACGCGAGTGAAACTGCGCGGCGTCATATATAAGTAATAATATCAGCAAAAGAAAATAATTACTTATTAAATAAATAAATTGAATGTATTTCAACTAACTAATAATTAAAATTTATATTCTAAAAGCGGAAATGGAACTTAAGTCCTTGGGACAAAATTTTATTTATAAGTGATTTTTTCAAGAATTCAAACTTCTGAGCTTTCCACCTTCATCGTTCATGATGAAATGGAAATATGAGAGAGGAACTCCGTAAGAATATTTTTTTTAAAGAACATTTGGCATATCTTCTTTTTTTTAATTAAACACTTGCACACGCAGACTAAATAAAAAAAATAGCGGAGCTAATGATACCTGTCAGTTAAGATAACATATCAAGGTATAAATAAAATTATCTTCTAGAGTAATTCTTAGATAATAAAAATTATAATAATATCATAAATGTGCATGTCAGTTTAAACGCATACATCATTAAATAGATTTCAAAAATTCTTTGGCCAATGAGAAGCTACATTATCAGCGAATAACATAGGTAATATTTTACGCCGGTATTCCAACATTAACAGTAGCCGTCCGCTAATAAATTATAAAGTATTAAAGCAATACGGTATGGATATAAAATTAGTATAATGAATTTTAAAAAGAAAAAAAATAATAACCAATACATAGCCTTCTGACATGATGCGATAGCCAATAACCTAAAAAAAGTATTTTCAAAGACAATAGTTTATGGATAGCTTTAAAAATTTCAATAAAAAAAAAATTAAGAAAGTTTTATTAAAAAAAAAAACAAAGCATAATATGAATTCGCAATAAATAGAAAAGCAATAAAAAATATATTAATGGCAACCCAAATGACAATTTTCGATAAAGCCCAAAAAGGAGGGGGTAGGAACGCGTTCAGGCATGGCTAACCCTTACCAAAAAGGTTGCCATACCTCGGACAATACACTCACTCAGCCAATGTGTTGCCCGTATTAAAAATAAACAAAATCAAGGCAAAATATAATATGAAAAAATTAGTTACAAAAATAAATAAACAATGAATCTAATTATATTTAACTTTGAAGTATTTTAATTACTTAAAATGTTTTACCTAACCAATTAACACTATCTATATGTATATATAGCTTGGTAACTTCGTTCGTAACACTCCCGATTATCCGTGCGGGCCGGGGGGCGTGTAGCGATGAATGAAAAACCCACGACTGATGCACCTCACTTCCCCGCACGCCCGATTTCACTTTAATTTGCTTGAACGCACTAATCTCAGGAACAAGTTAGCCCTTGACTACAATCTCACCTGATGGTAAGTGATGATGCAGTCTAAGATGGAAGCGGGCTAACTTGTTAGGAGGAGAATGAAAATCCACACCCCTTTCGGTTTCTACACGGCATCGTACCGGAACGCTAAATCGCTTGGCGTTACGTCTTTGCCGGTAGGGTGGTAACTAGCCACGGCCGAAGCCTCCCTCCAGCCAAAAACTGTCTCTTTCACTGTTAGATAGCCCATTTATCGAGGAAGTCTATAAACTACACATTATCCCCGCAATCCTACGGGAACGGGAACCACGCGGGTGAAACGCAGCGTCAGCTAGTCATTGATACAGCTGATACAGCTTGGAAAAGTTTGTTGACGACACTCCCATGATATGCGGCGACGAGGCAGGAAGGACTGCGCGGGTGTGAAGTCGTGCGCGCGGTGCAGAGAAAAGGACTGCGCGGGTATGAAGTCGGGCGCTCGGGGGCATCGGGAGTGTTAACTTCCAAAGCTATAGCAATGCCCCTGTTGTCCACACTAGTGCACCATACCTGCGGCATGTCGTGGTGCGCCAGCTCCGGGTGGTGGTACAGCGGGTGCGGGTGCGGGTGGAGGGACGCGGCGCGGGCGGGGGCGCGCCTCACGCCCCGCGCGCGCACCGCCCCCCTGCCGCGCACGGCGCCCCTCCCGCGGTAGTCCTCGCCGTTCAGCGACACCGTGTCTGGAAGAACAATCGGATAGGCTAGTTGACACTTTTTTAAATGGTCTAAAGTTGTTTATTGAAAAAGAATTATCATATTCTGAGACGTGATTACATGAAATTTTTTTTGACAATACGAGCCAAAACGCCAGTCGGCCATGACGGTTCTATATTTCAACTGTTTCGTGACGTCACGGTAACAAATCCCTTACAAACGGAGCGTTTGACAAAAATAGTAGTCAATAATCAGTTTGACGTTTAATACATTCAATAACATTGTGACGTTACAAAAAGGACGACAGACGAAAAATACATGATTTTTAAATTAAGTTTTATAAGAAATCCTTAACTTTTATTAATTGATATCGATATATTTCGGACCCTTATGTACTATATGAAATTAATATTGTGTATATTAAATTTGATATGAGTCAACCACCCTATTTACACCCACGAGAGCCGTGATAGCCCAGTGGATATGACCTCTGCCGGAGGGTGTGGGTTCGAGTCCAGTCCGGGGCATGCACATCCAAATTTTCAGTTGTGTGCATTTTAAGAATTTCAATATCACGTGTCTCAAACTGTGAAGGAAAACACCAGAGAATTTTCTTAATTCTCTGCGTGTGTGAAGTCTGCCAATCCGCATTGGGCCAGCGTGGTGGACTATTGGCCTAACCCCTCTCTCATTCTGAGAGGAGACTCGAGCTCAGCAGTGAGCCGAATATGGGTTGATAATGATGATAATGATGATGATGATGACCCTATTTATAGCCATTTATGGTTCCGTACTCAACAATAGTTAGCCTAGCGTTTGTGGACTATGAGAAAGCATTCCATTCGGTGGAAAACTGGGGGGAATCGTCTTGCATGAACTGTTCGCCTCTGGTAAGTATGGGGCCTTACCATGCTCTGGTCTGGGCGGATGCTGAGGTCCATGCTTGGGCGGGCGCGCCGCCTTCACGTCTATGTCGAGAGGCACCCACTTGTGTTTGCCTGACTTGTTGCCTCCTTTGCCTGCTGGAAAATATAAAAAAAAATATTAGCATAATAGGCTAGTTGACATTTTTTAAAAAGCGTTTTAATAACTATGTATTAGCGTTAGCGTAGCGAAAAAAAAAATATTTTTTTGAAACATGAAAACGTAACTGCAGCAAGTTTTATATTAGAATGGTTATCCAAAGCTGCTCTAATAGGATCTTACCAAATTAGGCTAGGCAGGGAGAACAACACGAACGGAGGAGGGGAGTGTCAATAGATTTTCAAGAAATTCCTTAACCCTACATCCATCGGTTACAAGTCCGGGACTCCGCTCGGAGTTTTCTCTACCAAGCGATGGACCCGGCACCCGCACGATGAATGCTGTGGAATGCTAAGATAACTCTTTTTTTTTGACAATAAGAGCCAAATATATGTTAACTGTTTTATGACGTCACGTAAACACTAAATCTTAACTTATCACTGAACCGATTTAGAAAATTCTTTTACCACTAGAAAGCCACGTTATTTTGTGAGCGTCATTGGCTATAATTTTATCCCCATAATCTCACGTGTACGGGAACTACGCGGGTGAAATCAGCGTTGGCTAGTATACAATATGTATTACCTAAGTCAAGAGTTGATTACCTAACTCCCACCAGTACCAGTGGGGGGTAAAAGCTCAATATGTGAGTTGGACTATTGCCAATAAGTGTATAACATTTTAAACGTTGAGCCATTCAACTAACAATTTAGAAGAAATGTCTTCTTTTATAACGAAATAGGAGTAAAAACTCCCATTTTACTGTTAGTAAAAGAAATATTTTTGTACCCGCATTGCGTAACCCAAAATCTCTATTGATAAGAGATAAGAGGCCTAAATAACGGGAAACGTCACGTGTAGCTGCAATATCTAATATTGACGGCCGCGTGGCGCAGTGGGTAGTGACCCTGCTTTCTGCATCCACGGCCGTGGGTTCGATTCCCACAACTGGATAATATTTGTGTGATGAGCATGGGTGTTTTCCAGTGTCTGTGTGTATTTATACATTATATAAGTATTTATATGTAGTATATAATTGTATATTAATATTATAATATCAACTATCTTAGCACCCATAACACAAGCTACTCTGTATGCTTACTTTGGGGCTAGATAGTGATGTGTATTGTTTAAGTATAATTATTATTATTATTATTTTATTAATCAACACAATATATATAGCCTCAAAAGCTCAACGGTAACAGCGATTGAACTCATCACCCGGGGGGTGGTGGTTCGATCCCCGCCCCGTTGGTCTATTGTTGTACCCACTCCTAGCACAGTCTTTCCTGACTAATTGGAGGAGAATGGGAATATTGGTCATATTATAAAAATATATGTCCTTTTAAAAAAAAAAAAATTGATTCAAGAATTTTTTTAAATTTCACCCAATTCCAAGGGGTGTGGGTTCAAATAAGATCTGGGGTATGCACCTCCAACTTTTCAGTTGTGTGCATTTTAAGAAAATTAAATATCACGAGTCTCAAACGGTGAAGGAAAAACATTATGAGGAAACCTGCATACCAGAGAATTTTCTCAATTCTCTGCGTGTGTGAAGTCTGCCAATCCGCGTTGGGCCAGCGTGGTGGACTATTGGTCTAACTCCTCTCACTCTTAATATGGGTTTATGATGATGATGATGATGATGACACTAACCCAAACCGGCTGCTGCCTTGTTCTTGTCATGCTGTTGCTGCAAATGCTTGTCGTTGTACACCTGGTGGTTGTGGATCAGCTCCACCTTCTCCACCCTCGGGGGCTGCTCCTCGAGCGGTTGCCGCTCTTGGTCCTGGAACACGACGACCAACAATTACAGATATGCTTCAGATAACATACAGTTGAAAATTATGAAAAACCCTGAAAAATTTTGATTACACTCTCGACCAAGTAAGTCATCAATATTCTCTTTCAGTGCGCTTTCATTTGAGACCCCATTCGAGTATATTTGCTGACATTCGGTTGTTCTTCCCCACTTTCATCCCCACAACTTTTAAACGGCTCAATCGATTTTCATCAAACATGTCTAAGAACACTCGCCCGAAAGTCAAGTTAATACAAAAAAACTCAATTGAAATCGCTTCATACGTTCGGGAGCATGGTGCCACAGACAGACAGGTCAAACTTATAACACCCCTCTTTTTGTTGTTTCCGTGGGAATACGGGGATATTAATATATATAGCCTAACCCCTCTCATTCTGAGAGGAGACTCGTGCTCAACACTATATGGGTTAATAATGAAGATGATATCAAATGACAGCAACTATTTCAATTTGGCTCCGCCACAAGACTCGCATCGTCACTCCTTTTATCAGCTTCACCCACAGATTAAGGCAGATAGAGCGCACGGTACAACGGTGTCGTAGCAGCTCCAAATACAAATTTCAAAAAACTAATACATTCCCGAGTCAGTACGACACGAAGCGTCGCATCAGTAACCAAGAAAAATGGCGTCTTATGTTTGTAAATATTTTAAAAATTGATCACAAAAACTAATAAAGAAATAGAGTATTTTTTTATTGGTTATTGATTAATTAATTATTGATTATTATATTAATTTACGTAATTGTTGTTAGTGTTAAATTTTGAAAAAAGTTTGTTTATGCGGATGCCAAGGAGACGCGTGACGTTTGTTTTTTATGGTTTTCAACGACTTCAGCACGCTGCTTCAGACTCTGTATGATCTTAACCTTCACCTAGACCTTCGTTTCGCTACGAGGTGCATCATTCAGTGAATACTCAATACTTACAGCGTTCCCGTTGTGATGGGAGGAGTCGTCGTGCGGCGGCGGCGTGGAATGGCACCTCGCACCAGCTACCGCCGCACCCAGCGTCGGCCAATCACCCGTGTCTGTGAAGTCTGAACCCTGAGGACAAAGAGAGAGTCAGGTTAACTGGATGCCCCACAGAACAGACAACTGACACTTTTAGCAATAGAAGTAGCAAGGGGGCGTGGCCCGCGTACACCCGGGTGTGCGGAACAACGCAAGCGTGTCTGCGCATGTACTGGCAGTCTTGTTTTGTTCTGTGACAAAAGGAATAAATAATATTCAACTGTAAAGTAAGCCCATATTCAGCTAAGCTCGAGTCTTCTATCAAAGAATGAGAGGGGAGGGAGAGTCCACCACGCTGCGCCCAATGCGGATTGGCCACTAATGCACAATTCTTTCAATTCCATATAAATTCGCGTTTACGTCAACGTCATAGTAAAAGCGAGCGTAATTAATAATTTCATGACATTCACGGGTTTTTCAAAATTTTTTTTTTTTGTTTTACCTGTCCATCCTGTTCCACTCTGGCCCAGCTTTTCCTGGCTCTGGCTTTCCGTCTGGTCGCCACGCCTGCCGTCATAATCACCCCTTTTTCCCCACTGGCAACACTTTCACTTATAACATCGTTCTTTTCATGTAGCAACACTATTTTTACGTCCTGTATTATGGCGAAACCCTGATCGTATTTTTATAACGACATAATTTTTTTTTAGAGTACACTTCGATTGTCCGCGTCTTTAAATCCAATAATATAATTTTAGTATGGCAATAGTTTTTCACAATGCACTGAGTTATTGATATGGATTGTATTTGTTTTGAATCGGCAACTTTTTGGATACTCTGTTTTTAACCGACTTCAAAAAAAGAAGGAGGTTATCAATTCGTCGGAATCTTTTTTTTTATGTATGTTCACCGATTACTCGAAGACGCCTGAACCGATATCAAAAATTATTTTTTTGTTTGAAAGGGTTTGTTTTCCAATTGGTCCCATAGTAATCTGATGATGGGATCCTGGAGAAATCGAGGGGAACTTTCGAATATTATAGGGGCTACTAGCGCGTTTATTAATGGTTTCTAAAGTATTTCAAAGCACGTTAATTTAATGAAGGTCTGGTGTCGTTCTGATGATGGAGCCGAAACAGAGATGAGGGAACTCCTCAACGGTTTACAGTAGCTGCCTTGTGTTTGGGCTTGATTAATTTGTATTGATGAGAACTTTACAGCAAAAGAGTGAGTTTTGCAGCAAAATAATCATCAAACAATTTATCTACGCTTTTTTTCTTAAGTATTGTCCTTTCCGTGATACAACGGCTCAAAGAATTGTAAAAATTATTTTATTTAATACATTAAAAATGGAGGACAAAATGTTTTTAACGGCGAGCTAGGCTCAAAAAGGACTCGTCTGAGGCCTTCCAATCAATATTACCCGGCATCAGCTTTAACACCGGACGAGATGAACGTACTATTAATACAGTGACATATAAAGAAATATCGGGCACATAATCATGTAAATTGTGGTGACATTTAGATGTAGCAGGAAGGATATATACCGGTTTTTTATTATTAAAATTTATTGGGAGTTTCGATTTCGTTTCGATATTACCGGTTTTGTTGTCGACTATAGGGCATGGTAATGGTCTGGTATATTTTTTACTTATTCTTTTTTTTTAAAGAATATTTGCTACTAGCGGACGCCCGCGACTTCGTCCGCCCTTAGACCTCTTTAATCCAGCCCTTACAGTAGTAAAAATGGAGTAATTTCTCCCGTTTTCCTAAAATTTCCCTTCACTGCTCTGCTCCTATTGATCGTAGCGTGATGAAAAGTATGTAACAGTACCAAGTTTCGTTAAAATCCCTTCGAGTAGTTTTTGTTTCTATAACGAACATATAGACAGACAGACATAAATTTTACTGATTGCATTTTTGGCATCAGTATCGACCACTAATCACCCCCTGATAGTTATTTTGGAAATATATATCATGTACAGAAGTGACCTCTCTACAGATTTATTATAAGACAGTATAGATTACATTCAAAGGAGAAACCCAGTCCCCATACAAATTCGGGCCCAAATCATACAAAAGATACATAGCTGATTTTTGGCCATAAATTAGGACAATTAAGTATAACTAACGAGGCCAATTTTTGAAGAAATCTATATTTGCCTAATCAGTTAAATTACTTATTACGGGTGGGCAATAATAATAATAATAAAGAGGTAACTATAGCTTGGCAACTTCGTTCGTAACACTCCCGATAATCCGCGCGGGCCGGGGGGGCGTGTAGCGATGAATGAAAAACTCACGACTGATGCACGTCACTTCCCTGTACGCACGATTTCACACCCACGCAGCCTTGCCCCCCGGCAATCGCATATCATGAGAGTGTCAACAACGAACTTACTAGACTATACAGTTCGTTTCATGTAGGATGGTGTGGGTGACAGTTCGTTTCACTCTTGAAAGCTTGCCGCGATTCACGATAATATAGTACGTATTATGTGTCATAAGGCAACTGTCACCGTAACCATGCTATCTGAAAAACACGTTAATTATATTTTTATTACTATAGAAATTGATCAATTATTAAATAATTAATCATCAAAACCATCAAAAACTAATTAACAAGTTGTTGTCAAGGAAAACAAAAGGGCGACGAGAGCATATCTATATTTCTTTACTCTAGCATAGCATTGGTACTAATTATTTTCGACTGTATTATAACTAGCGGACGCCCGCGACTTCGTCCGCGTGGAAATCATTGTAAACTTTAAACTCCTGTTTCACCATTTTAGGGGATGAATTTTGACCTATAAAGAAAACCTCAATAGGGATGATGACAGTTTTTTAAATTATATATAAATTAAGAGTATACTAATAGCAAAGCAATTTTGTAAAAGTAACAGGGTATCTGCGATCATTACTTTCGGAGCTACAGGGATTTAAAGGGTCAGAATTGCGGCGCTGCCGCGGATCCCAGAAGAACGCTCCATACGAAATAGCACGATTTAGTGACGTCGTTGGCTCGCTGATCATTAGGTTTGTATGGGCGTTCAAACAAAATTACTAATATCTTTGTTATTTGTGCGTTTATGTTTATAGTTCATTTAATAAAAAATGTCACATTTAATGTAAGGAAGCTAAAACTGTATGAATTTTCATCTAATTACGATAAAAAAAATTTAATATATTTTGAAATTTTATAATCTTATTTATTTTGCAAATATCCAGACAATCTTTGCTTTTTATGTATAAATCAGTTAACATTGACCTTATTTACCCGAATGTATCATAAAAATCAATATATTCAAACCTAGTCATCATCCCCATTGGCCCAGCCCTGGCAACAAACGTTCTACGTCTTGCCACATATACAACACACCAGTTATGTTAGTATACAAGAAAATCATTTAAAATTTCACATGTTTCACGCTTTAGACCTTGAGATATAATTGTAATATTTAGGTATTATTATCAGTCACACTCGCGCGTTATCAACACACCAGTCACCACATATGTATATTTCACGGGTTTTAAGAATACATTATACTATGCATACTGTTCTCTGTATGTTAGTCAGTTGTTGTGTTGAGAAATTTCAAGAGTATAAAAATTCAAAATTCATTTATTAATCAATTAGGCTTCGTTCACAAGCACTTTTGAAACGTCAAGTTATTTCATAATTTAATTTAATGGTGGTAATTATAGTCGAAAACTTAAATTAAAGTTACGTGGGTTCCAAATGCGCCTTGGTCCAAGAAGAGCCCACAACAAACTCAGCCGAGTATACTTTAATACTTTGTTAGTTCAGTGATTAACTTATGTGGCTTTGATTATGGATTGGATGGATTACGATCCTGGGACGGGCTTTGAAAGAACTGAACTTTCAGCTAAAATTCTCAGCCCGGACTTTAAAAGTTGGTGCTCTTATCACACTTCACACTAATATTATCACACTCACACTAATATTATAAAGGCGAAAGTTTGTGTGTAAATGTGTAAGTATGTTTGTTCCTACTTTACGCTGCGGTTACTGAAGCGATTTGCCTGAAATTTGGAATGGAAATGGATTTTACTCTGGATTAACACATAGGCTACTTTTCATCCCGGAAAAATCCATGGTTCCCGCGGGATTTCTGAAAAACTGAATTCCACGCGGACGAAGTCGCGTGCACCGGCTAGTAATCAATAAAATGTGATATTAATCGTTAAACTATTTATTTTTGCAAAAAATATATAACAAAATTAAAAATTTTGCAAAACTGCCAAAGGACATGAAATTAATAATTAATTACACTCTCGATCAAGTCATCAATATTCTCTTAGCGCTGTTATTTGAGACTACACTTGAGTTAATTTGCCGACATTCGGTTATTCTTCCCCACTTTAACCCCCAAGAACTTTTAAACGACTCAACCTATATTCATTAAACGTGTGTTTAATGAAAATACATTAAATGTAAGAACACTCGCACATAAATCACCTTTCATACAAAACAAACTAGATTGAAATCGCTTCTTCCGTTCAGGAGCTATGGCGCAAAGACAGACAGACAGACACGTCAAACTTATAACACCCCTCTTGTCGGGGGTTATTAAAGGTAGACCGCTACTAGACTAGAGCTTCGTGGTCACGTCATTTGACGTCAGATCATAGAATCAGGAGAGACTAGAAGTCATTCAATAACCTTGTATAAAGGTAGACCGCTACTAGACACCTTCGTGGTCACGTCATTTGACGTCAGATCATAGAATCAGGAGAGACTAGAAGTCGTTCAATAACCTTGTATAAAGGTAGACAGCATTAAGACACCGTCGTGGTCACGTCATTTGGCGTCAGATCAGAGAATCAGGAGAGACTAGAAGTCGTTCAATAACCTTTTATAAAGATAGACAGCTACTAGACACAATTGTGGTCACGTCATTTTACGTCAGGTCATAGAATCAGGAGAGACTAGAAGTCGTTCAATAACCTTGTATAAAGGTAGACCGCTACTAGACACCTTCGTGGTCACGTCATTTTACGTCAGGTCATAGAATCAGGAGAGACTAGAAGTCGTTTAATAACCTTGTATAAAGGTAGACCGCTATAAGACACCGTCGTGGTCACGTCATTTGGCGTCAGATCAGAGAATCAGGAGAGACTAGAAGTCGTTCAATAACCTTGTATAAAGGTAGACAGCTATAAGACACCGTCGTGGTCACGTCATTTGGCGTCAGATCAGAGAATCAGGAGAGACTAGAAGTCGTTCAATAACCTTGTATAAAGGTAGACAGCTATAAGACGCCATCGTGGTCACGTCATTTGGCGTCAGATCAGAGAATCAGGAGAGACTGGAAGTCGTTCAATAACCTTGTATAAAGGTAGACAGCTATAAGACGCCATCGTGGTCACGTCATTTGGCGTCAGATCAGAGAATCAGGAGAGACTGGAAGTCATTCAATAACCTTTTATAAAGGTAGACAGATACTAGACACCATTGTGGTCACGTCATTTTACGTCAGGTCAGAGGACACTCGTAGAAAGAATGTTTCTACAGCTAACTTAAAAAAAAAACTAAAACGAGGTCATTACCTGTGACATAACCGCACGTCAATCGCAAATGTGAAAGGTAAATGTACATAACGTGTTGTGGCGCGATAACGTCCAACGGTCGGATCGAATGCTAACTACCCGTGCGCGTTAACTTGACACCTGTGTACCTAGTGGAAGTTTTCAATATTTTCATACTGTTACTGTCGCGTTGACGTAAACGCGAATTTATATGGAATTGAAACAGTTGTGCAGTACTGCACTGTTTAAATTTTTTAGAAATTCGCGTTTACGTTAACGCGATAGTAACAGTATGAAACGTCCACTAGGCCCTCTGATTGTCTAGTGGCAGTTTTCATTCTGTGACAGTCGCGTAACGTAAACGCGAATTTCTATAGAATTGATACAGCGCCGTCTAGTGTCACTACTGCACAACTGTTTTTAATTCCATATAAAATCACGTTTACGTTAACGCGATAGTAACAGTAAGAAAATATTGAAAATTGCCACTAGGCACACTGAGTGTCTAGTGGCAGTTTTTAAGCTGTGACGGTCGCGTAACGTAAACGCGAATTTCTAAGGAATTGAAACAGCGCCATCTAGTGGCACTACTGCACAACTGTTTCAATTCCTTAGAAATTCTAGTTTACGTTTACGCGATAGTAACAGTATGAAAACATTGAAAACTGCCACTAGGCACTCAGTGTGCATATAGTGGGAGTTTTCAATATTTTCATACTGTTACTATAGCGTTGACGTAAACGTCACGTTGACATAAATTCACTATTTTTGACATATGCTAGTTGACATATACAGGACATTGTGGCTGTTAAGTTGGATAACTATTAATTGAGCAACAATAAAAAAAACAGCTGGTTAGTAACATACCATCTCGTACCGACGCTCAAATATTTTCATTACCTGGCAACCCAGTTACCTACCAGAATTAAGAATTTTAGTAAATACAAAAGTTATCTCGCGTCTCATCAAGATGAAGCTACTTACGGAAAATAGGGATGATGACAGTTTTTCAAATTGTATTTAAATTAAGAGTATGCTAAAAGTAAAGCAATTTTGTAAAAGGAACAGGGTATCTGCGATCATTACTTTCGGAGCTACAGCGATTTAAAGGGTCAGGTTTGCGACGCTGCCGCGGATCCCTGAAAAACACCCCATACAAAATGGTACGAAGTAATGACGTCGTAAGTAATGTAATGATCGTTCGATTTGAATGGACAGTCAAACAAAATTACTAATATCTTTGTTATTTGTGCGTTTGTTTATAGTTCACATATTGAAAAATGTCACATTTAATGTAAAGAAACTAAAACTGTATGAATTATAATTTATTTAATTAAATTAAAAATACGATAAAAGATTTTTAATAGATTTTGAACTTTTATAATCTCATTTATTTTGCAAATATCCAGACAATCTTTGTTTTTTATGTATAAATTAGTTAACATTGACCTTATTTACCCGAATGTATCATAATAAAAATCAATATATTCAAATCTAGTCATCATCCCCATTAACTTAATAGAAATTGGCTAATGAAAGTATAGATTGAAATCGCTCTCCAACTACAAAAAAAATCAGAGTAAATCCTCAAAATTATAGAGCAAATATTGGAATAACTGAGTTTAATAGTTATAGTATAGCTAGTAATGTATTCACAAACAAAAATCAATTTAAACAAATAATAAAAACGCAAATATTTTTAATTTGTTATAATGTTTTTTTTAATATGGCGGGCGATTTCAGTCTCTACTCCACAATGTAAAATGAAAAAAAAAATGCTCCACAGATCCTAGATTACACGTAACATATTTATAGTACAAAATAATCATTTCACATCCATACAAACACAATACAAACATCATTCGAGCCGGTCGTCAAGTAAATCCGCACGATCTATACAATGTAGGTATAATCAAGTGGCGACCTTGGCGGCAGAGCGAGAGGTCGGTCGGCGCGAGCGGGACGGCGAGAGCGGCGTAGTCTGGCGATACAACGTGGTCGCCACGCGGAGTTGTGCGCGAATTTGGAGGTTATCTTTTAATACTTCGAAGTTTTTACTTTAATTGAAATTGAACAAAAATAAGTTTAAAAACTATAAACCGTAATATATATATATATATATATATATATACATATATATATATTTATTCTTTACAAGTTAGCCCTTGACTACAGTCTCACGTGATGGTAAGCGATCTAAGATGGAAGCGGGCTAACTTGTTAGAAAATCCACACTTTTTTCGGTTTTTACACGGCATCGTACCGGAACGCTAAATAGCTTAGCGTTACGTCTACGCTGGTAGGGTGGTAACTAGCCACGGCTGAAGCCTCCCACAAGCTAAACCTGGACCAATTAAAAAATCCTCAATCGGCCCAGCTGTATAAATATAAAATTGAAAATTTTGGTAAACCCCCGAATGTCATGAAATTATTAATTACACTCTCGATCAAGTCATCAATATTCTCTTTCAGTGCGCTTTCATTTGAGACCGCACTCGAGTATATTTGCCGACATTCGGTTGTTCTTCCCCACTTTAACCCCCACAACTTTAAAACGGCTCAACCGATTTTCATCAAACATGTCTAAGAACACTCGCACATCGTTCGTTATCAACCCATATACGGCTCACTGCTGAGCTCGAGTCTCCTCTCAGAACGAGAAGGGTTAGGCCAATAGTCCACCACGCTGGCCCAATGCGGATTGGCAAAATTGTTGTCGCTAGGAGGAAGCTTATTTTGACGGCCTCCGTGACGCAGTAATATGGGGCAGTTGATTTACATTACGATTTACGGAGTAAGATGGAAAATTAAAAAAAAAAAAGAACTGAAAACTTCATCATGTGATACATCAAATAAAAGATCTTGATAAGAGCATTTTAAAAATATTTTTGTTAAATTTTTTAAAATAAATAGCTTGCAAGTTATTTTTTTTAATGACTGGTGTTTAGATATCTATAGTCTATGCATATTTAAAAATCTTAAAATAACCTAATAATGATAAACCACTATAAACTATGGTGCGAATGTCATTGACCATCGAAACATTGCATCATCGAATATTGGATGGAAAAAAAACACCTAAACGAATCAAAAAAAAATTGAAATCGAAGAAGCCCGTGTAAAAAGTGCAAATTCTATGTAATTTGATGTTCTTTTTACAAAGATATCTAAAAGTATTCAGTGATAGATAGGACAAAGAAAAAAAAATGTAGCTACTTTTCGAAGTATTTTTGGATTTGGATGTAAGTGGTGCTACCATGAGACCGAGTAAAGAGAAATAGACAAAATGTCGTCCAACGTCAGCGGAGTTGTCCCAGTTCCATCTCATTCGTCCCAAAACAATGAAAGAGATAGCGACATTTCTGGTTGCACCGCTGTTAGTTAGTTGTCTATTTCATCGTTGGTCGCACGTATGCCATCAATCCTACTGTATGATATCCACCAGTAGGAACCGGATGACATTAATTAGCTACATAGAATCTCAATTACGTTTATTACATGTTTATTTAGCAAACGTCAAAGATAGTGAATAGGCCAACTAAACCTTTAACTGTAAGTAGAACTGTTTAGTTCTGTCTGTGTGTAGGCAAAACTGAGAAGATAATGCCTAGTGGGAGTTTTCAATGTTTTCATACTGTGACTATCGCGTAAACGTAAACGTAAATTTCTAAGGAATTGAAACTGCGCCATCTAGTGGCACTGTTTCAGTGCCTAGAAATTCACGTTTACATTTACACGATTGTCACAGTATGAAAACATTGAAAAGTCCCACTTAGGCACTCTGTACAGTTTTCTCTAATATTTTTTATCGAAATTTCGATTAGATAAAACTGTACCGTTAATACTGAAGGTCTGTAGACCGCATAAAACTAAAGCCAAACAGACTTTCAAAAATAGAGAACAGCAATATAAGGTAAACAATTGTAGAACCATCCCAGACATTCCTCAAGTTTCGAACAGTGGAATTCGTTGACATTGTAGGGGCACCCCCAGGGGATCATTCAGTTGCTGAGTGTCAAATTTAACCTAGCTATTTGTTTGAGAATTAGACACTCAGCGGGTGAATGATCCCCTGGAGGAGTCCCTGCAACATCTATGTATTCCACTTTAAGACCCTATCGAAAATGAATTTAATATTCAATCGTGTTCGTACAAACTGCTTACCCTAAACGTAAGTCTTATGCACGCCATTAAGTGGGCATGAAGTAAGGCAGGAGCTATTTCTATCGACTATTGTAGCATTGTACAGTGCAGCGTCACGCTCGGTTGGAGCGACGTAATAATAATGTTTACATTTCATAAATAATAACCAACTTCCATATTGTTAGACGATTCACATCATTTATACAACATAGTGACGTGCACAAAGTCTATAACTAGGGTAGGCTAACAAACTGAGAGAGCCGTGATAGCCCAGTGGACCTCTGCCATCGATTTCGGAGGGTGTAGGTTGGAATCCGGTCTAGGGCATGTACCTTGAACTTTTCAGTTATGTGCATTTTAAGAAATTAAATATTGCGTCTCAAACGGTAAACTGTTGGCGGTAAACTTTACCGCTAAGCGATTTAGCGTTCCGGTACGATGTCGTGTAGAAACCGAAAGGGGTGAAGATTATCATCTTCCTCCTAACAAGTTAGCCCGCTTCTATTTTAGATTGCATCATCACTTATTAATTTATATTAATAAAAAAAAAGCTTTTACTACCTACTAATCCTTGCTACTGTAAGTAATATTATAAATAAATGAGTTCATTTGTTGACTTTTAACTAAAAATTCTTTCAAAAATTTAAAGCTGCATTATCAGCGAGTAGCACAGGCTTTATTTTATCTCTGTATTCCCACGGTTATGGGAAATACGCAGAATAAACCGCGGAAGTGATAAAATAAAATGCAATTTTATTATTTTTGAAAAAGCCCTGATCAAATAGCCTTTCTAACACTTCAGCGATTAAATTTAATCTCTATGGTATCTTACTTTGCTATCACGTTTTCGAGAACGTTTCTGTTTTGCACAAAATCATTTATTTTTTACGTACAGACCAATCAGCAAAATATTCATGGTTTGGTAAATAAAAAGTAACCATAAACGTAATAAAACGAGAGGTTTTAGTAATTCAATACAAAAAAAAAACAATAAAATCTATTTATAATATTAAGTACTAGCTGATGCCGCGCGGTTTCACCCGCGGGGTTTCCGTTCCCGTAGGAATATGGGGATAAAATATAGCCTATAGCCTTCCTCGATAAATGGGCTATCTAAAACTGAAAGAATTTTTCAAATCGGACCAGTAGTTCCTGAGATTAGCGCGTTCAAACAAACAAATAAACTATTCAGCTTTATAATATTAGTATAGATTGAAATGTCTGTCTGTGTTTTCTCAAGTGCTAAAAGTTATTTACACATGACTAAAACACAAACAATCTATTTTAAAAATTTTGTCTGTCTGTTTCTCCAGACTAACCTATGAATTTTTTTCAAATCGGACCAGTAGTTCCTAAGATTAGCGCGTTCAATCAATCAAACAAACAAACAAAGTCTTTAGCTTTATAATAATACTTATAGATATTATATATATGTAATATATATATATATATATATATATATAATCTTCTCTACTATATAAAAATAAGTCGGGTTTTCCTTCCTGACGCTATAACTCCAGAACGCACGAACCAATTTCCACGGGTTTGCATTCGTTGGAAAGGTCTCGGGCTCCGTGAGGTTTATAGCACAGAAAATTCAGAAAAAGGTAGGGGTAGGGTAGGGGCAGGGTAGGGGTAATGTAGGGGTAGGGCACGGGTAGGGTACATCGAGTTTCACGCGGACGAAGTCGCGGGCGTCCGCTAGTAATCTATACTTATAGATAGATAACTGTTTCTCGGAATCCGGAGCTGCTAGTACTGTCCCCTGTCTCATAAATCTCATAAAACTCATAAATAACACTAATCGACATACCGCAGATACAAAACATTATTATGTAACAGTTTTATTGTATTAGATTATGTATTGTATATCTAGGTGTGTGTGTTCTGATGATAAGTGTTACATGACGCAATCCGCGAAAATGCCGTAGGTAGCAGGGTTGCCAACAGTTGTTCAGAAAAATATAATATTTTTAGCAATAATGCTAAAACTGTATACAATTTTAACTGCACAGATTTTTCTAATAGACCTCTTTAATCCGGGTCTATAAACTGCCTCCCTGGCAAATTTCAGCTTTGCACATCAAGCGGTTTTCGAGATTTTGTGATGACCTTTCTCATTTATAAATTACTAGCTGACGCCGCGCGGTTTTACCCGCGTGGTTCCCGGTCCCGTAGGAAATAGGAATATGGGGATAATATATAGCCTATAGCCTTCCTCGATAAATGGGCTATCTAACACAGAAAGAATGTTTCAAATAGGACCAGTAGTTTCTGAGATTAGCGCGTTCAATCAAACAAACAAACTCTTCAGCTTTATTATATTAGAATAGTATAGATGATTGTGCATAATTCTTGAAAAAAATTAGTGTTTTAAGAAATTTCAAAATTCAACCTCAAAACGCGGTTTGGGTTTTCCATTCTATTCGACTTTCCATACAAACTTTTAACTGCAATTTCACCCACTTCTCTTTTTATTTTAGGGATAAAGTGAAAAAGTCACAATTCATTTATTTCAAATAGGTTTAGTTTACAAGCTCTTTCGAAACGTCAGGTAATATTAAACTTAAGATAATGGTGATAATAATTATTCGAAAACTTAAAATTAAATTTACGAGGGTTCCAAATGCGCCTTGGTCCGAGAAGAGCCCACAACAAACTCAGCCAGGTTTATCCTTAAAAATAAAAAGTAGCCTATGTTCCGCTCCAAGGGCCCATTTATCATAATACCAAAATTAATCTTGATCGGTTCAGCATTTTAGCTGTGAAAAGGTAACAGACAGACAGACAGACTCACTTTCACATTTATAAATATTAGATGAATATAGTACGATTGGCAACCCTAGTAGGTAGGTACGTACATATGAAGGTCGCGGCAAATTGGTCACTATGTCTCTGATAGCGGGCGCCACTAGCTAATTATTGAGAGTTATTTACCTATATACTCTACTACTTTTTTACTATATTGTACTCGTGATAGCTCAGTGGATATGACCTCTGCCTCCGATTCCGGAGGGTGTGGGTTCAAATCCGGTCAGGGGCATGCACCTCCAACTTTTCAGTTGTGTGCATTTTAAGAAATTAAATATCACGTGTCTCAATCGGTGAAGGAAAACATCGTGAGGAAACCTGCATACCAGAGAATTATCTTAATTCTCTGCGTGTGTAGTCCGCCAATCCGCATTGGGCCAGCGTGGTGGACTATTGGCCTAACCCCTCTCATTCTGAGAGGAGACTCGAGCTCAGCAGTGAGCTGAATATGGGTTGAGAATGATGATTTACCTATATGATAACATGCTATGAATAAGATCGCGTCTATAGAACTCGGTCGCTTATTCTTTTTAGGGTCCCGCACGTCTAGATAAGAAACCGTACAAGTGCGATTGGAACTGGCCCATCGAGGGTTCCATACAAACAAATTCGCCCTAAATTAAAACCTCATCATGATAAGTGACGTATTAATTAAATTATATCTTTATCGTGGTTTCTGAATGAACCACGATAAAGAACTGTTTTTGAATCTGAAGTTTATGATTTCATCGGCTTGGGTTAATGCATCACTGTGTTGGCAACGTTTTCAAAGTAATCAGAAGGTAGCACATACGATATTATTTTTCCTTTATAAGTTTATTTTGTGATTTTGAAGTCGGTTGAATTTTATTGTTAAAAATATTTTATTTTTCTGTTTTTAGTGTCCTACGAGTAGCATAGTGAACGAAAGCGCAGTACGAGAAATTTCGTTATTTTAATTTTAACACAAAATTACTGAACCGATTTTCATGAAAATCAAATGGAACCAATCTGGAAGTATTTCTTCTCTTTCAAATTAAAAAAAAAATTCAAAATTGGTTCAGAAATTATGAAGCTATGAGGTAACAAACAATAAAAAAAAAGTTACATCGAGTGGCCTTTATGATTTTTTTTAACTCTCCTGCGTATCCTTACTCAGAAGTTTATATTTTTATTTGATACGGAACCCTAAAAGAAATTTTGCATTTCCAAGAAGGCATCTCCTGTAGTTATGTTTTATCGTTCGGCGGTAAATCCTACCTACTGATAAAGAGTAGAATACGCCTTTGTTACGAAAATCGTTACTAGTTGACTAATATGCTGTTTCTGACTGGCTTCCTATACAAAGAAAACTAAAATCCGTTTGATGCGATGCGTCCGACACGTACGATGCGGATATGTGGATCCATATGCTCACATTAACTCGTTCGCTGCGTGCGTTACGAGGTTTTTTGACCTCATACTAAAACTTTATGTGGTGCGGTACGAGGTTCATCGTAACTCTAGGAGACACTAAACTTACGAGGTCAATTGGGCTCGCACCGCAGCGAACGTATTAACTGTGCATTTCGATTCTAATATTAATTATTTCTAATTATCCCTACCTACGGAATCCTCGGTGGGCGAATCCGGCTCGCACTTGTCCTGTTTTTTTAACCCGATGAATTATTACTAAACAGCACGTTTTCAATATGAATCAAATGCGTGATATCACCACAAAAGACGGACGTGTGTGGTTTAGTAAACAACGTCTCAGTTAATGGAACCACGGCAACAGTTGACAATTGTATGTTTACACTCACCACTGAGTGTGTAAGTGTGACAAGGCTGATTATCTACGATTCATAGGAAAATTACATTTCATTAGCCCCGCGGTTTTACCCGCGTAGCGTCCGTTCCCGTAGGAATTCGGAGATAAAATATAGCATATGTAACTCGGCGAAGATGTCGATTTCTACTGGTGCAAGAATAGTAGTAAAAGGGTCTTAAATTGTTCATTAGCATTCTACTAGATTAAAAAATATATATTATTTAAACTAATAATTTTAAATTGTTCATTACGAATATTATTTATTTAAACGACAATATCGACATTAAAAATCTCGTCGTTTTATCGTGGTATGTTTTAATAGATATAAATATATAATTTTTAAATAAATATATAACTTTTATTAATTGATATCAACATATTTCGGACCCTTATTCAATGTCCTACACGAAATTTATATTTTTCATATTAAATTTGATATGAGTCAACTACCCTATTTTTAAAATCAGTCGAGTAAGTTTTTGAGCTAATTCGTAACAAAAAATTATATTTGATCTAACTACAAACAAACGTAGTTTGATCAGATAAAAAATATATATCTATGGCACAAACCTAATCCATCCAAATAAGGAATCCTCTGCACACATATGTCTATGTATATATTGGTGGTTACCAAATATATATCACGCCAAATGCCACACATGTGACCGGTTTGAGTCCGTACCGACGGGTTTTAATACGAATATGTGAGAGCTAAAACTTTACTTATTGCCTTGGTGGACCAATGGTTGAGTTGTTTACGAGGTCCTAGATTTAACACTCCCGTGATATGCAGGCGACGGGGGGAAAGACTGCACGGGTGTGAAATCGTGCGTGCGAGGAAGGGATCAGTCGTCGGTATTTCATTCATCGCTACCCCCCTCCCGGCCCGCGCGGCCCATCTGGAGTGTCACAAATGAAGTTGTCTAGCTATATTATCCACCATGCCCCCCCCACTACAGATAGGCGAGCTGATGCGGTTACAGACCTGCAGTTTTAACTGTACAGTCGAACTGTACAGTTAAAACGTCCGTGAACATAGAACTGTACCGTTTTGACTGTACAATTTATTTTTAACCGACTTCAAAAAAAGGAGGAGGTTTCTCAGTTCGACCGTATATCTATATTAATATTATAAATCTGAAGAGTTTGTTTGTTTGTTTGTTTGATTGATTGAACGCGCTAATCTAAGGAACTACCTACTGGTCCGATTTGAAAAATTCTTTCAGTGTTAGATAGCCCATTTATCGAGGAAGGCTATAGGCTATATATTATCCCCATAATTATACGGGAACGGGAACCACGCGCGTGAAACCGCGCGGCGTCAGCTAGTAGTCTAATGAAATTTCGATTACATTTTAGATAGCGGACAGGCTATTTGAAATGCACCCCTATGATAAGGGTATCAAGCGTGTTTTTTTAAACTATTCATGTTATTAATCCCGAAAATATCCATGTTTCACCAGGAATTTGTGAAAAAGTAATATTTACGCGAAGTCGCGGGCGTCCACTAGTGCATAAATATAAGATGTATCTTGTGTATGGTGCAACGATTTTGTAACGCAACACTAATTTTAATAAAATATTTCTTGCGTCAACTTTGCGTAATTTATCATTTGATAAAATATACGAAATGACCTTTCGCAATACACTCCGCGGTCTCTTTCCAACTCATATACTAATGTACTATCATCATCATCACATCAGCCGATGGAGTCCACTGCAGGACATAGGCCTTTTGTAGGCACTTCCAAACATCACGATACTGAGCCACCAGCGAATACCTGCGACTCGCTTGATGTCGTCAGTCGACCAACACTGCGCTTACTAGTGCGGGGTCGCCATTCCAGCACCTTGGGACCTTAACGGCCATCGGCTCTTCGAACTATGTGCCCATTGCCACTTCCGCTTCGCGACTCGCTGAGCTATGTGACTTTGGTTCTTCTGCGGATCTCCTCATTTCTGATTCGATCACGCAGAGATACTCCTAACATAGCTCGTTCCATCGCCCGCTGTGTGACTCTGAGCCTTCTTATGAGGCCCATAGTTAGCGACCTACTACTACTAATGTACTATACCTTCGGAATAACCCAAAACTACATTTATGTTTTTTCAAAATAGGCTCGTTGACCCTTTTTTTTTTAAATGGTTTAAAATTGTTCAATATCGTTCTACTAGATTGAAAAAAAAAAATATCGTATTTTTTTGGAGACGTGATTACATGAAAATTTTAATTTTTAAATATTTTTTACTATCTGTCGGTCATTGTGGTCTATATTTCAGATTTTCAGCAGAATTTTCAACATCGGTCCAGTAGTTTCGAAGCCTATATGTAACAAACAATCAATCAAATCTTTCCTATTTACCTAAAATATGAAATAAGTTTAGATTTAAATATACATACAGACAGACGCGACAAAGGACTTTACTATTAAATAATACAGAGTACTTTTTTTAAATAATATGTATACACTAGCGGACGCCCGCGACTACGTCCGCGTGGAAGTCAATGTAAACCTTCAACCCCTATTTCACCACTTGATGGTTTGAATTTTAAAAATTCTTGAATCACGTTATATTTCTTATTTTTTTTATGATTTATGACCAAATTTTTAAAACTGTAACTCTAAAAATGACGGACTTTCTATGCAAACTTTCAACCCCTATTTCATCCCTTTGGGGGTAGATTTGATCCTTTCTTAGCGGATGCCTACGTCATAACATCTACCTGCACGCCAAATGTCAGCCCGATCCGTCCAGTGGTTTGTGCTGTGCGTCGATAGATCACTATGTCAGTCAGTCCTTTGAGTTTTATATATTTAAATTTGCATGTGTAATTAAAAAGCCTAATAACACCGAAAAAGGTTGCCTACCCCTGCCATAAGCCTACGACATCAAGTTGAAAAAAACCCAGCTTAAATACTTAAGGTTGATAACAACTGTCCATTATAACAATGAAGCAGCTATTTTGTGTTTTACAATCTCGATTTCAATGAAATTATCAGCAGGTATTTTAAAAGCGTGGCTTTTTTTATTTATATTTCGCACTGTTTGCAATTGATTCTTTTTAGGGTTCCGTATAGCAAAAAAAGGAACCACTTTCCGGATATTGTTAGGCATTTTGGGTGACTCTTTTATATTTTAATATATATATTAAAAGGTCATATTCCTACTTCAGAAAAGAAAAAAAAAAACCGTCAGCTTATATGATCGCTTTTCATTTGTCTATCTCGACAACGCGTGATTCAGGTTACAGTACCTAGAAAGCTGCGACAAAGTCAAACTTTCAAGATAACGTAAAAAATTAACGACTATTTACTCCACAGAAAACCACGTATATTTTGTCAAATTTTTTAAGGTATTTTTCGTTGACATAGAACTATGAAATTTATGAATAATAAGTCTTATATTACAAGTATGAAAACACCTGTCTGACTGACGAAACTATACATTTGCAAATAAATAATGAAAAAATTGACAAAAATATACATTTCTTATCAACTTAGGAGAAGGCATTTGCATATAAATATCAATGACGAGCGGACCCGGTCAAGCTTCGCTTTGACTTACTGCACTTATTCCCTACCCCTACCCTAGATCACGTTTAATAGTCAAGGGGTAGTAAGCCCGAGATAATTTTTTTTTTTTTATTCTTTACAAGTTAGCCCTTGACTACAATCTCACCTGATGGTAAGTGATGATGCAGTCTAAGATGGAAGCGGGCTAACTTGTTAGGAGGTGGATGAAAATCCCCACCCCTTTTCGGTTTCTACCCGACATCGTACTGGAACGCTAAATCGCTTGACGGTACGTCTTTGTCGGTAGGGTGGTAACTAGCCACGGCCGAAGCCTCCCACCAGCCAGACCTGGACAAATTGAGAAAATCTCAATCTGCCCAGCCGGGGATCAAACCCAGGACCTCCGTCTTGTAAATCCACCGCGCATACCACTGCGCCACGGAGGCCGTCAATCAATTATTAATCGACGTTATGCAAATATGCATCTAAAAAGTACTGAACCCGTGACGGGCAGTCCTACTCGCACTTGCCCAGTTTCTGTTTGTAAGAATTGTTTTTCACAGTTTCATATTTCTTTTTACGCAACAAATAATGCCAAGTCACCGTGCTTCATTATAAAGACGTCAAAATGTTATATTTTTTGGAAACTTTTCTGTAATTTTGAGTACAGTAGGTATTTTTATTTTGCCATATTATAGACAGACAAGAAACAAAACTGCCTAGTTGATCAAATAGTTAGCCTATGCAATTTTGGATCATGAAAGAAAGAAAGAAAGAAAATGAGATATTAGTGTAAATAATACAAGTCTTCGATTCATTATCTTCTATATCTATACTTATAATAAATCTCTAGAGAGGTAAATTCTGTACATGAAATATATTTCCAAAATAACTATCAGGGGGTGATTAGTGGTCGATACTGATACCAAAAATGCAATCAGTAAAATTTTTGTTTGTCTGTCTGTATGTTCGTTATAGAAACAAAAACTACTTGACGGATTTTAACGAAATTATTCTTCATACTCCTGGGCAGGTTATAGTATACTTTTCATCACGCTACGATCAATAGGAGCAGAGCAGTGAAGGGAAATGTTGGGAAAACGGGAGAAGTTACTCCATTTTTACAGCGATACTACTGTAAGGACTGGATTAAAGAGGTCTAAGGGCGGATGAAGTCGCGAGCATCTGCTAGTGTCATATAAATGCGAAAGGTCAATCATCACACAATCTCGAAAACCCGCTTGATTATTTGGCAGGGAGGTAGTTTATAGTTAATAGGTATCCACTAAGAACGGATTCTGTGACAGGGCCGGATTAAAGAGGTCTAAGGGCGGACGTAGTCGCGGGCGTCCGCTTGTTTTAAATATAGTAACTGGACCAACCAGTTTAAAGACTTTAAAGTCTTTAACACGTTCGCTGCGTCACTGATTTTTCAGTACTTTACCAATACAATACGAGGTTTTTTGACCTCGTACTAAAACTTTTGTGGCGTGGTGCGAGGTTAATTGACCTCGTACTGTGCAACACGAGGTTAATTGACCTCGTACCGTGCAATACGGGGTTTTTTGACCTCGCACTAAAACTGTGGTGTGGTACGAGGTTAATTGACCTCGTACCGCAGTGAACGTGTTAAAACAGTGTCACTCGTATCGCCTCAGGACAAGTAAAGCAAAAGTTATTTCGATATTTAAAATGCGATTAAAATCAAGGATATTGCCGCCCAGAGACAATCCGTTTTTTTTTTCATTATCTTATAAAACAGGTTTTACACAGACAAGACTAAATTATTACATCGGACTTCGGAAAAACGGTGAAAGGACCTTGGGTTTTTGCTCAAGTGTTATTAATTATCATGTTTCTTCTATTTAAAATTAAATATTTATTGTGGTTGACATTTTGATTTAAATTTTTAAGCGAGCATATCTTGTAGTAATATTTTAATGAGGTAAAGTTTGTGGTATGGAATGTGAATCACTGAATATACAGTTTCTGGTATTGAATGGGGTGATCACTGGATCTACTGGACCGATTTGAAAAAATCTTTCACCGTTGGGAAGCTACACTATCCCCGAGTGCTATAGGCTATATTTTATACCCCGTATTCCTACGGGAACGGGAACTACGAGGGTGAAACCGCGCGGCGTATGCTTGTAATATTATAAAGAGGTAAAAGTTTGTGGTGTTGTTAAGGATAAATAAATATAAATTCAAATTTATTTCAATTAGGCTTAGTTTACAAGCACTTTTGAAAAGTCAAGTTATGGTGGTAATTTAAAATTAAAGTTACGAGGGTCCCAAACGCGCCTCGGTCGGAGAAGAGCCCACAACAAACTCAGCCAAGTTAATAATAATTATCTGAATCTACTGAACCGATTTGGAAAATTCTTTTACTACCAGAAAGCCACGTTATTTGCGAGTGTCATAGGGCTGCGCTGTACGCGGCTGTAACCGATTGGCGTCAGCTAGTACCATATATATATAAAGAAAGACATTTACATCTATTAGATAGCTTCCACACTTTTCTAAGTTGGTTAATAAACGCTATGCCGTTCGGCTTTGTAGGGTGGTAAAGTTTTAGGGTCGTAATCAAGGGTCGCACCCTTGTATATCGCGCTAAGATATTGCAAGGGCCACGTAAAAAGAACAATTGTGATTGTATTCGGATTGTGAGCTTGGAATTTATAAAATTAGCAAACAATATACAACTGTAGTGCATTATACAATTAACTAGTGCTTACTATCTATATCATTAATGTGTGAAGCGAAAACGTGCGTTTAATAAACTTAACCGAACGTTTTTATACACCTGTTTGAGAAAATTACGCGAACTTTAGAACGTGACAAGTCAAAATCTATTATAGATTTTGACTTGTCACGTTTTAGAAGGAAGAGGTGCATAAAATTATTTCACATTTTTTTTATTTTCCACTATCCAACGCCCCTTGGTTTCACTCGCATAGCTCCCGTTCCTGTAGAAATACCGAGATAAAAGCCTATATACAATAAAAGGCTGTGACACTCATAAGTAACGTGAGTGTTACAGGCTTTTATTTTATTTTTATTACTTAAATAGTTTTCAAAATAGATTCAATAAATCCAAATATTACACCCTAGAATACCACATCCTTTACCACTTTATAATATTCGTATGTATAGATAAAGTTCAAAATTATGCTCGGTGATGGGTTGTCACTATTGTTAAAGATTATTGAGAAATATGTATAAAGCCCGAGTGCACATTTTACATGGCACCATTTATATAGAAATATAAATATACCCTCGTCACATTGAAATGTATACGTAGGCATTTATATATAAATAAAATCGATTTAGATAGAACTTTGTAATAAAAATAGACGAATTTATAGAGATAGGATAAATATTATTTTTACATTATGAAACCGACGCGTTCAACGGTTTGCCTCTCACCAAGTGTCTGGTAGAGATCGCTTTAGCGATAAGACCGCCTTTACACACTATTGTTGAAATTTTTTTTTCTTGTATGTGTAAGACATATAACATATTATATATTATATGTACTTATATGTTTGTTTCCGTGAGTGTAAAATATTTTTTTTTAAATAAATAATTAAATATCCAAAGGTTGTCTGGCCAATATGGCTATCACACTAATCACACTAGTATATAAATGCGAAAGTTTGTGTGTAAGTGTGTATGTTTGTTCCTCCTTTACGCGACAACTTAAGCGATTCGGCTGAAATTTGGAAAGGAAATAGCTTTTACTCTGGATTAACACATAGGCTACTTTTCATCCCGGAAAAACCCATGGTTCCCGCGGGATTTGTGAAAAACTGAATTCCACGCGGGCGTCCGCTAGTTACAATTGCAAATACTTGTTTATTGTGATTTCTTCTATTTTCTTTGTTATTGTTTTTCTTTAAATATAAAAATAAATATTTTTACTAACACTAAAGTAGTACTTAGCCATTACACTTATAGCATAAAAAATCTATACTAATATTATAAAGCTGAAGAGTTTGTTTGTTTGTTTGATTGAACGCGCTAATCTCTGGAACTACTGGTCCGATTTGAAAAATTCTTTCAGTGTTAGATAGCCCATTTATCGAGGAAGGCTATAGGTTATATATTATCCCCGTATTCCAACGGGAACGGGAAACACGCGGGTGAAACCGCGCGGCGTCGGCTAGTAATCAATAAAATGAAAATATCACGAAGCATAAAAGCAAATAAAAAATACATTTTAATTGCATTCTTATCAACAAACAAACACGTTTCCAAACGTGGAATATTTGCGAAAATCTTACCACCGTAGCAAAACAAACCGTGAAAAACAAACTGCATTCCATAAACCGAAACAAATCTACCAACGCAAGTAATAATAATAACATAAATTAGGGATGATGACAGTTTTTTAAATTGTATATAAATTAAGAGTATGCTAATAGTAAAGCAATTTTGTAAAAGTAACAGGTTATCTGTGATCATTACTTTCGGAGCTACAGGGATTTAAAGGGTCCGATTTGCGGCGCTGCCGCGGATCCCTGAAAAACGCCCCATACAAAATGGTACGAACTAGTGACGTCGTTGGCTCGCTGATCGTTAGGTTTGTATGGGCGTTCAAACAAAATTACTAATATCTTTGTTATTTGTGCGTTTGTGTTTATAGTTCATTTATTAAAAAGTTACACATTTAATGTAAGGAAGCTAAAACTGTATGAATTTTCAATTAATTACGATAAAAGATTTTTAATAGATTTTGAAATTTTATAATCTCATTTATTTTGCAAATATCCAAACAATCTTCGCTTTTTATGAATAAATTAGTTAACATTGACCCAAATGTATCATAAAAATCAATATATTCACAACTAGTCATCATCCCCATTGAAAATTATGAAAAACCCCCGAAGGTCATGAAATTATTAATTACACTCTCGACCAAGTCATCTCATTCTCTTTCAGTGCGCTTTCATTTGAGACCCCACTCGAGTATATTTGCAGACATTCGGTTGTTCTTCCCCACTTTCACCCCCCACAACTTTTAAACGGCTCAACTGATTTTCGTCAAACAAGTCTAAGAACACTTTTTTTTATTCTCTACAAGTTAGCACTACAATCTTACCTGATGGTAAGTTAGTGATGATGCAATCTAAGGTGAAAGCGGGCTAACTTGTTAGGAGGAGGATGAAATCCACACTCCTTCCGATTTTTACACGACATCGTACCAGAACGCTAAATCGCTTGGCGGTACGTATTTGTCGGTAGGGTGGTAACAAGCCACGGCCGAAGCCTCCCACCAGCCAGACCTGGACCAATTAAGAAAACCTCAATCGGCCCAGCCGGGGATCGAACCCAGGACCTCCGACCTGAGTCACGTGAGTTTAGCCGTGTTTCATAACACTCACGATAGTTTAAATTCTAAAACTAGATGGATGCAGGCTAATTTAAATCTCGACAAAAAATCATGGTTTTCGCTAGATTTACGAAAAATAGAAATCTTATGCAAACAGAGCCGTGTGCGTCCGCTAGTAAAAAATAATATAGAATCGACATGATAAAATACCTAATTCTGTGGATAATGCACGTCACAGAAATAAAATTTATTGATAAAACAGCTTACACTCGTATTATTATAACTAGCGGACGCCCGCGACTTCGATCGCCTTTAGACCTCCTTAATCCGGCCCTGTCGCAAATTCCGTTCTTAGTGGACAACTACTAACTATAAACTAATTTTCATCTTTGTAAGTTTTTCTATATATTAAGATTTACTTGCCGACGCTCCGCGATTTCACTCGCGTAGTTCCCATTTCCGTGAAAATACGGGGATATAATAAAGTTCATGACACTCGCAAATAACGTGGCTTTTAGTGGTGAAAGAATTTTCAAAATCAAGAAAGTTCAGTAGATCCAGACATTACCTCCTACATCACCCAGAAACTTCATCTCTTTATGTACTCAGAGGCATAATATGACGCGAATGTATTAAAATGGGCGGATAATTGTGCCTCTGAGTATATTAGTATTGACAGGCGCGATGGCCGAGTAAGTTAGCCAATGCGGCTTCGAATCAAAATATCCTAGGTTTGAAATATATTGAGTTTTTCTTAGTAGGTAGATGACGCTCTTTTTAATTAACTACGCCATTACTACATATATTTATAGTGATCGTAATAAAGTCAAATATTATCGCAATAGACCCCCTTAACACGTATTGAAAGCAAAGGCTATACGCGCCATATCCCCTTCGCTATAACGAAAGGCCATTAAAAATATCATAAAATCATGAGCATTCATAATGTAGGTTTTAAATTCGAAATTCGAACAACATACGCGTGAAAAGAAAAAGAAAACGAAAAAAAAAACAAAACACTTCATACAGATAATTAATTTACCACAAGCAATAATCGAAATGAAAACACGACACTTAAAACACCCACGACTAGAGCACAGACAAACGTAGACGTTTTCAAATAGAGAACAGCCGATTTATTAGCATACTACGTATTTAAAATTTAAATTGTGTTCTAAAATTCCAAATTCGAAATAGCGCGGGAACCGCGTGCACCGAGCGCGCCGCTTAGCGTCCGACTGGCCTAGTCTAGTGATGGCCGAATGTCGATTGGTTGGGAGTACGTAGACGGAGAATAAGTTTTCATTTAGGCCGGCTACATATAGTAAGATTTTTCTGTCAAGACAATATTTGACCAATGCCAGAAGGCACTTTGATTGAATATAAAATAAGCTCCCCGACTGGCCTAGTGATGGCCGAATGTCGAATGGAGAATAAGTTTTCATTAAGGCCGGCTGCAATATAGTAAGATTTTTTTCTGACAGAAAATATGACACATGCCATATGACACTGATTGAAAATAAGCTCTCTGACTGGCCTAGTGATGGCCGAATGTCGATTGGTTGGGAGTATGTAGACGGAGAATAAGAGAAAATATTGTAAGATTTTTCTGTCAAGACAATATTTGACCCATGCCAGAAGATACTTTGATTGAATAAAAAATAAGCTCCCTGTTTAGCCTAGTGATGGTGGATTGTCAATTGGCTGCGAGTATGTGGACGGAAATTAAGTTTTCATTTAGGCCGGCCGCATATTGTAAGATATTTCTGTCAAAACATATCTGACGTATGTCAGAAGGCACTCTGCTCCTGCATTCTGTAAAGTTACAGCGATGTGACATCTCATGCTCATTTCCATGTCAACTTCGTTGTTAGTAACATTTTATTTCTGACATCTCATAATACATCTTATACTACGAATATTACATCGACGAGTATAAAATAGCGGAATGACACCTCTGATTGAAAATAAAGCTCTCTTTTGTTACGATGAGACGAAAGATAGAGCGATATTTTGGATATTCGATATTTAATTATCGACATTCATTTGTCTTTATCTCTTCTGGAGATATGTCGTGGTACGCATCAAAATTATTTTTTGATAGTGTTTAGCCTAGACCCTATCAAAAGTTCGCTTAAGAGTCCGAATTTACATAATGACGAAGAGGGCTGTAAAAGTAATATTATATGTATTATTCATATGATAAGTTGACGAATGATAGAAGCGATTGGAAGAGATTGACAAATTTTGAGACCCGCTTAATGATAATATCAAGGATATGATGGGCTCATAGATATAGCAAAAAACATAATAGCCTTCTAGGCGGGCGTCAGAAGTCTTCCATTAGAAAAATTCTTATATCTGTGTGGCGGGCCTTATTTTAGTTATGTACGCCGATTCGCTATTTCTAGACTTGTCTTATTTCCCATGCTGTCTCATTTATATGTTACCTCGACTGGAAAAATCTGTAGACTACTTTAAAATCGCGTTTCATTAAATTATACATTCCTGTTTTGTATTGAAACTTGGAAGTGGTTTTGTGGATTGTATAAAGTAAACCTTGCTTTATGTGTTCTGGTTATTTTAACTACAATACAAATAAAGAAAATAAAAAAAATGTGTGTCGAAAAAAAAATTCCATTCGTGCGCTCCGACGCACTTTACTCCTTCAGATCGACTGTCTAAATAGGTGTATGTTGTCCCGCAGTATACACTATGTACGTCTCAATGCTACGCCTAAAAAGTGAAAGGTGCGCAGAATAGGTTGCGCAGAAAAAAGCTGTCATTCGTTCATCGAATTTTATTGCCTATATTTTTTTCATAGCGGGGGCTGTATATTAATTTTGTAACACGTATTTTTACATATTATTTTTAGACTTCATTTTGACAGCCTATGTGTCGTCGGATTACGAGATCCGGGGTTCGACTCCCGGGCTATGAAACATTGAGCTTTTCTGTATGTCAAAAAAATCTAAATCTCAGCCTGGATTATGAAGTAAGTGTTACACACCCCCGTGCTTTGTAGAGCACGTTAATCCTCCGGTCCTGGTCACTATCATTAACATTTGTTCGTTATCAACGGATATGGGTTGATACAGGTGATAAGTGAACTCTATCTATTTTTTTTTTTATTCTTTACAAGTTAACCCTTGACTACAATCTCACCTGATGATGCAGTCTAAGATGACAGCGGGCTAACTTGTTAGGAGGATGAAAATCCACACTCCTTTCGGTTTCTACACGACATCGTACCGGAACACTAAATCGCTTGGCTGTACGCCTTTGTCGGTAGGGTGGTAACTAGCCACGGCCAAAGCCTCCCACCAGCCAGACCTGGACCAATCAAGAAAACCTTAATCGGTCCAGCCGGGGATCTAACCCAGGACCTCCGTCTTGTGAATCCACCGCGCATACCACTGCGCCACGGAGGCCGTCAAAAATACTATACTATCTATACTAATATTATAAAGCTGAAGAGTTTGTTTGTTTGTTTTAATGAACGCGTTATTGAAAAATGCTTTCAGTGTTAGATAGCCCATTTATCGAGGAAGGCTATAGGGTATATTTGATCACCGTATCCCTACGGGAACGGAAACCACGCGAGTGAAACCGCGCAGCTTATATATTTTTTTAGCTAAGTGCCGTAGACTCCTTAATGGAAAAAAAAACTTTACCATAGACACAACATGGCGTACAGTTATAACATGGCGCGCTGTTGCGTCATAATAGTGTTGACCTTGGCGGTCGTGAGATTTATCGATTATAAATTATCGAAACTGTAGCGATTTTTACATTATTACAAAAATAAAGAAGTTTTTGTGTATAATAATTAACAAGCTGACGCCTGCTACAATGTGTCCACGTAAAATGATTTTTTTTTTCACAAATTCGTGTGTTTTTTCAGGATAATAAAATTGAAAATTTTGAAAAACCCCCGAAGGTCATGAAATTATTAATTACACTCTTGATCAAGTCATCAATATTCTCTTTCAGTGCGCTTTCATTCGAGACCCCACTCGAGTATATTTGCAGACATTCGGTTGTTCTTCCCCACTTTCACCCCCACAACTTTTAAACGGCTCAACCGATTTTCATCAAACATGTCTAAGAACACTCGCACATAAAGCACCTTTCATACAAAATAAACTAAATTCAAATCGCTCCATCCGTTCGGGAGCTATGGTGCCACAGACAGACAGACGGCAAACTTATAACACCCCTCTTTAATCCGGCCGGGGGTCGTGTAGCGATGAATGAAAAACCCACGACTGATGGACCTCAGTTCCCCGCACGCACGATTACACACCCGCGCGTGACTAAAACAACTCAGTAATCTTACATTTTGTGTAACACAAGTAGTAAATATTACACAATTTACATATATAGGTAAAAAGATCAGTAAACCTCTGATAAGATAACGACTTGATACTTTGTAACAGCTCTTTATAGCACAATGTTCATAGATATTTATTATATTACACAGATTAATCAATAATATACAGATGGAGTGCTCGGAACACGATGGTGTCGTAGCCGTTCCAAATACAAAATTCAAAACGAATACATTCTCGACTCAGTACGACACGATGCGTCGCATCAGTAACTGTCAATATTATTCAAGAAAAATGGCGTCATAATCTAATATATAAAATTTTATTGATTGTCTGTTACTTTTAGATATGAATAAATTTATTTTATTTCTTTCCTTCTTTAAATCTAAGATGGAAGCTGTTAGGGGCAACGTTAAATCGCTTGGCGGTACGTCTTTGTCGCTAGGGTGGTAACTAGCCACGGCCGAAGCCTCCCACCAGCCAAAAAGTTTTCGAAGCGTTAGCGAACGTAGAAAGAGAATCGACCTACCACTTGGCTGGAGGGGCTGTTTAGTTTCTTCTTTCGAATCGATGATAGACTCACTACAAACGAATAGACTTCATGTGAAAGTATAAACTTTAAATTGATCACTGTTGCTGAGACAAAAAATGCGCGTAAATTATCTTATCTATATTATATCACGTGGTACGCCACATGCCTTATTTGCGTTTATGGGCCTGTGTGATAATAGCCCAGTGGATATAACCTCTGCTAGTTTCTTGAAATGCACACAACTGAAAAGTTGGAAGTGCATGCCCCGGACCGGATTCGAACTCACACCCTCCGGAATCGGAGGCAGAGGTCATATCCACTGGGCTATAACGGCTCTGAGAGTTAGGGGAAAATAATATAGAAAAGGAAATATAATTCACGAATAACCTAAGAAAAGAAAGAAAACAGATCTTTAGATGATTCCTACGAATAAGAGAAAAACATTTAAATTTAAAAGTGATCAATGCAATTAGTCACCCATGTAATTTCAGTTGTCATTGTCTGTGCGAAAAATAAAATTAAGATGTATTACCATAGACACAACATGGCGTAAAGAATTATAACATGGCGCGCTGTTGCGTCATAGGTATATTAGTGTTGACCTCGGCCTTCGTGAGATTTATCGATTAAAAACTATCGAAACTCTAACGACTTTTTACGTTATTAGAAACCACATATTTGTGATTTTTGTGTATAATTTAATTTTATATATTTTTTTCGATTGTGTAAGTGTCATAGGCTCTTTAAAGGCACCTCAGCGGCGTCAGGGGGGTTTGGGCGAGCGCAGAAGCATCGCCTGATGGGGCTTAAAGGCAGAAGCAGAGTAGAAGGGAGGAAAGACTAACGACGTCTTTTCTGGCAATTTTTTTAAACAGTTTATTCATTAGGTTGCCTGGCTGAGAACGCTTGTTAGCGATAGGGCCACCTATTGTATAGTGGTAAAAAGAAATTTTGAAAGAAAAAAAATTTTTGGGGTTCCTTTCCATTCCTTTCCCTACATGCAAAGTGAGGATGATTTTTTTTATCGTCTTTCCCATGGCGTGGGGTATCGTTACTGGTATTTTTAACCGACTTCCAAAAAGGAGGAGGTTCTACGTACGGCTGTATGTATGTCCAGCGATAATTCCGTCATTTATGGACCGATTTTGAAAATTCTTTTTTTGTTTTAAAGGGTTTGATTGACCAGGGTGTTCTCATTTTTTCATGTCAGGATCTGATGATGGCATCCTGGAAAAATTGAGGGGAAATTTCGAAAATTGTAGAGACGACTAGTGCGTGTAAACCACTACAATTTTATGAAGGTCTGGAGTTGGTCTGATGATGGGGCCAAAACACAGACGATGGAACTCGTCAACGATTTACAGCAGTCACCTTTTGTTTGGCCTTGATTAATTTGTTGTGCATTACATAAGAGATTGAAGTGCCAACTTAATCTACGGAACTCTAACATGCGCGTGGCCCGACACGCACTTGGCCGATTTTTTATATTCTTTGTGGTGTACAAATTAAATATCTTTACATGAAATGAAAATAAAATAGTCATTTATGCCACTGTCATGTAATGAGGCCCATTGTAGCATGAGTGATTTTTGTGCAATAAGACAAAGCCGAATTGAAAGTAGATTACGAATTATAAGTATACTAGCGGACCCGGTCAAGCTTCGTTTTGACATAAGTGCACTTATTCTCTATCCCTACTCTACCCTTCTATACCTCTACCCCTACCCTACCCCTACCGCTTGACTCTTAAACGTTTGTATGGGAAATAGAAATTAGGGCAGTTTTTAGGGTTTTCCCGGAAATTATTTGATTTTTTTCTCACCTTTTAAACCTTCCCTATACCTCCACGAACATTTCAAGACCAAGATAAGATAAATCCGTTAAGCCGTTCTCGAGTTTAAGTGAGACTAACGAACAGCAATTTTTATATATTATATAGATTTAAAACACGATATGGGTCTTTTACGCCGACAAACAAGGCGGATTTACCGAAACCCGAACAACCCTTAGGCCAAAAGGCCTTGGGAGGGGTTGGAAGAGAGAACCGGGGTAGCAAGGTCCCCCGCGACGCACCCGGGCAAGGAGGCAATGCCTGGCCGTATCCCCGCCCTAAGTAGATACATACTAAAAACAAATCGTAATTGGTTTAAATATTTTTTTTTTAGTTTTGAGGTGTTTTATTGGATCCAGGTAAGCGTTGCCATCGGTTTTTTCGCGGAGTATAACATAACAATTTAATTTTTCATTGTTCATAATAAACTTTCGCAGTACAACGCCTGTTTCAATAGGGATGATGACAGTTTTTTAAATTGTATATAAATTAAGAGTATGCTAATAGTAAAGCAATTTTGTAAAAGTAACAGGGTATCTGCGATCATTACTTTCGGAGCTACAGGGATTTAAAGGGTCAGATTTGCGGCGCTGTCACGGATCCCTGAAAAACGCCCCATACAAAATGGTACGAACTTATGACGTCGTAAGCAATTAATGATCATTAGATTTGTATGGGCGTTTAAACAAAATTACTAATGTCTTTGTTATTTCTGCGTTTATGTTTTTAGTTCATGTATTAAAAAAATTCACATTTAATGTAAGGAAGCTAAAACTGTGTGAATTTTCATCTAATTACGATAAAATATTTTTAATAGATATTGAAATTTTATAATCTTATTTATTTTGCAAATATCCAGTCAATCTTTGCTTTTTATGTATAAATTAGTTAACATTGACCTTGTTTACCCGAATGTATCATTAAAATCAATATATACAAACCTAGTCATCATCCCCATTCAACATATATAAAGTAATAAACACATACCTTCTGTGTGATCTTGACACTCTTGGGCGGTTTCACCACGGCAGGCTTGGGTGCTGGAGGCGGCGGCACAGGTTCTGGAACTGAAGGCATCGGGTTAAGACGAGCAGTTACGTGCACAAAGTTTTAAACTACGGTAAGCAATAAACAGCGGACAGCTTGAGAGCCGTGATAGCCTAGTAGGTACTAGGGACCTCTGCCTCCGATTCCGGGTGGTGTGGGTTCGAATCCGGTCCGGAGATCTGCAGAAGAACCAAAGTGCTGAAGCTGAAGTGTCAATGGGCGGGGCAAATAGTTCTAAGAGTCGATGGACGTTTGGATGTTGGAATGACTACCCCGCACTTAAAAGCGCAATGTTGGTCGTCTTTACGTTGAGCTGGAATCGAACGCTGGTTTAATAAGTTTAGCTTGTCGGCCTCCGTGGCGCAGTGGTATGCGCGGTGGATTTACAAGACGGAGGTCCTGGGTTCGATCCCCGGCTGGGCAGATTGAGATTCTCTTAATTTGTCCAGGTCTGGCTGGTGAGAGGCTTCGGCCGTGGCTAGTTACCACCCTACCGACGAAGACGTATCGCCAAGCGATTTACCGTTCCGGTACGATGTCGTGTAGAAACCAAAAGGGGTGTGGATTTTCATCCTACTCCAAACAAGTTAGCCCGCTTGCATGTTAGATTGCATCATCACTTACCATCAGGTGAGATTGTAGTCAAGGGCTAACTTGTAAAGAATAAAAAAAATAAAAAATAAAAAAAACCTTAAAAACTTAGTTTCACACCACTGGTCCAGTTGAGTCGATATGCTAACGTCGAAATGTGTTAACTACACTTACTGAGCGTTAGGTTTATTTTCGTTACGGAATTTCTTGATTCGCTCGCCGCGTTCAACCCCGCGATAAAAACTATGCATTAAGTTCTCTCTAATAAAAGTTTTTGAAGATTAAAACACACAGTATTTCATAGGACTACCGCGCTATCCCCTGACCTGGCGGCGACAGTATGAGAGGGGAGGGAGGAGTTACCTGGTGGGAGCTGTGCCCTGCCCTGCTGCTGCGGCTGCAGCGGCGACCGCTTCTCCAGCTCCAGGATGGCGGGCGGCGCCGGGGGCGGGACACCCGTGCTGCCCCCTCGGACCTGGCGCATACAACACAATCAGAGGTTAGGTTTGAGGTGCTCATATGTATTAGTGAAGTCAACGACACTTCATCTATCTATATATATAAAAATTAATTGCTGTTCGTTAGTCTCGCTAAAACTCGAGAACGGCTTAACGGATTTATCTTATCTTGGTCTTGAAATGTTCGTGGAGGTATAGGGAAGGTTTAAAAGGTGAGAAAAAATCAAATAATTTCCGGGAAAACCCTAAAAACTGCCCTTTTCTATTTCCCATACAAACGTTAAGAGTCAAGCGGTAGGGGTAGGGTAGGGGTAGAGGTATAGAAGGGTAGAGTAGGGATAGAGAATAAGTGCACTTATGTCAAAACGAAGCTTGACCGGGTCCGCTAGTAGTATATATAGACATGTTACGTGCGTACACAATAACATTTTTGTTTTTTTTTTTTATTTTTTACAAGTTAGCCCTTGACTACAATCTCACTTGATAAGTGATGATGCAGTCTAAGATGGAAGCGGGCTAACTTGTTAGGAGGAGGATGAAAATCCACATCCCCTTTCGGTTTCTACACGCTAAATCGCTTGGCGGTACGTCTTTGTCGGTAGGGTGGTAACCAGCCAGACCTGGACCAATTAAGAAAATCTCAATCTGCCCAGCCGGGGATCGAACCCAGAGTTTTGTAAATCCACTGCGCCACGGAGGCCGTCAAAAAGTGAGCCGAATTTAGCTACTCCACTAAGCGTACAATAAAATATAATGCAAAACTTTGTGCATTTGTACGCAAAATATATTTATAGCTATATACAGTTTCTAAAGTTCCTAAACACACAACTCATCATTGAATACATATTTAGGTATTATTTATTTAAATAACTCAATGAAATGCGGTCAATTAGCCGCTTTTGTTCGCCTCAGTTTTGACGCTCTGTAGTGTTGTTTTTCAAATAGCATGGGTAGGATGACAGTTCGTTTCTCTCTTGAAAGTTTGCGCGATTCGATCATTCGAGAGGAAATAACCCACTGTATTAAGATATTTATTAAAGATCGATATGTCTCAAACGGTAAAGGAAAAACATTCATGAGGAAACCTGCATACCAGAGAAGAATTTTCTCAATTCTCTGCGAGTGTGAAGTCTGCCAATTCGCATTGAGCCAGCGCGGTGGACTACTAAAAAAAATTTTCACCAGTGGAAAGCTACAGTATCAGCGAGTAACATTCAGTGGCGTGCACTTCATGCATGCAGTAAAGCACTGCATACCCTAACAAATGTTTTACTAATGCTTACCCAATACATATTTTCCCAGTTTGGTTAGGTACTTTGTCTTATTAGTGCATACCCTGATCTACAAGCTTATGCACACTCCTGGTAACATTGGGTACATACTTTATCCCTTCGTGTTTAAAGTACTTAGATACATAACGTCGTGTTGAAATTAAATAAAATTATTATCGTGCAATAATTGCAGTAAAATATATTACTTTTTCAACATGAAAAAGTCGGTTTAATTAATTATATATTTTTTTTTCCAAAATTCGTTCATTAGTGACATCTGAAATCGCCCTGCTATCGGGTTTGAAACAAACCTGTTTTGCAGGTATCAAAAAACTTCCACTTCGCGGTACAATGTACGAACTTATAGCGTATTTATACAAACTCTAGCAGACGCCACGTGGTTCCCGTTCCCGTAGGAATACGGGGATAAAACATAGCCTATAGCACTCGTGGATAATGTAGCTTCCCAACAGTGAAAGACTTTTTCAAATCGGTTCAGTAGTTTTGGAGGCTATTCAATGCAAACAAACAAACAATCAAATCTTTCTTCTTTATAATTATTAGTATAGACTAGTGGACGCTCGCGACTTCATCCGCGTGAAATTAAAATTTTCATAAATCCCACGGGAATCATGGATTTTTCGGGATAAAAAGTAGCTTATATGCTGCTCAATAACATCTAATATCTACCACTAGCCGACGTCACGCTATTTCACCCGTGGTTCCCGTTCCCGTGAGAATATGGGAATAAAATACAGTCTATGAAACTCACGTGGCTTTCTAGTGGTTTTTCCGATTTTGAAATTTTTCTAGTGGTTTTTTGTTTAGAGATTGCCCCCTAAAATATTACAAACTGTACCTCATTATAACATTCTCTCTGTTTATAATAGCCTGCTAGTGTTATACGCTACGACTAGGAGGAGCGAAGCAATGACAAATGGTTTTTTTTTGTTTTGGGGTAATCGGGAAGTCAAAATCAAAGTTCATTTAATTCAATTAGGTTCACAAGCATTTTAGAAACGTAAAGTAATAATATTATTAGATAATGGTGATAATAATTGGCCGAAAACTTAAAATTAAAGTAATGAGGGTTCCAAAGAACTTATTAAGCTGAAATTATTCCTTTCGAGAGCTTCCTCTGCATGTCCTGATTGTACGCAGACGAAAACGCAATGCTCCTCTATCTATATTAATACTATAAAGAGTTTGCTTGTTTGTGTGTCGTGAGGTTGTAATCTCGGGAACCGAACCGAATTTTAAAATTATCTTTCCAATAGAAAGCCACGTTATTTGTAAATTTCATACGCATTTTATTCCCATATTTTTACGGAAAATCGAATTACGCAGGTGAAATCGCGGGGCGTCTTCAAACAGAAAGAATGAAATAAATAAATATACTTAAACAATACTCATCACTATCTAGCCCCAAAGTAAGCATACAGAGTAGCTTGTGTTATGGGTGCTAAGATAGTTGATATTATAATATTCATATACATTTATATACTACACATAAATACTTATATAATGTATAAATACACACAGACACTGGAAAACACCCATGCTCATTACACAAATATTTTCCAGTTGTGGGAATCGAACCCACGGCCGCGGATGCAGAAAGCAGGGTCACTAGCCACTGCGTCACGCGGCCGTCAATATAAAGAATAGAACGAAAATTATAGTATTAATACGTATTAAAATCTAAAATGATATGTATTATTAAAGGTATCTCTTCAAAATCTATCAAAAGCTTTCAAACAAAAAATCCTCATCACAATCGATCCGCTAGTTGAGAATCTACAATAGACATACATACAGACAATAACTCCTCTATACGTCAAAATTAAAAAAAAAAAAAAAAAAAACAACCCGCCCGTTCCCTCTGTAATCCAATAACTCACACCACACGCTCTAGTTACAAACGTATCAATTATTCATAATACATACAAAAGTCGCTCTTAACGCCTCATTATAAAGAACACAATCGCGTGGCGGCGATCACACATACTGGTTCCGTACAAAAATGTCAAACCACAGACAGACTGGGGTTGGGTAACTCTTCGAGCTTACGACTATCGAATACGTTGACGTTATGTGCTACTTACAGTCATTTATTATTCACTAGCGGACGCCCGCGAGTTCGTCCGCGTGGAATTCAGATTTTCACAAATCCCTCGGGAACCATGCATTTTTCCGCGATTAAAAGTAGTCCATGTGTTAATCCTATAATATATCTATATATCTTAATACCAAATTTCAGCTAATTCGGTTCAGTAGTCGAGGCGTGAAAGAGTAACAAACATTCATATCATTAAAATCATCAGTTTTCGCAAATCTCGGGAAACCATGGATTTTTTCGGGATAAAAAGTAGCCTATGTGTTAATCCAGAGTAAAATCCATTGCCATTCCAAATTTTAGCCAAATCGCTTCAGTAGTAGCGGCTTTAAAGAGTAACAAACATCCAAACATACATACAAACTTTCGCGTTTATAATATTAGTAGGATAGTAGGAAGTAGTACTAGCGGACGCCCGCGACTTTTGTCCACGTGGAAATCAATGTTTTCAACCCATATTTCAACCACTTTAGGGGTTGAAGGGAGGGGGGGGGGGGGGGCAGTCTCCGTACAAACTCGGGCCCAAATCATGCGAATGATACAGAGTTGAAAATTGGCTATAAATTAGGACAAATAAGGATAACTCATGAGGCCAATTATCAGAAAAATTAACATTGGCCTAATCAGTTAAATCACTTGTTACTAGAGATTTGATACTAACTTGACACATTTAGTCGAAATAAGACAATATAAACTGCCAAATCTCTAAGAAAGCGTCAGTTTTAGAAACAGAATTGTAATCAACATCATCACGTAAAAATAAAGCGAAAAGCTATTGACAATTGACAGATGCCATATTTGTCAATGGCATCTCATAAAATGATTCACAGTGACAGCACGCGTTTGCAAAGACAACTGAAAATCAATAGAACATCCATTTACAAAGCAGGATCGGTGTGAAAATAATGAAATCAGTAGAATTTTCCCTATTGGCCAATATTATTTCGGTTAAGATTCTAATGGATTAATCTAGTAAAATATACAAGTTTTTTAGTATATTTTTCGTCGGGTTCGTCGGCTTTTCGCGGAGGATAGCAAAATAAATAAATTTTTATATATGTTTGTTTGGATGTTTGTTACTCTTTAACGCCGCTACTACTGAACCGATTTGGCTGAAATTTGGAATGGTAATAGACTTTCCTCTGTATTAACACATAGGCTTTTTCATCTCGGAAAAAACAATTATCCCGCGGAATTTGTGAAAAACTGAATTACACGTACGTACTCGCGGGCGTCCGCTACTATACTAGTGCATACCCTAGTTAAAAACCTTATGCACGCCAATATGTGCAGGTAGCGACAGTGGTCAAGTCTGCATCGAGACGGTCTGCGACACTGGCGACAAGCCAAGGCGATGAAAACGCAACGCGTCTGTCAACCTTTTTTCGGAAAAATATATCTATTTTTGGGAAAACTTATTTTCGTATACCTACAAAACAATGAAAAGTCATTCCGAAGGCGAAAAAGCGGAAGACTTGTATTTAACTAGACAACGCTTCATAATAAAGCTCATTCACGTAGTGTACCCGTACCTGCACAGATTGTAATATTTAACTTTCCTAATTTTTATTTTTTGTTTAATCATTTGCTATTGAATTTATTTTTTTTATATTTTGTCAATAGTATTTGTAATATAAATTGTTGTATACCAGAAATGGCTGAATACATTAGATTGTATGTGTTCTCAGCAAAAGAAATGAATGAATGAATGATGGTTCCTGTTCCCGTGAGAATATGGGGATAAAATAAAGCCATGTGACACTCACAAATAAAGTGGGTTTCTCGATTCAGTACGCCGCGAACAGCTAATCTCATCTTAATCCTACTAATATTATAAACGCGAAAGTTTGTATGGATGTTTGGATGTTTGTTACTCTTTAACGCCGCTACTACTGAAGCGATTTGGCTAAAATTTGTAATGGAAATAGATTTAACTCTGGATTAACACAAAAAATCCATGTTTTCCCGAGATTTGCGACAACTGATGATTTTGATGATATGAATGTTCGTTACTCACTCACGCCTCGATTACTGAACCAAATTAGCTGAAATTTGGTATTGAGATATATTATAGCATGGATTAACACATAGGCTGCTTTTTATCCCGGAAAAATCCATGTTTTCCGTGGGATTTGTAAAAAACTAAATTCCACGCGCACGAAGTCGCGGGCGTCCGCTAGTCTTAATATATAAATGCGAAAGGTCATCACGAAATTTCGAAAACCGTTCGACGTACAAAGCTGAAATTCGACAGGGAGGTAGTTTATAGTTAGTAGGTATCCACTTAGAACGGATTTTGCGATAGGGCCGGATTAAAGAGGTCTAATGGCGGACGAAGTCGCGGTCGTCCGCTAGTATATTATATATCCACATGACGTGTACATTATATGTGTAAACAATAAAGACAGTAACCTTGACTGAGTAAACACGGCATCACGTATAACAGTTAAATATACAAAGTATATCACAACATAGTACGTAAAGAGTTGAACAAAGTTTATGCAACAATTTTCGCTTTTACAACGTTATATCAACTTTTGTATTGTGTTGGGGAAATGTTGACGACCTCTGTATGCCTAGCATTCAACCAAAGAGATATCTAGAGTAAAGAAATAGACAAATGTCAAAATCCCTACGCAACCCGAAGCACCGCTATCTCTTTCAATGCATCGGTACGAAGGAGATGAAACTGAGTTTGAAGGGAAAATAGGTAGGAATCATATGGATTATACAGGATGCTCGGGAGTTTTAAGCATTTCATATAACTTTTAATTTAAAAACTATGTATTTTTATTTTTTTCCAAACGCATAAAAAAACGCTGTCATCCACGTTTACGTGACGTCATGACACATATAAAATATTGACCATCATGGCTGATAGCGTTTTGGCTCGTATTGTCAAAAAACGAGACGAATATCTTAGCATTCCATGGATTCACCGTGCGGGTGCCGGGTCCATCGCGTGGTAGAGAGAAAAACTCCGAGCAGAGTCCCGAACTTGTGACTACAGGATGTAGGGTTAAGGAACAAAATTTTAATTGGTTTAAAAATTATAATTTTTATGTAATTCATGTCTCAAAAAATATGATGACATTTTTTCAAACAACATAAGACCCTTTTAAATAAAAGTGTCAACTATCCTATTGGAGAGATGATATGGACCTTGAACCACCAGCCTGCTCCAATGCGGGTTGGCGGGAATCCTATCGATTAACTCTTTCAGTATTGGGTCTACTTTAGCTTTATTTATTATTGTTAGTAGTTTCATCACACTGCTAATCAGCTGGGAGCTAACATTGGGCGGCGGCCAAACAAATCTATTTTTAATATGTTTATCACGCAATTTTCGTATATTTAAATATACATATGTGCTGCGGTGCGTTCTGTTTGTTGGTACGGTTCGCGCTTGACTTGACTGGTATGTAAACAGACAACAGAGACTAATATATTAGCATTCAGTGGATTCGCTGTGCGAATGTCGGGTCCATCCTCGGACTAATTACGTAAGGACTAGTCAACATCATCATCATTATCAATCCACTAGCTGACGCCGCGCGGTTTCACCCGCGTGGTTCCCGTTCCAGTAGGAATACGTGGATAATCTATACTAATATTATAAAGCTGAAGAGTTTGTTTGTTTGATTGAACGCGCTAATCTCAGGAACTACTGGTCCGATTTGAAAAATTGTTTCAGTGTTAGATAGCCCATTTATCGAGGAAGGTTATAGGCTATATATTATCTCCGCATTCCTAAGGGAACGGTAACCAAGCGGGAGAAACCGCGCGCGGTCAGCTAGTATATATATAGCCTATTAATAAATGGGATATCTAACACTAAAAGAATTATTCGAATAGAACCAGTAGTTCCTGAGATTAGCGCGTTCAATCAATCAAACAAACAAACTTCAGCTTTATAATATTAGTATAGATATTTGGCTCACTGCTGAGCTCGAGTAAAAATTCACAATTCATGTAGGCTCAGTTTACAAGCACTTTTGATACGTCAGTTGACTATTTGTAAAGATTCTACCACCGGTTCGGAAGGCAGGTTCTGCTGAGAAGAAACCGGCAAGAGACTCAACAGTTGCTCTATTAAAAAAAAACATACAATGTTATAATATACAATTGATGACAACATTACAATTTATTACAGTTTTACTTCCTGTGTGAAGGTGGAAGCTGATCCAACGGGCTCCAAGCATCTTTATCATTAAGGAACTCATCAACAGTGCAGTAACCTCGACTAAGTAAATGTTTTATAACACATTGCTTAAAGCTAAGCATTGGCAGGTCCAGCAGTCTTGGGGATCTTGTTATAATAAGTCTCCTCTCAGAATGAGAGGGGTCCAATAGTCCCCACGCTGGCCCAATCGGGATTGGCAGACTTCACACACGCAGAGAATTAAGAAAATTCTCTGGTATGCAGGTTTCCTCACGATGTTTTTCCTTCACCATTTGAGGTGCATGCCCAGGACCGGATTCGAACGTACGCCCTCTGAATCGAATCCACTGAGTTATCACGTCTTTCAACATGCAAACGGGCAACATGCAGAATCGGATTATGCACACTCAATACCTCACACCGCCTGTTCTATTTCTTCTATAATAAAAACAATTTGCCAATAAAGTCGTAATATTATGTCTTCAAAGGGAATTTTCAAATATTTTGTCAATAACAAAAGAAAACACAAGATATAAATTATTGTCATCAACAATACATATCTGGAGGCAATGTCTTTGATTTCTATTCCAATTAATTTTTATCGGTTAGATAGAAAAGACATTTACAGAACCGTTACATTACAATCTAATCCAATTACCTATTTGTGGAAATTTTTATCTTAAGACTAGCGGACGCCCGCGACTTCGTCCGCGTGAAACCCGATGTACACTTTCAACTACCCCTACCCTACCCTACCTCTACCCTTTCAATTTTTTAATTTTTTCTGTCATAAGAACCTTCTCCTGACAATAACAAACATATCAAAAAAAAAATTGAATAAGGTCCAGCCGTTCACGCGTGATGGCGTTACCAAGGTATAAATGGATTCGTACATAAGTAATAGTTACATGTGTTAGTTAGTTATTGTCAGAAGGTTCTTATGACGGAAAAGATTAAAAAAAGGGTAGGGGTAGGGTAGGGTTAGGGTAGGGTAGGGTAGGGTAGAGTAGGGGTAATTGAAAATTTACATCGAGTTTCACGCTGACAAAGTCGCGCGCGTCCGCTAGTTCCTTATATTTATTCCTATTATTCCTTCGCGCCCCATTAAGCGATGCTTCTGCGCTCGCCCATAATTACCGGTAACACCATCTCATTAAGATACACTTAATTTACAATATACAATCAGAAAATAAACATCATCATCATCATCATTATCAACCTCTATTCGGCTCACTGCTGAGCTCGAGTCTCCTCTCAGAATGAGGGTTAGGCCAATAGTCCACCACGCTGGCCCAATGCGGATTGGCAGACTTCACACACGAAGAGAATTAAGAAAATTCTCTGGTGTGCAGGTTTCCTCACGATGTTTTCCTTCACCGTTTGAGACACGTGATATTTAATTTCTTTAAATGCACACAACGAGTGTGTTGGACAAAGTTGGAGGTGCATGCCCCGGACCGGATTCGAACCTTCGCCCTCCGGAATCGGAGGTAGAGGTCATATCCACTGGGCTATCACGGCTTTTAAAATAAACATGTTATGTGTTCAATAATAATTCATTACAATTAAAACTTAAACGCGTGGTCTCTGAGACTATAGCGAGTATAACTAGGACCACTGCATTAGGGTTGCCACTTCGCTAATGTCAAGGATACATGCGAGGGCCGCAGCAGGTACACTTCATTTACCCTTAGCGTGTTGAGGAAGGCATGCAATAAAGGAATAACAAATGATTACTATCCAAGTATCCAGTCAATATTAAAACCACTGTTTTAACATATTATGTTATAAGTATATTAATAATCTTATGTCAATTATAATTACGTACTTACTTAAACGCATGGTCTCTGAGACTATTAGAGAGTATAACAAAGACCACTACATTAGGGTTGCCACTTCGCTAATGTCAAGGATGCATGAGAGGGCAGCGACAGGTGCACTTCATTTACCTTTTGAGCGTTGAGGGAGGGATACAATAAAGGAATTGTTATGTGATCACTAGCCAAGTATCCAGTCAATATCACTATTGCTTTAACATTATGATGTCAATAATTATAATTACGAGTACCTACCTACTTAAACGCTCGGTCTCTGAGACTATAGCGAGTATAACTAGGACCACTACATTAGGGTTGCCACTTCGGTAATGTCAAGGATACATGCGAGGCCCCGGCAGGTGCACTTCATTTACCTTTTGCGTGTTGAGGGAGTGATACAATAAAGGACTAATAAATGATTACTATACAAATATCCAGTCAATATTAAAACCACTGCTTTAACATATTATGTTATAAGTATATTAATAATATTATGTCAATTATAATTACGTACTTACTTAAACGCATGGTCTCTGAGACTATTAGAGAGTATAACAAAGACCACTACATTAGGGTTGCCACTTCGCTAATGTCAAGGATGCATGAGAGGGCAGCGACAGGTGCACTTCATTTACCTTTTGAGCGTTGAGGGAGGGATACAATAAAGGAATTGTTATGTGATCACTAGCCAAGTATCCAGTCAATATCACTATTGCTTTAACATTATGATGTCAATAATTATAATTACGAGTACCTACCTACTTAAACGCTCGGTCTCTGAGACTATAGCGAGTATAACTAGGACCACTACATTAGGGTTGCCACTTCGGTAATGTCAAGGATACATGCGAGGCCCCGGCAGGTGCACTTCATTTACCTTTTGCGTGTTGAGGGAGTGATACAATAAAGGACTAATAAATGATTACTATACAAATATCCAGTCAATATTAAAACCACTGCTTTAACATATTATAAGTATATTAATAATATTATGTCAATTATAATTACGTACCTACTTAAACGCATGGTCTCTGAGACTATAGCGAGTATAACTAGGACCACTACATTAGGGTTGCCACTTCGGTAATGTCAAGGATACATGCGAGGCCCCGGCAGGTGCACTTCATTTACCCTTTGAGCGTTGAGGGAGGGATACAATTTAAAAAAAATCTTTAGTACTAAGGTATCAGATCTGACTGCTTTATTGGTACAATAAAGTTGCCTGTGTTTTCGGTTCACGAGGTACTGGGTTCAAGTCTTGGGTCGCTCAAAAAATACTAAGAATCTTACTTCAAAGAATTTTTCAGTTAAATTCTCATCTCGCAGTGAGGACGTTGAGACGCCAGTCTCGATCGTTATAAGTAACTAGCCGACACCCTGCGGTTTCACCCGCGTAGTTCTCGTTCCCGTGAGAATACGGGGATAAATAAAAACAAAAACCCCGACTACTTAAGCCTAATGAAAAAGAAAAACAAGTATCTGCATAAAGTTCTGACTAAATTCTTTATGTTAGCCGCATACGGTGACAAATATTGGTATTTCAATATTTGCCCGTAAGAAAGTATTATTTGTTCTCGTCTACAGCTCCACAAAGAATTTAGTTGTAGGTGCATTACCCGGAGCGGATTCGAACCTAAGCCCTCCGAATCTAAACCAGAGTTCATATCCACTGGGCTATCATGGCTCTTAACAAATAGACAGATGCTTTTTTTTTTCTCACCTAATGGTAAGTGATGATGTAATCTAAGATGGAAGCGTTCTAACTTGTTAGGAGGAGGATGAAAATCCACACTCCTTTCGGTTTCAACACGACATCGTACCGGAACGCTAAATCGCTTGGCGATACGTGTTTGTCGGTAGCGTGGTAACTAGCCACGGCCGAAACCTCCCACCAGCTAGACCTGGACCAATTAAGAAAATCTCAATCGGCCCAGCCGGGGATCGAACCCAGGACCTCCGTCATTAAATCCACCGCGCATACCACTGCCGTCAAAATCTTCAGTGACTTGGTCTTAATCTTCAGTAATTTCTTGGCATTAATCTTCAGTGAGTATTAGCGGTTTGCGGTATCTAACTAAATACAACTCCGTGGTCCCTTTGTAAAGACTAAAGAGTTGGCCCTTCGCTTTTATTAATACGAGAGGGGCTGGCAGATGCGCTTCGTTCGCCCTTCGTGGGTTCCGGGAAAGGGTCCGGTACATAGTACAGAGTGTATATGCGTTGGTATTTTCGCACTTTGCACTATACATCGAATTTAACCTCTATTTCTTTGAGTATTTGACACTCAGCGGGTGAGTGATCCCCTGGGGGTGCCCCTACAACGTCTATGAATTCCACTGTGAGTACAAGTTAATTCTTGATTCTGGTAGCTAACTGGGTTACCGGGTAATGAAAATTTCAGAGCGTCGAAACGAGACATTGTTCTTCTGCTGCTTAATTAATAGTTATACAACTTAACAGCCACAATGCCAAATTTCACAAATCCCGCGGGTACCATGGATCTTTCCGTATTTTATGCAAATTTCATTAAAATCGATTCCGCTTATCCATGCAAAGATAACAGACAGACAGATTCACTTTGGCATTTACAATATCAGTGTGGATACTTTTGGCACGCACCCGCGATGACGTCACGCGATGTCAACGTCTGTGTGACGTCACACGACCTTCACGAGGGGAACTCTGATGATAATTTGTATTTACAGTAGGTAGTTTCCACATTTTATATAATTAAATGATTATCTAACAACAAAAATACCACAATGAATACATTGAATAGAATTCATTCATCATCATTATCAGTCCATTTCAACAGCCCACATACGGGCCAGGCCTCTTTCCGTTTAAGGGGAGGACTCAGTGGCGTGCATAAGGCTGTTGATCAAGGTATGCACTAGTAAGACATTTTAACTAAACTGGAAAAATTTGCACTGTATAAGCATTAACATAACATTTGTTAAGGTTTGCAGTGCTTTAATGCATGTAAAACTTGCACGCCATTGGGGGGTGTAGCTTAAATTCTCTACAAGTTAGCCGTTGACTACATCTCACCTGATGGTAAGTGATGAAGCAATCCAATATGAAAGCGGGCTAATTTGTTACAAAAAATCCACAACAGTTTCTGTTTCTACACGACATCGCTAAATCGCTTGGCGGTACGTCTTTGCCGGTAGGGTGGTAAGTAGCCACAGCCGAAGCCTTCGACCAGCCAGACCTGGACCAATTAAGAAGACCACGATTCGATCCCAGGACATTGTAAAGTCTCTTGTAAGAACATCCAAATACTACAAAGTGGAGGGTCGAAAACACTGCGCCACTGGTATGTGGTCGCCATTCCAAAACCTGTGGACCCCAATAACCACAGGTCCATGTCGGTGACTTTGGTTCGTCTGCGGATCTCCTCATTTCTGATTTGATCACGCAGATACTCCGAGCATAGCTCGCTCCATCGCCAGCTGAGTGACTAAACCAGAACGGAACAGCCTTTCTTGATGAATACTGTTTATCAACAAACAAATTAAAAATGAGGGTATAAATCACTTGTCATTTCACACCTAATAATAATTATAATTAACTTAATGATTGATTGATTGATAATTAATGAAAATAAATTTGATTAATAAGCTTAGAATAACAAATATATACGGTTAATATATTTTACACAACATTTTATAAACAAACCATACATAATTTAAAATAAATAAGTTATGAAATGACATGCGTTTTCTACCTTCATTTCTAATTTTTTTTTTTTTTTTAAAAGAATATTTGCCATATCTTTTATAATATGACCAATATTCCCATTGCCCTCCAACTAGTCGGGAAAGACTGTGCTAGAAGTAGGTACGACAATAGACCAACGGGGCGAGGATCGAACCACCACCCCTCGGTGATGAGTCCGACCGCTCTTACCGTTGAGCTATTGAGGCTATAAAATTACTTTGTTGGTAAACGGTACTCATCAGGAAAGGCTGTAGTATAAATAATTATACATTTCTTTGCAACCCACAATTGCTACAATGTACATCGCTATCAAAGATTAACAACATTATAATACCGTATTATCTAAATGTTATCACTTTATCTGGGCGACTTATTTCGGCAGCGGATTACAATTTATGTTGGATTCGTTTCAAAAGTGACATTTTAACATGTTTTTGGACAAATCTACATCTTTACTAATATTATAAAGAGGAAAGATTTGATTGTTTATTTGTTTGTTTGCATTGAAAAAGCTCCGAAACTACTGAATCGATTTGATCAATTATTTCACTGTTGGGAATCTTCTGGCAACTTCGTTGATAACACATCTAGCCTATTCCTAGTAACACATCTAACAGTATATAAAGTCATTGGTCATAGGCTATATTTTGCGCACGTAATAGCTGATGAAACCGCATGTTTCTACAAGTATTTTATAAGTTTAAATAAAAAAGAACAGCTGAAACCGGTAAGTGGCTCAAGTATGCCTCTCTGACAGAGTTACATATTTGTATCTTTTGCCGTGGAGACACTTGGGCCATGGAGTCGCAGTGCCAAAAAATTTTACCGAATCATTTCCCCGCGGCTAGTTGCCTCGACTGGTGACAGAAGGGCTGGCTCATTTGCGCAAAGGATCAGCCTGGCTGTCCAGCGCGAAAATGCAGCCAGTATTCTTGCCATCATTCCACGTGGGCATGATTTGTATAGTTATTAGGATAAGTTAGCTTAAGTATTTATTGTATTCCTTCTCAATAAAAAAAAGAACAAGTTAAAATTAAATAGAAATGCTAGGCACTTTTTTGTGTGCAAGTACAGGTAAGATGGTGAATGTCATCGATTTTCCCGGACGCCCCGTCTCAAGGGCAAACACTACGCGAGATACCTACTTAGATGACACACATTTTGTTGTTCCATTATCGGCCTATTTTTATATAGAGTAAGGCCTAGGGCCTTACTCTATATAAAAGTGATGACCTCCGGATCCGAGACTTGGTCGCTAACTATGGGCCTTATTAGAAGGCTCAAAGTCTCTTAGCGATGTAGTTAACAACAATGTTTCATGAACTACCCTCCTCCCAAATGGTAACAAGGTCTAAAAAAAAATTGGTCCTTTATTTGGGACTGTAAAACTGGTATCTATTAAATTGAAATCTCAGGTCTGAGAAAACTACCAAGATTACGTTGTAAAATAAAAAAAAACATACCGGCGAATTGAGAACCTCCTCCTTTTTTTGTAGTCGGTTAAAAAGATACGGTCGTTTATTAAGCAAAACGCATATTTAGACATTTTCAAGGAGATCAAAACTCTTGACGTCGACTTAGAAATATGAATTTTACCAAATAACATAGTTATAGATCAAAAGTATAAGAAAAAAATCTCCAAACTATATATCTATACTAATATTATAAAGCTGAAGAGTTTGTTTGTTTGATTGAACGCGCTAATCTCAGGAACTACTGGTCCGATTTGAAAAATTCTTTCAGTGTTAGATAGCCCATTTATCGAGAAACGCTAAAGGCTATATATTATCCCCATATTCCTACGGGAACGGGAACCACGCGGGTGAAACCGCGCGGCGTCAGCTAGTTTGTTTATAATCAAAAACTGTGCCATTCGGCTCCTGTACTAGTTATAATGATCCTACGGAACCCTCGGATGGGTGAGTCCGACTCTCTTGTCCGGCTTTTTATGGTAATCTAGGGATTCCACGCGGGCGAAGTCGCGGGCGTTCGCTAGTATGTATGATGTGACGTCGACGTCACTAACAGACATCGATTGTGATCTTGGCCTATATAACAGACGTGCATTGTGCATTTGCACAAGGGCTGATTGAGAGTGAATCATACACCCAAACAACTGTATGGGTGCATTGTGGATGACTTACACCCAACTTACGTATAAAGTAGCGATCAAATAATAAAATACATTACAAGCGTACTACTAATTTAGCTATTTTTAACGACAAATGCAGTCTAAGATAGGAGAGTATTAGAAGAAGAATATGGGCATGTTTTTAAAATATATGAATGGATTTGTCATTTAATTGTGCATTTGCACAAGGGCTGATTGAGATGCTGTGTGAATCATACGCCTAAACAACTGTAGGGGTGCATTGTGGATGACTTGCACCCAACTTACGTGTAAAGTGGCGATCAACTAATATACTGCAGGAAATAATAATCTGAGACTGACATGACGTCGCTCGATCCCGTATTGACTCGCGGCGACGCTAGGTGGCGCGACTTGTTTCCGTAAAAGAGTAGGGACTCCGTAAAAGAGAGAGCAACTTGCGATATAAGGCGCTTGCCGTACGGTCGGCTTCGCCTCTAAACGCACCTAAACAACTGTATGGATGCATTGTGGATGGCTTGCACCCAACTTACGTGTAAAATAGCGATCAAATAATATAATACCACTAATTTAGGTATTTTTTAAAGACAACTGACGATGCAGTCTAAGATAGGAGAGACTTACATTAGAAGAAGAATAGGGGCATGTTTTTCAATATATGCAAGTTAGAGTTTCTTGTAATTTACGAAGGTAGTGGGTTAACTTAAAATTTAGACTAGAATTTATCAAAATCAAACTGAAAATTCATTATTTCAGTTAGGCTTACGAGAGTTTCAAATGCGCCTTGGTCCGAGAAGATTATTTACACAACTAAAAATGTGATTAGATTTTCTAGGCATCTAAACTGGCTATTTGCAACAAATCTTCTTAGTTTTGTACAGCAGGCGAGTAGCCTATTAGGTGCGTCGCTTACAATGTTTTTGGATTTGGTTCAAATATCTCCAATTGTGATGATATTTGGCTCAGCATCGGGTTATGAAAGGCGGTCAAGTGTATGCCAGATCACAATAAAGTATTATACTTTGTGAGACGCTCCCTTGTTTACTAGCCCACGCGTCGCGGTTTTACCCTCGTGGTTACTGTTCCAAAATCAAAAATCAAAATCAAAAATCATTTATTTCAAGTAGGCTCAGTTTACAAGCACTTTTGACACGTCAGTTGACTATTTGTAAAGATTCTACCACCGGTTCGGAAGGCAGGTTCTGCTGAGAAGATACCGGCAAGAAACTTAACAGTTGCTCTTTTGAAAAAGTCATACAGTATTACAATTTACAATTGATAACAATTACAATTTCTTATAGTTTTATTTCCTGTGTGAAGGTGGAAGCTGATCCAATGGCCTCCAAGCGCTTTTATCTTTAAGGAACTCATCAATGTTCCCGTAGGAATACGGGGATAAAATATAGCCTATAGCACTCGGGGATAGTGAAGCTTCTCAACAGTGAAATAATTTTTCGTTCTAGAGCCTATTTAAAACAAACATTTAAATCTTTCCTCTTTATAATATTATTATTATTATTATTAACCGACTTCAAAAAAAAAAGGAAGTCATATTTTTTTTTAAATATTTGTTACTTCATAACTTCGTCATTTACTAATCAATTTTGTAAATTCTTTTTATTGTTTAAATGAAAATGAAATGATTGATGATTTTCATGAAAATCGGTTTAGTAATTTTATGTTAAAATCAAAATAACTGAAATACGTCTTTGAAGTTGGTTCCATTTTTATGTAAAAAAGATTATAGTATACAGGAGTAGTATGAAAATTTTAAAAAATCACCGAATGTCATGAAATTATTAATTACACTCTCGATCAAGTCATCAATATTCTCTTTCAGTGCGCTTTCATTTGAGACCCCACTCGAGTATATTTGCCGACATTCGGTTATTCTTTCCCCCCAGAACTTTCAAACGGCTCGACCGATTTTCATCAAACATGTACCGTATGTAACATAGGAACACTCGCACATAAATCACCTTTCATATAAAACTTGGCTGGTGGGAGGCTTTGGCCGTGGTTAATTAACACCCTACCGACAAAGACGTACCGTCAAGCGATTTAACGTTCCGGTACGATGTCGTGTAGAAACCGAAAGGGGTGTGGATTGTCATCCTACTCCTAACAAGTTAACCCGCTTCCATCTTAGACTGCATCATCACTTACCATCAGGTGAAATTGTAGTCAAGGGCTAACTTGTACAGAATTAAAAAAAAAACTTCACAGTTACGTAGACTGTTACGCAACGACAGTAAAACAAATCAACCAACTAAATATATAATCAATAAAAATAATTAAATTGTCAAGAACTCGGCTGACTAAAGGTGAACGCACCTAAAGCCCGTTCCACATTCGCGACAAGACTTCACGATCCGCAGTGGCGTGCAAAAGGTATTCAAGTAGGGTACCTACCCTACTTGAATACCTTTTGCACGCCACTGCGAACGAGTTTGCCAAGCTATACCTACCTAGGTATAGCTTGGCAAACTCGTTCGTAACACCCCCGATGCCCGCAAGCACGACTTCCTAACCACGCAGTCCATACCCCATTCCCTCGCGCTCGACTTCACACCCGCGCAGTCCTTTCCCCCCGTCGCCCGCATATCACGGGAGTGTCATCAACGATCTTGCCAAGCTAGTTTATGTACAAACTAGCCAATGCCCCGCGGTATCACTCGCGAATTACCCGTTCCCGTCAGAATCTATACTTCTATACTAATATTATAAAGCTGAAGAGTTTGTTTGTTTGATTGAACGCGCTAATCTCTGGAACTACTGGTCCGATTTGAAAAATTCTTTCAGTGTCAGATAGCCCATTTATCGAGAAAGGCTATAGGCTATATATTATCCCCGTATTCCTACGGGAACGGGAACCACGCGGGTGAAACAGCGCGGCGTGAGCTAGTACGGTGATAAAATTACGTAACTAATGGTAAAGAATTTTCAAAATCGGCTCAATAGGTCCAGAGATTAACCTCTACAATAGCACTTTACCTCTGTTCCAATATTACAGTTCGTGTCATGTAGGATGGTGCGGGTGACAGTTCGTTTCTCTCTTAAAAGTTGGTCGCGATTCACGATAATAGCACGTATTATGAACGTCATACAGGCGACTGTCACCGTACCCATGCTATCTGAAAACCACTTTAGTATAGATTGGAACATTCTTTATTCAATACAGTTTCGTAATATGTCATCATCGTTGAATCTCGCCCAAAGCGAGTGGTATTCTCAAAACTTCGTCTGTGTCATTACCAAGTAATCTATATAATGATAATAAAATATAATCTATCCCCTATCAATATATCATTCAAATCCATTCATCCATCCATTTATATAAACTTTCGCGTAAATGTTATTAGGAACTTTCTACGGAACCCTAAAAAAACAAATACCCGTTCGAACGAGAACTGTCTCGCGCAGTTAAGTAATGTGAAACAAGCTTTACACAGATAAATTACGCAAGGCGTATCAGACAGACAGCCACTATATCCAATGAAAGTGAAATATTATGAAATTGCATATTTGTGAACTAGCAAGGTGTAAAGAGTAACAAACATCCATCCATACATACATCCATCCACACACTTTCACATTTATAAGACAAATCATCATTATCATCATTATCAACCCATATTCGGCTCACTGCTGAGCTCGAGTCTCCTGTCAAATGAGAGGGGTTAGGCTAATTAGTCCACCACGCTGGCCCAATGCGGATTGGCAGACTTCACACACGCAGAGAATTATGAAAATTCTCTGGTATGCTGGTTTCCTCACGATGTTTTTCCTTCACCGTTTTGAGACACGTGATATTTAATTTCTTAAAATGCAAATACAACTGAAAAAGTTGCATGCCCCTGACCGGATTCGAACCCACACCCTCCGGGATCGGAGGCAGAGATCATATCCACTGAGCTATCACAGCTATAAGACAAATACCCGGACTAATACACTCAGGTCAAAACAACCTTCTATACCGAGGTCCGAGTCTCAAAGGAGACTCCCTTAGAGAGTTGTTCTGCCCATCTCTTATGCTTCTCTTTGGGACCCATCAGGCGATGCTTCTGCGATCGCCCAAACTCAGGTCCCATTAAAGAGCCTACGGCACTTACACAATCAGTATGAATAAATAATATATATATTAAATAAATTAGTATAATAAATCTGTAGAGAGGTCAATTTTTGTACATGAAATATATTTCCAAAATAACTATCAGCGGGTGATGAGTGATCGATAGTGATGCCAAAAATGCAAAAATGAAGCAGTAAAATTTTTGTCTGTCTGTCTGTATGTTCGTTATAGAAACAAAAACTACTCAATGGATTTTAACAAAACTTGGTACAATTATTCTTCATACTCCTGGCAGGTTATAGTATACTTTTCATCACACTACGATCAATAGGAGCAGAGCAGTGAAGGGAAATGTTGGGAAAGTTACTCCATTGTTTACAGCAATACTACTGTAAGGGCTGGATTGAAGAGATCTAAAGACGGGCATCCGCTAGTACATAATATTATAAAGATGATTTGAAACATACTTTCACTGCTGAGAAAAACCACATGGCGTCCACTAGTGTGAAACAAGTTTTACACGGACAGACAAATTACACAAGACATATAAGAGACAGCAACTATATCCAATGAAAGTGAAATATTATGAAATTGCATAATTGTGAACTATCAAGGTCAGCAGTCTAGCATTTTTGGTGCCACGATGTTGTGCCTTTATGTGGCTTTTTAAAATAAATAAATAAATAAATAACTTTTTATTTCAGTTTACACCATAGAATAAAGAATTAATCTAGAAGAATTAGTAAGATTAGTAACAATTTTACTTTTTTAAGTAGCTTATTTGAGTTTAGAACATGAGGTCTAGGGATTGAGTCCTAGTGTGGGCTTTGATTGAGAAATATTGAGCAATATTTTCTATACAATATAGGGTTGTGCTTTCGACTACAATTACGTTAAATGCATTAATGTGGTCTAAGTTGGAGCATGCTTACCTAGAAGATGACTATTCACTCTTGCTTTGAAGATGTTTAAATTAAAAGACTGATGACTCATTATGAAGCTGCATTAACAAAGGAAGTTACCATTTTGTATGTATAATGCTTACCTTAGGTAGGCCTAGTGTTAGCCACTGATAATGATGAAGCTCCAAATCTCCCTACATAGTATAAAACAAAGATGCTTTCTCTGTCCTTATATCCCTATGTATGCTTAAATCTTTAAAACTACGCAAGGGATTTTGATGCAGTTTCTTAAAATAGATAAGAGTGATTGAAGAAAAATGTTTATAAGTATAACTAGTGACCCACCAAGGCTTCGCACGGGTGCAATGCTGATACTAAATACACTACAGAAAAACTGTGAACGTTGTATATAAAAACATAGTGGTCCGCTCTGGCTTCGCACGGATATCACACCAACATTATAAAGGCGAAAGTTGTTTGTAAGTGTGTGTGTATGTTTGTTTGTGTATGTTTTTATGCTGCAGCTACTGAAGAGATTTGGCTGAAATTTGAAATGGAAATAGGCTACTTTTCATCCCGGAAAAATCCATGGTTCCCGTGAATTTTGTGAATAACTGAATTCTATGCTGACGAAGTTGTGGGCGTCCACTAGTTTCCTATAAGGAAAGAGCCCCGTTGGAGATTAAAAATAGCTAATGATGTTAAAAGTCATAGATATCAAGTAATACTGATTAGATTGCACTAGTTGGCCTAAGTCACTGCAGAGTAACTTGTAGATCCTTGATAATATGAACTCATCAATGATAATAACACATATTACTATTGGTTCATACTTATGCAATCATAGTGTATCTTTTTTTTATATGTTGATTCAATGATAATAATTATAAATTGATTAGTTACTGACAGACAATATCGCCGTGACAGCCCAGTGGATATGATCTCTGCCTCCGATTCCGGAGGGTGTGGGTTCGAATCCAGTCTGGGGCATGCACATCCAACTTTTCAGTTATGTGCATTTTAAGAAATTATTTATCACGTTAATGGGTGAAGGAAAACATTGTGAGGAAACCTGCACACCAGAGAATTATCTTAATTCTCTGCGTGTGTGAAGTCTGCCAATCTGCATTGGGCCAGCATGGTGGACTATTGGCCTTACCCCTCATTATGAGAGGACACTCGAGCTCAGCAATGAGCCGAATATGGGTTAATGACGATGATTAGTTACTGTGACTAAGGGGTAAATAAAGTTGATATAATCAACGTTTATAGAACTACCTACTATAGTGGCCTACAGAATACCTGTTGTTTTTTTTCTATCATTCATTTATTAGTCCTTTTTTTATTTTTTACGAATGTTAATAAAATACAGATTTTTTACAGTATGAGTGTATTTGACGACATCCGTGGCACAATAATATGCACTGTGGATTTACAAGATGGAGGTCCTGGGTTCGATCCCCAGCTGGGCCGATTAAAGTTTTCTTAAAAATTGGTCCAGGTCTGGCCAGTGGGAGGCTGGCCGTGGCTAGTTAGCGTTCCGGTACAACGTAGTGTCGAAACCAAAAGGGCTGTGCATTTCATCCTACTCCTAACAAGTTAGCATGCTTCCATCTTAGATTGCGTCATCACTTACCATCAAGTGCTATTGTAGTCAAGGGCTAACTTGTAGAAAATAAAAAAAAAGGATATAAATGCACAGGATCAAAACCATGGGGTATGCATTAGCTTAAATTAATAAACCTGTAAACAGTTTATGCAATACAGCAAGGTTTGAATAAAGATATACTTAAATATATAAAATGTTAGTTTTTTAACACAAAGTATTTGTTTGTGTGTGCAGAAATGTGACATAACATGTCTACACATAAAATTAACATCCAAACAATGTCAATAGACCATGAAAGTGACGTCACAAGTGTATAACGGTTGTGTCAATGATATTTCATACTACAGATAGGGCACTAGGACATCAAAACTGAGGCGGACAAATGTGTGTAATATATTGAATGTAATAACCTTAAGTTGTAAATATTATGTCTACTAACAATATTAATTTTGTAAACTGAACTAACAAAAGGGGGGGAAAAAATCTACTATTTATAGTGGCAAAATTATGCTGGTTAATAGTTAATACTTGATTCCCAGCTTACACAGATCAACCTCTAAAAGTGTGTCTTCCTTACCACATGACATTAGCAAAGTAAATTGTAACCAGTTGGTACAGCAGCATGCCATAAATTGCACGTTGTAGAGTCGACATCTCCTGAGGATGCTCTGGTTTCGGGGTGAAACGTACGTAGAGAGTATTCTGTCGGACCTGGGTGACGTTGTCGCATGGGTTCGTCGACTTTTCGCGGATGATAGCAAAATAAATAAATCATTATATAAAAATTTAATTGTGTAATTGTCTTAATTTCATTTAGTTGCATATTAAACATCAAAAGTTATTTAAACAAATTATGACTAAATATTGTCTAAAATGTTGAGTTGTGTGTTCAGGAAGTGTAAAAACTATATATATACTTAAATATATAATGTATGTAAACACAAATTTGTGCATGTGTGTGCTCAGTGGAGTAGCTAAATTCAGATCACTTTTTGCAGTGATTTTGAATACACAAAACATATCTATAGTATATTAATCGGTGTACATACATAAAAAAAAAAAAAATACCGACCGAATTGAGAACCTCCTCCTTTTTGAAGTCGGTTAAAAATATTGTTGGGTTGTGTGCATACCCTTCATTATAAGAACTTCTGAGGTTTCTATTGGAATCATATAAATGAGCAACTAAACATAACACATAGTTTTTAGTAATTTTAACTATCAAGAGTGTTATTCATATTAATTTATTATGAAACATGGCTAAATTTAACTTGTTACAACATCAGAGTATATCCGACAAGTTTCAAACTTAAACAGGGCCCTTAGTCATGAGCTGGTTCTTGCAACAGCATGATCTAAAGTAAATAAATATAATGTACTAGCGGATGCCGTGCGGTTTCACCCGCATGGTTCCTGTTCCCGTAGGAATAAGAATAAGAATAATAATAAGAATTGTTTTATTTACGGGGATACGAATACGAATAGGAATACGGGGATAATATATAGCCTATAGCCTTCCCCGATAAATGAGCTATTTACCAATGAATGAATTTTTTAAATCGGACCAGTAGATAATGAGATTAGCACGTTCAAACAAACAAACAAACTCTTCAGCTTTATAATATTAGTATAGATATGGTGTTACATCATAGATGCAAAAATGCGCCTGCCTGCCTGCTTATTTACACGTCTGCGTTGGAGAAGGAATTATCCATCTTGTATATTGTACATATATTGAACACCCTGGTTAACAACTTTGTGCACGCCGTTGATATAAAGGTATTTTCAGCTGACTTGAATGGTGCACACAGAGGGAGTATAAACCCACCCACACTGCTCTAATGCAGAATGGGTAGTTAACAGTGGCGAAGGATGGAATTTTGATGAAGGTGAGCCTACACAAAGATAAGGAAACTCATATCACATGATAAAAACTCTTACATCTGTATATATTAATTACAATAATGAATATGTATGAATGGATTTTTACATCTTTACTCTTCGCCACTCGTAGTTAAGTTTGATAATGATTCTAATATAGCTTGGGTTAATAGATCTTGGGTTCTATTATGAAATATTGAACTTCTCAGTAAAAATTCTGAACTGGCAGGGAAAAGTTACACCACCATGCGAATTTTTATATTATGTTAATTATGGATACTTTGGGTTACAAGATTCTGAGTTCTATTATGAAATATTGAGCTGTTATGAATACATTCAGAACTGGTTGAAAAGTTTAAAAACTACACCCCTGTACCTCAAGAGGGGGTGATGGTGATAATTACAGAATCAAAACATTATCACCCTAACCTATACAATAGATATTTATATATTATGTTAATGATAATCATGGATACTTTGGGTTACAAGATCCTCAGTACTATTATGAAATATTGAGCTGTTATGAAAACATTCCGAAGTAGTTGAAAAGTTTCAAACTACACCTGTATCTTAGAGAGCATGATGGTGATAATTACAGAATCAAAACATTATCACCCTAACCTGTAATAGAACATGTCTATATTGTCTTCTGAAAGGACAGAGAGGCTTGGCCCAGCGGTAGGTGGTTAAAGTAAGCTAGTAATGCTAAAAACGACTTACCTGCCAAGGGTTGACTTTGGGTATGGGTGCTTCGACGAACTTCTTGGGCTGGTCGTCGGCCTGCTGCTGCTCCGACGTGGGCTGCGGTTCTGAATGCGGCGGGGGCGCCTTGTGCGGTCGCGGGGGAGCCCGACGCTCGCGCTCGCGGCGGCTTTTGGCCGGGCGACGCGCGTGAGAGATAACGGGCACGAAGCCCTCCTCCTCCTCGTCGTCGGGCCGCGGGACCGCGTCGGGCGCCTCCTCTGTGGCCTCTATGTTCTCCTTATTGCTGTCCCCACCTCGGAAGTTCAGCACCGAAGCGTACGAGGGCCCGGCGCCCTCCGACACTCTCGCGGCCATGCCGCTCTCCAAGTTATGTAAGCCCGGGCGCGCGCTTCGCGCCGATAGGATCACGAGCGCGCGGCCATGCCTCTTAGCAAGACGGCATGGTGCGGGTTGGACCCACGAAATTCACTTTTCACACAGAGCTCGTACCGTACTCGGCGATGTTATATCTAGTCTAGTTTAACGTAACTGTAATAGAAACAAATGTGCGCACAGTACAAAATTCACACCAGATTGACCCTGGATCGACCGTATTTACATCGAAAAAATTCACTTCCGTCGTCTCGTTCCAACTATTTACGCACACACGACGGTCCGGCCGCACCGTGGCAATCGATTACGTGTACGAATAACACTAAAAATGACCTTTTCAACCTGGAAAAAGCTAAAGAACCATATTTTGTTCACTATTCACACATGTGGTCGGACGCCCAAAAAGGTATTTTCCGCAACACACGGATCTCGCGGAAGGCTGTGACTTCTAATTTTACTGTAGGGACATTTGTCACAAGATGGCGCTGAAATTACACTGACAGCGGGTGTGATCAAAATAAAAACTTTAAAAATGCTAATATCTTTAAAACTAATGTTAAACTTATAATTTTTTCTGCAATTTTGAGATACTTTAACGACGGACAATGTGTGTATGTACCACAAAAGCCGCAATAAATTTAATCTAATATTGCTTGTGACGGAGAATTTTGCTTATTCGTGAACGCGTCTGCTGTAAAATCACATTTCATTTTTATTTCTTGGCGACCTTGCATAATTTTGTAAATGTAACCTATTTCATGTGGTGAATTCTGTAAATTGGATTAAAATGCAACTAATTATGAGTTTCAGGCTATCACGAAGATGCGAATTAACTTAAAAAATAATCGAATCTATTCCCTCTCAATTTCAAAATATATTCGACTATTATCTATTTGTTATCTTTTATATTTTAATTTTTATTGTCTATGACTCAATACACGTTGCAACACTAAACAATCGTTCGGAAATCTATACACTCCTAGACTTAAAAAAATTTGCAAGAGGTTCTATTCTGTGCACTGAAGATATCTAAAAAATCTTAGTATAGGTGTCAAAGTAAAAAATACTGAAGTTAAAAATATTTTTGTTAATTTTTTATCTATCTGACCATTTTGTTGCCCGGGCATTACGGGCATTACTTAAACTTGGCACGATTTGAATACGAAGCAAGATATGATACTTTTTGTCGCGAAAATAAAATCAGAAGGGGGTTGAAAGTTTGCCTGGAAAGTCCTTCATTCTTCAAGTTACCTTTGTAAAAGTTGGAATGTGAACTATCAGAAAAATACTGAAAATAAAATAAGTCAAAATTTTTCAAAAATTCTATCCCTTTTAGACCACTAACTAGTCAAAGCTAAAGGGTTTTAAGGGGGTTGAATTTTTTTTATAATTTATATCGTTTGTTTTATTTTTTTATAAAATAATCAGTGGACTATTTATTATTTATCAAAAACACGCAAATATTAACAGAAGGGGGTAAAAAAGTTAAAAGTTTTTTTTCTCTGGAATTTATAGATGCGTCGTCATCGTCTTGATCGGTCTGTATTTCTCGAGTAATAGAGATAGTGTTGTTGGGTACAGAAGTATTACCAATCTTTTGCCACTGCATTGTTAATTTCAATTGAAATTTTCCCGTGGGCGTATCCGTTAGTTAGTAATGTAATATTGGTTTTTTAATTGGAAATATTTGTTACGAAAGTAGAGTAAACAGAGAAACCGTCTCCAAGATGAAGACAGTTAATAATTCTAGCTCGGGAGCCTAAGAGGGGATATTTGGATTTACTGGAACCTTTCACGCTTTTGCATTTATGCCACCAAGTATGTGTACTAGATTTTGGTGGAAACGCTTAGGGCAACCACAAAAAAAAAACTTTAGAAATATTGAACCAGCACGTTGTATGTGTTTATAATAGTAAGTTATATATATAGTATTTAATATCGAAAAGTGTGTATTACCAAAATCTGACCATGTGAGTGTAACCTAAGGGAGTGAGAGGGTTACAAAAAATCCTTCTATTTCAGTTCTGGAGTCAAAGTGCGATCATTATATTTTTTATTTTACTGGAAATAATCACAAAATAGCAAAAATATTATTTTCTGACGACAATTAAAGCATCATGGGCTCCTATACTATTAGGATTTACACGTTCCCAAAAAGTTACATAAAACAAACAAAACATTTTGTAATTACTATAATATTATTGAAATAAATACTTTTTAGCAAGCAGTTTGCGCATAGGCACTCTCTGGATTAGTCGGGCAGTACATTCCAAGGAAGTTTCTGCAATTTCTACAATAATGGTACACATCTTTGCAAGATCTCAAAACGTACGGCAGCGGAGCACATATCCAGCAGCACAACAAACAGAGTATTATAGCACACAAATGTGTGCACAGAGTTATCTTGCTCGCCACAACGGTCATACCGGTGTGACCACATTCTGGGCAAAAAATGGTCACAGGCGTAAAACCAAAATGGTAAACCCTAGTCGGTTGAGGTGGCATAGGATTGTCAACGTATATATCAAAAGCTGTCGCATAATTAGGTGGCGGTGTATGTTGGATGTATGACGGGGAAGGAATGAAGGTTCCCATCAATCTAGGCCTTCGTCTCACCGCCATTTGTCTTAATACAAACGAATAAGAAGGTGGAGCACTTGTCAGTGAATCCGGAGGGGTGATTGAGTAGTTTTTGTTGTTAAACCATGCTTGTGGGTTATTTATCCTTTTATCTGTCATAGCCAAACTTATTGAACTTTCGTTTAATTTGGCTAGTGCTTGGAGAAATAGGCTCTGGGGTTGGTTTGATGAAAGTATATTTAAGGAGGCAGGAGACTGCAAATTTGATGATATTCGTAAAGGTTGAGTGGTGATTGGTAGTTGTTTCTTCAGAACTAAAGGTATTGAAGATGTTCCAGCATAAAATTCATCCTCAAGTACAGGTTTAGGGTTAAGATTTTCTGTTTGTAAATCTGGCGTATCTAATCTTTGAGTATATATTTCTCTGGAATTTACAGATGCGTCGTCATCGTCTTGATCGGTCTGTATTTCTCGAGTAATAGAAATAGAAATAGTATTGCAGGGCACAGAAGTATTATCAGTCTTTTGCTTCTGCATTGTTTATTTTAATTGAAATTAACTTAAGAATTATAATTTTTTTATAAAAAGAAGAAAAAAGAATTATCATTATTTCATTCGTCAAAATGACGTCAATCTTTTTGGCAACAACTTTTGGCGATGATGTAAATTTCTTACGTTTAAAAATAATTTTTTATACACATACAGTCGCAAACAATAATATTTTGAGATTTGGATGGATTTGGATTTGGTTCCGACATTTGACTTGTGTAATATTTAATCTTTGGTTTCGCCTACGACTTTTATGGTGGTTATTATGTCTATGGTGACTCTGGAAAACGGAAATAATTTAAAAAAATATTCTAATCTTCTAATTTAATATCATAAAATGTTTTACCATTGCAATAAACACAAACAGCTATAAAATATAGGTTATCATTAAACTTAATTTGCTATAATTAATTTATATAAAACTTTTTTCCATAATTTATTAAATATGGCAACTGTCGTTAACTATTGTCAGAGAAACTGACGCTTCCGGTCTTTTTATTTCTCCGTGGCATGGCGGATGGTCTTTACCACCGCCGATAGTGTTTTTTAGGAGGAGTAACCTCGCTTTTATAGCGAAATGGTAAGTTATTGCATTATAAAAGTATTTGAACTATAAAAATTACATTTCTAAAGTGGAAATAGATAAGTGAAAGTCACTTATCGTTCGCTACATGAAAGTTGTGTGGTGCCTCCTCCACGTGTTTCTGAAATAAATACTTGAAATATCAACAATTCCAAAGGTTTCAGTGAGTTTTATGTATTCAATAGAAGGTAGGGAGTCCTTTACACGATTTTCTGCCCGTTAAGTGTTGTAAACATTAAATAATTACGATATTAATTAAGTTTAAAAATTGCATGCGTCCTACAATAGACATACTGGTATCTTTGTTTATTTGTTATATTTCGCGTTTTAAAGTTACAATTGGTTGTAGTTCATCTTAAATACACGAATAATTTCATAGCTTAACCTTAACTTTGTAATAACGTTTCCGATTTTGTATATTTTTTTGGTTATGTTTAGGTTATGTTCTCCCATCTACCGGACACTTAGTCTTCTAGCGTAATCAAGACATTTTTTTAATTTAATGAATCTCTAATTTTCAATGTACCGATAATTTACATTACAGCTGATAATAGGATTAGAAAAATAGAAGAAAGCAAACTTCATTATATTTCTTGTTTATTACTAAACTACTCAGAGGCACAATTATCCGCCTACTCTAATATACTCGCGTCATATTAAAGTGGGCGGATAATTGTGACTCTGAGTATATCTACCTCCAGTTTCACTTCCTGTTTAGTTCCAGTGAAAGTATTGGGTTAACACTTGGCAAGCACATTGTTAAAAATATAATTAAATATTATGGCATTCCACGGATTAATAGTGGGGGTGCGGGGTCCATTGAGTTGCAGAAAGAAAACCTCTGAGCTGAGCCCTGAGCCTTGTGACTGATGGATGTAGAGTTAATTCCTTGTTGTTCGTTACTGGTAATCCTGTAGCACCTACTTCTACAGCATACAGACTAACCATATAACCATTCTTAGTTTGTATATTATAGTTGCTTATAGCAACATCCTCTAGTATTTTTAACATTATAACATCCCAGCGGATGTTGCTATTTTGAGATCTAGACCAGCATTTTTCTTTTATCCAATCAAACTAAGTGAACAGTACTTGTAGAGCTTACTGTGCTGTGGGAGACTTACATTCTGAAGGACCAGAGTGAATAAATGACCTAACAAATGAACTAACTAAAAAATGGGTATGTGGTTAGTCTATGCCGTAGAAGTAGGAGTGAGAGGATTAAAAACAAAATCTCTCTATAACTTGTTTAAAGACCTTGGCCTCTAGAACAGCAGCAAGTTTTATATTACAATGGGTATCCAAAGCTGTTCTAATAAGATCTTACCAAACTTGGATAGGCAGGGAGAACAACACGAGCGGAGGAGGGAAGGAATTCCTTAAACCTACATCCATTGGTCACAAGTCCTGGACTTTGCTCTCAGTTTTTCCCTGCCATGCGATGGACTTGTCACCTGCACGGTGGATTGATTAGACATTATACTCTCTGGATAGTTTATGTCAAGAGGTAATTCTACATATGCAGTGGCAGCTTGTTGATGTACTTTTACTATTCCCCGAACTCTTCCTGGTTGTGCTACCTCTCGCTCTCCAGGTACATTTTAGGGGTATATCAAATTTCCTTTAGGAAACATCGCACAGTTTTATGCTGGTGGTGTGTCGACATATGGAATACATTTATACTAGCTTCACATTGGCAATATGTTACACACACAACACCCTCTGAATCTTACCTACGTCCTCTGAATCAAAGGCAGAGGCTATCCCATCATGTGTAGACCAATATTGAGTTCTGATTGATTCATCTACAGGATCCGACCAATTATAGAAGGACCGAAGCCTTCCACCAGCCAGACGTAGACAAATTAAGAAAATTTTAATCTGTCCAGCCGGGGATCGAACCCAGGACCTCCGTCTTGTAAATCCACCGCGCATACCACTGCGCCACGGAGGCCGTCAGATTAAATGATCAAATCTCTTTACAGAGTCTATCAGTAGCCCGACCGTTGGTGTCGGTGTATTCAGAGAAGAGCGAGAAGGTGGCGGACGTGTCTGTGCCGCTGCCGTTCGTGTTCAAGGCGCCCATCCGCCCCGACCTGGTCAACGATGTCCACGTGTCAATGTCCAAGAACTCGCGCCAGGCCTACTGCGTGAACAAGGAGGCTGGTGAGTGCTTTGACTAGCTGTTATGTCATCTGTATTGTAAATTTATGAGGAACTAGATGACGTAGGAATACGGGGATAATATATAGCCTATAGCCTTCCTCGATAAATGGGCAATCTAAAACTGAAAGAATTTTTCAAATCGGACCAGTAGTTCCAGAGATTAGCGCGTTGAACCAAACAAACAAACTCAAATCGGACCAGTAGTTTCAGAGATTGAACCAAACAAACAAACTCTTCAGCTTTATAATTATACTAGCTGACGCCGCGCAGTTTCAACCGCGTGGTTTCCGTTCCCGTAGGAATACAGAGATATTATATAGCCTATATAGCCTTCCTTGATAAATGGGCTATCTAACACTGAAAGAATTTTTCAAATCAGACCAGTAGTTCCAGAGATTAGTGCGTTCAATCAAACAAACGAATTGTTCAGCTTTATAACATTAGTACAGATTTAAATTCAATGTTGGACCACACTTGTGAAGATGAAGCTGGAAATTAAACTGCCATATAATCTATACTCAGAGGTACAATTATATGTCCTCTTTAATATGACGCGAGTATACTAAAGTGACCTCATCCATTGGATGAGGTCAGGACGGGACAGACGAAAGTGGAAACTGCTGGAGGAGGCCTATACCCAATACAATGGGATTCATGCAAACGTAATAAAAAAAAAAAAAAAAATTGTATTACTAATTTGTATGAAATAAATAAAGACTTTATTATTATTATTATTATACTAAAGTGGGCGGATAATTGTGCCTCTGAGTATAGTTCTAACTTCTGTTAAATGTTTTGCAAAGTTTTGTGTCGCAAAACAAGTGATGAGTGCACATATGTTTTTATGTATTAGTATAATTAGGAACAGAACCATATTTAATTAACCAACTTCAAAAAAAAAAACAAGGAGGTTCTCAATTCGATGCGTATGTTTTTTATGACACCTTCACACAGAAAGTAAAACTATAAGAAATGTAAACAGTAATTGTTATCAATTGTAAATTATAATACTGTATGACTTTTTCAAAAGAGCAACTGTTGAGTTTCTTGCCGGTATCTTCTCAGCAGAACCTGCCTTCCGAACCGGTGGTAGAATCTTTACAAATAGTCAACTGACATGTCAAAAGTGTAAACTGTAAACTGAGTCTACTTGAAATAAATGATTTTTGATTGATTTTGATGTTTGTTACCACATAACTTTGTCATTTCTTAGGATTTAAAGATGGTTCTTTCGGAAACGGCTTTAATTAAAACGTCACTGGCTTGGCACCGCCTTCAAAGTGATCAGAAAGTAGCACGTACGATGTTATTTGGTTCATATTTTTTTTTCTTTAAAAAGATTTTATTTGACGGTGTGATTCATGCCATATTATAATCTCAGACCAATTATAGAAGGACCTGTATCGCATTCACAGTCACGAACAAAATTGTCTGTCATTTTCTGAGGAAAACGAGCTTAGATTTTGTGTATATCTTATACTAAACTAGAAGTTATTGCCCGTTTTTTACACAATCCAATTACACAAAAAGGTATTTTTACGGAGTTTTTTAACCGACGAACACGATTACAACTATTTAACATTGATTCTATAGAGACTGTTTTTATAATCGCATTAGATCGTTGATCATATACTTTGACAGAAAAGTAACGTCTAGCGAGGCAGGTCCTATGCAATAATTGGTCTGAGCATATAATGGCATGTACTTTTGGACTTTACAAAGTATTGTAACTTATACTTGTGAGGGTCTGAACTGAAATTTTGACCGCAGGCCATCAGACGAGTGCCGAGTCATGGGGTACCGGTCGTGCCGTGGCGCGTATCCCGCGTGTCCGAGGTGGTGGTACCCACAGGTGAGTCACTTTTATTAATTACGCCTTTCAATTGTTCATTTAATTTTTATAATGAGCACAGATACTGTGCTGTGCATAATTTGATTGAAATACCTTACTGTAAGGTAATTCCAACTAAAAAACCAACATATGCTGTGTGGTTTCATTGGCATAGTTTCGGTTCCCATGGAAATATTAGTATAAATATATAGTAATAAAAATAAAGTCTTTCTTTACTTCAATTCAATTCAATTTTTGATTTTATGGCTTGCTGCTGTACCAACTGGGTACAATTTACTTCGCCAATGTCGCGTGGTAAGGAAGACACACTTTTAGAGGTTGATCGGTGTAAGCTGGGAATCAAGAATTGATTATTATTCAGCTTAATTTTGACACTATAAATAGCGGATTTTTTTTTTTTTTTTTGTTAGTGTGGATGTTAGTCACATTCTGAAAGAACACAAAATTAATATTGTTAGCACATACACATAATATTTATTTATTTTATTTATTTCTTTACTTCATACATTGATACAGTTAGCTATACAATTTGAATAGAATTTTCTTTTTATATTATGTATGAATCCCATTGTCTTGGGTATAGGCCTCCTCCAGCAGTTTTCATTCTTCTCTGTCTCATCCTGACTTCATCCAACCCTTACCAGCCACTTGGGCAATGTCATATATAAATATATATGACACAAATAATATATTCGTAAAATAATTTAAAAAATCCGTACAGTAGATCCAAAGACAAACCCCTTACAATATCACTGATATTATAAACACCTCTTTATAATATTAGTTTAGACAAAAGTTTTTTTATTCTTTACAAATTAGCCCATTTGACTACAATCTCACCTGATGGTAAATGATGATGCAATCTAAGATAGAAGTGGGCTAACTTGTGCACGACATCATACGGGAACACTAACTCACTTGGCGGTACGTTTTATCAGTAGAGTGGTAACTAGCCACGGCCGAAACCTCCCACCAGCCAGACCTGGACAAATTAAGACAACCTCAATCAGCCCAGCTGGGGGTTGATCCAAGGACCTCCGTCCTGTACGTCGTTTTTATTATTAGTTTCTTCTAGTTAGGTTGCCTGGAAGAGATCGCTTTTTAGCGATAAGGCCGCCTATTGTGCATTTTCTTTTTTTCCATTATTTTTCTGTATTGTATGTTCCTTTGTGGTGTACAATAAAGTATATTTTCATTTCATTTTTTACGTCCACCGAGCGTACCGCTTCCCCGTCAAAACCATGACGTCATTGAGAACCTTTAACCATACGTTCACACCACCAGGTCGGGCCAGGGTGCGTTCGGCAACATGTGTCGCGGTGGTCGCATGTTCGCGCCCACCAAGCCGTGGCGGCGCTGGCACCGTCGGGTCAACCTGCGCCAGCGCCGAGCTGCCGCCGCCGCCGCCGTCGCCGCCGCCGGAGTGCCAGCGCTGGTGCAGGCGAGAGGTCGGTAGAGTTACTATTACATTCCACTGTACCAACAATATTTTATAATACAGAATAGCCTGCTACTTCGTCCGCGTGGAACTCGTTGTAAACTTTCAACTACCCCTACCCCTACCCCATCCCTTATTTTAATTTTTGATTTTATGGCTTGCTGCTGTACCAACTGAGTACAATTTTTTTTTTGTAGTGTTTTTTCTTTGCAATCTGTTATTAAAAACATTCAGCAAAAAATGGTCTGCATGTTGTCATGACTTGAAGGGCATCACATCCAGTGACATGAACCCTATGTATACTTTTCTTAATAAAGGTCAGCAGGAGCTTTTCTTTTTAGTCTTTTAAATTTGGACTCATTCTCCATTAATTTTGTTGCAAGTATGTTTGGTTGGTTATCTAGGCGCTTCTTGTAGCCTTTCATAGTGTGTGTAATTTCTTCTTTTTACTTCGCCAATGTTGCGTGGTAAGGAAGACACACTTTCAGAGGTTGATTGGTGTAAGTCAGGAATATATTACTTTTCTCTTTTCAGTTCATTACGCTTAAGCAGTCGGGTTTTTTGTATTAATAATAATTAAAGAAAGTAAAGAAAGAAACAAAGAAAATAAGTTTATTCATTTTTAGTATCACAACAATTAGATAGTGTTGTCATGGTACAACAGAGTCAATTGACTCATACTTGGCTAAAGATAGGACTGCTGTAAGGGTATTTCAGATTTGGTCACATATTTTTGTAATCGCTTTTCAATTTAAATATTATTTATTATTCCAAAAAAAAGCGTACGTATACTAGAGTTTAATCATCAGTTTTGCAGGCAACAAACTCAAATCAGTTTTGCACACAAATTTTGAGTTTCAAAGAATGTCTTTCTGAGCTAGAGACTTGAAAAATGCACTTTTTATCCCTGTGACCTTACTCATTTTGGCTACAAGTCAAAGTGGGAGTCACTACGGCAGGGTACAATATTATTTCCTGATATATACCATGCGCGATTTCAGTGTGTCTAATCGCGTTGAATTAATTTGGATGACATTTATTTAATTCATATATATTAATATTAAATGCAAAAGAAAGTCTGTCTGTGTGTTGTTACCTTTCATCTAAAAACCGTTGAACCGTTTCAGATGGACTTTAATAAAAGGTAATTCAATTCCCGTCCCTGGCCCAGGCCTATCGTAACCACCTGGCAGTTTATTTGAACCCAAAAAATCTTGATAATTGTAATGCAATAATGAAATCATTACTTTATTAAAAATGTTTGTTACAGCATTTTACGAAATTTTTAATTCATCTTTAAATTGTCCACAATGGGGACAAGCTAAGATTGTTGCAGCCTGAGTTTTAGCATAATATTTGAAGACTTATGTTGCTATTTCGAGATCTAGACCAGACATTTTCTTTTTGTCCAAACGAACTAAGCGATTATTACTTGTAGAGCTTACTGTGCCGTGGGAGACAACATTCCGAACGACCACAGTTTAAAAGTGAATAAATATTATGACCTAACAAATGAACTAACTAAAAATGGCTATGTAGACTCTTACTATGTAGTAGTCTATACGCCGTAGAAGTAGGTGCGACAGGATAACCAGCAAAATCTCTCTATAACTTGCTTAAAGACCTTGGCCTCTCTAGAAGTGCAGCTAGTTCTATATTAGAACGAGTATCCAAAGCTGTTCTAATAGGATCTTACCAAATTTGGCGGCAGGGAGAACAACACGAGCAGAGAACGGGGAGTGTTGATCGATTGTCAAGGAGTTCCTTAACCCTACATCCATACACACAAGTCCTTGACTTTGCTTGGTGTTTTTCTCTCTACCACGCGATGGATCCAGCACCTGCACCATGGAATGCTAAGATATTCGTCTCTCTGGTTTTTTGTTTGTTAAGCTTGTTGGTAACAGAAAAAGATAATACAGCTTCAAATGTTACCTTCACTTCTTTGGTATACTGGCAAACATTTTGAGCCTTCTTCCTTAAAGCAGCTTTTTTTATAGAAGTTTCTTTTGTACGCAGGTCACATAATTGAGAAGATCCCAGAACTGCCCCTGGTTGTGTCGGACAAGGTGCAGGAGATCAACAAGACTAAACAAGCCGTCATCTTCCTGAGGCGCGTCAAGGCTTGGTCCGATGTGCTCAAGGTGAGATATATATGTCACCGTTGATTGTAAAATATGTTGGTTTATAATCACACTCGTGATATTATAATCTGCCGTCATATTGTGAACTAAAAATACTGATTACAATTTAACGTGTTATTTTTCTTTATTGTTAATTATACGTATAATTTAGTGAAATCTAAGGTTAGGTTAGGCTAGAAAATGACAATACTTAAGTCAGTCTTTAGGTGTAATAAATAATAAATAAATGTGAAGTCACAATTCTTGAAGTATTTTATTTGACTGACATATCTGCTTCATTCCTAACTCTATGGACACAGAACAATCTGCTGTAAGGCCGACCAATCATTATAATCTAGTAAAGTCCCTATTCTATATCAGCCAGTTGATTAACTGTCTGCTATTCCATGTGGGACAAGATTGACATTTTCTCAACAACAAACCATTTTTTGTGTATTTTCACAATTTGGTTATAGAATGTGGAAGACAATAAATTTATAAATAGCCTTTTATTTCAAAACAGTGTTTAGTAACACAGGTTTTATGTTTGAACTGTTTAAAGTATGTCTCTTGACATAGGCCTGGAAGACAATATTATAGGCAAAATACTTGCCGTAAAAGTAGAGTTTAGTTTATATTTGGATGCTAGCCTCAGACCAATTATATGTAGAAGGAGTATTGCACCCAAATAACACTATTTAAATGGTCTTGTTCATTATCATTCTACTAGATTGAAAAAATATCTGAAATTAATTATACCAAATTAATATTTTTAGAGAGAGAGAATACAGAGAATTATCTACATTCTCTGTGTGTGTGAACTCTGCCAATCTGTATTGAGCCAGCGTGGTGGACTATTGGCCTTACCCCTCTCATTCTGAGAGGAGACTCGAGCTCAGCAGTGAACCGAATATGGGTTGATGATGAATATTTTTAGTTGTAAATAAAAGTGTGTGTTTGTCTGTAGGTGTACAAATCGCAGCGCCTGCGCGCCGGCAAGGGCAAGATGCGCAACCGTCGGCGCGTGCAGCGCAAGGGCCCGCTCATAGTCTTCAACAAGGACCAGGTAACTTGTAAAAATTTGTATGGAAAGTCGAATAGAATAGAACAGAATGGAATGGAATAGAAGTCGAATAGAATAAATTTGGATTTTTGTGCGATATCCACTCCGTGAGAGCCGTGATAGCCCAGTGGATATGACCTCTGCCTCCGATTCCGGAGAGTATGGGTTTGAATACGGTCCGGGACATGCACCAACTTTTCAGTTGTGTGCATTTTAAGAAATTAAATATCTCATGTCTCAAACGGTGAAGGAAAAACATTGTGAAGAAACCTGCACACCAGAGAATTTTCTCGACTCTCTGCATGTGTGAAGTCTCTCAATCCGCATAGGGCCAGCGTGGTGGACTATCGGCCTAACCCTTCTCATTCTGAGAGGAGGCTCAAGCTCAGCAGTGAGCCCAATATGGGTTGATAATGAGGATGAGATCCACTCACCACGAAAGTTACTCTAAGTCGAATGTTTGCTATATCATTAGTACTGCACCAAATGTCCACTGCACACAAATCACCATGTTGTGTGCAGTTACTGCGAAGTCGGTGCTACAGCAGTGTGTCGGCCAGGCGTTCCAGGTGTCTCATCCTCTGAGGCAAATGGGTGCAGTGTTGACACTACACTCTTTTTGTATAACACAATAATAGAGTATACATATTTTGGGAAGAAGAAAAGCCCTTGGGCAACAAGTGAAAAAGATGTAATAGAAAGTCCCAGCTATCGCACGAAAATAAGCTTTTATTAGACATGATTATTATCAATGTACTAAATAAAAACTTAAAACTATAAAGACAACCAAAAACTATCGCTATTTGTACATTAGTTTCTAAGTGTTATTATAAGTTATTGTTTATTTGTGTTTTAATGTACAATAAAGTATATTTCTTCTTCTTTTTCTTCAACAAAAAAAAAATAACTTTTAAAAAGCTAAATAGTTAAAGCCAACGAGCACCACAAGATGTAATGAAATAAACAATAAATTATTATATTTGGAGCTGATCACTGGATTTTGCACCTAAAACGCTTTAGTATTAATACTTAAAATCCACTAAACGACAAAAAAAATTTTTTTGTACGCTCTCATTGCATTGCATTGGTTTTCGAGTTTGATGCTGTGCCCCAAAGTTGCACTCCGTACATCCATTCTGGTACCAAGTACTCAGACCAATTATTGTATAGGACCTGCCTCGCTTGACGTTACTTTTCTGTCAAAGTATATGATCAACGATCGAATGCGATTATAAAAACTGTCTCTATAGTATCGATGTTAAATAGTTGTAATCGTGTTGGTCAGTTAAGGAGATCGGTAAAAATACCTTTCTGTGTAATTGTATGGTGTAAAAAACGGGCAAAAACTTCTAGTTTAGTATAAGATATATACCAAATCTAAGCTCGTTTTCCTTAGAAAATGACAGACAATTTCGTTCGTGACTATGAGTGTGATACAGGTCCTTCTATAATTGTTCTGAGACCAAGTATGACCTTGTATCAGAGAAGCTTATTTTCCAGCGATATTTGGGACTTTTGATTTAAAGGTCGCCATTGACGGTCAATTATTCCCACGTTTCTGAAAAGCACCAACACATGATCAATTATAGTCCGTTATAATTGACCGTTTGTGGCTAGCATAAAAGTCAATAAATTCATGTTTACCTATATAAGTTAAATCTTTAATGAATGATGTTTTACGATGATGTCTCAAGATTTAAGTTGTTCCCAGGGTCTGACCCGCGCCTTCCGCAACATCCCCGGCGTGGAGATGCTCAGTGTCAACAAACTGAACCTGCTGAAGCTTGCGCCGGGCGGTCACGTTGGTCGCTTCGTCATCTGGACACAATCTGCCTTCGAGAGGCTGGGTGAGTAGCTTGTGACGTCATCATCAGCCTCAGACCAATAGGCTAATTGCCTCTTGTAAACAGTGTTTAAACTGAATTATGGAAGTATTTTAAGCTATATTTTGTCCCGTCAACACTAAAAAGTAAAAAAATTAATATAAATGAAAAAATATCTACGTAAAATTAACACCACACATTAGCAAGTGACGTCATCCATGAAGCGTCAGAATCGCATCGTTATTGGCGTTTGCAGTGATGTGATATATCACGTCACCGCAAGCGCCAATCACAAACCGATACCTTGTAGTGAATGAATTGTATTTTTTTGTTTGAATACTTCCAGATTGGTCCCATTTAATTTTCGTGAAAATCGGTTCAGTGATTTTGTGTTAAATGAAAATAACAATTTTCGTTTCATTTCATTATTTTCATTTGTCCTGTACAATAATTTGTCTGAGTAATCAGAAAAGATGGACAGTGGCCTATAGCTGATAGCTATAGGCCACTGTCCACTGCTAAAAATATTATAAGGCCATTAGAAATACACAAACACATTTGATAAACTCAAAAGACTATCATCAGGAAAAGACATACCCAGCGATGTGGATTTTCATCCTACTCCTAAACAAGTTAGCCCGCTTCTATCTTAGATTGCATCATCACTTACAGTGGAATTCATAGACATTGAAGCGTACCCCCAGGGGATCATTCAGCCGCTGAGTGTCAAATTCTCAAACAAATAGAGGTTAAATTTGACACTCAGCGGCTGAATAATCCCCTGGGGGTGCCCCTACAACGTCTATGAATTCCACTGTTATACACTCATCAGGTGAGATTGTAGTCAAGGGCTAACTTGTATAGAATAATAAAAAAAAACACTTCAATCAAAGCCGCTTGATTTTAAGAAACATTTCTCAAATATTTTTTCATGAAAAAGTCAAATTTGATACTATCTGAATGCACCAAATGTCCACTGCACACAAATGTCCATGTTGTGTGCAGTTACTGCGAAGACGGTGCTACAGCAGTGTGTCGGCCAGGCGTTCCAGGTGCTTCGCACTCTGAGGCAAATGGGTGCAGTGTTGACACTACACTGATATTATAACAAAAACAATTTTTTTTTTAATTAAAAAAAAAAATACATTATCAGGGTTATGATAACCACCCATTGAATAAGGGTTGCCAACCATGTAATGTAATATAATATAGTATACTATATTTTGGGTTTGCATACTATATACTGTTGAAGAAATATATAGTATGCAAAAATACTATATTTTTAACATTATAATTTTCCATTATCATTTTAAATTTGTTAATTGCCAAATTAACAAATTTAAAATGATAAAATGATAATGAATGAATTATTGAAAATTTAAATTTTAAATTAAATCTTAAAAATTATGACACTTTTATTTTTACAAAAAAATCTTGAAAAATGCAAGAAGTGCTAATAAATTTAGTGTTTATAAAAATAAATAGGCAACTTCTTCATCTATTTTTTGCTTTTTCCATAAAGTACTATATTTTGTTTTATTTAGAGCTAATTCTAAAAATACTATATTTTTTCTGAAAAAAAAAAAAAAACAAATGTTAGCCAACCTTACAGTAATAGACACACCTATCTACCTAAGCTCCATGCCTCTTCTATAAGGAGGGAGGCCCTGCTGATGTGATGTAAATATCCTGTCTGTGCCAACAGATTCTCTATTTGGTTCATGGAAGACACCCTCGAAGGAGAAGAAGAACTTCAACCTGCCCCAACCCAAGATGGCCAATACCGACCTGAGCAGGTTGCTCAAATCTGACGAGATCAGGAAGGTCCTCAGGAAACCCAAGTAAGTATTATAATACACTAGCTGACGCCGCGCGGTATCACCCGCGTGGTTCCCGTTCCCGTAGGAATGTGGAGATAATATAGCCTATAGCCTTCCTCGATAAATGGGCTATCTAACACTGAAAGAATTTTTCAAATCGGACCAGTAGTTCCTGAGATTAGCGCGTTCAATCAAACAAACAAACAAACTCTTCAGCTTTATAATATTAGTATAGATTCTGTCCGCTTCTAGATCTCGTTAATCCGACCCTGTCGCAAAATCCGTTCTTAGCGGACGTCTACGTTACGAACTAGGGTTCGAAAATTTGGAATCAAAACACGCGGTGACTCGTCTGAGACTTTAATTCGTTTCGAAGTAAACTGCCGCGGGCCTGGGGGCGTGTAGCGATGAATGAATAACCCACGACTGATGCATGTCACTTCCCCGCATGCACGATTACACACCCTCGCAGTCTTTCCGCCTATCGCCCGAATAACATGGTGCACAAATTGCAGTGGCAGATTGGTTTTAAAATATTTTAGAAAATGGCATTCTTAGTCAAGTCATCAAAAATTGGACAGTTTCGTTTTATGCTTTTAAACCCCACATTTGAGACTCAATAAAAAAAAATATTACAACATGATGATATTTGACATGACATGACACACAAAAAAAAAAAAAGTTACTATAACATGATGATATCCTCTTAACAGAGCATTGGGTTATGACAAACGATGATTGCTATTTCACGTTGACACAAACTGAATCTTACCCAAAACCAAAACATACTAACTGCAACATAAGACATACTAATATGACCTCTATTCCCTTTGCAGTAAGAAGGTAGTCCGCGCTACACGCAAACTCAACCCGCTGGTGAACTCCAAGGCGATGTTGCGTCTCAACCCATACGCGGCGGTGATGAAGAGGAAAGCCGTGCTCGACCAGCAGAGGAAGAACAACTCGAGGGCGCTTGCTGTGGCGGAGAAGCGTGGAGTAAGTTTATAGTTTTCACAGATTAATCAATAATATGCAGATGGAGCGTACGATACACGACGGTATCGGACCCGTCACAAATACAGAATTAAAAAACGAATACATTCTCGAGTCAGTACGACACGAAGCGTCGCATCAGTGATTTTCAATATTATTAAAAAAAAAATGGCGTCTTATGTTTTTAAATCCTTAAAAACTGTTTTCCAAAATCAAAGAAGATGGAGTATTTTTTTATTGGTAATTTTTGATTATTACATTAATTATTTACGTAATTGTTGTTAAAATTTTAAAATATAAATTATGAAAAAAGTTCTATATGCGGATGTCAAGGAGACGAGTAACGTTTGTTTTTTATGGGTTTCACCAGCTTCGCCACGCTGCTTGTAAAGACTCATTCTGTATGATCTTTATTCTGTGACTCAATAAAAGGGAAATCTACTATAACATGATGATATTCTCTTAACAGAGCATTGGGTTATGACAAACCGTGATTGCTATTTCACGTTGACACAAACTGATTTACACCCCAAAAGTACCCAAAAACACCCACTTTTATAACCCAACTAATATCCAAATGTTTTCCAGATCAAACTACCTGACTCCGACCCAGCGGTCAGAGCTCAGAAACTGCGGGAAAAGAGGTCCAAGTCCATCCAGTTGGCGTATTCGAAGAAACCCAAGAAACCCGTGACAAAGAAAACTCCACCACCACCCCCAAAAAAGAAGAAGGAAGAAAAAACCAAGGGCAAAGCTAAACCCACTGCTGAGCCTAAAGCTAAAGCTGAGCCTAAAGCAAAGGCTGAGCCTAAAAAGTGAACTAAATAAAAGTTTATAGAAATATATTTTGTTTTTCTTTTTTTTTTAACTTTTATTACTGTATATAAAGCTAATTTACATTACATAATATCATATTGAGTTTTTGTTTTAATCATTTAAAACCAATCTTAATTATTTACATTAGATCATTAGGAAGGGGTGCTGTGGGGGTATAGAATGTCTTAATATTGCAGAACTTTATTCCATGACCCATACTACATACTAGAATACGTAAGTAAAATCTATCTATACTTATAATAAATCTGTAATATTAGTATAAACAAAAGATTTACCGAGACCGAGGACATAGTTGGGGAATCGTATTCTTAGGGCTGCCAGTGAAATCTAGGAGTCATTTGAAAAGTCTTAAAGAAAAATTAGTACTAAAATACGTAAGTAAAATCTATCTATACTTATAATAAATCTGTAGAGAGGTCAATTCTGTACATGAATTAATATACTTCTAAAATAACTATCAGGGGGTGATTAGTATCGATACTGATGCTAAAAATGCAATCAGTAAAATTTTTGTCTATCTGTTCGTTATAGAAACAAAAACTACTCGATGGATTTTAACGAAACTTGGTACAATTATTCTTTGGACAGGTTATAGTATACTTTTCATCAGGCTACGATCAATAGGAGCAGAGCAGTGAAGGGAAATGTTGGGAAAACGGGAGAAGTTACTTCATTTTTACGGCGATACTACTGCTGGGCTGGATTAAAGAGGGCAGACGAAGTCGCCGGTGTCCGCTAGTACATGCATAAAATACGTGGCCTTGTCTGTCTGCTACCTTTTCACTGCGTAAACCGCTGAAACGATTTAGATGAATTTTGGTAAATATTTCGATAAATGGGTAGAGTTGCGGGCGTCCGCTAGTGTGAATAGAAGTCCGGCCGCTCGGAGATTGCGTTTCTGACAGGTCTTGATCGAATGTGCAATGTAACTTTGAAATGTCGTTCAAGGTTGTGCCAACTGTTTGTCTTTCTTTGTAGTGATGAGACAAAAAACGAGACACTAATTTACTACTAACAAATTTTTTTTTTTTGTATGTCCAGCGATAATTCCGTCATTTGTAGACCGATTTTGAAAATTCTTTTTTTGTTTTGAAGGGTTTGATTCCAGGGTGGTCCCATTTTTTTCATGTCAGGATCTGATGATGGCATCCTGGAGAAATTGAGGGGAACTTTCGAAAATCGTAAAGACGGCTAGTGCGTTTGTTAGTGTTTCCATAAGGTATTTTAAACCATTACAATTTTATGAAGGTTGGTGGAGTTGGTCTGATGATGGAGCCGATACACAGACGATGGAACTCGTCAACGATTTACAGCAGGTACCTTTTGTTTGGACTTGATTTATTTGTATTGATGAGAACTTTCCACCTAGATGGGTTGTGACTGTATTAAGGGTCTGATGATGAAGACGAAGGAGAGTTAAGAGAACTACTCAACGGTTCACAGTAGCTACCTTGTGTTTGGACTTGATACATTTGTATTGATGAGAACTTTCCACCTAGATGGGTTGTGACTGTATTAGGGGTCTGGTGATGAAGATGAAGGATAGTTAAGGGAACTCCTCGACGGTTCACAGTAGCTACCTTGTGTTTGGACTTGATAAATTTGTATTGATGAGAACTTACCACCTAGATGGATTGTGACTGTATTAAGGGTCTGGTGATGAAGACTAAGGACAGTGAAGAGTACTCCTTACCGGTTCACAGTAGCTACCTTGTGTTTGGACTTGATAAATTTGTATTGATGAGAACTTTCCACCTAGAAGGATTGTGACTGTATTAAGGGTCTGGTGATGAAGACGAGGGACAGTGAAGAGAACTCCTCGACGGTTCACAGTAGCTACCTTGTGTTTGGACTTGATAAATTTGTATTGATGAGAACTTTCCACCTAGATGGATTGTGACTGTATTAAGGGTCTGATGATGAAAACGAGGGACAGTGAAGAGAACTCCTCGACGGTTCACAGTAGCTACCTTGTGTTTGGACTTGATAATTTTGTATTGATAAGAACTTTCCACTTAGATAGGTTGTAACTGTACACACGCAGTGGGTATGCTAACACTAAAAATAAAAAATAAAAATTTTAATAAAAAAAAATCAACCGACTTCCAACTCAAAATATAACTTTAACTAAAAAGCAAAAAATAACATCCTACCTATGTGCTACCTTCTGATCAGTTTGAAGGCGGTGCCAATCCAGTGTCGTGTTTTAATTAAAGCTGTTTCTGGAATAACCACAGAAATTTTGTAGTTTAAAAGTATTTAATTAAAACATCACTGGCTTGGCACCGCCTTCAAACTGATCAGAAGGTAGCACATAGGTAGGATGTTATTTTTTGCTTTTTAGTTAAAGTTATATTTTGAGTTGGAAGTCGGTTGAATTTTTTTTATTAAAATTTTTTATTGAGTCCTTTTTAGCTTGTAGCATTTGTGCTTAGCTCAAGGCACAAGGTGTAAAGAACAAAACCTTGTTTTAGGTTTACTCGCTAGCGTGTGTAATATAAATTCGGCTTTTTTTGGAGTTTATTGGAGTTTACTCCTTAAGAATCGATTTTTTATATATAAGGCGCCCGGTATGAGAAAAATCCGAGGGGTAAAACCAACTGAACTAACGAAAAAGTGTCACGTTTTTGGTGCGCACCTTTTGTGCGCAATTTTCTAATTTAGCTGTGAGTGTATTGAGACGTACATAGGGTATGCTGTATAGGCGACTATACCTATATACTATATGTTATTGGGCTTGTTTGTTTAATGATTATATCATTGTAAGAGTAAAATATATAATGTGAAGTATATTATAAAGTCTATTAGTTATTTTACAATTCTATACATTTAGTCTTCTTTAACATAAGTATTACTAAAGCCCTACTCGATGTGCACTGTTTACCAACAAAAAAAGTGTGTATGTTAAAAAAAACAAAAAGTTAGCTCGAAGCACGTCTCAATACTCGCGCCTTATAAGTGAAAGGTGCGCAACCGAGGTGCAGCAGGCCGCGGCGTGCGCACCCGCCTACAGCGTGCACATGGGTGCGATGTGCAAGTTGTTGGCGGCACAGCGCACGGTGAAAGGTGCGCAGAATAGGTTGCGCACAAAAAACGTAACGCATGTCATTTCATAACTTATTGGAGTTTACTCCTTAACAATCGATTTTTCATTTATACCCCTCGGTACGTTTTTTGTGCGCAACCTATTCTGCGCACCTTTCACCGTACGTAGCCGCCATAGCGTGCACATGCCTAGCGCGTCCGCACGCACGTGCACGCTGTTGGCGGGCGCGCACGCAGCGCTGCACCTCGGTTGCGCACCTTTCACTTTTCAGGCGTTGCTATTGAAAAGAGTAAACTCCATTCGTGCGACGGAGCTGACACACTTTTTTTGTTTTTTTTTATCGTAAAAGCGAAACATTACTCCCTTCATTTATCGTTTTCTTTTCTATGTTTTGTGAACTACATTTCCAATTCCTCTATGTTTGTGAGCATGGCGATAATATTTTAATAAAATCGTCAAAACCGGTAAAAGTTACGAAGAATCGGTAATCAGCTTATTTTGACAAACTGGCGATAATATTTTAATAAAATCGTCAAAACCGGTAAAAGTTACGAAGAATCGGTAATCAGCTTATTTTGACAAACGCGAATCGAACACCCCTACACTATTTCTTTAAAAAAAATAATCATAACCTAAAAATGGCAATATTTGTAAAACTGTAAATAAAAGCCATAATTGTAATAAATATGAGTGTTTTCATAAGACACTACAATCCCGGTAGCGTTTACAACGCTAAAATATGGCGTTTCGCTTCAACAACCGCGGAAACTCCGAAACTAACGAACGGAGAAGATGATGAAGAGTTTCGTGTTCTTGACATTTTGAAGAAGAGGGATAAACTTCAGCGGAGAGCCCCACGTAAGGCTGATGTCCCGCCTGATAGAGCGGAGAAAATGCGCACAGACCAGGTAAGATAACCTAACCTTACGAACTTAAAATATCCCGAATATGGGAATAAAATATAGTTTATGTTATTCAGAGTTAATGTAGGATTATAGTGGTGAAAGGGTTCTTCAAATCGGTCCAGTTTCGTAACCTCATCAACTCAAACATTAAAATCTTCCGTTTTTTATAATATTAGTATAAATAAAAGATTGACCGACCGAGGGCATAGTTGGGGATCTTATTCTTTGGACTGCCAGTGAAATCTAGAAGTCACTTGAAAAGTCTGAAAGATAAATTAGTATCTATTATAATGCTTTCGCAGTCTATTCTACAGCCTTTCTTGATGAGTTCTGTTTACCAACAGAGAAATTAGACATGAAGGTAGAAAACGTAGAGAAAAGGTAGAAGGTAACTAGAAATGAAGGTATGTCATTTCATAACTTATTTGTTTTAAAATATGTATGGTTTGTTTATAAAATTTTATTTATAATATATTAACCATACTTAATTTTTCTAAGCTTATTAATCAAATTTATTTTCATTAATTTTAAAACAAGTTAATTATAATTATTAACAGGTGTGAAATGACTAGTCATTTATACCCTCATTTTTAATTTCTTTGTTGGTAAACAGTACTCATCAAGAAAGGCAGTAGTGTAGTGCCAAAAATTTGGAATTGTTTTTTTTTGGATGGACTAACTCCATCTATGAAGAATTTACAAAATTCAAGTAATTAATAAAAATAATTTAATTATTTACAGAAATGGGGTGACGTATGGCCTGGGCCAAAGTCATTTCACCCTTCATCCGTACCTCTGCCTATCAGACAAGGCTATGTACCGAAAGGACAAGCACCTCCAGGCAAGAAAGCTAACGCTGAACTGATGAAAATACCCAACTTCTTACATCTAACTCCACCAGTCATAAAATCACAATGTGAAGCGATAAAGAAATTCTGCACAGAATGGCCGAAACTATTAAACTCTGAAGAAGCTATTGAAAAGCATTACCCGTTAGAAATTATAACTTCAGACTATTGTCATGCAAGTCCGGTGATTCGTAATCCGTTATCTCGCATTGTTATACTTCGAATCAAGCTATCAGATTTAAAACTCGATAAACATGCTAGAGACAAGTTTTTACGTCTAGTAGGTGATAGATATGATGGGCAAACCGATTTGGTTACAATAACAGCAGACCGTTGTCCGGTTAGACGGCAAAATTTGGATTACGTTAACTATTTGCTAACTGCTTGTTACCATGAATCCTGGAATTACGAAGACTGGGAAGGAGATAAAACGTTGCAAGACATGGAATATTACGATTTTGATATGAACCAATCAAAGAGGAATTTGGTTAATTGGCATTTATTATGTTTAAATGAAGAAAACAATTTCAGTGATGAAGAAATTAAATTGTATGATGTAGCATCAATACCTAATGCTACAGAATATATAGAATCGGTTTCTTCACTTTTTAATGATGGCGAAAGTGATGCCACATTGAAAAAATACGATACATCTGTCAGGAAGCTGTTAGGGTTGCCTGATAAAAAAATTGTAACATAGTTTTAGTTTAAGTGTAAAAATAAAATGTAGTTTGTATGACAGTTGTTTGATTGTATAGTTATGGCAGGCGTCCACATATCCACACCATACATTCCATTTGATGCGATGCATCCAATACGGACGCATCGCATCAAATGGATTTTATCCTTCGCGAAACGAAACAAGTTCCGTAAACGCGGAACGCCAATGTCATAATGGCGCTCATTGTCATTTGTGTAACGGCTGTCAATTAAAATTGACAGCCGTTGTCATTGTCTATCTGCATCGTACGGATCGCATCGAATGGATTTCATCTACCGTAAAATTAAAAATCCGTTTGATGCGATGGGTCCGATACGTACTATGAGGCTTGGCATTCGAATTTGAGCACTCAGGAAGTAAGCAGTGTTTTTCCAGTCACGTGCTTTCGTACCTGATCTCTTCAACCCTGCCTGCAGTGGATATTGTAATATGTTTGGCTGGTGGGAGGCTTCGGCCGTGGCTGGTTATATATATCGGCAAAAGGTAATGAAAATTATACTTAAAGGCCTTGAATAGTCCAATGTTCAATAAAATCCCAAATTCAGAGCAAATCAACCTTAAGGATTGAGTTTAAGGTTGAATTACAAATGCGACTACTTGAATTGAGTGCCAAGAAGTTGTGGCACTCATTGAGTGGGGACGTTTTTTGGTTGCTGATTGTGCATCCACTTTTTAATATGAGATCGATGCCTAAAATGGCAAGCAATACCTTGAGCTGTCCTAGAAGCATGTGATTCAGCTGCAGGTTTAAGGGTACTCTTTCGACCAACACTCTCCTTCACCGCTCAAGTTATTCTCCCCGCCTATCTCAAATAACCCATGAAGGACACAACAAGGGATGTGGACGGCTCGAACGCCACGAGCACACTGAAGCCGTCCGTACCCCAAGTTGTTGCAACGCGGCGATAACAAACCCTAATAGTAGTAAATCCGCTGTATCAGCCTTATTAATGATACGGGGCCCCCGGACTACAAGGGCCCCTTATGTGTGAAAGCAAAAATGAGTAAGTAGCTAATCCACAATCTCTTTTGTCCCTGGTTATGCGTGCGCCTTAAAGTTGGAAACATAACACATATGTTAAGTCACTGACTTATTTCTTTTAAGCAAGCATTTTTGTTATGAGTATTAGTGTTCTGTGGTGTTCGAGCCGTCCACATCTCTTGTTGTGTAATTCTTTATGGGTTACTTGGGATAGGCGGGGAGAGTGAGTCAAAGGATCCTTTAACCCTACACACAACGTTCACAAGTGCAGGACTCCACTCAAGGTTTGCTTGACTCCACTCACTCTGCCATTCTAGGGTCTTATTTTGGTTACAGTTTAAATTGTTAATTAAGTTGTCCTGACAAATGTTGTGAATCATAACCTTTGTTCGACATTAGTTTTCTTATTCTTGTAATCACTTTTGAGTCTGCTAAAAGGCTACTGTAGAAAAAAGGAACAGTATTACAAATAGCTGTAATGCCCGTACATACTTTCCCTGTAGCTTTAACGCGTATTATCAATAGGCACAATTACCTGTTGCATTTTAAAAATAATGTCGTAATTTCAATTTATTTCAATCGTATATGTTTTTACAATGCTCCAGTAAAAATATATTGAGCAAATCGTAAAAAAGATCGTAAAGTATTTTCAGTTACGTAGCTAACATCGCGCCATATTCAAAATGGCCGCTCGCGTAACGTTCAATAATGAAATACGTTTGGCAATAGTTATTATGCTAACTAAATATACTTGTAAGTTATATTTGTTTCAATATTTTTATATAATTGCAAAAGATCATTCATTACGAAATCTCGAAAATCGCTAGACGTACAAATATAAAATTTGGCAGGGCGGTAGTCTATAGTTAGTTGGTGTCCACTTAGAACGGATTTTGCGACAGGGCCGGATCAAAGAGGTCCAAGAGCGGACGAAGTCGCGGGCGTCCACTAGTTTCGTATAAAACTAACGGACGCCCACGATTTCATCTGGAATTCCGTTTTTCACAAATCTCGCAGGATTCGGGAAGCATGGGTTTAAAAAGTAACTTATAAATTGCTCAATAACCTCCTTTAGCTTCCAGTGAAAGCAAATAATAGGCGAAAGTCAGTAATCAGTTCAGTTCAGTTTTGTCCTCCGTGGCGCAGTGGTATAAGAAGACGGAGGTCCTGCGGTTTTGATCACCGGCTGGGCCGATTAAGGTTTTCTTAATTGGTCTAGGTCTGGCTGGTCTAGGCTTCGGCCGTGGCTAGTTTTTTTTTTTTTTTTTAAAAAGAATATTTGCCATATTTTTAAATATGACCAATATTCCCATTCCCCTCCAACTAGTCGGGAAAGACTGTATTAGGAGTGGGTACGACAATAGACCAACGGGGCGGGGATCGAACCACCACCCTTCGGTGGTGAGTCTGACCGCTCTTACCGTTGAGCTATTGAGGCGTTACCACCCTACCGACAAAGACGTACCGACAAACGATTTAGCGTTTAGGTACTATGTCGCGTAGAAACCTAAATGGGTGTGCATAACAAGTCAGCCCGCTTCCATAATAAATAACGATCAATATATATAAAAAAATATTAGATTTTTTTTTTATTGAGAAAGAATACAATATGGAACTTAAGCTAACTTATCCTAATAACTATACAAATCATGAGAGTTTATCTGTGATTTACTAAAAACTGTGTTTTCTCAGGTGCTTATAGTTTTTTATAAGTACTTCAACTTACTTCTTTGGAACAACTGTTTTTTATTTATTTTTATTCTTTACAAGTTAGCCCTTGACTACAATCTCACCTGATGGTAAGTGATGATGCAATCTAAGATGGAAGCGGACTGTCTTGATAAAAGGTGGATGAAAATCTAGTTTAGTTAGTACTTCCAGTCTAGTTCTGTCATAAAGAACTTTGTTACTATTTAATTTGTCGATTGCAGCTGGCGTTGAGAAGGAACAATTTGTATTTTGGCCAAATGGCACCGTACCCTTCTATGTGAACCCTGAACATTTTGGTGAGTAACTATCATTTAAAAAAAAAAGAAAAAACATATTTAATTTAATGTTGCCAGGAAACTAAAAGTCTAGTGTCTATGGAGACCATTTCTCTACTTTGATTGGTAGAAAATATTAAAAAAAATAATTCCCGTTCAAACGAAAATGCGGGAATTTATCATAGTCTATGACATTTGTAAACAACGTAGCTTTCTAGTGCTAAAAGAATTTTAAAAATCGTATTCAAGGTCGTAGATCCAGAGATTATAATATAGGTGTCGTTATCAACCCATATACGGCTCACTGCTGAGCTCGAGTCAGAGTCAGTCAGTCGAGAGTTAGCAGATTTCACACACCAGAGAATTAAGAAATTCTCTGGTGTGCAGGTTTCCTCACGATGTTTTTCCTTCACCGTTTGAGACACGTGATATTTAATTTTTTAAAATGCACACAACTGAAAAGTTGGAGGTGCATGCCCCGGACAGGATTCGAACCCACACCCTCCGGAATCGGAGTCACAGTTCATATCCACTGGGCTATCCCGGCTCTATAATATAGTAAAGGTAATATAATATACTGCCGACCGTATTGTTTTCTTTTTTTTTTTGGCCACAGCGGTCAATCCATGGTGAGATTAACCATGTACGCAGAATACAATATAGAAAACAAGTGTGTGCAGAACAGACCCACTCTCTTTTCTCTCACTGTCATAATCCGATGGGTTTAAAAGATTACCCCCAATACAACAACTTTACCTCTTTAGAATATTACTTAGTATACCTACATAATTTAAGCCCTGATAACCCAGTGGATATGACGTCTACCTCCGATTCTGGAGGGTGTGGATTCGAATCCAGTCCGAGGCATGCTCCTTCAACTTTTCAGTTGTGTGCATTTTAAGAAACTAAATCACGTGTCTCAAACGGTGAAGGAAAAACATCGTGAGGAAACCTGCATACCAGAGATTTTTCTTAGTTCTCTGCGTGTGTGAAGTCTGCCAGCCAGCGTGGTGGACTAAGGCCTAATCCCTGTCATTCTGAGAGGAGACTCGTGCTCAACAGTGAGCCGAATATGGGTTTATAATGTTGATATTAATATACTTTACCTACTATTCTTCTACAATTACTAGATAAGGAGCAGTCCATCGCAATCCTGTCGACTCTATCCAACTTCACGATGAAGACCTGTCTACAGTTCAGGCCGGTGATGTCAGCACCAGCCCCCAGCCAGCACGTCATGGTGTTTGAGAACCCCCGGGGGGTCAGGAAGTGCGTCATCGATATGGAGGGACATGCTAAAGAGGAGCCCCATGTAAATATACCTAGGACTATGACCTAATATGAGATTTTATCTATTACTTGTAATAAAACTGTATGTAAGTTGTATTTAATAATACTCCATGTTATAGTTCACTATAGTTGTACTTTATTACAATACTAGCTGACGCCGCGCGGTTTCACCCGCGTGGTTCCCGTTCCCGTAGGAATACCGGGATAATATATAGCCTACAGCCTTCCTCGATTAATGGGCTATCTAACACTGAAAGAATTTTTCAAATCGGACCAGTAGTACCTGAGATTAGCGCGTTCAATCAAACAAACAAACAAACAAACAAACTCTTCAGCTTTATAATATTAGTATAGATTAATATATCACACATTATGACCATCCATTTTATAACTGCCAACCTCAGGCCTTCTCCCAAAGACTACACCTGTACTCCCGACCATAGACTATCTCCCACAGACTACATCTGTACTCCCGACCATAGACTATCTCCCACAGACTACACCTGTACTCCCGACCATAGACTATCTCCCACAGACTACACCTGTACTCCCGACCATAGACTATTTATTAATGTCGTAGTAACTACTCTTTCACTGTAACATATTAAAGACGTTTTGAAAATTATAATTGCAGGGTATTACGAGTATATAATCGAATAGCTGACGCCGCACGGCTTCACCCGCGTGGTTCCCGTTCCCGTAGAAATACGGGGATAATATATAGCCTATAGCCTTCCTCGATAAATGGGCTATCTAACACTGAAAGAATTTTTCAAATCGGACCAGTAGTTTCTGAGATTACCGCGTTCAATCAAACAAACAAACTCTTCAGCTTTATAATCTTCTAATATATAAAATTCTCGTGTCAATAAAATAATTTATAAAATTCTAATATGTAAAATGTTTTTCGTTGCCATACTTCTCCGAAACGGCTTGACCGATTTTGATGAAATTTTTTGTGCATTTTCAGTAGGTCTGAGAAACGACCAAAATCTATTTTTCAAACCCCTAAATCCTAGGGTAGGGTAGGTGTATGGTATAGGGATAGGGTAGGGGTAGGGTAGCGGTAGGGTAGTTGTAGGGTAGGGTAGGGTAGGGATAGAGTAGAGGTATGGTAGGGGTATGGTAGGTAAAAAGAAAAAAAAAAAGGGTAGGAGTAGGGTAGTGTAAGGTAGGGATAGGGAAGAAGTGCAAATAAATAAATTAATAAGTCAAAGCGAAGCTTGAGCGGGTCCGCTAGTATTAGTATAGATACGGAAGCCAATAAGTTTTTTTTTAATTTCGTGGCTGTCCATATTTTTGTTTGTCAATAAAGATTCATCTATTTATTCAAAGTAAAGTTGCTATTGTTGGGCGACCCTCCACCTGACTACATCAAGCGAGTCGCAAGGATTCGCTGGACGCATGCAGCTCAGACCCCCTAGCCAAGTGACGCTGATTCGCTTTCTACGATCGCTAACGCTTCGAAATATGTATAGGAATGACAGATCTTGATCACATGACCTGCCGATAGCAAATGTCATTACATTCGCCCATACATCTTAGAAAGATAATCGACGAGCTTGGCTAGGGGGGCAGGATCGTGATGTTTAGTGCCTACAAAAGGTCTATGTCCTGCAGTGGACTCCATCGGCTGATATGATGATGATGATTCAAAGTATTGTCTGTCAGAGGATAATCCTCGGCTACGGATGCCTACAAAGTCCACACGTCGAGCTGGTCGTCATGAAGGCGCTGGGGTTCCCTTTCGAGCACAACCGGGCCATGCGCGATCTCTACATAGATGTGTACTTCGAGAATATTGAGCCAGGTGAGAATATTGAGCCAGGTGAGAATATTGAGCCAATGAATTTACATTTTTATGTGTCTACCTCCTTTTAACTCTCCTTAAACCTCAATAGCTCAACGGTAAGAGCAGTTGGACTCATCACCGATGGGTGGCGGTTCGATCTCCACCCCGTTGGTCTATTGTCGTACCCACTCCTAGCTCAGTCTTTTCCGACTAGTTGGAGGGGAATAGGAATATTGGTCAATGGTCATATTACAAAAAATATGGCAAATATTCTTTTTTTTTTAAAAAAAAACCCCACTTTGAGAATATTGAGTCAGACAAGACTATTTGAGCCCAGTGAATGTATTGATCAAGGTGAGAATAATGAACGAAGTGAGAATATTGAACCAATTAATTTACATTTATATGTACCTACTTCGAGAATATTGAGCCATTACATTGATATGTAACTACGAGAATACTGAGTCAGTCAAGTCTGTTGAGCTAAGTGAGAATATTGAGCCACATTGCTGTTTACTTCTAGAATATTAAGCCAGATGAGACAGTGCCGCTTTGAGCAAACACTACTTCTTATTAGAAAAAAAATCAATTATATTCAAACGAAATCGCGGGCGTCCTCAAGCGAAAAACCAGACAAGTGCGAATCGGATTCGCCCGCCGAAGGTTCTGTCCAAAATTGTGCACGGCCTATATGTTGATTTATGCCCAGTAACAAATTTTCGGATGTCAGGCGTCAATGACGTACGGATTAGTAACCATAGCAACAGCTTGACGACATTACAGTTGCGTACGAAATTTTCAATTATTTCTATTTGATATTTTCTGGAAAATTTTCAAATATGTAGTTGACATATTTAAAATCGAATACCAAAGAATAATTACATTGCCAATTAGTATTCTTTGGTATTTTACCCTTATCCACGAGTATACGAGTAGGTACAATAATTTAACTAATTAAATATGCTTATATGAAAATAAATTGTTATCGCCGCGTTGCAACGACTTGCGGTACGGACGGCTTCAGTGTGCTCGTGGCGTTCGAGCCGTCCACATCTCTTGTTGTGTAATTCTTTATGGGTTACTTGGTTGATAGGCGGGGAGAGTGACTTGAGTGGAAAAGGGGAGTGTTTGTTAACACACTACCTACCTATACACATCGTTCACAAGTGCGTGACTCCGCTCAAGGTCATTCTCTACTATTAGGGCCTTATTTTGGTTACAGTTTGATTTGTTAATTAAGTTGTCCTGACAAGTGTTGTGAATCATAACCTTTTTTCGACATTAGTTTTCTTATATTTGTAATCACTTTTGAGTCCACTAAAACTTGACAATTAGTATTCTTTGGTGTTTTACCCTTATCCACGAGTATATGAGTAGGTACAATAATTTAACTAATTAAATATGCATATATTGAAATAAATTGTCTAAAACTATAAAATTAAAACTTAAAAATGCTTATCAAAATTTGCCGCCCTCAGGCCGTCGGCAGGGAGAACAACACGAACGCAGAAGGGGTGTGTTACTAACACTCTCTCTCTTAGTAGGTACCTACCTAACAAAGATCTATAATCGGACTCAAAGATGATTGCAAATATAAGAAAACTAATGTAGAACAAAGGTTATGTTTCACAACACTTGTCAGGACAACTTAATTAACAAATCAAACTGTAACCAAAATAAGAACCTAGAATGGCAGAGAATGACCTTGAGTGGAGTCACGTACTTGTGAACGATGTGAGTACGGTTAAAGGATCCTTTGACTGATATCAAACACTCCCCTTTTCCACTCAAGTCACCCTGCCCGACTATCCCAAGTAACCCATAAAGAATTACACAACAAGAGATGTGGACGGCTCGAACGCCACGAACACACTGAAGTCGACACTAGATCGAGCGACGTCATATCCGTCACAGACTACTATTTCCAACACTAAACGGCGATAACAGATCTTAGTAGGGTTTTTACGTTAGTGATACGGAATCCTAAAACATGAACTCGAGAATAATGAGGTCAACGAGATAAAACGTGCGATGAACTCGAATAACCTGTTGTGGTAGGTACGCCGATATTTACTTACCGACACGAGATATTTACATAATTTGTGTATACTTTATTATTTATTTAGTTCTCTTGTTGGTTCTTTCTTTTTACTGGTTCCATGGTCAGGCTTTTTGGCTGCGGATTTAACTAGCCACGGCCGAAGCCTCCCACCAGCCAGACCTGGACAAATTAAGAAAATCTCAGTTTGTCCAGCCGGGGATCGAACCCAGGACCTCCGTCTTGTATATCCACCGCGCATACCACTGCACCACACGGAGGCCGTTACAAGTCGTGGTAGTTAGTAGCCGATAGTAACGTTATTCAACAAAAAACTAAAATTTACGTAATTCCGGTAAAATAATTAAGTATGTTAAATGATCGTAGAAACAAAAAAAACATTACGATTTGATAGAAAATAGTGTAGTCAAGGTTATTTCGTTGAAATAACTATTTTAGATGATCACAAAAACGAAAATACGATGGAAAATGACTTACTAGTTGAATGGTACACCGAGATAGATACATAATAGGCCCGCTGAAATGAATATCAGAACAATAACAGTAACTTTGTTAACAAGTAGCAAGGTTTGCTTAGTTTACAGTTAGGCTACCTACTTATATGTCTAAACTAGTACTAGTTAGAGTCGTTACAAAGAAAGCAATTAAAATGTAATGAAATTACTTAAAATAAAATAATATGAATGAATCACTACATAGTAAAGAGAAGAAATTAAATATCCCGTGTCTCAAGCGGTGAAGGAAAACATCGTGAGGAAACCTGCATACCAGAGAATTTTCTTAATTCTCTGCGTGTGTGAAGTCTGCCAATCCGCATTGGCGTGGTGGACTATTGGCCTAACCCCTCTCATTCTGAGAGGAGACTCGAGCTCAGCAGTGTGCCGAATATGGGTTGATAATGATGATGATGAAATACAATGTAAACTAAAATATTTAAGACTGCTGTATGTAAGTTTGTATTCTGTATAATTTGTAATTGTTAAATTTTCTGAAGACTGTTTAGTTTAGTTCGTAAATTAATATTGTAAATTATTATTGGTTTTTGTATTTTTTATAATTTAATAGATAATTAAATAAAATTAATTGAATTAAAAAAAATAATCTTTCAAAACAATCGAAACAAATTTAGATTTGACTAAGATATGCATTAAACTTTAGACCGATCCGATAACCTCTTTGTGCAATTCTTTTGATAAAATGCTACCTATTATATCGATACAATGCGTGCCATATCAGTGTCTATATTATCTGATAACAAATATGATAAAGGTTAATTAAATTACAATGGTGTCTTAACTGAAACAATAATGTAATGAACGCTCTATAACATCAAATAAACACGTCAGTTCAGTTGCTTATCGGCACTCTAGCGAGCAACATGGCGCAGGAATTTAAATTATACGAAAATATATTCATAGAGACCAACCTCCAATCGCCTGACTACGATGGGGTTATACTCATATTGTATCCACAAGAAATGAATATACGCCAACCGAGGCATATAGCCAGTTTTATAGACAAAATATCTCTGCTAGATAAACATATACATAAAATACCAACTGTTTGGCATTGTGATTATGTGTCTGGAGGAAGATTAGTGATGTCTCCGACGGGGAAGATTACGCCGTACCATGATGTGACAGTCGTTAAAGATGCAGCTAAGAAAGGTATGCTCAGGGCGTTGGATGCTGGGATGAAGAAACCACTGCTGATTGTTGAGAATGTAGTCGATTTCCCCGATGGACAACTGGTTTGCATTCTCGGCGCTCTAGAAGCTTTCTACGTGGCATTGCAGATAAGAGAGAGGCAAGATACAAGGAACTTTATAAGGATTGGGCTACATGCTGAGGAAAAACAGAAAGAAGCGTTCGAAAGGATCGTAAGAAACGCCATCGCTTTGGAAAGATCTAGAATATTCGCTAGAGATATCGCCGGCGGTGACCCGGAAAGGATGGCTCCTGCTAAAATTGTCGAATACGTCAAAGCATCTTTCTCCCATGACAGTAACATATCGATAAATGTGATAGATGATGAGAAGTATATTTTGGAGAACTATCCGCTGTTAGCTGCTGTGTCCAGAGCGGCAAATAACGTTGAAAGGCATAAAGCAAGAGTCGTTGAGATAGAATACAACAGTTCCAATCCTTCTCGCGTCACTGAAACTTTGCTATTGGTTGGAAAAGGCGTCACTTACGATACAGGTGGTGCTGACATCAAAATTACAGGAAAAATGGCGGGCATGTCACGAGATAAAAGTGGAGCGGCATCCGTTGCAGGCTTTCTAAAAGCCTGCGCCATTTTGAAGCCACCGCATTTGAAAGTGATCGGAGTTTTGTGTCTAACGAGGAACTCTGTGGGCGAAGAATCGTATGTAGCTGATGAATTGCTGGAGTCTCGTAGTGGGAAGTTGGTGAGAGTCACCAACACTGATGCGGAAGGTAGATTCGCAATGGCTGATTCCGTTTTTAAGTTGGCGGAATTGGCTGGGAAAGAATTGAATCCACACATATATACGATTGCTACATTGACGGGACACGCCAGAGCTTGCTATGGGAATCATACTGCAGCGATGGATAACCATAGTGCTAAAGCAACGAACCACTCTTCGAGACTACAGTTTAGTGGTGTCAGAATTGGAGAAGGCTTTGAAGTTTCAACAGTCAGAGCTGAAGATTTAGCAGTTAATGCTGGGAAGTGCAAAGGAGATGATTTGGTGCAAGTGTGCTCTGACGCTAAATACCGCAATCATCAGCTAGCTGCTGGGTTTTTGATCAAAGTGGGAGGTTTGGAGGATAAGAACATAAAGTATACGCATCTAGACATCGCTGGATCAGCTGGCATGCCTCCCGAAGAACCGACAGCTGTGCCGATTCTTTCTCTATGCCACTTGCATAAGGTTTTGTTGTGAGATTAATACTATTTAATCAATTATTGACAATGGCTATTTTAGTTAGCTGTTTTACCTGAAACCTGATAAATTCGTTTGGCAAAGGTACAATTGTAATTAATTGTAATTTTACGGATTTAATATGATACTTTTACACAATCGATAATTGGACGACAACGGAATATAAAAAGCCATTGCTGAGTTGACCACAAAATACCATACTACCACTAACATATCATGGCCCGATGATCTCGCTGTTCTTGAGTTTTTAGTATATTTTTTTACAAAATGGCGACCTCCGTGCCGTTAGTTTCAGTTCTGGTTTTGGCAAAATAGTTTGTGGTCATATTTGTATTGTATTTGGCACAGAACAGAGATCGCTAAAAACTAACGCTTTTCTTATATCTGTGGTATTTGCTGAACAGTCTTTGATTTTTGACAGAAAAACTGACATTGCGGCGATCGTCACTTATCATTGGTGATTACGACCCCTTTGACCTTTACACGCTCTGGGTCACTTGAATTCATTGATATGTTCTATCGTGTAGAGATTGAGAAGGTTTTCGCGAAATAGTTTTATTATTCATTGCTCATGAATAAACGTTTTTTTTTATTTATAATATTGTATTGTGTAAGTAATTAAAGGTTTTGTTTATTATTGTTGTTTTATTGCCAAAAATATTTTTATTTTTTTCAAGTTCATGTTTTTTTTTAATAATTTCTTTTCGATAAATACATTGGCAATTACACTCGGTAGTCACCAATCATTGGCGATTATGAGCGATTATCTCTGACATCTACATGCTCAGGATCGCTTGTATTCGTCATTAGGTTTTCGTGCTTAATAATTGTGCACTATCAGACGAGTACGGGGATAATATATGGCCTATAGCCTTCCTCGATAAATGGACTATCTAACACTAAAAGAATTTTACAAATCGGACCATTAGTTCCTGAGATTAGCGCGTTCAATCAATCAAACAAACAAACAAACTCCTCAGCTTTATATATTAGTATAGACTATAGAGTATAGATAATAAAAATGAACTTTTTTTTGTTAATAAACGCATTGTTAGTTATTTGTGTTCTAAAACGTTTACAAAAATGTTTATAACATCTATGTATTATTATCTATTGTTTCTTTATAAATTAAATAATTCATTCTTTATTGTTGTATTTTTTTTCACATTACTTAAAGTATTTGTTTACCACTTACCATTAGCTGATCTATCGATTATTACAAAAGTAATTATAACTTCATAAGTTTATTAATTGTAATTTATCTTTGTCAATAATATTTAAGTAATTTTAATCGGTTAAGCAATGAGATAACACTATCTTTTATTTAAGGACTATAAACATCTTTGACGGCGATAACTATTTTTTATTTTTTTTTATTTTATTTTATTGAGGGCTTACAAACAACATCATAGTACACAATCATATTATCATATTAGTAATATAAATAAAAATTATAACTATGACACCAGCTTCGGAAACCACAGATTACAATACTATAAAGTAGACTACTACGTACCTAAATACTTTATATAAAATTATTACAAACAAATTAAAAAAAAAAAAAAAATAATAATAATAATAAATAAATTAAATTGAAAAGTGAATAAAAAAAATGGATGAAAGAAAAGACTAAAGACTAAGACTAAACTATGTTTAATAAGTTATTATACCTACTTGCAAATATTTCTATTATTAGACATGTTATGAGTTATGAGCCATTATAACCCAGTGGATACCTCTGCCTCCAATTCCGGAGGGGTAGGTTCGAATCTAGTCCGGGGCTTGCACCTCCAACTTTTCCACTGTGTGCATTTTAAAAAAAATAATATCACGTGGCTCAAACGGTGAAGGAAAACATCGTGAGGAAACCTGCATACCAGAGACTTTTCTTAATTCTCTGCGTGTGTGATGTCTGCCAATCCGCATTGGGCCAGCGTGGTGGACTATTCGCTTACCCTATCATTCTGAGAGGAGACTCGAGCTCAGCAATGAGCCGAATAGTTTGGGATTTTCTTCTATGTTCCACAGGCTTCATCCCCCTTTACACGAAGGAGAAAATCCTCCCCCAGGAGTTGAGGGACCTCCCCTATGACGTCGATAGTGTCATGCATTTCAGTGACCGGGACTACAGCAAAAATGGACATAGGACTTTTGTATTCAAGGTACCTATAAAATTAATTTTGCTTTAATGTCTTGTCATATTTTTTTGTACTTCGTCATCATCATTATTATTACTAGCCGAGGTCCTAGGTTCAAATCCTTGATACAAAAACCTTTCGTTCTACTAAAATCATTTGCCTTTTTATCATCATTAGATGCCTTCTTCCAGCTGAAGTTTGGCGGTCATGTGTAGAAAACTCTTTCGGTCTTTTGGTCCACTCTTTCACATCATCTATCTACTTTCTTCGCTGTCTTCCTGGAGCAAGTTTTCTGGGTATCTTACCTTCTATGATCAACCTAGGAAACTCATAGAGGAATCCCCTTTGCAGATGCCCGAAATATGTGATTTTACTCATCATAACGATTGGCATGAGGCTTTGGTCACAATTGGCTCTTTATAAAACTTGATCATTCGAGACGAAGTCTTTCCAGGAAATTTTGAACATTTTCCTTAGCCCACATCTCAAAAGCTTGCAAGAGGCCTATGTCCAGCTGTGGACATCCATCGGCTGATAATGATGATGGTGATGATGATGAATGAATTGTACTGTAGCCTGTAAGAGATCTTCGTTGTAAAGTTGTGATGAATATTTCAGAATAAAAAAACCAAGCAGAATAGAATTGGATTATCAAAAACGGATTATAGAAAGATAGATACAATTTACGGTGCCGAATGTCAAAAAAGGGACCGCCTCGCAAAAATTGATATGTGTAAAAAATATCCTAGCGTCAGAAGAAAAAGAGATATTTCAACAGATTTTGATATACTCCAAAATTTAAGAATAAACAGAGGTATCTCTCCACCACCAGATGAAATTCGTAAAGATGAAATAACGTATAACGTAGAACAACTAAACATAGATAAAGAAATAGAAGATCTAATTGATATAGTCCACAAAATATCAGCAATTGTTCTAAAAAACGAAAGAAATAATGTTTGTAACAAAACTAATATAACACAATCTGAGACTAAAAAAACAGAATCAACAAATAATTTATCCAACAATACAATTACAAAATCTAATGATATAATGGAAATCATAACAGTAGTTGTAAACTATGCTAAAGAACTTGGTAAAGACGCAAAATCAAATTTAACTATATTCTGTGATAATACAAATGATGTAGAACTTTTCCAAAGAGCTAAATGTAGCTGGGGCAAAGGCGTTAGGTGCCCACAAATTTACAAACCAACTAAATCTGGCCGCATAATGTATTCCACAAAACATAGTCCACCCATAAGACAGTCTACAAAACATGATGGTAAAGAGAAAAAGGTTCCATATATCAATTGGTTTAGATCTGGTAATTACACTCAAGAAGCGAATACTACTGAAGAAAAAAGAAAAAGAGATATAGCAGCTCATACAGATACTGGAGACGTAAATGACACAGATATAAAAGAAGATCTGAGAAGAAAAAAGAGATATGCTGGAGTCTTACATAGCAGAGATATGATAGAAGGTCATAAAATGAGAAAAAGAGAAGCCGGAGTCGTAAATAATACAGATATAAAAGAAGATCATTTAATGACAAAACCAGAAGATATACTTATAAGCAAAGCTGTTACAGAAAAAACAGTTAAAAGTATTTTAAATAAGGCAAACGATGAAGTTAAAGAAAGTGTAGTTAAAATAGATGATGGGTTCAAAGTTATAAATGCAAATGGTAGTATAGATGCTATAGATACTACTGAAGTTGATAAAGTTGCGTACGGTCCTTCGAGAAGAAGTCACAAATTTGGGTAGATAGAGATTTATTTAATTATTAAATTAATTATGCGAATAATGCTTATATTTATATTTTATATATATTATATAAAAGAAAGTCGGGTTTGTTACAACACTTATAACTCAAGATCTGCTGGACCGATTTTCATGGTTTCTGATTCGTTGCATTTGTCTCTGCCAAGAATAGCAGAATACATCTTAAAAACAATGAAAACTCGACGAATAAATAATTATGAAAGATGAATAATTTTCCATAAATGTTACATTCTTTAGTACCTGTCATACATTTGTTGTCCTTTCTGTCAAATATTGTTTATATTGTAATGATTGACATTTATACGTGCGTTCATAAATACTGACAAATGATTAACATTTACGCGTGCGTTCATAAATTTATTTTGTGTAAATTAAAGTAGGGTAGGGGTAGTGATAGGGACATAAGTCAAAGTCAAACATAAGTCAAAGCGAAGCTTGACTGGGTCCGCTAATTATAAATAGTTCAAAGTTTATATATGTCATTATATCAATAAGTTAAAATTAAAAAAAAATTAAATAGTTTAAAAAACTACAAAAACAAGCTTTTAGCACGTAATTACAAATATTGGATTTAAGTCAAGTGACTATTTTTTCGTATTCCTGATAGCAGACCCTTTCATGTGATATCCATAACATAGGAGTGGATTTCAAATTGCTAGTCCGCCATATTGGATTTGTAATGACGTTTCTTAGCTAGTCATGTATTGTCATCAGAATCAGAGCGTGTGCAAAATTTCATCCTAATCGAAGACCGGAAAGTCGGTCAAATTAAGATTCCAAGATTTTCTTACATACATAATTACAAAATGAAGCTAATATGAAGAGTGTAAAAAAATCAATACCTCAATATAAAATTGAAATGTCTGTCTGTGTTTTCTCAAGTGCTAAAAGTTATTTACACAATAATAAAACACAAACAATCTATTTTAAGAATTTTGATTGTTTCTAACCTATGAAACAGCTGAACCGATTTTACTGGTAGGTACTTTTATTGAAGGATAACGAAAAATACATAGTTCCCGCAGGTCAATAAATGAAAAAAACAAAAAAACACTAAACGGTTATTTTTTTAGGAAACAAAACAAAAGACCAAAAGAGAAAAGGAGAGAAAAAGGGGGAGAGAGAGTGAGTTTACCGGAAACAGTGGCTTTGACGGTGGAGAATAAAGAGTTTTACGGTGAAAGGATCTGGCCCGACGGCGTGGTCAGATATATCATCGCGCAAGACCCTACATGTAAGCCCTCATTCGCACGAGAGTTTTTTTAACCAACGTTAAAAAGCGTTCAAATACAACAAATGCATTCCCAAGTATATGTTCACTCTTTTCGAGCATTGTTCCATTTTCAATTTTGGGCGTTGGAAATAGGCTTTCATTTAACTTCATACTATATTTAAACGCTTTTTTACGTCCGTTGAAAAAACTCTCGTGCGAATGACGCTTAAGGTTCATTATACATGTCTCGGTAAGGAGGGGTATGACGATCTTTCTGCCGCAGTGTGTAGTACTGTGGCTCTACAAAGGTCTTGGGTTCGTTTCCCAGCTTGGATCAGTTTTCATTAACAACCCATAATTGGCTCACTGTTGACAAAAGTCTCCTCTCAGAGTGATAAATTGATAATGCTAATAGTCCTAACCCAATGCGGATTGACAGACTACACACACACATAAGACCGAGGTCCTGGATTCGATCCCCGGTTGGGCCGATTGAGTTTTCTTAATTGATCCAGGTCTGGCTTGTGGGAGGCTTCGGCCGTGGCTAGTTACCGGCAAAGACTTACCAAGCGATTTAACGTACAATGTCGTGTAGAAACCGAAAGTGGTGTGGATTTTCATCTCCCTCTTAACAAGTTAGCCCGCTTCCATCATATACTGCATCATCACTTACCATCAGGTGAGATTGTAGTCAAGGATTAACTTGTAAAGAATAAAAATTACAGTTTTAGCTACCTACCTATCTACACTACTACAATAGTAGGAAGAGAAGATTTGTATTTATTTATTTTTATATGTAGGTATATATATTCAAAAACTACTGAACCGATTTGAAAAAATATTTCTCCAATATAAGCCTACATTACAAGCTGTATTTTATCTCCTTATTCCTACGGGAATGGCATATCTATACTTATAATAAATCTGTAGAGAGGTCAATTCTGTACATGAAATATATTTCCAAAATAACTATCAGGGTGATTAGTGATCGACACTGATGCCAAAAATGCAATCAGTAAAATTTTTGTCTGTCTGTCTGTCTGTCTGTCTGTCTGTCTGTCTGTCTGTCTGTCTGTATGTTCTTTATAGAAACAAAAACTACTGGACGGATTTTAATGAAACTTGGTACAATTATTCAAAAAACCAAAGTTATACATGAAATACGCTAAGCCATCGGGCGTGAATACTAATTCATGCTATAAGGACTTTAAAGGATTATTTTTGTGTAATGGTTGCCGCGCTCGATGCGACTCGCGGTGAGAGGAATAAATAAAGATGTGCAGCCTTAATGAGTAGGGTAGGGGTAGGGCAGGGGTAGGGTAGTGGTAGGGTAGGGGTAGGGTTGGATAGGGTAGGGTAGGGAAAGGGTAGAGGTAGGTTAGGGTAGGGTAGGATAGGGGTAGTTGAAAGTTTACAACGACTTTCAAGCGGACGAAGTCGCGGGCGTCCGCTAGTAAATAAATAAAATTCTAATTCCGAAGATAACTTGAAATCCATGCGTGCTCGCTTGGAGGAGGTCAACAAAATACTGAAAAAGAAGACCTGCGTCCGCATACAGGAAATCTCGGAGAGGCAGGCGCGGAGGCACACAGACTATCTCGTTCTGGACACCAGCGCGGACTACGTCACCGGCCGAGTGGGGGGGAGACAGGTATATGTTTATTAATCACTAGGGTGAAAATCAGTAAGAGCCGTCAACCCCTTTTTTACCCTAACATTTTACGTGATAACAATATACAATGTACCAATTGAATAATACTTGAAACCCTTTTCAATTCTTGGTTCACCAACTTCATTTATATCAACCCCTATTTATATATTCGCGAAAAACATAAATAGAATGGAAACTGATCGTGTGTAAGCATGATGTCATGCAGATAGCGACTAACACACGGTCAGTTTTATCGAATAGCCTGCCGTTAGTGCTGCAGACACGTGAACTTATTGGATGGTGAGTGGTATATCCCATAGTGTGTATCGCTATCGGCATATTTTCATTAAAAGGGTTTAAAGTTCTCATTTAATCTACGGAACCCTGCACTGAGCGTGGCCCGACTAGCACTTGGCCGTCACCAGAAAAATACAAAAAATAATAATATTCAAAATTTTTCATAATTCTAACTTCGAATTTTGGCTAAATAAAGAAGACATTGAAATTTCCCGGCAAGTTCAAAAATATATCTAAGTACTAACCTATAATAAAAAACGTATATGTATACCTACATATTGAAAAAAAAAATTAAACAATTATCAAAGTTGACTTATTTTTAATATAAGTACATATTATTTACACTATTGTTTTGAGAACGCGCTCCATTTTGTTTTTAACCGACTTCAAAAAAAGGAGGAGGTTCTCAATTCGAGTCTATGGTTTTTTTTTTGCTGGTTGATTTCATTCTCTACTTACTTTCATTAGCCAAATTCTAATAAATAAATTGTATCGTCAAAATGATTTCAAAGAATTAAAATGTGAACAGTTTATCTGTTCAAAGAAATCACGTGAGTTTCAAACAAAACAATACATATTTACAAAGACAATATTAATAATTTAAAACAGTGTCTGGTAAGAAAGAGACAGATATACTTTTATCTTGTTGGTGAAAAAGAATTGGATTCGTGTCATTGTCCGTGACGCAGATCCTTATTTCTGGGTTAGTGTTGCCATGCTGATAACTTCTACCGGTATGTAGGGTAAATTTGATAAGCTACCCTACATTTGTTACATGGTTCTATCTTGAGTGTACGATGCAAAAATATGCTTATTTGTATACTGTCATTGCTGCATACTGTAATACTGCTTCATACTGTTATACTGTTACATACTGTTATACTATTGCATACTGTTATTAAAAATGAGATTTTTAAAATTGTTTACCATACTAATAATAGAATCACTACTTGTATTTCAAGCTATTAATAATTAACAATGTTTGAAATAATATATTTTGTAAAGTAGACTTTCTAAAGTAAAGGCATCGCAATATTTTTTTTAGATCAAACTTTTTAATCGTATAAATTGTTAGTGTAAGTAAGAGAGATATTATGATTTAGAACTTTTTGAGCTATTAAAGACTATTCGAAAGAAAGCTTTCCACTATACATCATTTACGGATAACTTAAATTATTATATAAACATTGCGCGCCACCCGAATCTCTGAGGAGAAACAAAAATTTACAAATATTGAGAAATTATGTGATATTTTTGCAATGTTCATAAACTTTAGCTTACAGAATTTCTAAATAATCGTTTAAAAATTTATAATTTTTTCTAAGATTACTTTATTTACAAACTTAGCGTGTTGTTTCTTAATTTTAATTTATAACACTTTGGAATTAAATCGAATATGTTGAAAAAACTATTTGATTTTTATGAGAAACGTGGAAGCAAAAAATAAAATAAATGGAAAAAGAAAATTTACAATAACAACGTATTTTGACAATTTTACAATAAATAATAGCGCGTAAAAGTTATTACGTAGCCATCATATTATTTAGAATAAAACAGTTTTAATTACATATAATAAAACATAATGCCCTCGTTGAACTATTAATATTAACAACAATGTATCGCATATATTTTTGAATAATATATTATTACAATAAGTTTTAGAAAACATTATCAAGTATTGCTAATAGACCATAGAAAATAACTAATAGACATATTTAATCTAAACAAACCATTATAAAAAATAATAATGACACCAAATACTGACCTTAAGTTACAGATGGGTAAAATTAAATTCTATAACCTGGCAGCACAGTTCGAGAAACGTCTACAGACACTGATCGCGGATTGGCCGCCGTCACGATCTAGAACGTTCGCTATTGGCTGGCGGGGGGATATATAAAAGCGCGCGGGGATTTCAATGATCTCAGTATACGTGGCTCGTTGTTAAGTTAGTGCGGTTTTGGTGTTACTTTAACACGTAATGGTGGCTATAGGCATCGATTTGGGCACAGCGTGTTCTTGTGTGGCCGTATGGCGTGACAATAGTGTGGAAGTGATACCGAACGAGCAGGGGAACAGAATAACGCCATCTTACGTGGCTTTTACGACTCGCGAACGTCTGATCGGCGACCCGGCGAAGAATCAAGCATCTATCAATGCGACTAACACAATTTTCGGCGCGAAACGACTAATCGGACGAGCGTTCGACGACGTCGGCTTGCAAATGGACCTCCGCCATTTCCCTTTCTCCGTCACCAACGACAACGGTAAGCCAAAAATCATTGTACATTACAAGAGCCAAAGAAAGTTTTTCGCACCCGAAGAAATAAGTGCTATGGTACTTTTCAGGATGAAGGAGTTGGCGGAACAGTATTTGGGTTGCAAAGTGAATAAGGCCGTGGTCACAGTGCCGGCGTATTTTAGCGACTCGCAGCGGCAGGCCACTAGAGTAGCGGGGAACATCGCTGGGTTAGAAATTATACGGATTATAAACGAACCGACGGCCGCCGCGCTCGCTTATGGCCTCAGCAAGAACTTGAAAGGAGATCGTAACATTTTGGTTTACGACTTAGGAGGAGGCACATTCGACGTATCGATTTTAAACGTCGGTGGAGGTTCAGTTTACGAAGTCAAAGCCACTGCTGGCAATTCCAGATTGGGTGGAGAAGACTTTGATAATCGAATCGTGGCGTACTTTTTAGAAGATTTCAAAAAACGTTTCGGCAAAGAGGTGAAAAGTGCCCGAGCTTTGCGGAGACTTAAATTCGCCGCCGAAAAGGCCAAACGGTGTCTTACGTCCGCTACTGAGGCGGTGATTCAAGTGGAGTCTCTCAAGGATTCTATAGACTACACTGGGAGACTCAAACGCGTTTTATTCGAACAGTTGTGCTCAGATTTGTTCCAAGACACATTGGATTTAGTTGATCAAGCATTGATGGATGCTGGTATGACTAAAACTGATGTAAACGATGTCATTCTAGTCGGTGGGAGCACAAAAATACCAAAGATTAAGAAAATGCTTCACGATTACTTTGGTAATAAGAATATTATATGTTCAATTAACCCAGATGAGGCTATAGCGTGTGGTGCAGCTATCCAAGCAGCCATTTTGTCTGGAGAGAAAAGCAACAAAATCAAAGATCTCTTATTAATAGACGTTGTGCCATTGTCTTTGGGCTTAGAGACTGTTAGAGGCTTAATGTACAAAGTCATCGAACGCAATACACCAATCCCTTGTCGATACACTAAAGAGATAACTACTCTAGAAGATTACCAGAGTAGTATGACTATAGAAGTTTTTGAAGGCGAGAGAAGTCTGACGAAAGACAACCATTTATTAGGCGTTTTCGAACTGCGAAACATACCACCGGTTCCTCGAGGTGTAGCTAAAATAGATGTCATTTTCGACATCGATACAAACGGTATTTTGACTGCTTCAGCGAAAGATAAAAGCACAGGAAACTGTAAAAGTATAACAATAGATACAATGAATAGAATGTCGCAACAGGAGATCAGCAAGATGATTTCTAACGCAGAGAAGTTTCGAGAAGAAGACATAGAGAATAAACTGCGTTTAGAAGTCAGGAATCAGTTGGAGACGTACATTTATAATGTTAAAAGATCAGTTGTTGAGAATCTAGAAGGTTTGAGTGGGGTTGAATGTGCTGATATGATTGGAGAATGTAAGACAGCTATTGCCTGGCTTGACGATAACCCTGATTGTCTTAGAGAAGAGTATGAAAGGAAGATGTCGGAATTACTCAGAAGTTGGTCCTCTAATATAAGGAGAATAGATCACGCTTCTTATAGAATCAAGAGACAAAGAAGCGATGGTAATGAACAAACCGCTAGTATAGAAGAAGTGGCAAATGAACTTTAAGTTGTTCATAAAAAAAACAAATTAAAATAAAATAAAAGACATAATATCTAGATGTATGGTGGGATTGTTCTTATAGTTATAAAGGTAAGTAATGTTTTTATAATGCTTTTTTAAACTTTTATAAATATTTTTTTCATATGTTTTAAGAGATTTTTAGAGTTTTAAGAGATTAGTTCATTTTCAATTTTAATTAGAAATTTTGTTGATATAAGCATTCTGTAATATTTCTTGTAATTTATACAAAGTACCATACATATTTGTCATAGATTGTTAATAATTTAAAATTATAATTTCAGTTGACTTGGCAACTAAATTGGTGTATTTTAAACGTTATCGATGTTAAATTAGTATTAGATGGTAAAAGTTTCTATAATAAGTGTTCGTTGTGGACTACGGAACTCTAAAAACTGGAATGCAGTAAGGAGATATTTCAATAAATACACCAAATTGAATTTTGCTGCAAAATAACAGAAAGCCGCGTATGTATGGAAAACAACGCCATCTATTGACAATGTCCGGAACTTACCGCACAAAACAAATTACATTTTATATTTTAAATGTTTAATTGATTAATAAATGTCTACCTCATAAAGTGTTTAATTAATAAAGTGTACTAACAATGTGTGTTTTATTACAACTTTATTTTTATTTATTAATTTGTTGTGAAAATGCTGGAGCATGGTTTCAAAAGCAAAGCTGTAATCTGATTTTTTTTATCTTTAATTATAAAAGTTAAGTTTCACTAACCCTCATTGAATTATCTAATTGCAAAAATTAAATACTGTTTATTGCTGGTGAGCTGCTTTGCAATAATTGTTCAAAGTTGTTTTTTTTTTTATTTTAACCCGAAAAGAGTCGATATTGTCTCTATCTAGAAAGAAAGAAAGAAAAAAGCTTTATTAGTGAATTATGCCCCACAACACAATTTGTTCTTGAACAATATCCTGCGATGTGTGGCACAACCCAGTAAACGGATCCAACTCAGCATAATGCTACATACTCTTTAAATAAAAAGAGCATGCAGCGCTGGTTTTCAGTTGGAACCGTTGACCAGATGCCGCCACAAACACAGCACACAACAACCTTATTAACTAAAATAAACAATAATAATAACTTAAACTTAAAATAATACATTACTAATAACTAAAATAAAAAGGGAAAAACAAAAAAAAATCTGGGACTCGAACCCCGAAAAGTGGGTTTTCTTGGCCGTTTGCAAATCATTAAACACTCCACTTTAATGGTAACTTTAGAGTTAAAATCCCTCTGGCTTGGCTACGTCATTGCTTGAAGGCAAGGAAGGTGAATTAATATTATTTTAAATATCGCACGTCATGCGTCTTATGACAGTATCGAGCCACATAGCAACAACAATACATTCTCACAATATTATATGTCATATGTTTTACTACCCGCCAATGATTCTTTTTTTCTGTTTTTGTTTGTTTTTTAGTTTTTAATACTGCTTAATTATACTAACCAGTGCACAGTAAAACCAAGACTGCTTTATGGTCTAGATTGCACTATGGTTAGGCTTAATTTCCATATGTATTTTGAAAATTAATAAATAAATAAAATATTTGCGAAAGTATGTCTGTGCTTATGTTATCTTTTCACGGCTTAGCCATTCATTTGGATATACTAATATTATAAAGCTAAAGACTTTGTTTGTTTGTTTAAACGCGCTAATCTCAGGAACTACTGGTCCGATTTGAAAAATTCTTTCAGTGTTACATATTACATTCAGTGCTATATTTTATCCCCGTATTCCTACGGGAACGGGAAATACGCGGGTGAAATCGGGCGACGTCAGTTAGTCTTATATAATATTCGACTGCGTTAAATTCGGTTTTTAAAATTACTGCGGGAACCATGATTTTTTCCTGGTTCTGCTTTAGTGTCCAATAATTTATATTCTTTACTAGTAGACTGTACTGTATAGAAATACAGGGGTAAACTAAAGCCTATAGCCTTCCTCGATAAATGGGCTATCTAACACCAAAAGAATTTTTTAAATCAGACCAGTAGTTCCTGAGATTAGCGCGTTCAAACAAACAAACAAACTTCTTTAGTCTTCTGTCTGACAAAAAAAATCTAGTTTGTGCTAAACCCCTGAAGTTAAACTCCTTTAGCTCTCGTAGAGAGTAAAATATTCTCTATAAACTGTAAGACACTACTGTAATTTGCATCCTTATTCGAAACAAAATAACGAATCCTTTTAAAAAAAATAAATTTCAGCAAGCTTCGTATTTTTTAAATAAAACGAAATGCTGGCTCAGTAGATTGACGCGCGAAGCCACTAAAACAAAAAAAAAAGAAACTTGTTTTTTTTATTGTCTCTGGTTGTTTCCAGGTGTTCGGTTCCATAGAGCTGTTCGAAGGCGGGCAGCATAGACAACACGCGGCCATGATGGTGATGGCTATGCTCGGATTTTACTTCGAGTTGGCGCGTCACGACCGGGACACTTATGTGAGAGTGCACAACCGTCATATTAGACCGGGTACATTATTCATTGTATTACATTGTAGCAGACGCCCGCGACTTCGTCCGCGTGAAGTAGATGTAAACTTTTAACTACCCCTACCCTACCCTACTCCTGCCTTACCCCTACCCTACCCCTACCCTACCCATTAAGGCTGTACACGGGACGGGAGAAATTACTCCACTTAAAAAATGGAGTAATTTCTCCCGTTTTCCCAACATTTCCCTTCACTGCTCTGCTCCTATTGATCGTAGCGTGATGACTATATACTATAACCTGCCCAGGAGTATGAAAAATAATTTTACCAAGTTTCGTTAAAATCCGTCGAGTAGTTTTTGTTTCTATAACGAACAGACAGACAGACAGACAGACAAAAAATTTTACTGATTGCATTTTTGGCATCAGTATCGATCACTAATCACCCCTGATAGTTATTTTGGAAATATATTTCATGTACAGAATTGACCTCTCTACAGATAAGTATAGATTTTTTTTATTGGAGTTTACTCCTTAAGATATTTCATATATAGTCCCCGGTATGAAAAAATATGGGCAGTAAAATTCGATGAACGAATGACAGCACTACGTTTTTGTGCGACCTGCTGCACCTCGGTTGCGCACCTTTCACTTTTCAGCCATAGGTATGGAAACGTACATAGTGTATGCTGCGGGACAACATTTAGACAACCGTCACGTTAGACCGGGTACATTGTTCATTGTAATATTTGACATTTTTTTTGTGTACTCCATATGAATAATTTTTTCATATATAGTCCCCGGTATAAAAAATATGGGCAGTAAATTTCGATGAACGAATGACAGCGTTACGTTTTTGTGCGGCCTGCTGCATCTCAGTTGCGCACCTTTCACTTTTCAGGCGTAGTATTGAGACGTACACAGTGTATGCTGCGGGACAACATACGCTATTTAGACAGTCGATCTGAAAGAGTAAACTCCATTCGTGCGTCGGAGATGACACATACTTTTATTCTTTACAAGTTAGACCTTGACTACAATCTCACCTGATGGTAAGTGATGATGCAATCTAAGATGGAAGCGAGCTAACTTGTCAGGAGTAGGATGCAAATCCAAAGCCCTGTCGGTTTCTACATATCGTACCGGAACGCTAAATCGCTTGACGGTACGTCTTTGCCGGTAATTTAGGGTGGTAACTAGCCACAGCCAAAGCCTCCCACCGGCAGGATCCAGCCGGGAATAGAACTCAGGACCTCCGTCTTGTAAATCCACTGCGCTACGGAGGCCGTCAAACGTTCTCACTACGTGATGGTAAATGTAAAACTAAATTTAAACTTTTTGTGTAGTTGTATGTTGTAAAAAAATCGATCTACAACTTCTAGTTTATAAGAAGCTCTTTTCTCCTTTATTTACTAACAAAATTCTAATTTTTTTCCTCACAAAATGACAACAATAATTTTGTTCGTGAATTTGGTGCGACATTAGTCCATAAGTAATTAGTCTGAGACCATGGTTAATCATCATCATGTATTTCGTGGGGTCACAGGCAGGTGGGGTCTCAGACCAATATATTTTTTTTATTGGTCTAAGGGTGAGGAGGGCGATCTTTTCGAGCATAATTCTCTGACCTCCTTTTTTCCACAGATAAACTTCACCATTTCGAGAAAATTCGTTCGGATGCCACTGTAGACCTTCCCTACGACTACGCCAGTGCCACGCACCCGGCCTGGCAGTTCTGGAGGCGAGTCGGGAAGACGGGGATATCCACCGTCGCCACTTACAAAGATCAGGTACCTAAATTAAAAAAAAAATGTGAGCCGTCACGAGACGCCTGGCAGATGTGAAACATCGACATTATTAAGCTATTCCATAGCTTCTATCGCGGGGACCGAATCCAGAAATTCCGTAACGAAAAAACCTCACGCTCCCCACTCCGACGTGCATCGTCTAACGTCGTTTCAGTTCGGCAGTCTTCGACACATGTTGCGTGCGATTTGACGTATTGTACGACTCTACGAAACTCACGAATCGAGACGAGCTGCTCCGAAATCGGACGAATACATAAGCAGCTTAAACAATACACATCAATACACGTCACTATCTAATTTTTTTTTTTTTTATCTATCTATACTTATAATAAATCTGTAGAGAGGTCAATTCTGTACATTAAATATATTTCCAAAATAACTATCAGGGGGTGATTAGTGGTCGATACTGATGCCAAAAATGCAATCAGTAAAATTTTTGTCTGTCTGTCTGTCTGTCTGTCTGTCTGTCTGTATGTTCGTTATAGAAACAAAAACTACTGGACGGATTTTAACGAAACTTGGTACAATTATTTTACATACTCCTGGGCAGGTTATAGTATACTTTTCATCACGCTACGATTAATAGGAGCAGAGTAGTGAAAAGAAATGTTGGGAAAACGGGGGAAAGTTACTCCATTTTTTAAGCTTCCGTCGCGTGTGCAGCCTTAATGATTAAAGCTACAAAGAAATCATATATGACGGAAATGTTCTCCTTAAAATTATGTAAAAAAAACACAGAATATATATGTCTATCTCTTATGGTTGACTCACAACAACACGTGTAACTCCCGATATGAGCTATCGGAGATTTCTGATTATATTTGTCTACTCTTATGTTTATAACACTCATCACTCATCCCTAGGGTAGGGGTAGGGTAAGGTAAGGTAGGGGTAGTTGAAAGCTTACATCGACCTTCACGCGGACGAAGTCGCGGGCGTCCGCTAGTAATAAATAAATATACTTAAACAATACACATCACTATCTAGCCCCAAAGTAAGCATACAGAGCAGCTTGTGTTATGGGTGCTAAGATAGTTGATATTATAATATTAATATACAATTATATACTACATATAAATACTTATATAATGTATAAATACAAACAGACACTGGAAAACACCCATGCTCATCACACAAATATTTTCCAGTTGTGGGAATCGAACCCACGGCCGTGGATGCAGGAAGCAGGGTCACTACCAACTGCGCCACGCGGCCGTCAGCTCAGCTGTTTATGAGAAAGTATATAGGTGTATAGGTATTTATGTACAACAGTGAATTTGTGTATAAAGTGTTTTGAATATGAATGAAAAATAAATAATTATAATTGCATAAGTTGATACAAAATGCTATGCAATAACTTTACCGGGGCACTTTCCATGTATATATATACCATCATATAGCGGTGGACGCGTTGCCACGGCATGCGTCGCCACGCCAGAAATCGGTTTTACGTGCGGCAATAGATGTTTCACATCAAAATCTTTTTTTCTGATACAAGGAAATATCGATGTACACAGCTTATTATTATGTAGGTTATTTTTAATTTTCTTTTAACACGTTCGCTGGGTTACGAGGTCAATTGACCTCGAATGTCTGGCGTGTTCAAGAGTTACGAGGTCGATGGACCTCGTACCGTACTATATAAAGTTTTAGTATAAGTTCAAAGAACCTCGCAGCAGTAAGAGTTCCTAAAGCTCGCTTGGGGAGTGACCTGATGACATGAGTGTAATCGGGCGAGGCGGAGGGACGTTGAGAGGGAGGGCTAGAGAATATTTTACTCTCTAGAGAGTAAAAGGAGTTTTACTTCAGGGGTTTAGCACAAACTCTATTTTTTTTTGTCAGACAGGCAAAGATCCGTGTCCATACAGCTAATTTAGTCATGTAATCTTTAAGTACTTTATCATTCTCTATCTGCCTCGTTGGTCCAATGGTTAGCCAGTGATTTTATTTGTTCACAGGACCCAGACGGCTCAATAATGAAATCGCTTGGTCAGAATGAGATGCTTCTGTCGCCATCAGACATTATAAAGATAAATAGCATCTACGGAGTGCAGTGCTTCCAAGACCAGCGACGAATGGAGACGCAGACCACAGACATAGAAACTATAGACGCGGGTGACCTGACATAGTCTAGTTACTTAGAAATGTACCAACATTTTATAAATTATATTTATGTGTAAACTTGTTTAAAGTCGAAGTCTATTGTGAGATCTGAAAAAATACTATTTGTTTTATTACACTGGAATAAAAAAAAAACACGCTTTGTTGTAAAAGGTACTCGTAAATAGCCTTACGTCAAAAATAATGTAAAAGAAAATGATCTTTCCAATTTAATAGATAGAATCCCGTACAAACATATATATATATATATATATATATATATATATATATGCACGGGTCGAATACAAAATTCTCCCATATTTAAAGCTGGTTAAAATCCTTTGATTAAGTAGTTTTTGTGTAATAATACTTTCATTACGTCGCTCGAAAAAAAACACTAAATTTTTTTTGAATTTAACAAATTTATTAAATAAAAATATTATTAATCATTGTAAAATTATAATAGAAAACAACATAGCAATAATAAATATACATAAATAAATTTACAAAAATCATAATCTGGTAAGTTGTAGTGAGTCGGTATTCACAAAAACAACTGAAATCAAATTGTCTTTAGTTGTACAGCATAAAAGATAAAAAAATATATATACTACGACAGTATACAAGTTAATTTATCAGAGAAAAGTATATAAAATTAATAAAATGTTATGTTCACTGTTTACAATATATAACTCATGCGCATTAACACCTGGCTACCAAACAAACTCAGTCATTCGGGCAAAGTGTCAAGTTAATCAACATGAGGTGTACCTACTATACATTGTCAATGAGGAACACTCTCTCCTACAGCGCAGAGCTCGTGTTCCGAGCGCTTGGTGAGACTGACGTCACTCTTGGTGATGACGTCATACACGTCGATGTCACGCACGTACCGCCGCCGGCGAAGCACGCACTTATCCATGCTGATCATCATGCTGACTGCTGCAGAAAACCTTGCTTTTGCATATCATTATCAACCTATTTTACGCCTCCCTCCTTGCTGCTACAATGCAGCTTGGCGGGCTTAGAGGTTGGCGCATCATTTGGTGGGTTAACACGTTCGCTGCGGTACGAGGTCAATTAACCTCGTACCACACCACGAAATTTTAGCGTGAGTCAAAAAACCTCGTATTGTATTGGTAAAGTACTGAAAAATCAGTGACGCAGAGAACGTGTTAAATTCATACACGAATTTTTGGCTAGTGGAGGCTTCGGCCGTGGCTAGTTACCGGCAAAGATTACCGCCAAGCGATTTAGCGTTCCGGTACGATGCCGTGTAAAAACCGAAAGGGGTGTGGATTTTCATCCTTCTCCTTACAAGTTAGCCCGCTTCCTTCTTAGATTGCATCAACACTTCCCATCAGGTGAGGTTGTCGTCAAGAGCTAACTTGTAAAGAATAAATAAAAAAAAACCATTGTCAGATGGTAATGATAAAGACCGGGACTGACTTTCCAACTGCGGGCTGAAAAACTTAACTGAATATTTTATAGAAGAACTCAGTATCTCATATACCCCGACGCAGGGTTTGAACCCGGGACCTCTTGATTCGAAACCACAAACAAACCACTGGACCAATGAGGCAGTCTTATTTGGCACAGCAATCCGCATTCGAGTGGCGTGATCATGGGACCTTTTTATTGATATAAGACACCGCGCGCTTTTATCTGTGTGGTTCCCGTTCCCGTAGGAATACGGGGATAAAATATAGCCTATATCACTCGAGGATAGTGTAACTTCTCAACAATGACAATTTTTTTTTAAATCGATTCAGTTGTTCCTTTTCAAAACCTACAAACAAACACTACACCGTTTAAGACACGTGATATTTAATTTTTTTTAATGCTCACAACTGAAAAGTTGTAGGTGCATGCCCCGGATCGGATTCGAACCAACACCCTCCGGAATCGGAGGCAGAGGTCATATCCATTGGGCTATCACGTATCTCACGTTTGGCCTAGTTCCTCTCATTTTGAGAGAGTCAGCTCAGCAGTGAGCCCAGCAGTTGATAACGAACGAATGTAGGTATGTTTGTGAGGTTGAAGGGGTTACCCCTGAATCCCAACCCCACAAACTCTTTGGATCCACCTACTGAACCGATTGAAAATTCTTTTAATAGAATATCAATATTTTAACGTAATAAAACATTAGAAAGTAGAAAGTATTTTCATGCTTTTTTAAAATATGTATCACTTTCACTAGAAGTTGGACGCTTCTAACCGACTAGAGTATACTAACTGGGTCTATCGACTGTTGTCATAGTCATTCTCTCGATTTTGTGTTCTTCCTTCCAATGGAAATACATTTTCTTTATGATAGCCATTACTAAAGCTATCATAAATATGCTTAGACCGAATAAAATCGTATACAACGCCATTTAAAATGTTATAAAAAAATAACATCCTCAAAAAATTGGTATATATCCAACATCCTAAAAAGTAAAGCATCACCAACGTCAAATATTTTTCAATTGCCTTTTTGATCCTAAATTATTGGGTACTAGGCTTTTTGATCTTAAAAAAACTTGTGAAAAAGCGAAATTACTGACAAAAAACGTTTCTTTAAAACATACTTTGTATGAATAACTAATTTTTACTAAGAAATTAAATATGAATTATTAGTTAATCAAAATAACTTAATATTTAATACAATGTCTAATATGTTATCCACTTCTTTGCTAACTTGAAACACATTGAAATAATATAATTTTTTATGCCATAGATTTAAAAAAAAATAATAACCATAGAGTACTAATTTTTTTTATACTTTCAACTGAACGATAAAAATACCTTTTAAAAAAGAACAGTTTTTATGGCGCGAAGTAAGTTGAAATTATCGACCGATGTTATTTTACATAAATGTTTTATGATTTATTATACAATGTCCATTGCCCATCTAATATCAACATTACATTTATTGAATTCTAGTTATTATAAATCAGTATGAATAATGAAGATTATGGTAAGTAATACTTAATAATAATACTATGGCCTGAAATATTCATATTTTTATTTTATTACTTATTTAGTAAATATCCGTTATTCATTTATAAAGTATGAAGAATTCTAATGCATAAATCTACAAATAAATGTAGAAATAATTTGAATACAATTAGGTAACAAAAATTGGTTTGGGCCTATAAAATACAGCAACAAAATAATTACTTTAAGTAATATTTTTTTTCATCTGTTTGCTTGCGTCAATGTCTGGACTATGACTTGACTATGACTTATGCTGAATTACTGGAACTACTAAACAGATTTTAATGCGGTTTTAGCATATTAAATAAAGTCAAGAGTATTCTTTGTTTATTCAGGCTCGTAGTATTGTGTTCCATTTTTAAACTTTAAAGGCATGATCGCTAGTGTAATTACTCGAAGCTCGAATTTGTCGTGGGCTCTTCTCTGACCAAGGCGCGTTTGGAGCCATTGTAACTTTAATTTTAAGTTTTCGACCTTAACTATACCATTATCTATAGCTTGACGACCTCCGTGGCGCAGTGTGGTATGCGCGGTGGATTTACAAGACGAAGGTCCTGGGTTCAATCCCCGGCAGGGCCGATTGAGATTTTCTTAATTGGTCCAGGTCTGGCTGGTGGGAGGCTTCGGCTGTGGCTAGTTATCACCGTTCCGGTACGATGCCGTGTAGAAACTGAAAGGGGTGTGGATTTTCATCCTCCTCCTAACAAGTTAGCCCGCTTCCATCTCAGATTGCATCATCACTTACCATCAGATGAGATTGTAGTCAAGGGCTAATTTGTAAACAATAAAAGAATAAAAAAAAAGCTTAACAAGTTCGTTGATGTAACTCCCATGATATGCGACGGGGGACAAGACTGCGCGGGTGTGAAATCGTGCGCGCGGGGAAGTGAGGTGCATCAGTTGTGGATTTTTCATTCATCGCCACATGCCCCCCGGCCCGCGCGGATCATCGGGAGTGTTACGAACGAACTTGCCAAGATAAAATAGTATAATATGTGGCACTATCATGCACATGCGACCAAGTGAAGAGAAATAGACAAAACTAGCTGACACGTGAATTCTACAAATGCGTGGATTTTACAAATTGTTTCCAAATAATAGCCAAACCCTTTCAGTTCCGGCTTAACTGAGGATCGAACCCAGGACCTCCATCTTGTAAATCCACCGCGCATACCACTGCGCCACGGAGGCAGTAAGGAAACCTGCATACCTGAGAATTTACTTAATTCTTTAAGCGAGGTGGATTATTAGCCTAACCCCTCTCATACTGAGAGGAGACTAGTGCTCAACAGTGAGCCCAATAGTCTACATTCACCTGTGTTTTTTCAGTTCATCATATAATACAAAAACACAGACTAGCAATCGCATTGGCCGTCATTAAAAGCAAACCGTCAGACAAGACAGACGAAGAATATATAGAATATTTAAAAAATAAAATCACTGAACAAAACATGGAGGACACATCGAATATAGACATCTTTATATGTGATGATGATTTTAATATTAGTGATGATGATGGTGATCAGAATGATGATAATGCTGAGAAGGATGGTGATAACCATAATGAAAGTCATGATAGTGTGACAATACTTGAGAATTTCGATTTAAATGATATTCTTAAGGAAGTAGAAGATACCAATTCGTTGTTAGATGTTATGGACGAGTTGAAAAATGCAGAAAACAATGAGGTAAGTACTTATATAATAAATGCTAAAGCGAGTTTGTACTAAACGGATATTGAAATATTTTTCGCCAATGGAAAGCTACATTATCTGCGAGTTGTATACGACGTATGTGTATGTGATGATGATGATCTGAATGATGATAATCTTAAGATAGATGGTGATAATCTTAATGAAAGTCATGATCAGTTAGATCAGTTAAATATTATGGGAGAGCTGAAAATGTTTTAAAGAATTTGGGTAATGAGGTAACTAATGGGTATTATATATTTTATGATATACTTTTACACTAAACCACCAAACTAATATTAAAAATTGATTCATCAAAGTAAAACTGCTATCAGCGATCAACGTGTATATAAATAATTAAAAACTGATTGTTTCGTTTCCTAAAAAATGTTAAGTTGATTATTTTTTTTTTAGATATTTGAAAACAATGCACAAAATATATTAACGCAGTCTACACATTGTGATGACTCGCAAACAACTATGATCGATGTTTTAACTAACGAAATGGATGTAACAACTGACTATAGTGATATATTTAGTGAAATGAATGCTGAAAGTGATATTAGAAACACTATTGAGGAAAACATTAATAATTTCACTGAAATAAGTACACAAAATTTACAGAGAAATATAAATGATGTTATTGACACTACACAAAACAATGATACCATCACACAAAGTTTAGTAGACAATAACAAAACAGGAGACTTCAATAATATAGGAAACAGCAACATAGATTCACAGCAAACCATATTATACACAGTTCACGGTTTCACTGATAACACTCATATAAGTCAGAGTCAGGAAGATTTAGTTATAGCAAACAAACACTTACTTAATAGATCCAATACAGGTTTGAGAAATAACATTTGTGAGCAAAATATTAAAGAAAATAACAGTATAAATAATTTTCAAGACACTAAAATATATAATAAAGTTAATGCAATAAATATAATAGACGTATCTACTGACAAAGATACAAGAAAACATAGCATCCAAAACAACTACAGTACTGAGAATAAACGAATGAAAACTGATACAAGCGAAAAAAGATATATTACTAATTCAAGTAATAGGTATGATTGTGAAATAACCAGTCATATAACTAAATATCAAAATGATGATTCAAAGAATATTGCTAACAATAATTTAAATGAAACATCCAACACAGAATATAAAGAAGTTGATTCAACACTTGATTTTACGTTTTTGGATAATCCAAATTTATGCAATGATGAACAAAATATCGACAAAACAATTAATACCACAAAATGTATAGAAGCTGACGATTCAAACCTAGAATTTACGTTTTTGGATAATTCGAATGGTTTAACACAAAATACTTGCCAAGATGATCGAAATATATTTCAAAATAATACTTTAATGTCGAAAACACAACAAAATGAAAAATTTCAATTTACACCAGCAGAATCTCAAAATTTGCTATCCGGTTACAAAGATACCGACTTAAATATAGAAATATATGACCATAACAATTCTAATAACAGTCAAATAACAAAAGAAAATTGTTACCTAACTTGTAGAGAAGAAAATATTATAATCAATCCAAACTTTATGAACAATCCAACAAATTATAATAAAAACAATACTAATGATGAAATGAAAGTGACTCTCAATTCGAAAGAAAAGAAAAGAATAACAGAGTGTATAATAAACAATTTATCTAACGATGGAAGAAAAAAAACGGGTTGCCATGAAAATAAAACTTCTCAATTCAATTCAAATAATGCAAGTATTCTAAAAGAATTAAGAACAAACACCAATGCATGTATTCAAAACGAATTGAGAACAAACACCAATACATATATTCATAAAGAATTAAATAGAAACAACAATTCATGTATTCAAAAGGAATTTAGTACAAAAAGCAATACATGTATTCTAAAAAAATTAAGAACAGAGGAATGTATTTTAAATGATTTACCCACTGATGCAATAAAAGAAGTTCATTCAAATGAAATCAAAAGAAAAGAATTTATTTCCAATGAAAACACTCAATTTCAAATGGAAACAGAATTTTCTGACGATTCAAACGAGCAAATGCAAACAGTATCTATAAAAACTTTAAAAGAATTGAACAAAGTAAAATGTTATTTGAACAAAAAGGAAAGATATTTCAGTGATGATTGTAATTCTTTGGATTCTGGTTTTAAGAGTTCCCAACCAAGAAGTTCTTATAAAAGTGGTATGGATTTAAACTAATCTATACTTATAATAAATCTGTAGAGAGGTCAATTCTGTGCATGAAATATATTTCCAAAATAACTATCAGGGGGTGATTAGTGATCGATACTGATGCCAAAAATGCAATCAGTAAAATTTTTGTCTGTCTGTCTGTCTGAATGTTCGTTATAGAAACAAAAACTACTCGACGGATTTTAACGAAACTTGGTACAATTATTCTTCATACTCCTGGGCAGGTTATAGTATACTTTTCATCACGCTACGATCAATAGGAGCAGAGCAGTGAAGGGAAATGTTGGGAAAACAGCAAAGACCGCCAAGCGATTTAGCTTTCTGGAATACGATGTCGTGGTAACCGAAAGGTTCTCCTTAGATTGCATCATCACTTACCATCAGGTGAGATTGTTGTCAAGGGATAGCTTGTAAAGCATAAAAAACATTGTGTTCCCTTCCAAGAAGAGGTACAAGTTCATTCTACCCATGACGGTTTCTACACAACATCGTACCGGAACGCTAAATCGCTTGGCGGTACGTCTTTGTTGGTAGGTTGGTGGCCAATTTAGAAATTATAAAATCATAAAAATTGCCAGGAATCGAACCCATTTATCGAGGCAGGCTATAGGCTATATATTATCCCCATATTCCTACTGGAACGAGAACCACGCGGCTGAAACTGCGCGGCGTCAGCTAGTCGTCTTTATTTGCAGCATCACAATTCTCTGAAATACGGATAAACGAATCAGCGCACTGTCTACTGAGTTTTCTATCAGAGAGTCAGTTTTCTGAGAGCACTGCAGAAATTGCAGAAGAAATATCTAAAGTGAGTTATTTTTTACTTATGTATAATAATTTATTGTGTTTTCTAATCACTTCACTCTGTCACTTTCCTAAAATGGATGCTAAAAGTAGTTTTAAACAATATGGTCCAAAATTGTATGGAGCCCAGGATCAGTCATTGTACCCTGGCGGAAATAAAAGAAAATATTTTTTTTAACTATTTTTGATTATACAAATCTACGAATTTACTTTAATTCTTTCGAAATAATATTCATTCTCTCCCAAAACATGCAACAATATTGGGGGTAATAATGGCGGATAGATGGCGTTTTCAATGCAGTAGTCGATTTGACGTTTGCTGTCAATTGTCATGTCATAGTTGCTTTATGGGCGCCATCTAGCAGGTTTTAAATTTATTTATTTCTTTATATTTACTTTTCATATTTGATTATAAGCCGTTTCAATTTTGACTATAGCTCGTTTCACAATTGTCTATAACTCGTTTTACATTTGTCTATAAGTTTTAGTCGTTGCATATTTGACTATGACTTGTTTCAATATATTTTTATATTAATTATTGAGTTATTATTTAGATTTTAGGCAAGCTAGTTGACAAATTGCATGAAGAGGAGAACTATCCCAATTTTCTCGAGGATATGCTGGAACAAATCAATATGTTATTGGATGACATTTATGAAGGAAACGACGAGGGACCTAACACTGTAATTATTGATCTATACTAATTATTTTAAGAGGTAAAATTGGAATTTGTCAGGATTTTAAGGGATTTTTAATTTCTGAATTTTGAAAATTTTGAAGATTCTTTTACCAATAGAAAACCACGTAATTTGTGAGTATATAATATGCCCCATAGGCTAGGTGACATATTTCTTACCACCCTACTTCATAGATTTTGATTCCTAACAAATTAGCTCGCTTCCATCTTAGATTGCATCATCATGAGATTGTTGTCAAGGGCTAACTTGTAAAGAATAAAAAAATAAACTGAAAAACTTTGCTGATAAAGATATTTTTTTCACGTTTGTTTCAGTTGTTAGAAAGAGATGCAACTATTCACCGTCTTTTATTGTTAAATAGATCAACACATATAATACATTATACATTAGAAAAAATTGTCGCCATACTAGAAAAATCCTGTACAGCAATAACCAATGATATTTACGAACTCAAAAATGTAGAAAAAGCCGAAAACCTATGCTACATTTTCCATATATTAGAAGTAATTTTGAAAAGATTAAAAAATACAAACCAACTAAGTCAAATTAGTATTCCAAATTCACAAGAGGACAGGATTTTGAAAAAGAGTTCCTTGACTGATATGTGGAGGAAAAAATGGAATTTGGAAAAATGTGTAAATTTTGAGGGTAGTGCGAAAAAGAATTGTATTTTGACTCTATGTAGTAGTGTATTAAACAAGATAATAGTGCAAGCTATGGACGGGTACAGTTTGATATCGTATGCTGCCTTGCAGTGTTTTAATTTGCTGCAAAATTAGTTTTTTGAGGGTAGGGCAAAGATAAACTGTGTACTAAGGAAGGTAGTTAAGAAAAACTGCTTCATGTATGGATTTCGACAAAAGTGTCCAGTTTTAAATAATAAGTTAATAATATAAAATAATTTTTAAGTGTTCATAATAGGACAAGATTTTGAAAAAGAGTTGACCGAGTTGAGAGAATCGACCGATTTATGGAAAAAAAAACGGAATTTTACAAAAAGTGTCAATTTTGTGGGTAATGCTAAGATAAACTGTGTATTAAGAAAAGGTAGTTAAGGAAAACCGTCTTAAGTACGGAGTTAGCCAAAAAGTAACCAGTTTTAAAAGATAAACTATAGTTCTAAAGCCAAAAAAGTGTTCATAATTGGACAAGATTTTGAAAAAAGTGACAATTGTGAGGGTAGTGCAAAGATTTATTTAGAGTAATTAAGGAATATCGTCTCATGTACAAATTTAGACAGTGTTTACTTTTAAAAGATTAATTATAATATTTTGAATAATACTGATTTGTAGAGGAAATAACAGAAATTAGACAAAAAGTGAATATTTTGAGGGTAGTGCGAAGAAAAATTGTATATCGACAATATGTAGTAGGTAGTGTATTAAACAAGATAACGGACGGCTTCAGTATTTGAAGTAAAATTTGTATTTGTAATATAATTTGTAGCAAAATTAGCGGAAGCTCGCTTTTTCGTCCGCCCGTAGACCTCCTTAATCCGGCCCTGTCGCAAAATCCGTCCCTAACGTCTACTAACTGTAAGCTACCTTCCTGCCAAATTTCATCTTTATACGTCAAGTGGTTTTCGAGATTTATATATTAGTTTTATGAGGGTAGTTCAAAGATAAATTGTGTACTAAGGAAGGTAGTTAAGAAAATCTGTTTCATTTATGGATTTAGCCAAAAAGTGTCTAGTTTTAAAGATAAACTGATTTGTAGAGTAACAATATAACTGATAATTTTGAGGGTAGTGCGAAGAATTGTATACTTAAGTAGTCTAAAACAAAATAATAGTTATTTCGATACGTCCAACAATCATCGTCATATCTTTATAATACACAATATTATCACAAATTATATACCTAAACCTTTCTCTATATATTGGTGAAAAACATATAGTTCAGTACTTTTGAACAGTACAGAATTGTACTGTTCAGTAGTTTTTTTAGTTACTTGCGAACTTTGTTTTGTAATAAAATGATTTTTTTGAGGATAGTGCAATTTTATTACATTAGATATAAAATATATAAAATATGTATCAGAGATAGATAAGGTAGCTTTGTTTTCATTTGTTGGAAAAATTTAATAAAATATACTTTTAACTTATAAAATGTGTTTGATTTTATTAAAAAACAATTGTTTTTCAATTCAAATTTCACGATACTCTAAAGACCAAGGGCGGGGGCGCCACAGGAAATTGCAACCGTCAATGTCGTAGACAGAAAAAGTAATAGACGAATACAGCACATCCGTTAACTTTCCTCACTCTTTTCTCAGAACACACGAGGGGTCAAAAAAGTGTAATAATAGAGTAATAGATTTTTATACTTTTATTTCAAAAATATAAAAAAATTAAGTGTGAGCAAATAAATTACAACCTGAACTTATTGAACAGATAGCTTAAAATAAATTAGTGAAAAAAAGTGAAATTCACGTCTAAGTTTTGACTGATAACGGCTCGCCAATTATTCGTTTATTACTTTATTTGTCTACGACCTGTGTTCAGTATGTTAACGGAAGAAATAAGTTACTTTTATTTATGCAAAATTCGTTATGGTTTTCGATCAAAACTATATTAATAATGAAAAATAATTAAAAATAAGAGAAAACAATTTATTGTAATATCACAGATTATACTTATTATACAACAATACTTCTAACTGTACACAGCCATTTGTTCTTCTTTCGCCTTCTTGCATACTTCTCGGATGTGTCTGTTCAGTTTACTGTTATCCTGGAACAAAATAATCCATTATCATCATTATCATCAGCAAAATAAAAGATTCCGACGAATTGAGAACTTCCGACGAATCGAGAACTTCCGACGAAATGAGAACTTTTATTTCAAGTCGGATAAAAATATAAATAAACAAAAACCTGTGCATCTCAGGACGCTCGACAAAAGTGATAACTGAAACCTACTGCCGTATGTGTGAGTAAAAGGGAAGCCAGACAGAGTGACACCGTAACGCGTTACGTTACGAAGCGATTTACCCTTCATTAGGAGTTATCACTTCAATAAATAAAGCGCCATCTATGAGCCTCAGACACAACTGCATCGCAACAAGTTCTTGAAGAGTACAAAAAGGAATTGTTTCAAAGTATTGTTGCCATCTACTGGCACTGTAAAACAGTGTTTGTTGTATTAAACCAGTAATTCCCAAAGTGGTCTATATCGACCCCTAAGGGTTTCTATGACAAACTGCAAGGGGTCTATGTCAGCGAAAAAAATTTGGGGGTCCATTAAATGAAAATGGTTTCCACGATAGTGGATCATAAGTCATAACACATACACTGATAGTACCTATTTTTTACATCATATTATCTTATAATTTCAAAACATATACATTATTTTAAAAGTAACTATGAAGTAAAAAAAATATTATATATGTTTATAAAAGTGTGTAAGTTGTAGGAAAATCAATATCAAATAAGTAGGTTGGGTAAACCAACACGGAAAAACATGGCAAGGGGTCTACGACTTTAAACGGTAGATGGCGTTATATCTACCGGTAGTTTAAAGCAACAAAAATATAGCGCCATCTCCGAGCCTCAGGCACAACTGCATCGCAACAGGTTCTTGAAGTACATACACGAAAAGGGATTGTTTCAAAGTTCTCCAATAACGCCATCTACCGATAGTTCAAAACAACAAAAATATAGCGCCATCTATGAGCCTCAGGTACAACTGCATCACAAGAGGTTCTGGAAGTACACAAAAAGGGATTGTTTCAAAGTTCTCTAATAACGCCATCTACCGGTAGTTCAGAACAACAAAAATATAGCGCCATCTATGAGCCTCATGCACAACTGCATCGCAACAGATTCTTAAAGAACACAAAAAAGGATTGTTTCAAAGTTCTCTAATAACGCCATCTACCGGTAGTCTAAAACAACAAACACTGTTTCACTGTGCCGGTAGATGGCAGCACGCATTGCCCGATAAAAATTTTCACAAAGCGCGTATCCATTCGCTGCCCGCGAGTATTTTATCGAAAAGCCCGTCTGCGTTGAAGAAGCCGACAGTCAGGGAATGCGGTTTTAATCTACCGTTGTGAGCCATTTAAAAAATCTCTATATTCCTCTATCGCGCGGAGCATGATACTGTGCTCGCCTATTGCCCTTAGTTTACTTTATATTTTTTTACATATCACGTAACGGATATGATACGATACGGCGACCGGTCGTCCATTTAGGAGTCAAGTGGTTCCTCAACTCCAGCGTGCGTAAAGGTTTTTACTTATTTTTTTTTTAATTTACCTTGAAATGATTCCCGCACAAATGGCACACGACGACCCTCGCCGGCGCGCGGCCGGTGTGCGCGAGCGCGTGTCGCACGAGCGACTTCCTGCTGGTGTAGCGCGCGGGGCACAGCGCGCACGCGTAGTCCTTGCGACTCGAGTGCACGCACTGGATGTGGGACGCGAGCGACTTTTGGTTGGGGCACACGCGACTGCATATGGGGCACTCGTATCTGATGACAAAATGAAGTATGGTCATCTCCTACCGAGTGATTCAGGTGGATTTCTGGAGACTTTGCTTCCTTGTCTGGGTAAGAGGAGCGAGCTATGCTTGGGGTTTCTCTGCGTGATCGAATCAAAATGAGGATATCCACAGAAGAACTTAAAGTCAAAACCATAGCTCAACGTGTCTCGAAGCTGAAGTGGCCAATGAGCGGGGCACATAGTTCGTTAGTTGGGGTCCCAAGGTGGAATAGCGACCACTACCACAAAGCGCTGTGTTGGTCGAACCAATTTATTTTGAATTTGCATTTGGAATTTGTATTTTGAATAATTATTTTGTATTTGAATTTAGATTTAGAATTTGAATTTATAATGTTGAATTTGGATTTTTTAATTTGAACTTAGAATTAGAATTTAGAATTATAATTTAGAACTAGAATTTAGAATTAGAATTTAGAATTAGAATTTAGAATTTAGAATTAGAATTATAATTTAGAATTAGAATTAGAATTTAGAATTAGATTTAGAATTTAGAATTAGAATTTAAAATTAGAATTTAGAATTAGAATTTACAAACAAACAGTATTAACTCACGTAGTGGTAGAATGGTTGCTAGTATTCCTCATGTGCGCGAGCAGACTCTTCCTGGAGCCGTAGCCCGCGCCGCACGTATCGCAGTGGTGTGTGAGCGGCGCGGCGTGGTGGGTTCTCTTGTGCTGCGCCAGCGTGTACGGACTGCTGTAGCTACGCGCGCACAGCTCGCAGGGAAACTTGCGGTTTATGTGTTTACTGGAACATACACACAATATAATATGTAGATTTTTACCCGACTACGGCGAAGTCAAAAGGAAGGGTAATGATTTTGACAGTCTATGTTTGTCTGTATGTAATATAATCTGATAGTCCTAATATGTCCCATTTGATATTTTGAACTTGACTAAAATTGACGAAATGAACATTAACATGAGAAATCTCCTTTCTGACCCAAACACTTCTGAAATTAATATCAATTAAATTATAAATTGACATGTTTGTTTTGTGTTTGAAAAACATCGTGAGGAAACCTGCATACCAGAGAATAGGCTACTCGCCTGCTGTACAAAACTAAGAAGATTTTTTGCATATAGGCAGTTTAGATGCCTAGAAACTCTAATCACATTTTTATTTGTGAAAATAATCTCGTAATTGTAATATTTTTATAAAATAAAATTGTATTTTTATCACGTCACCGCAAACGCCAATCATAAACTGTGACGTCATTCGCTACAAGGCATCGGTTTGTGATTGGCGCTTGCGATGACGTGATATAATCACATCAATGCAAACGCCAATCACGCTGTTATCTCTATGAATGACGTCACTTGCTACTGTGCTATGTTCCGGCGGCAAAAATGTCATTTTTCAATTTCATTTATATTAAATTTTTTACTGGTTATTATTGACGGGACAAAATAAAATATAGCTTATAATACTTCCATAATTCAGTTTAAACACTGTTTACAAAAGAAACAAGTAGCCTATTGTATGAAGTCTGCTAATCGGCATTGGGCCAGCGTGGTGGACTATTAACCGTTCTCATTCTGAGAGGAGACTCGTGCTCACCAGTGAGCTGAATAGGTTATTGATGATACTCACATCATATGGGTCCGAAGAGCCCCCTGTCTAGTATAGCTATCTCCACATACATTGCACGCATAGCGTCGCGCGCTGACTTTGTTCGCGTGGACTCTTTTTAAATGCTGCTGCAGACCATTTGCGTCTCTGAAATTGGAGTTTCGTCATCATCATCATATCAGCTGATCCCTTGACTACAATCTCACCTGATGGTAAGTGATGCAGTCTAAAATGGAAGTGGGCTAACTTGTTAGGAGGAGGATGAAAATCCACACCCCTTTCGGTTTCTACACGACATCATACCGGAACGCTAAATCGCTTGGCGGTACGTCTTAGCCGGTAGGGTGGTAACTAGCCACGGCCGAAGCCTCCCACCAGCCAGACCTGGACAAATTAAGAAAATCTCAATCTGCCCAGCCCGGAGATCGAACCCAGGTCCTCAGTCTTGTAAATCCACCGCGCATACCACTGCGCCACGGATGCCGTCAAGCAGTTACACTAACTTGAGTAGGTTCCCGCACAGATGGCAAGCGACCTGCTGGGGCGGAGTGCCGCTCGCGCAGGGGTGCTTCCGGCGCGCGCGGGGGCGCAGCACCTCGCCGCAGCGCCGGCACGCGTGGCGCTCGGCGTGCCCAGCGACGTGCACCCGCAGCAGAGCAGGGCTCGCGAAACGGAGTGTACACGCTGGACATACGTACTCACCGTTGGACTGTGAAGAAAACAAACGATAGGGTACTTAACATAGCTGGGCACCGTTAATCAAATAGTTAACTTCGTTAATCGTTAGTCCGCTACAAAAAAGGTTAGCTTCGTTAAACGTTAAAGCGTTACATGTCGGAAGAATTAACGCAAGTTAACGTTAATCGTTAATTCGTTAATATGACTGGTTAATATTGCATTTTTATATCATTGTGTGAGATCCCCATTGCAAAACTAAAGGTGATCACTGGGGAAAAGTGCCATAATTTGTTTTTAGTTGATTTTATCTATAATTATAGTATAGATATAATAAATATAGTAATTTGTTGATTTCTTTGAAAAAAAAATCTTTCATAATTTCTTACTTGTCTAAACCTGTTAATCGCGTCGCGCGGTAAATAGTAAGCATTGGATTAACAATTAACGGACTTCTGCACATTAACGGAAGTTAACGGGTCCGTTAACATTTTTAAAAGTTAACTTAAAAGTTAATCCGTTAATCAAAATGTTAACTTCGTTAATTAACGATTAACGGATTAACGAGTTAATGCCCAGCTATGGTACTTAATAATAATAATATACATTCTATATTTGTATTTTCATTTCATTTGTACATTCATTACATTTGTACTTCAGAAAAGAGCAGTTCGAGCAATATATAAATTGAAATCACGCGAGTCCCTTCGTCAAAAGTTTAAAGTAGAGAGTCTGACTTTAAGATAAATATACTTTATTTGCACACCACAAAGACAAAAACAAGTGAAATAAAAAACAAATTAGGAAGAGATCAGCATACAAAAGGCGGCCTTATCGCTAAGTAGCGATTTCTTCCAGGCAACCTTCGGTTTAGGAAAACTTAAGGACATCAGCAGGTGGCGTAAAACAAAAATAACCATAGTATTAGTAATACACATACATACAAATAATTTACATCCTAATACATAAACAATATTACACAAATACCTACAATAATGAATAAAATACATATCAAAATATACTAATAAATACATTATATTGAAGAGAAATAATATATACAGATCGTCTTTACTGCACCAGATAATGAGACTTTACGGCATTTTTAAAAATGTCCAGTGTCTTTGATTGCCGTATGTTTAAAGGGAGAGCATTCCATAACTTAACGGCATGCACAACGAAACTGACTTTGTCTTGTTTTTTTATATGAAGCATGCTTCATTCTTAGATAGATAGCGTACTTGACTTATATCAAATCACTACATAGTATAAAACAAAGTCGCTTTCTCTGTCCCTATGTATGCTTCGTTATAAACACATATTCGGCTCACTGCTGAACTCGAGTCTCCTCACAGAACGAGAGGGGTTAGGCCAATAGACCACCACACTGCCCAAATGCGGATTGGCAGACTTCACACACGCAGAGAATTAAAAAAATCTCTGGTATGCAGGTTTCCTCACGATGTTTTCTTTCACCGTTTGGGACACGTGCTATTTAATTTCTTAAAATGCACACAACTGAAAAGTTGGAGGTGCATGCCCGAACCAGATTCGAACCCACACCTTCCGGAATCGGGGGCAGAGGTCATATCCACTGGCCTATCACGTATCTATGTATGCTTAAATTTTAACGGATTTTGATGCGGGTTTTTTTAATAGATAGAGATTGAAGTGCTATATCGCATGCGTCGCATTGGTCCACTGCAAATAATTTACTTTAATAATTTAGTTTTGACTACCAAATGGAGTAAGAGAGAAACACTGAAAATGGAGAATTCCACAGTGACCTTGGATTATAAACTTCAGTGGGGTGCTCATATAGAAAAACTGTCTGATAAACTTAGCTCAGCTGCATTTGCAGTGAAAAAAATAAGACAGTTTACTGATGTTGATACAGCGGTTCATGTCTGCATGTCCTTTTCATGAAACCTGTCAATAAGACCGGCATTACCAAATGAAAATGAGTGACATTAGCGCCGCGTCTGGGCGACCACTTTCATGAAACGGACTATAAGTGTCAGCTACCTGCTGGGCAGTGTGAATAGACAATGTCTGTGGGTGTCTGCCACACTACTTGTCTGTGACGCACTGTGTCTGTAGATATAAACGGACCTTATAAAGGAGCTAGACATGGAATGCTAATGAAACACAAACACTCACCTCTTCATGCCTCATCATATGGACTTGATACGTATCCTTAAACAGGAAGCTCAGAGCACAGTTATAACACTTGAATTCAGCTTCCATATACTTCTTCTTCTTTCTGTTAGCTTCTAACTCTGCTTTCTGCTTCTCTAAACTCAAAATTATCCTCTTGAAAACTTTACTAGACTTCTTTTTAATCTTCTTTTCACTATCACTATTTTTATCAACATTTTCTTCAATATCCTCTTGTTTAGAAATGTCTAACTTATCGTTATTATGATTTGTTTCTAAATTGATATTATGAATTGCTTCTAAGATTTCTGTATTATCATTTTCAATTTTATTGTCATATATCAAGTTACTATTTTCTATAATATCTGTTAATTTGTTCTGTTGATTATTCGACTCAATCATGTGATTATCATCTATCGTATCATCATTCACTGATTGTTTAATCAATTGATCATCAAGTCTCATATCATCATCTATTGATTGATCATTTTTTGAATCCTGATTAATATTTGTTTGTGTTACATCATACTTTATTTGTTCCATTGAATTATGTTTATTGTTTGGAGCATCACATTCTAATTTTGCATTATTATCATTTAAATGATTGTCTTTATCAATGTATTCAAAATCATTATTTGCATCATAATTGAATTGTTGCATTGAGACATGTTGAATATTATGGTTATTGCTTGCTAATTTTAAAATATCATCATTGATATATTGATTGTCTTTGTCAATGTATTCAAAATCATTATTTGCATCATAGTTGAACTGTTGCATTGTTACATGTGTTATGGTATGTTTGGTATGTTCATTGCTATCTACTTTTAAATTAGCATTATTAGTATATTCTTTGTCTTTATCAATGTATTCAAAATCATTATTTACATCATAGTTGAATTGTGTTATTGTATTGCGTTTAATTTGACCATGTTCATTGCAATTTAATTTTAAATTATCATGGTTTGTATATTGATTATTTCTATCAATGTATTCAAAGTCATCGTTTACATTGTCAATGTATTGATTATCATTTTGTATATATACAACATTATTTATGTATTGAGAGTTGTAATCATTGGAATCTTCATTATATTGATAGCTTTTGTTGCTATGTAATTGTTTGTGTTCATAACATTTCTCGGGACATAGGATGTGAATTTCTAAGTCGCTTTTCTGTAATTTTATGGAACATTTTTTGCTGAAACACAAATTCAGATAATAAATTTTAATTTGTGGAAAATGCTTCTAAATTTTTGGGTTACTTCATCACTATCATATCATTTTATTAGCCCACCTAACTAACCAACAGCCTTTAAGTATGTTGCTTCATAGCCTCTATCTATATCCATTGAAAGCCAAGTTAAAATTGATTCCGTTGATCCAAAATTTAGCCCAGACAAACAGACTGACAATCATTTTAGAAAGCTTGTTTGTGGTTTGGTCTTATGTAAATACTATAAGCAGTTGAGGGTTGGGCGAGCGCGAAGCATCGCCTGATGAAACCTGAAGGCTGAAAGAAAGAGGACGGAACTTATAAGGGCGTCACTGATGAGACTTGGACCTTGGCTTGAAGGGCCATTCAGAAGAGGGTAACTGTGACCTGAGTGAATCAGTCAGGACGCCCCCAAGATTGTGAGTTAAAAAACCCCCCAAAATCGTGAGTTAAAAAACCCACATCCGGGTGATGTTAGATACCGGGGACCTCGTTTTCGCGACCTTCGTTCGCCGGCGAAGAAGCTGTGTAGCTTGTGTTTGTGTTGCCTGGGAAGCATTGTCAGTTGTCATGTCATCGTCTGGATTGTAAAGGACGTTCTAGGGACGCCTCTGCCTACAGTTAGTGCTTTGGTCGTGAGTGGCAGCTCTGTCAATATAGTTTTAAGTCTCTATGGAGGTTGCTACATACAAACCACGGTGAACCGTGATTTGACACAGGAATTGATTTTGTAAAGTTTAAAGCGGCCTAAGGGTCGCTTTGGGAAAGTGGGAAAACACTGATGAGATGAGATATTTGCTTGTGCTAACACAAGATATCTCATATTTCATGTCATCATATTCTTCTCAAACTACTCTTTTCTTACTTATCGATTATATTGATAAAAAAATTAAGATAAAATACCTTTGTAAAGTAGGATGTTCCAAGCTCCTCTCCAGACAAACTGTCTTGAACATCCACAGTTTATGTAATACATGACAGCATATATAGCACAATTGGGAATCTGGAACCAACTGACAAAAAATATCAATTTCATAATTACAATAAAATTCATATCATACCATAATTAGAGTCAATTTATGCTGTGCAAATGAGCTGTGATAGCCTAGGATATGACCTCTGCCTCCGATTCCTGAGGGTGTGGATTCGAATTTGGTCCAAGGCATGCACCTCTAACTTTTTAGTTGTGTACATTTTAAAAAATTAAATATCACGTCTCGAACGGTGAAGGAAACCTGCATTTCAGAGAATTTTCTAATTCTCTGTGTGTGAAGTCTGCCAATCCACATAGGGGTCAGCATTGTGGACCATTGGCATAACCCCTCTCATTCTGAGGAGACTAGAGCTCAGCAATGAGCCGAATTTGAGTTGATAATGATGTTAGCTATAGTATAGGTTAGGTACTACCTTAATTTTGTATTGAGTGAGTAATTTTTAATTTTAATAGTTTATTTAATTTAATTTAATTAATTTTAATAGTTTTTAATTGTACTTGTACTGCAGCTAAAAATATTGTAATCTTCGTTCGTGAAGAGATGGTGGTTGTAACACAAAATCTTTTATAGATTTTAGCACAACTGCCGTTTCAACCTATTCTGTATAAAAATGTTTTTTGCTCAATAAATCATTTATTCAAATACTTACAAGAACACCAATAACATCTCTATATTTGTCCCTTGTGGTATCATCTATGTTATTAATAACTCCATCATTGCATACAAAGCAAAGGTAAGTCATTGTAACAACGTTCCCTGATCTAAAGAGATCTTTGGTTAGCGAGTAAAATTGGGTATAATCGCTAACCTTTTCGAATGCTTTTCTATTCTGAGATCTATACTAAATATACCGCAGAGCAGACCTATTTTAAAACCAGTTAATTTTTCAAGGGAAGATTGATGAATTCTTTACAACAATTTGTTGTTTAGGTTTACCGTATGGATGAGAATTCAATCTTTCCGGTTCGATCTTGTAATTTTAGTTTGTATTTGGTTCACTTATTTAGCAATCTAAAATTCCATGAAAATCACAAACAGCTCAATAAAATAAATAAAATATAAATATTGAAATTGAATTTAGTAAAATTGAAAATTCCTTAATACTGATATGTCAGCTGTCAATGATAGGACTAGGCTTGGGCAAAAAAAAACGATATATGAAAATATCGATATTTTTTCCGAAGATAATCGTTAAATATTGGCGATTTTTTTTCTAGTATTCACATACAAGTTATTATGATAACTTAAGTATTTAGATGTCGATTTTAATTATCACCATTATCTAATAAAATTACAAGAAGTTTTAAAAGTGCTTGTAAATTTGCCTAATTGAAATAAATGAATTATGACTTTTGGCTTTTATGGTGGAAATGACGACATTGCTTTATTAGTGAAAAAACGCGTGCTTCTCGGGACGTTCGACAGAGATGATAACTTAAACTACTTAGGTATTAATGTAGTAGTATTATATACTTTAATTGATTGAATCTAATTAATTATTTAATTTAATTATGAATCCTCTATTGTCGGAGAGGTGTAAACAACATTTTAACAGCATCAAGTTTTAAAATAGACTCCGCGTTACGTTTGTGGTGTTTACTCTTTCATTAGAAGTTATCAATTCAAAAGTGCTAATTATGATTACATTGACACTTACTTAATATAGATGTAGCCATATTCTATACGTAGTATCTATTAATCTGTGCATATTCTGCTCGATGTGCGAATGAGAAGTTGTCGTACTAAATGGCAACCGCCATTTCGCCTACCGCATTAGTTCCAGTTTTGGCCGGGGTCAGAAAAAAGTGAGTTGTATTTATCTTTGACACAATTGTTTATCAAAACAACTTTTAAAAATATGATTAATTTATTAATTAAACATCGTTAACCTGGATAAATGTATGTGTACGAGTATATTTATTTTTATACCATATTCAATAATAATAAAAATCGGATTTTGGATGGTTTTCTTTACAAAACACGAACTTTTATTCCGCACGAATTTTTATTGATACTTATTACAAAGGCCTGGGAATCGTTAATCGTAATAACTAATTGTTGTTGAAAGAAAAAACCTTATTCTACATGACTGGAAAAGAGACATCAGAATCGACTGTGTGATAGAACCGCTCAACTATCCACAGCCGATTATACAAACACTTTTAAATGTCCTCGTGGGGCGATGTTGTACCAGTTGTACTCACCCTTGAAGTGCCCCGGAGTTTTCTGTACATAGATTCACAAATGGTAATTACACATCAGTACAGGTACACATCAGTGACGATTCGTCTGATTCGGAAGAGCATCAGGGTATTTTATCTGATTAATAAATAAATAGATAAAAACCTAACTAACTATTATTTATAATTTACTGGCACCAAAAAGAATAATTGTACTTCAGTATTAATGATCTCGATAAAATCGATTAAATCGATATTTTCATGCATTAAATTTTTTACTACATCACTAGTAACGTCAAATCCCAAACGTACACCGCACCCTTCTTAACAAAGAGTATATATTCACTACGTTCTGTGATAACAGGTATTATCTATGGTAGTGATTATATACTCTTTGCGGTTTGCGCACGTCTGACATTCTGACATCTTTTGACGTCAAAGAAAAAAAGATTTTTGAATTTGTGCATTGGAGCATAAAAATAAAAAAAAACATTTTGTTTCGAAACTCATTAATGCGAATAAAGTGCCGAATATAGGACAGTAAACTGTGTAAACACGCCGACCGTACGTTTATGTTGTTTTGATGTGAAAATCATAGTGTAAAGTTTAATAAAAAAATTGACGATTAAATTAATAGAGAAGGACTCACTCCATAGTCCGTAATTGTTTGTGATTGTGTGTGTCTCCTACGCCGCACAAGTTTCCTGTGCCAATTCTTATTTGAATTTCGAATCGGGACTGAGCTGACCTTATAAAAGTTACCCAATGGATTTAGTAATGTACACCGGAATAACGTTATACTGGTGTAAAAAACTCATTTGATGTGCGATTTTTCACCGATCATTGGCTGTGAAAATCCCGGTACGTATAAATAGTGTAAAACTATATGCTAATAATTATTCTTTTACCACATACATTTAGGCATAATCTAAGCTTTTAATATAGAACAAGGTTCTTTTAATGTCGATCCATAGTCCAAAGTGTTTATTTTTAATCCAATTAGGCGAAGGCATTAGGGTATTAGGTCACAAGTATTAAGGAGGTTTGTATACTATAGTTAATACAATGTTGTAATAAGATTCAAATAAGATGTTGTACATACATTGAAAGCAATGGCAAACACTATAGCAGTTTTATCAATAAATAATAGGAATGTCAATATAATATGATAGCAATGATTTATTTTTGCTGTAGTAAAGTTTTACAAATCAAAATTAAAAAAAAATACTATTGGATTTGTCTTATAGAAACTGTATTGAAAGAATATGAGGCCATGTATGGATTGCTCTTTTCTTGAGCTCGATAGGTCTTTAGGTTAGACCTAGATCCAGGTTAATCTAAATAAGTTAAAAAACTCCAGGATTCAAATCCCATCAGTTAGACAATTGTTATACTCACCAAAGATTTTATATTATAGATCAATGATAATTTTATATGAATGATAATTATAGATTGGTTATGTCCCTACAAAATCACTGCAAAAAGTAATCCAAATAATAGGTTACAAAACTAACGCACACATGCACAATTTTGTCTCTAATTCTAAGTTTTTACACTTCCTGAACACAGCTCAACATTGTAGACAATATTTAGGTATTATTTGTTTATATAATTTTTGTTTTTGACCAAAACTAACATTGAGATGTGGAAATTTCCTCTTTTGGCACCTCATTTTTACTAAGTACCAAGACCAAGTAACACATCTAACAGTATTTAACATTGGTATAGATAAATCACTGTGCATGAGTAGCTAAATTTGGATTACTTTTTGTAGTTATTTTATATACACTGGTCATTTAATTATTTATTTATTTATTTAATAAGGACATATCTATAGTACAAAATATAGTTGATATTCACCATTAGCAATCTAAAGTAAATGTAATCATCATTGTTAATGTCAACTAAGTTCTCGCTAAGTGTTGTAACTCATAAATAATGCATTTGAAAAAGTTACTATTCAATTTAAATTAGTTTATTTTGAAAATTGTGACGTCTTTGTTTCAGTAGTGTCCATATATCAGTAGACATATATCATCAGATATATTTTTTTATGTAGTATATTTAGTTAGTATATGTAAGACAAAATATTAATTTGTACAAACGAAAAGGAGATTTAAACCCACGTCTTACTAGACACGGGCATATGTTAGTTATTTCTGCATATCATCTCCAAAGAGTAAAAAAATCTTTTGTAGGTTTGGGTGTACTCTTCTATAATAAGATCCCCAAGACTGTGATGGACCTGCCAATGCATAGCTTTAAGCAATGTGTTAAAAAACATTTACGGGTACTACAACATTGATGAGTTCCTTAATGATAAAGATGCTTGGAGGCCGTTGGATCAGCTTCCACCTTCACACAGGAAGTAAAACTATAAGAAATGTAAACAGTAATTGTTATCAATTGTAAATTATAATACTGTATGACTTTTTCAAAAGAGCAACTGTTGAGTTTCTTGCCGGTGTCTTCTCAGCAGGACCTGCCTTCCGAACCGGTGGTAGAATCTTTACAAATAGTCAACTGACGTGTCAAAAGTGCTTGTAAACTGAGCCTACTTGAAATAAATGATTTTTGATTTTGATTTTGATTTTGATTTTGATGTACTTTAACTTTTGTTATGGCATGAAATACCTGAGTGCTGTGTCATAAAGTCATACTTTATTTACATAAAAATATAGGAGTGCCCTATAAAATAAAGTCAGTGAACATGATTCAACATTCTCTCGCCTATTGAACAGGTTGATATTTTTGCCAGTAACAGAGTTATAATGTAAAGCTTGTTAAACCATTTTAAGTCGTTTTAAAAAAAAATATTGTTGTCCTTTTTTGAGCCTTTTCCACACAGTCAGTAGGAGCTTTGACCTGATTATTAAGTAAAGTACATAAAAAATCCTATCCAATGGTATATCGCATGGTGTTATTGGTACTTAAGCAGGAATTCCGGTTCTCCTTTCAACCAATGGCAGTGCAACTGGCAATATGTACTGGCAATGGTACTCGGGCAACTCAGCTGCCAATGGCGACATTAATTCTATTTCTCTACACTTGGTGCATGTTAGCACAAGATATTAGACTTTTTGAGTCGTCATCATATCAGCCGATGGGCAGATAAATAAAAAAAAATGGATGGATGGATAAATCAAAAAAATCAAAATCAAAATTCATTTATTTCAATTAGGCTTAGTTTACAAGCACTTTTGAAAGGTCAGGTAAATGTCAAAATTTAATTTAATCTAATGGTGGTAATAATAGACGAAAACTTAAAATTAAAGTTACGAGAAGGTTTATTAATAGACCAACGGGGTGGGGATTGAACCACTGACCCTCAGTAATGAGCCCAACCGATCTTACCGTTGAGCTATTGAGGCTTTATTTATTTTTTATTAATATTAGTATAGATACACAAATAAAATGATTTTAATTGCACCCTGTATCTATCTAGTTAGTCAGTTTGCTCTAGTTCGTTAATTTGACCTTCCCAATTTTTTAGTATACCAATACTAACTTCTTAAGTAAACAAAATTGTTAATTACCAACATAGATTTGTAAATACATTGTAATTAACCTAAATAAGCATTTTAGGTCAGTGTTAAACTGTTTGACACCGTTATAATAAATCTGTAGAGAGGTCACTTCTGTACATGAAATATATTTCCAAAATAACTATCAGGGGGTGTTTAGTGATCGATACTGATTCCAAAAATGCAATCAGTAAATTTTTGTCTGTCTGTCTGTATGTTCTTTGTAGAAACAAAAACTACTCGACGGATTTTAACGACACTTGGTACAATTTATTCTTCATACTCCTGGGCAGGTTATAGTGTACTTTTCATCACGCTACGATCAATAGGAGCAGAGCAGTGAAGGGAAATGTTGGGAAAACGGGAGATGTTACTCAATTTTTTAAGCTTTCGCCGCATGCCGCCTGGGTAGGGTAGCCTTAATGGGTAGGGTAGGGGTAGAGTAGGGGTAGTTAAAAGTTTACATCTACTTTCACGCGGACGAAGAAGTCTGTTTGCCCAACTTTGGCAAAAGCCTCCTCCATTTCATTCTATTCAGGTCTCTATCTCTTTTCTATATCCTAATATAAATGTGTTTGTTATTCACACCTAAACCATTACACTTATTTTAATAGTTTCACCGATGGAAAGCTGCATTGGCAGCAAGTAACGTAGACTATATTTTACTCTCATATTCCCACGAGTCTCCTCTCAGAATGAGAGGGTTTAGGCCAATAGTCCACCACGCTGGCCCAATGCGATCGGCGGACTTCACACACGCAGAGAATTAATGAAATTCTCAGTTATGCAGATTTCCTCACGATGTTTTTTCCTTCATCATGAGACACGTGATTTTATTTCTTAAAATGCACACTGAAAAGTTATGGTGCATGCCCCGGACCGGATTTGAACCCACACCCTCTGGAATCGGAGGCAGAGTTCGTGTCCACTGGGCTATCACGGCTCTGAGCAGATGTTTACTTACTATGAACTACCTCACTGTCAAGTTTTAACTTTGCACGTCATTAGTTGGCATATAAAAATATATGCCAATTATTATCCTACTAATATTATAAATGCGAAAGTTTGTATGAATGTTTGTTACTCTTAAATGCCGCTACTACTGAAGCGATTTAGCTGGAATTTGGAATGGAAATAGATTTTATTCTAGATTAACACACACCTTCACACAGGAAGTAAAACTATAAGAAATTGTAATTGTTATCAATTGTAAATTATAATACTGTATGTCTTTTTCATTTCAAAAGAGCAACTGTTGAGTTTCTTGCCGGTATCTTCTCAGCAGAACCTGCCTTCCGAACCGGTGTAGAATCTTTACAAATAGTCAACTGACGTGTCAAAAGTGATTGTAATATAAACTGAGCCTACTTGAAATAAATGATTTTTGATTTTTTTTTAGGCATAATTTTTATCCAGAAAAAATCCATGGTTCCCGAGGGATTTGTGAAAAACTAAACTCCACGCGGACGAAGTCGCGGGTCCGCTAGTACTTACTAATTAGTAGGGTGATGATTAACAAAACACATGGGTGTTTATTTTTATAGCCAAGATAACTTTCTTAGGCTTATCATGCTTGTTAACTTGATTGATGGGCATATCTCTCCATGCTCAAGGAATGAATATTTATTGGAACAATGTTTTTTTTTGCAAATTTTCATGTTGTGCCATGTAGTGCCATAGAGTAATTAACTATGGAGTTGCATTGCAGCAACAAAATTGACTGTCGTTTTTTTGGGGACAAGCTAAAACTCACATTTTTTTTTAATTCTTTACAAGTTAGCCCTTGACTACAATCTCACCTGATGGTAAGTGATGATGCAATCTACAATGGAAGCAGGCTAACTTGTTAGGAGGAGGATGATAATCCACCGTTCTTTTCGGTTTCTACACGACATCACTTGGCGGTAGCTCTTTGCCGGTAGGGTGTAAACTAGCCACGACGGAAGCCTCCCACCGGGGATCAAACCCAGCACCTCCTTTTCTTTCTAATTAGACCTTTTCTGACTAATCATGAGGATTTCTAATTCTGTGTGAAGTCTGCCAATCCGCATTGGGCCAGCGTGGTGGACTATTGGTCATTCTGAGAGGAGACTCGAGCTCTGCAGTGAGCCGAATATGGGTTGATAATGATGATGATGACTAGTTGGAGGAATGAGAATATTGGATATGTTTAAACAATTTGTCTACCTTCTATTGAAATAACAAAGTGATGTCTTATTAACCAAGTGTTTTTTTTATATTCCAGGTGACGTTTTACCCATTCCTTTAACCCACAACCTTTACCACATTCCAAAAAAAAAAAAAACTGTTACACTGCCAATATTACAACTATCATGTTCGATCCATCTTTTGTATGTTCTAAAAATATTCGCTAGTTAATTTATTTTAAATCAAAATTCCTCTATGCCATCCAGAGATCAGATCCGAGAAATCTGTAAATTAATTGTGTAAATTTTGTAAATATATAAATAAAAAAAAAAAAACTAATTAGATTAATACTTTTCCTGTAAAATAAAACCCAGTGTCTTATAAGTGATAATAAATAAATATAATTCTGTAAATACAGCTTTGTAGTCAGATATAGAAATATAAGAAAATATATAAAATATATTTCCTATTTTGAATGATTATTAATTTTTTTGCACCCAATTAGAATTTATTGAAATACAATTAATTAATTATTATACACCTTAAATAATGTTTTCTACTAAAATCAACTGAGCACCATTTTCATCAATAATAATTACTAAATTTTTGAATTTATAATACATACAAGAATAAATATTTTTTAAAATACAACAATTATTATAAATATTATTGAAGATAAAATAATTTTATATCAACGCTTGTAATGTACTGTATTTGTACTATTTTGCCAAATATTTATTATTATTAATAATAATAATAATTAATTAAAATTGCAAATTCACTTCCTACTGTTATAAATTATTGATAGTAAATAAATATTTACACAATTATTTTATGTAAATTTTATTTGAATATATAATAATTTTTAATGTACTTGACTGGTAGTAAAATTGCAACATAAAAACACAACAACTTATCTTGTTGTTCGGTTATTGTATCACAATAACTTACATATTGAAATACCAATTTACAATAACTTGTATTGTGATCGGTAATAAGGTTATTGTATCACAAATACCAACATTTTAAATTTTAAACCACATCAACTTTATGTATTTTTGATGTAAACAAGGTTATTGTTTCACTATAATCGACACAGTTTAAACACTACCTTAGTGTGTGAATATATTTAATGACAACTATCAACATTTCGAATACTAAAACACAACAACTTTTTGTATTTTTGACGTAAACAAGGTTATTGTATCACTTTAATCGGCACAGTTTAAACACGATAACTACAATAACTTTGTATTGTAACATTAACAAGGTTATTGTACCACGGTTTTTACACAACAACAATTGTTGTATCACTATGTATTGTTGTTGTAACACAGTTGTTGTTTGAGCGATGGTGTGACACAAGTACCAGTATGAGTTCCTCCCCAGCTATTGAGGCCTCCACCCCTACCGCCACCCCCTCCTCCCCCGCGCTGCGAGCACCGGAGTATCACTTCCACACATCTACCCCCAATTATTTGAAGGTAAGATTTCGATTTATATAAAATAACTAGCGGACGCCCGCGACTTCGTCCGCGTGGTTTTCAGTTTTTCACAAATCACGCGGGAACCGTGGATATTTCTGGGATGCAAAGTATGCCTATGTGTTAATCCAGAGTAAAATGTATTTCCATTCCAAATTCAGCCAAATCGCTTCAGTAGCCGCAGCGTAAAAGAGGGACAAACATACTTACACACTTTCACACTTACACACAAACTTTCGCCTTTATAATATTATTGATGATATTGAGTGTGATACAAGTCCGAAGGTAATTGGTCTGAGGCACCTGCGGATTCGGGACCTGGTTCGAACCCCGGTGCCTAACCGAACTAGTGAACCAAAGGGGCAAATGAGACAGCAGCTATATATAGGCGTGACTCAATGATCGCCGTAGTAAAATGTTTATCTATTATTTTCATTTATCTCTGACACGTTTACTATCTTTTAATATCTCACTAGTATTATAAAGTTGAATGTCTGTAAGTGTGTATGTTTGTTACTCCTTTAAGCTGACTATTGAACCGATTGACTGACCGAGACACCGAGCCGTGATAGCCCAGTGGATATGACCTCTGCCTCCGATTCCGGAGGGTGTGGGCATACTCCTCCAACTTTTCAGTTATGTGCATTTTAAGAAATTAAATATCACGTGTCTCAAACGGTGAAGGAAAACATCGTGAGGAAACCTGCATATCAGAGAATTTTCTTAATTCTGTGCGTGTGTGAAGTCTGCCAATCCGCATTGGGCCAGTGTGGTGGACTATTGGCACAACCTCTTCTCATTCTGAGAGGAGACTCAAGCTCAGCCGTGAGCCGAATATGGGTTGATAACGAATTGCTATTGGGAAAATAATCTTCGCGTAGTAGCGTTCGTTTATGGCATTTTTAAAGCAATTTAAGGATTTTTTTTTGTTTATTGCTTCTGTCTACGATTTAATGTTTCTTTTTAACGTGTGTTTTATTGGCATTTAAGAATATTACATGACATTGACAGCTTACACCGGATATGAATTAAATTCCATGTGTTTTATTGGCTTTGTTGAGCATTTTTACTGTATTCTCTATGTTTAATTTGTAGAAAAGGGAGCGAAACAAAAAAAATATATATCTAATTAATATGGTTCGAAAAATTCTGAAAATTATTTTCTCAATAGCAATTTATATCTTCTATCCGTGAAAAATACTATCGACCTTCTTATAAATTACTAGCTGACCGCGCGCCGTTTCACCCGCGTGGTTCCCGTTCCCTCAGGAATGCGGGGATAAAATATAGCCTTCCTCGATAAATGGGCTATCTAACACTGAAAGAATTTTTCAAATCGGACCAGTAGTTCCTGAGATTAGCGCGTTCAATCAATCAAACAAACAAACAAACTTTTCAGCTTTATAATATTAGTATAGATAAATAATAAAGGCCCATTTTGAGACATGTCCTTTTCGCATTTTTATAATAAAGTTAGATTGTACGTAGCGAATGATATCGAGTTGGCAGTGTTACGGGTTGATAAACGAATATTTTCGTCGACACAGCGCGTTATCAGTATTGCTGAAACTGTATTAGGCATGTGTCACTTTTTTACGTCGAAATTTCGTGGGGCACACGGATCGCAGCATGTGGGTATTGTTTTTGCCGCCCTAGTGCGTAAATGGAGTGGAAACATATATTAGTTAAGTCTTAGACACATAAAAAAATATCACATGTCTCAAACAGTGAAGGAAAACATCGTGAGGAAACCTGCATACCTGAGAATTTTCTCATTTCTCTACGTGTGTAAAGCCTGCGAATCCGCATTGGGCCAGTGTGGTGGACTATTGGCCTAACCCGTCTCTTTCTGAGAGTAGACTCGTGCTCAACAGGGAGCTGAATGTGAGTTGTTAATGTTGATGATTAGTCCCATCGTTTTTCACAAACGGAAGGATCGATTTGGAGGCAATTTTTCTATTAGAAAGCCTGTTTTTTAATGATTTATTACACGTCTAATAATAAAAAAGTAAAATATCAAAATAAAAAGTTCACTTTACTGTCAACAAAGTTGAGGTTTTAAATTTTAATCCAAAATTCAAAATCCACCGGTTCGGAAGGCAGATTCTGCTGAGAAGGAACCGACAAGAATCTCAACAGTTGCTCTTTTTAAAAAAACTCATAAAATATTATTATTTACAATTGATGACAACATTACAATTTCTTAAATCATTAATCATTTATTGCCAGAATGTGGTCATATATAGATATTATTACATTTTAATGTTCCTACACAATCTGCCTCATAGGCGTGCAAGCCGAGTACATTATAATAATTTTTATTTACTAATATTATAATTTACAGTTTTACTTCCTGTGTGAAGGTCATCACAACTTTTAGGCTAATCGCCATATTTAAAAACATAGATGGAAACTGATGAGTTTTAAGGAACTCATCATCCATCATCTGCTCCAATGGCCTCCAAGCATCTTCATCATCTTAATTATAAAGATGCTTGGAGGCCATTGGATCAGATGATGGATGATGAGTTCCTTAAAACTCATCAGTTTCCATCTATGTTTTTAAATATGGCGATTAGCCTAAAAGTTTTTTTTTTTTTTTTTTTTTTATCTTTATTTTAGGGAGCTGAGTCCATTTTGGACTATGCCGCTCCGTAAGGCCGCCTTTGTAACAATGCTAATAATTTAATTAATTACCTTAAACTTTTCCTATAAAGCTGTAACAGCGCCCTGGCCTCCTCTGATTGAGGATGTGCCAGTGCGCTATTACAGCCGCCCACCTCTCTTAGTGCCGGAAATCTTAACAGTACTTCCCGTCGCACTGCCTCGTTTCTGACACACTCCAACAACACGTGGTAGATGTCCTCTGGCCTGTCACAGTCTGGGCAATTCGGTGACGGAACTTTTCCCATCAGAAAACCAAACGTGTTAGTTGGAATGTGTGCAGATCGGAGTCGCAGGGTATCAACAACGTCCTTTCGGTTAAGAGAGCAGTTGTTAATCCAGCTACTAATTGGTACTTGTTGGATGGTACGAAACCATATACCTTTATATTTTGAGCGCAAGTCGAAGTATTCATGCCACATATCATTGCATTTGTTCTTTACCAAACTTACACAGTCAGAATTACACAGTCAACAAATACATACATTAAATCGCCATCATATGTAGCTTGATCAGCCAATTGATCTGCCCTGCTATTCCCGCTAATACCTATGTGTGATGGAATCCACTGAATTTTAATAGATTTATTTACAGATTTGAGGTATAAAATGACTTTAATAATTTCGTAAGCTACAGGTAGTCCTCGAAAATTCGAGGTGCATCTAGCTAGATGTTGAAGGGCACTTTTACAATCGGTTAGAATTACAAACTTATCAAAACTAATGGAACAAATATAAGACAATGCTTCAACAATGGCTAACAGTTCTACATGCATAATAGAAATATTAGACTGAATTTGAAATTTTGCCTCAACTCCTTGTTGTGGATCCAAGAATGCTGCACCTGAACTAATGGTGTTTTTAGAACCATCTGTGTAAATTTGGTAAAAATCATCGTACTTTCTCTCCAAATACTTAATACAGATTTCGTATAGATGTGTAATATTATATTTATTTTTAGGTTGGTGAATATCCTCCACATTAAAATACAAAACATCATTAAGATCTATTTGACTAACCCACAAATCCATACTATACATTTCTAATTTATTACTTGTGTGTAGTAAAGTATCTACCCAATCACCTTGAACCGAAGCGAGTAAAGGAATCTTTCTTCTCTTCCAAAAATTAGGGGTAGATCTAGATAACAATAGCTGTAAACAACTTATTAAGTCCTCTTTACTGGACAACGATTTGGATTTTAATAAAAATTTTCCTGCTAAGAAAATTCTACGAATGTTCAATGGCTGTAAATTTAACTCTGTCTCCATAACATGGATAGGTGTACTTTTTAAGAAGCCACCTATAACTCGCATAGCCGTGTTTTGTACTCTGTCTAATTTATTTAAATGAAAGTTACAGCTGTCAGAATATAGGAAACAACCATAATCTAATCGGCTCCTAATAATGGCTAAATATAGGCGTCGTAAATGACGAGGATGTATTCCCCAACCTGACCCTGCTAATACTTTAAAAACATTAAGAAACTTCAAGGCCTTTTCTTTAATTTCTGCAATATGTTTAGTCCATCTTAATGATCGATCTAACCACATTCCTAAATACTTTACGTTAGTTTCTGTTTTAAGAGTTTGACTATTAATTTTAATTATGGCTGGAGATCTATTTGTTCCCTTTTTAAATACGCATATATTACTTTTGGATGCAGATATTTCTAACCCTATCTCAGCTAATAAGACATATAATTTATTCAAAGCGTGTTGGACATGTTGAACACATTCATTAAGTTTTTTGTTAGAAGAGTATAAAGCAAAATCATCAGCGTACTGTAATACTTCAATATTGCAATTGGTAATTTGACTATATATATTAGATGTCACTATATTGAATAGTAAAGGTGATAAAGGGTCTCCTTGAGCTAAGCCTCGGCCAGTATTACGCGACGTAGAACAATGATTTGCTTTGATTTTCAAATTACGGTCTTTTAAAAATTCCCATAAATAATTACACACTTTAATACCTACACCTAAATTGTCTAACTTGCATAAAAGAGTACTTATATCAACATTATTGTAAGCGTTATCTATGTCGATAAAACATCCTACTGTAACTTCATTTTTTGTAAATCCTAATTGTATTTGTGATACTAGCTTAGCTAGTCCATCGAAACAGGAATGACAATGTCTAAAACCTACAGAATTATGTGAAAATACATTATTTCTTTCCATAAACCATTCTAATCGTTTATTAATTATAGAATGAAAGATTTTACAAACACAAGAGATGAGGGATATCGGCCTTAAAGACGAGTAATTATCTAAATTTCGGCCTGGCTTCGGAATGGGTAAAATACTGATTTCCCGCCATTGCAATGGTACAAAACTAGTTGATAAAAATAAATTGTAAAGATTAATCAACCATTGTTTAGCAACTAATGGCATGTTATAAATCATGGAATATGAAATATCGTCACATCCAGGAGCTGTATCCTTTGTTTTTATTGATTTATTCAGTTCATGAATGGTAATGGGTGTTTCTAAAAGAGTGTTGTCGTTTGTAAATAATGGTTTACGAGGAGAAACGTAATCCGGACACAAACTATGTAAAAGAGCGTTAGATTTATCAGCATCTACGTGATGGCGAGGGACTTTATGACCTTTCAGCCAACGCATACGATGCCACATATCGTTTGTCGATGTTACTTCATTAATTGATGAGCAAAATTTTTGATACGATTTATATTGTTCACGCCTAATATTTCTCTGTGTCTCTGCAACAGCACATTCTAAGTCCTTTAAATTTGTAGGCGTTGGATTACGTCTAAATTTACCTAATGCTAATCTTCTTTTGGCAACTGATTGAGTTCAGGATTCCAATATTCTCTGGGTTTAAAATTACTTTGTGGATTAAAACAATATTTAATATAAGGGATATGTAGTTCAGCTGCTTTGTTAATATTATTAATAAATAAATTATATGCCATCTGAGGATCTTCTGGGAAAACTAAGTCTTTAAATAAGTTATCAAGGTCTGAGTGATAACTTTCCCACTTGGCCAATTTAAAATTTCGTTTCTTCTCTATTTTAAAATTAGAGATGTAAGACGTGTTTATTCTAATTACAAAATGATCGCTACCTAGCGATTCATTTAATACCAGCCATCTTATCCTTAGTGCAATGTCAGGAGAGATTAATGTAATATCTGGCGAAGTCTCGCGTAATTGACCATCAACAAGTTGAAAACGAGTAGTGGAACCATCGTTTAGTACAATAAAACTACTATCGCTTATTGCATCAAGAAGTTGGGCACCTCTATGATCAGATTTACTTGACCACAAAGAGTGGTGTGCATTAAAGTCCCCAAGTATAATAGTATTGGTCCTATTGATGGAGAAAATTCTATCCCAATCAGCTTTCGTAGTTCTAATATTGGATGGGCAGTACACACAAATGACATTACGAATTATGTCACAATTACTTATTTTTACGTGTATTATTTCTATTCCAGGGTTGGGATGTTCTACTCTACACATGTATGACTGTAAAGATTTGTGAGTTAGTATAGCCACTCCGCCAAACGATTCGTCCCTATCGCAGCGAAATATGTTGTAATCTCTAACCTTGATACACCTTTCAATATCGAGCCAGGTTTCACATAACGCTGCAACATGAATCTTTTCTTGGATTAACAACTGCTCGAATGCTTGTAATTTTGGACGTATACTGCGGGCATTCCACTGTACTAAGTTTAAATTAATATGTTTTTGGGCGTATTGATCCATAACATTAAATTAACAAATTAACTACACTCTTAATCACTGGAATCTTTGTAATAATGTCATGAAATACAAATTTCACCCACTGCATAAAATATTTAAAACCTCTCTTTATCTTGTCCATCCAGGATTCATCTGTCTTACTAAATAATACTGTCTTGAGTTTTTCAAGTAAATACATTAGGTAAACTTGAAACTCGGGTATAGTTTCCTCTTCTTTATCATCTCCTCTTTCACCAATATTTTCATCTCTCATTTTCGAATTTTTACTAGTCTCTGATTCACATTCCGACTCCGACCATTCCATTTCCTGCTGCTGGTTATCAATAGTAAAGAATATTTTCCTCTTTCTCCTTTTCCTCTTATTCTTCTTCTTTTTGTCATGTTCTTCACTCTTCGTAGTCCATTCTTCTGTTGTAGTTTTTCTTTCTTCTGTTGTTTTCTTATCCTCCTTGGTCTCTGATGTAGATGGCATTGACGTGGTTTGATAATCCATATTATTCTGATACGATTTTTTAGATTGTGGTGGGGGGGAGGGGGGGACATATAGTAAACCTGCTTTCTGATATGTGCAATTAAACTCCGACATCAGTTGGCGGATTTTTTTCTCTTTCATGTAGACTGGGCAACTTTTTGATAGCGAAATATGATTTCCACCGCAGTTACAGCATTTAAATGTGGTGCGGTCACAGTTTGCATGGTTCTCTCCACATTTCGGGCATCGAATTCTATTGGAAGGGCACATCTTGATGAGATGTCCAAATCGCCAGCACTTTGAACACTGGGTTACTGGAAACACAAATGGTTCCACTCGGATACGCATATGGTGCAGGTATATATAAGGAGGCAGTCTGGATCCTACAAAGCCAATTCTTAGCTTCTCGCTTGGAACCCACGTACCTTCATCTGTTCGGCGGTTTAAGCGTTTTACGGAAATTATAGCTTCATCAGATGAGACATTGCTTAATAGCTCTTCAACTGTTATTTCCAGTTCAATGTCTGAGACCATTCCATATGATACCCCTACCTCCCAGGTTTTTTGGATTCTCCAGTTCAACCTCTTAAATTCCCCGTGGCTAATTAATTTATCCGCATTTACGATTTTATCAAAGTCCACTAAAATTTTAAACGGGTTTATATATCTAACGCGCGTAATGCCATCTATATCGTGCACTCGAAATAATTTTGCCAGCGCAAATTGTTTTGGTAATTTTTCTACATGTGTAATACATACTTGGATTTTCAACTCAGTTTGATTTTGTCCTCTCTGTTTTCTCTTCGAATCTCTAGACACATTTTGCCACTCGGCCTCACTATCCTCGTCCTCCGTCATTCTACGCTTTCGCGACTCCTGTTGTATGTCCTCTAACTTCGATTCAACATAGCACTCCTCACCGTCATTCATCGGTCCGCTAAATACCTACAAATGCAGGTAAGCGGCCGGCGGCCGTCCGGCCGGTTCGCTAATAACACAATGAAACGAGACGTGTGCCCAGTAACAAGTGCGACGCGCGACTGAGCCTAAAAGTTGTGATGACCTTTTCTTCTGATGATTTCCGTGTTTTTAAATATGGCGATTAGCCTAAAAGTTGTGATGACCTTTTCTTGTGATGATTTCCATGTTTTTAAATATGGCGATTAGCCTAAAAGTTGTGATGACCTTTTCTTCTGATGATTTCCGTGTTTTTAAATATGGCGATTAGCCTAAAAGTTGTGATGACCTTTTCTTCTGATGATTTCCGTGTTTTTAAATATGGCGATTAGCCTAAAAGTTGTGATGACCTTTTCTTCTAATGATTTCCGTGTTTTTAAATATGGCGATTAGCCTAAAAGTTGTGATGACCTTTTCTTCTGATGATTTCCGTGTTTTTAAATATGGCGATTAGCCTAAAAGTTGTGATGACCTTTTCTTGTGATGATTTCCATGTTTTTAAATATGGCGATTAGCCTAAAAGTTGTGATGACATTTCTTGTGATGATTTCAGAAGCAACATCAGCCTCTGAGCGTGGTCCTGTCTGGTACAGCGCCCTCTACACCGCCGATATACGGTACGATATATGTATAATTTTACTAGTTTAATTTTTTTTAACCGACTTCAAAAAAAGGAGGATTTTCTCAATTCAACGCGTATGTTTTTAGTTTTTTGTTAATGTTGGTTACCTCACAACTTCGTCATTTATTAAGCAATTTTGAAAATTATTCTTATGTTTGAAAGATTGGTCCCATTAAATTTTCATGAAAATCGGCTTAGTAAATTTGTGTTAAAATCAACATAACTAAAGTAGGGCAGAGCGCACACACAAACTTATTATTTCTCATTACGAGGTGAAACCTGGTATTCATTATTTTATTATTTGACTGGGATAAGACAGACAAACTGGAAATTATAAATTACATTATTTTAATAGAGTTCCTTCTGAGTTTCTTGGCGGCTTTTCTTCAGAATCATAAGTTTAGAATTTGAATTTAAAATGAATATGAAATAAAGAACCCGAATGATATGGACGAATTGAGAAACCTCCTTTTTTGAAAACGATTAGAAATCCGTTTTCCCTTTTTTTGTAAACTAAAAAAAAAAACTTATTCCGTGCGGAATTGTAATATGTCTTTTCTTCAGAATCTTAAGTAAATTCATTTAATTTTAAAATAAATAATCCATGAACTGCGGACAGATGGAGAAACCTCCTTTTTGGAATACGGTTAACTTAGAATGCATTTTTCCTTTTTTGTAAAGAAAAAAAAATCTTATTCCGTGCAGAATTTTGAAATGTCTTAATCGTAAATGAATTTGAATTTAATTTTAAAATAAATAACCCGTGAACTACGGACGAATTTAGAAAAATCCTTTTTGGAAGTCTGTTAAAAATACGTATTTTCTTTTTTTGTAAAGTAAAAAAGAAAAAAAAAAATTATAGTGGGATTTTGTAAAATGTAAAAATCTCGCCCCCGGGTGGGCTCGAACCACCAACCTTTCGGTTAACAGCCGAACGCGCTAACCATTGCGCCACGGAGGCGTTGGGGTAATGTGCGAAATAGATCACCTATTATAGACAGAGAGCGCAATGGACATACTTTAGTAATTTTTAACCGACTTCAAAAAGGAGGAGGTTCTCAATTCGGTCGGTATTTTTTTTTTTTTTTTTTTTATGTATGTACACCGATTACTCAAAGACGCCTGGACCGATTTCAAAAATTCTTTTTTTGTTTGAAACGGTATAGTCCCCATTTGGTCCCATTGCCATCATGTCAAGATCTGATGATGAAATCCTGGAGAAATTGAGGGGAACTTTCGAAAATTATATGGGTATCTAGTGTGTTCCTAAACTTTTCCATTTAGTACTTTTAAGCACTACAATTTCATGAAGGTTTAAAGTCGATCTGATGATGGAGCCATAAAACAGACGAGGGAACTCCTCGGCGATTTACAGCAGTTACCTTGTGTTTGGGCTTGATTAATTTGTATTAATGAGAACTTTCCAAATAAATAGGTTGTGACTGTCATTTAGGGGTTTGGTGATGAAGACCAAGGACAATTTAAGGGAACTCCTTAACAGTTTACAGTAACTACCTTGTGTTTGGCCTTGATTAATTCGTATTGCTGAGAATTTTGTACCAAGATGGGTTGTGACTGTCATTTTACACTAAAAATTGAAAAATAATAAAAATTTTAATAAAAAAAATACAACCGACTTCAAAACCTAAAAACGTACCCACTAAACTAACAAGCGAAAAATAACATCATAATATGTTCTACCTGCTGATCAGTATGAAGGCGGTGCTTAGCCGGTGTTGTCTTAATTTAAGCCATTTCTGACAGGAACTCATGAAACAACACTGTCTGCAAAATCTAAATCTATAAGATATTCTCACATGGCTTGAATTAATACATCACCGGCTTAGCACCGCCTTCATACTGATCAGCAGGTAGAACATATTATGATGTTATTTTTCGCTTTTTAGTTTAGTGGGTACGTTTTTAGGTTTTGAAGTCGGTTGTATTTTTTTTATTAAAATTTTTATTATTCAACCGATGAAAAACCTAGAGGTTATCAATTTGACGTGTATATTTTATTTATGTATGAACACGCGTAACTTTTTACTGACTAGCACGATTTTACTTCGTGTATAGTGTTGTTAGCCCAGTGGAAATGACCACTGCCTCCGATTCTGGAGGGCGTAGGTTCGAATCCGGTCCGGGGCATGCACCTCTAACTTTTCAGTTGTGTGCATTTTAAGAAATTAATTATCACGTGTCTCAAACGGTGAAGGAAAACATCGTGAGGAAACCTGCACATATGAGAATTTTCTTAATTTTCGTTCGTGTGTGTAGTCTGCCAATTCGCATTGGGCCAGCGTGGTGGACTATTGGCCTAACCCCTCTCATTCAGAGAGGAGACTCGAGCTCAGCAGTGAGCCGAATATGGGTTGATAATGATGATGATGATGATAGTGTTGTTGTTTACATATTTTTTAACCCCTTTGCATGGTAATTTAAGTTAAACTTTAATATGTAAATGTTTTGTGTCCCAAATAAATAAAAATAAATAAAATTTAGATATTTTTTCTCAAGCATAGATTTTATCGCGGGCTTTGAGCGGGGGCCTGAGTCAAGAAATTCCGTAACGAAAATAAACCTAACACCCAAGCCGTGCGTCAAGTTAACACATTTCGACGTTATCATATCGACTCAACTGGACAAGTGGTGTGAAACTAAGGGGCAAAACTTATTGAACCAGAGTTCGATTCCAGCTCAATGCACAGACATTCTTTTTTTTTTTCTTTCATTTTTTATTCAATTAAAGTAAAACGAAAATACTGTATAAATAAAATAAATTAAGAATTATAATTGCTTAAGTTGATAAAAAATGCTATACAATAGCTTTACCGCGACACTCCCCGAGTGCCATACCATTATTTTTTTAATTAGAAATTTCGAAATTCCTTCGAATTTGGTCCTTTATACGTTTGGAAAAAAAACTACAATCCTAAGGGTAGGAAAACAGAAGATGATTGATTGTATACCCACTATTTGTAAAGTGAAATCACGCATAACTTTTTATTGAGTAGTCTGATTTTGATTATTCTTTTTTTAACCATAACTCCTGAACGGATGAAGCGATTTCAATTTAGTTTTTTTTTTGTATTAAAGGCTTATGTGTAAGTGTTTTTAGATATGTTTGATGAAAATCGGTTGAGCCGTTTAAAAGTTGTGGGGGTGAAAGTGGGGAAGAATAACCCTATCGAATACACTGCCTGCAAATATAAATGACTGCAAATATAAACAAATGAAAACGCACTGAAAAAGAATATTGATAACTTGATTTAGAGTCTAATTAATAATTTCATGACCATGGGGGCATTTTGAAAATTTTTGTTGAAGAATGCGCTTAACAGAATACAAAAAATGCAGTTGTTATTGATTAGATGTCAATTTTATTAGGTGGCTAATAGAATAAGTTAGTGTATGCCCATTAAATTAAAGAAAAAGGTATTGGATTCATGCCTTATTAGCATATGCACGCCAAACATGGAAGTTTACAAATAAAATAAAAAATAAACTAACTACATGTCAACGTGGAATGGAACGCAGTATGCTTAACATTAAAAAAATACAAAAAATAAATCACACTAAATTAAGATCTGCGATCAAATCTATAGATTCAGTAACACACAGCCAAAAATTAAAATGGAAATGGGCTGGGCATGTAGCCAGACTCAAAGACAAAAGATGGACCAAAACCGTGACATCATGGAAAGGTCCAGCGGGCAAACGCTACAGAGGTAGACCATACTCTAGATGGGACGATGATATTAAAAAAATTGCAGGCCCACAATGGCTTCAAATCGCTATAGACCGGGACCTTTACCTGAGGGGGGTTCCAGCAAAATATAGTTTTTTTTAAATAAATACCATAGAATAGTTACATATTAATTTTTAAAAGTAGGTAATTCTCACAAAATTGTATATGTATGTTTGTACTGAAAATAAAAGGATTTTTTATTTTTAATAGAATAAGTTAGTGAATACACTGGCTGTATACACAATAATAGAAATGTATTTCTTTAGTCTCCAATGTATGTTGCAAGCTTTATGGACAAATAGCTGACGCCGCGCGGTTTCAACCGCGTGGTTCCCGTTCCCGTAGGAATACGAGGATAATATATAGCCTATAGCCTTCCTCGATAAATGGGCTATCTAACACTGAAAGAATATTCCAAATCGGATCAGTAGTTCCTGAGATTAGCGCGTTCAATCAAACAAACAAACTCTTCAGCTTTATAATATTAGTATAGATTATGCCTGTGTTCAGTCATAATTTCACCATGGCGACCGGTATGTATAATCTGTGGTCTGAAACCATAAAAAAAAAATCTATACCTACTACTCTATGGACATACTCGACTTAACACTAGCATTAATCTTATTTCTTATTTTGTTATTGGTATTTTTGTGGTACTAATAAAGACTTAACAGTGGGTCAGGTTCTTCTGTCAAATATTTATTACTGTACTAGCGGACGCCCGCGACTTCGTCCGCGTGAACATTGATATAAACTTTCAACTACCCCTACCCTACTATACCCTACTCGTACCCTACCCCTATCCAACCCCTACCCTACTATGCCCCCACTCGTACCCTACCCCTATCCAACCCCTACTGTACCCCTACATAACCCGTATCCTACCCTATCTCTACCCTACTCTTACCCCGTTTGCTAATTATTATTAATATGAACTTTATACAATAACAATAAAGATCAAACTGACTACGGTTTAGTTATAAAACATTTGTATGGGAAAAAGAAAAGGGCTATTTTTATGGTTTTTCCGGCAACTATTCGAATTTTTCTCGCCGTAAAAACCATCCTAGAACTTCAACGAACATTTTTAAAAAAGATTTGGCCAAATTGGTCCAGGCGTTGTTGAGTTATGCGCTTACCAACACATTTTTTTGACGGTGGGAGGCTTCGGCCGTGGCTAGTTACCACCCTACCGGCAAAGACGTACCGCCAAGCGATTTAGCGTTCCGGCATGATGCCGTGTAGAAACCGAAAGGGGTGTGGATTTTCATCCTCCTCCTAACAAGTTAGCTCGCTTCCATCTTAGACTGCTTCATCACTTACCATCAGGTGAGATTGTAGTCAAGGGCTAACTTGTAAAGAAAAAAAAAAAAAAAATTTGCGATTCATTTTTATATTATAGAGAAGATATTTTAAACTGTGTGTTTGTGTTTCCAGGAGAGCCGACCCTAACACCTCCGCCGCGGTCCCCCGGGGCTCCGCTAGCGACCCCGGCCTCCGGGGACGTGCGAGTCCATCCCCCGGACGGTACTTCATCCGATAAGGTACGCGTTTATTTAAAACTAGCGGACGCCCGCGACTTCGTCCGCGCGAAACTCGATGTAAACATTCAACTATGCCTACCCTATCCCTACGCTATCCCTACCCTACTCCTACCTTAGCCCTACCCTAATATTTATAACATCTACAATTAATTAGAACATTTTATGATTATATTTTTTATAGTTTAGGCAGCGTACGCAATATAAGTAACTTTTCTGGTTGATTTTTTGACACCTTGTGTCCGAAAACACCAAATATCTTACAGAAGCCTATATTTTTCCAAAATAAAATTTAGCCTATGTTACTTATGGATAATGTAGCTTTTAAATGGTGAAAGAATTTTTAAAATCGGTGCAGTAGTTTTTGAGCCTATTCATTACAAACAAACATACAAACAAAGTTTTCCTCTTTATAATATTAGTATAGAAAAAAAATATCCGAGTTCAAAGAACTTCATCTGATAAAGTACGCGTTTATTAAAAAAAAAAATTAACCGAGTTCAAAGTACTTCATCTGATAAGGTACGCGTTAATTTAAACTTCAAAATCACAAAAAATAAACCATTTTTTGTGATTTTGAAGTTGATTTTTTTTTTGTAAAAAAAGCGAAAAACGTTTATTTAAAAAAAAAACAACTTTTAACAAAATAATTGTACCGCGTTCAAAGATGTATTATTCTAATAAAATCTTTTTAACAAAAAAGATCAACTGACTTCAAAATAACAAAAATAAACCAAAAAGCGAATAATAACAACGTATGTGCTACCTTTTGATTACTTTGAAGATGGTGCCTATCTAAAAGCTAAATTAAAAAAAGATTCAAACAGAGAAAAAGGAATTTTCAATTGAAGTCTGTTATTCAGGCCATACTTATGTTTTAAATATGGCCAACTAGCTGACGGTCGGCGGTTTCACCCGCGAAGTTCTCGTTATCCTGGGAATAAGGGGATAAAATATAGCCCATGCCACTCACAAATAACGTGACTTTCTAGTATTAAAAGAATTTTCAAAATTGGTACAGTATATCCACAGACAACCTAAATTAAACCTAAATTTTGACGGCCTCCGTGGCGCAGTGGTATGCGCGGTGGATTTACAAGACGGAGGTCCTGGGTTCGATCCCCGGCTGGGCCGATTGAGGTTTTCTTAATTTGTCCAGGTCTGGCTGGTGGGAGGCTTCGGCCGTGGCTAGTTACCACCCTACCGGCAAAGACGTACCGCCAAGCGATTTAGCGTTCCGGTACGATGCCGTGTAGAAACCGAAAGGGGTGTGATTTTCACCCTCCTCCTAACAAGTTAGCCCGATTCCATCTTAGACTGCATCATCACTTACCATGAGGTGAGATTGTAGTCAAGGGCTAACTTGGAAGAAGAATAAAAAAAAAAAAACCCTCTACAACACCATAAACATTTCCTCTTTTAATTTAACAATAGGTTTACATATAAGTATAGCCAGTCAATAATACATTTAATTTCCAAGCTATTGGTAGTTCATATAGTCATTAACACTTAAATACATTTCTATAAAAATATCAAGAGATTAAAAAATATTATTTAATAAATAATAAATAAATATACTTAAACAATACACATCACTATCTAGCCCCAAAATAAGCATACAGAGTAGCTTGTGTTATGGATGCTAAGATAGTTGATATTATAATATTAATATACAATTATATACTACATATAAATACTTATATAATGTATAAATACACACAGACACTGGAAAACACCCATGCTCATCACACAAATATTTTCCAGTTGTGAGAATCGAACCCACGGCCGTAGATGCAGAAAGCAGGGTCACTAGCCACTGCGCCACGCGGCCGTCAAAGATAGAATTTATTTAAAAGATATCGAGATAGATTTGTAGCAATGTACCGCTAACTTGACTTATAAAAGTTATTGCAGTGTTTATTTAAAATTGGTAATATAAAAAAAATAAAAAAAGATACACTCAGGGGACACCCGGGTTTGAACCGGGGACCTCTCGATCTGCAGTCGAATGCTCTACCACTGAGCTATATCCCCTGTATGCGATGCTGTTAATTCTTACATCGGTAGACTATCTTGTGACGTCATCTATGTTAGTCACGTATATCGTTTAACTAGCCGACGCAGCGCGGTTTCACCCGCGTGGTTCCTGTTCCCGTAAGAATACGGGGATAATATATACCCTATAGCCTTCCTCGATAAATAGGCTATGTAACACTGAAAGAATTTTTCAAATTGGACCCGTGGTTTCCGAAATTAGCGCGTTCAAACAAACAAATAAACTCTTCAGTATAAATATAATGAATGTGATTTAAAATATTGTATTGAATTGTAAACCAACTATACTTACAGTTCAGTCTTCGCTTCTGATAACAATCCTATAACTTTTTTTTATTACACACTTTATATTAGCTTCACATGTAACTATGTATGTGAGAAAATCTTGGAATCTAAATTTGACCCACTTCCCGGTTTTCGATTAAGAAGAAAATTTTGCACACGCTCTGAGTTCTGATGACAATACATGACCCACACCCTCCGGAATCGGAGGCAGAGGTCATATCCACTGGACTATCTGCTCATATGACTGCTCACTTTTTGTGTTACTCGAGCAAAATTCAAAATTCATTTATTTCCATTAGGCTTAGTTTACAAGCATTTTTGAAACGTTAAATTGTCATAATTTAATTTAATGGTGGTAATTATAGCCGAAAACTTAAAATTAAAGTTACGAAGGTTCCAAACGCGCCTTGGTCCAAGATAAGCCCACAACATACTCGCCAAGGTTTATTTTTTTTACCACCATTTTACAAACTTATCCAGTACTAAGTAGGTACGTATACAGTCGTATAGACGCTTTATATTAGCTTTTCAATTAGGATGAAATTTTGCACACGCTCTGAGTACTGATGACAATACATGACTAGCTAGGAAACGTAAAACAAATCTTGGAAAAACAAATCTTGGAATCTTAATTTGACCCACTTCCCGAGCTTAGTGTAGGATGAAATTTTGCACACGCTCTGAGTTTTGATGACAATACATGACTAGCTATGAAACTTCATTACAAATCCAATATGGCGGGCTTCCAAAATGTCCGACTGTCTGTTTGAAATCCACCCCCATGATATGGATATCAAATTAAAGGGTTTGCTGTCAGGAAAAAAATACAGTCACGAAATATACGATATACGAAATAAATACAGTCACGTGTCTTAAATCTAATATTTGTAATTTGCGCGTGTTGCACGCACAAATTCAATATTTGTGCGTGCTAGAAGGGTGTTTTTTAGTTTAAAAAAGTTATTCTTTTACAAGTTAGCCCTTGACCACAATCTCACCTAATGGTAAGTGATGATGCAAGCGGGCTAACTTTTACTTTACGTTAGGAGGAGGATGAAAATCCACACCCATTTCGGTTTCTCTTTTTTTATTATTATTATTTACAAGTTAGCCCTTGACTACAATCTCACCTGATGGTAACTGATGATGCAATCTAAGATGGAAGCGGGCTAACTTGTTAGGAGGAGGATGAAAATCCACACCCCTTTTCGGTTTCTACACGACATCGTACCGGAACGCTAAATCGCTTGGCGGTACGTCTTTGTCGGTAGGGTGGTAACTAGCTACGGCCGAAGCCTCCCACCAGCCAAAAATATTCTATCTATATTATTCGAATCATTGTCTTCGCAGTCGTCTGAAACCGCGGTGGGTGGCATACCACGCACGCCGAGCGCGGCCTTGTCGCGCAAGGAGAGCTACAAGGCACAGAGACAGCACTACCGCAAGGAGAAGAAGCGAGCCGCCTCCGCGCTACTGCACTCCATCGAGGACCCCTCCGTAGTGGTGCTCGCTGACTGGCTCAAGGTTAGCTCGCCGATTTAACGCAAGAATCCTTTGCTTCTCTTACTCAATTTTAGTATCCTTTGCTTCGCCGTTGTTTACGACACACTGGGAAGCTTGTTAGTGAGAGCAACAGCGTCAACACTATCGCAAAAGGAAGAAGCGCACCGCCTCCGCGCTACTGCACTCCATCGAGGACCCCTCCGTAGTGGTGCTCGTTGACTGGCTCAAGGTTAGCTCGCCGATTTAACGCAAGAATCCTTTGCTTCTCTTAACTTAATTTTAGTATCATTTGCTTCGCCGTGGTTTACGTCACGCTGGGAAGTTTCTTAGTGAGAGCAACAGTGGCAACACTATCGCAAAGGGAAGAAGCGAGCCGCCTCCGCGCTACTGCACTCTATCGAGGACCCCTCCGTCGTGGTGCTCGCTGACTGGCTCAAGGTTAGCTCGCTGATTTAACACAAGAATCCTTTGCTTCTCTCACTAACTCAATTTTAGTATCCTTTGCTTCGCCGTGGTGTACGACACGCTGGTAGAGCTACAGCGGCAGCACTACTAAAAGGAGAATGCCTTCTCAATCCATAGAAACATAAAATTTTAGAATCCTTGTCTTCGCTACGTGATATTATTACTATGGTACGTCGGTGTGGCGACGACAAAGTGGCGCTATCACCCAAGAATAACTAAAACATTTTTAGAAATCTATTTCAGAAGAACAAGACTAAAAATCCTTTTTATATTTAGCATCACATTTAGAAAAGCAATTGAAATTACTCGAAGATTTCAAATTTCATAGTTGAGGCCAAATTGGATCGGTTAATCTTGTTAGGAGTTCATAAGGCCACTTTACGACTGAGCTTTTAGGAAGCATATGATTTATAAAAATATTCGTTGTCTTTACAACTTTTTCTTTCTGATGCTAGATTCAATAATATTTTTTGTCTTCCAGGTCCGTGGATCACTCAAGTCGTGGACGAAGCTATGGTGCGTGCTGAAGCCTGGGCTGCTGCTTCTGTATAAGAGCCCTAAAGCCAAAGTGAGTAATGAGTGATATCATGTGAGGTTGCTAAATGCCTTTTTGTCGAATGGTTTAGCCTTTGTGGCTTTGTGAATGAGGATTCGAGTCCTGTGCCATAATAAAGAAGGGTTTGCTGTTTGTTTGTAGCAAATAGGTTCTGAAACTTAGCCTGATTTTAAAAATTCTTTCACCAATGTAAAACTACATTAGCAGAGAGTAACACATGCTATATATTATTACAGTATTCCAACGGTAACGGGAATTACGCTGGTCTAATAAATATAATGTCTATTTTATTTCCAGAGAAGCCACTGGGTGGGCACGGTGCTTCTCACCTCGTGCCAGGTCATAGAGCGGCCGAGCAAGAAAGACGGCTTCTGTTTCAAGTTGTACCACCCGCTGGAGCAGAGCATCTGGGCGCCGCGAGGGCCGCACAACGAGACCATAGGTTCGTTCCCGGCGTTACAGCAACAGAGAAGCAATGCTTCTTTTATGTAAAAGTTACAGAAGCAGTGCTTCTTTTGATGTGGTGAGGTTCTTTCTGCTTCAAGCTATACCACCCACGGTGGCAGAGCATCTGTGTGCCGCGGGGCTGCATAACGAGACCATGTTTGTTTACTGGCGTTAAAACATCATAGAAGCAATGCTTCTTTCATAAAATGTAACAGAAGCAGTGCTTCTTTTGACATGGTTGGCATTCTTCTGCTACAAGCTGTAGCGCCCGCTGAAACTAGGTGTTATAACTTCAGAGAAGCAATGCTTCTTTTATTGTAAAGTAGAAGCAAGCAAGGAATACTAATAGATATCGTTTATCTTCAGGGGCAGTAGTGCAACCCTTACCGACTGCGCACTTGATATTCCGCGCACCATCACAGACCGCGGGTCACTGCTGGCTCGACGGGTTAGAACTAGCTCTACGATGCAGCAATGCTATGCTCAGGTAAGTGACAACATAACATAGTATACATATATTGACCTCTTATAATAAAAGAACGCACAATCATGTAGAAAATTTCACTTAAAACCTGGCCTTTGACAGTTTTAGAATTATTGGTAAAGAAAATTATACCTAATGGCCTTAAAATATAGTCCAATATTCAATAATAAACCCAAATTTAACCTTAAGGATTGAGTATAAGATTGAATTTGCAAATGCGATTTGAATTGAGTGCCAAGAAGTTGTATTTGGCACTCACTGAACGTTTTTAGGTTATTATTGGTTAGATTGTGCATCCACTTTTTAATAGGAGATCGATGTATACATATTATTAATCTAAAGCTTCCATTATAGACTGCTTTGTAATTTTTATTAGTTGGCATTAAATAAATATTGCTAACGCGGGCTGTCAATGTTAAAGTCAATCAACGAATGAGATGTCATTGTCAAATAATTTGTCAAATGTTCTGTTTATCAAACTGTCAGTTTTCCTAGGGATTTGACATTATAAATTGTAGTATTGTGACTAATTTCGTTAAATAAGTGCTAAAACTGTCAAAGAGATATTAGTTTTTGCCCACCTGTAACAAGTAATTGAACTGATTAGGCAAATACAGATTTCTTTGAAAACTTGGCCTCACGAATTCTCCTTAATTGTCCTAATTTGCAGCCATATTTCAGCCCTGTATCATTCGTATATCATTTGGGCCTCAGACCAATTATAGAAGGACCTGTATCGCACTCATAGTCACGAACAAAATTGTCTGTCATTTTCTGAGGAAAATGAGCTTACATTTGGTATATATCTTGTACTAAACTAGAAGTTTTTGTCCGATTTTTACACCATTCAATTACACGAAAAGGTATTTTACGGAGCTCTTTAACCGATGAACACGATTACAACTATTTAACACCGATTATATAAAGACAGTTTTTATAATCGCATTAGATCGTTGATCATATACTTAAGAATAACATCTAGCGAGGCAGGTCCTATACAATAATTGGTCTGAGATTTGGGCAGGAGTTGGTATGATTGGGTTTTACGAAAAGTGCTGCCATTTACCGGCACAGTGAAACAGTGTTTGTTGTTTTAAACTACCGGTAGATGGCGTTATTAGAGAACTTTGAAACAATCCCTTTTTGTGCACTTTAAAAACCTGTTGCGACGCAGTTAAGCCTGCATTACCTGCATACCTTACTTTAAAACCTCATGCACGCCACAGCCTGTAACATAGTCTGATGATGTCCAGATGCTCCCGCTCGCGGCCCGAGCAGGCGGTGGAGGACGCGCCGGCGACGCAGACCAACATCTCGCACGAGGAGTTGGAGAAACACTTCAATGAGCACGGTAAGTGGTGGGAACTGGATATACCTTGCGTTTGATAGCTTGGCAAGTTGACACTCCCATGATATGCGGGCGACGTGGGGGGGGGCTGATTGAGGTTTCTTAATTGGTCCAGGTCTGGCTGGTGGGAGGCATCGGCCGTGGCTAGTTACCACCCTATCGGTACGATGTCGTGTAGAAACCGTAAGGAGTGTGGATTTCATACTACTCCTAACAAGTTAGCCCGCTCGAGCGCTCGGGGCATTGCTAATCCCCCCCCCCCCCCCTCCCGGCACCCGCGGATCATCGGGAATGTAACTAACGAATTTGCCAAGCTATAGTCATATTTACCTTTAGAGCCATGAGCCATATTTATAAACATTGATTAACATTTAAAAAATCGAAAATTTCGAATTTGTAAGGAATTGAAACAGTTGTGTAGTGGTGCCACTAGATGGCGCTTTTTCAATTCCTTAGAAATTTACGTTTACGTTTACTCGATCGTCACAGTATGAAACATTGAAAACTGCCAATAGGAACAGTTGTGCAGTAGTGCCACTAGATGGCGCTGTTTAAATTCCTTACAAATTCGCGTTTACGATTACGCGATAGTCACAGTATGAAAACATTGAAAACAACACTGTATAGAAATAACTTTGACGTTAACGAATTGTAGCCGGTAGGTATACTTATTCGGCAAAACTTACCTTCGGTTTTTAAGTGTCAGGTAAAATATAATTAATTTTGGTTATTAGTAATCTAATAATTTTGTTCTCTTTTACTTAAACTGCACGTAATATGCTATGTTTGTGTGTTTTTTGTCGTATTTAAATATTTTATTTCTTGTTGTGACGTTCTTTCTGACGTAATTTACGTAATTCGCTAATTGTGATGGTATTTTTTTATGGATTATGCTAATAACCTTCAACCTTATTTATTAATTATTATTGATTACATTAAAACTTTATTCCGTTACCTTGAATATAATTAAAACTAAATTACGATTTATTGCTTATGAATGGTACACGAATATGCAACATATAACAACACTTTGGTTAATATTGCAAAACATCTCATTCTGGCCAAAAACATACAACATATCTCTCTGTATTTCTACATCTATCGACAAAAATGCTTAATTTTCTTATGAATTGTACACAAATATGCAACATATATTTATATATACAAAATTGGTTAATGCAAAAAAATCTCATTCTGGCCACACAAACGTGTAATACATATATCTTCGCTTTTCTACATCTATCGACAAAAATGCTTAATTTGCTTATGAATTGTACACAAATATGCAACATATATTTATATAACCTTTGGTTAATGCAAAAAAATCTCATTCTGGCAACAAACATACAACATATCTCTCTGAATTTCTACATCTACCGACAAAAATGCTTAATACCTTATTATTTACCTTACCTTGAATACAATTGTAAATAAATTACGATTATTGTTTGTGAAATTACACAATTATATAAAATATCTGTACATATACCAACATGGTTAATATTGCAAAAAATATACTTTATTCCGTTACTTTGAATACTTAACACTGTAAATAAACTATTAACAATTATTGCTAAAATTGCCTATATTTTTGCAAATACAACAAAATATATATTAACATAATCAATCTGTCTACATTACCGATCACCTAAAACGGTAATTTTTATCTTTTTTGAAAATAAAAAAGCAGTTTTAAAGGCACCCTACTATTCCACATGTAGCTCTCCATCCCCCCTTCTGTCCACCCACCATTACTCTCCCAAAAACAGGCACGCCTACTTCGATGCGAAGTTGGACGTTTTCAAAAACGGCAAATCCAGAAGTGCCGCTTCTAGCCCTTTCAAAATCGATCTAGCCAAATGCTTCGAACTCAAAAAGCTTGCTTTAGGCGAGAAGTTCCAAGAATGGTCATCTCCGAGTCTGATTGAGGAGAATTTGGCCAAAATTTTTCCAAAAAGGCGAAGTTCCACGCCATCCGCTGCGAAACCTAGTTGTTCTCCGAAAAGGATTTCGGAATTTCGAAAATCTGTCAAAACGGACTCTGAGAACGATGTTCCACATGAGTTGAGTCGAAATGGTCGGGAATCCGAGGTGCTTTTTAGTTCTCCGGAGAATTTTTTGATAACTAAAACAGCGCCGTCTGTTGAGCAGTTTGGGAGTATGCCTGTTGATATGACGTCTTCTAGCGATGACATACAGAATTGTAGGTACGTATCTTTCGAAGTAAGGTCCGTTTATATCTACAGACACACTGCGTCACAGACAAGTATCGTGGCAGACATTCACAGACAAAGTCTATTAACACTGCCCAGCAGGTAGCTAGAGACACTTTCCTTTTCATCAAAGAAGTCCCCCAGACGCGGCGCTAATGTCTTAATGGCGCTCTTTGTCATTTGGTAATGGCGGTCTTATTGTCATTTGTGTAAGGCACTGTCAATTTTAGTTCAGGTTTCATAAAAAGGACTCTACAGAGATGAACCGCATAGACAAAATATTCTTTCCGCGAATACTGGCCGGGCGCGGCCCGTGTCTGTCAACGTCTGCGCGTTACGATAGATATAAATACTAACGTATTTATATCTATCGTAACGCGACAAAACAATATTCTTCTATACAGTGTTTATTAACATAAACACTGTATAGAAGAATATTGTTTTGTCTGCCACGGCACGTGTCTGGCACGCTAAATGTCTGTAGATATAAACGAACCTTTATGTATAAATAAAAAGATGATTTTTGGCGTTAGGAAGTACTCGTAACATATAAAATAATACACTTCGTATATTGATGCCGAATGCCGAAGTTACGATGAATTTTCGTAAATTCGAAAATTAAATCACATTTGCAACGTGACATGTCGATTGAGATTTAGATGCCAGATAAATTATTTTTGGAATTAAAAAAAAATAATTGGTTAGAATCCGAAGTATAGTTAAGTTCTTCCATCGATCTCCTATTAAAAAGTGGATGCACAATCAGTTATCAAAAAACGTCCCCACTCAATGAGTGCCCAACACAACTTCTTGGCACTCAATTCAAGTAGTCGCATTTGCAAAATCAACCTTAAACTCGATACTTAAGGTTGAATTTGCTCTGAATTTGGGATTTTATTGAATATTGGACTATATTTAAAGGGCTTTAGGTATCATTTTCTTTAACAATAATTCTAAAACTGTCAAAGCAAAATTGGCCAGTTTTTAAGTGAAATTTTCTACACGATTGTGCGTCCTTTTTATATAAGAGGGCAATGAGTTTTCAGATAATTTTAATAACTAAGACAGCGCCATCTGTCGAGCAGTTTGGAAATGACTACCCTCGGCTGATTTTGTTAACGAATATTCGACGATTTTTGGAGTTTACTTCTTAAGAATCCATTTATGCCCCTGCGGTATAAAAAAAATATGGGCAGAAAATTCGATGAACGAATGACAGCTTTACGTTTTTTGTGCGCAACCTATTCTGCGCACCTTTTACCGTGCGGTGCTGCACCTTTCACTTTTCAGGCGTAGGTATGGAGACGTACATAGTGTATGCTGCGGGGCAACATACACTATTTAGACAGTCGATCTTAAAGAGTAAACTCCATTCATGCGTCGGAGCTGACACACACGTTTTTTTTTTTTAACTTTTTGGGAATTTTTATTTCCAAATGAATTCTAGGAGCACGCCGTACCACAAAAAGTTCTCTCTGATAAACTATGACAGACTGCCGTCGGCTAGCTTTGACGCTGACCAAACATTGAGGAGGGACAACCGGTATAGCGCGCAGGATGTGTATATAGCTGGGAAGATACTTAGCGGTGGTGAGACTTGCTCAAACGGTCCTCGTCTGCGGGGTGTGACGACAGAGGAGAGCGTCTTGTACTCTTTATAGTAGAGGAGCCAGAGATGCTAATTTTGCAGTTACTAGAGCGTGATGGGATCGATTAGATTTGGTAGATTAAATGATAGCAGATAGTTATATACTTTTTTTGCTTTCGGTGGTGGGGAAAAAAACTGCAGACTTTAAAGACATTTTTTATTATTACTTTGGCTTACTGAAATCGTCAGAAAACATGAGCGATTATTCAGGAGATTATTTCATTAAAAATAAATGAAAAAATTACCGCGCTCGTGGCTCGGTAACATAAATAAACAGGTGGACTTACAAGACGGAGGTCCTGGGTTCGATCCCCGGCTGGGCAGATTGAGTTTTCTTAATTTGTCCAGGTCTGGCTGGTGGGAGGCTTCGGTCGTGGCTACCGGCAAAGACGTACCAAGCGATTTATCGTTCCGGTACGAGGCCGTGTAGAAACCGAAAGGATTGTGGATTTTCATCCTCCTCCTAACAAGTTAGCGCGCTTCCATCTTAGACTGCATCATCACTTACCATCAGGTGAGATTGTAGTCAAGGGCTAACTTGTAAAGAAATTACGTTACGCTCGAATTGTCAGATTTTAGAAATGCACACCTTCTTGAGTTTGAGCTATCACCTCACCTACCTTATCTTAATCTGACGTGCTGGTTCTGAAGTTAGTTTTTGGTTGCCCTAAACATACCCACCAATATTAAGGGCTCATACTTGGTGGAGGTACTGAACAACGTGCACGGTATACTCCCTTATGTTCATCTGCCGCGCTCGAGTAACCGCAAAAATCTCCTCTTCGGCTCCCCTGCTATTACTTCTCGTTAGACCCCGTACTCTAAGAATGGCAGGCCGAGTTTTCGTCCGCTCGGTACAGGTTTTTAATATGCATTAATTGATAGTTAATCGGTCGGGCGAAGACACGAGGACTGGACGAGATTTGCTTATAGTTAAACAGATAGATGCTAGTAACCCTATCGGACGTTTATATTGCTAGAAACATTTTCAATGGTGCCAATTTGATCAAGGGACTATAGAATATCTCAGTCCTCGTTTGCGCGGTGTAGGGGTGCCAGGTATGAAGACATAGAGGAGACAGGGGCTTTATTTATCGTTCATTGACAATTCTGAGTCTTGTTTCACTAAACTCTCCTCAGACACCTAATTGTACCGCGCAGGCGATGACTCTGTAAAAAGTTTGCCTATACTATAGTTAGATGGACGTACTAGCTGCTACAACAGTATCAGACGTTTCTATAAATTCTGAGCTATGGAAGGAATAAGACACCGCAGTCCTCCTCCGATCGTTGCAGGGGTGCCAGGTATGAAGACATAGAGGAGACAGGGGCTTTATTTATCATTCATTGACAATTCTGAGTCTTGTTTCACTAAACTCTCCTCAGACACCTAATTGTACCGGGCAGGCGATGACTCCGTTAAGAAGTTTGCCTATAGTGTAGTTAGATAGTCATGCTAGCTGCTACAACAATATCAGACGTATTTATGAATTATGAGCTATGGTAGGAATTGTTCAAGGGACTATAAAAGACCGCAGTCCTCGTCCAAGCGTTGCAGGGGTGCCAGGTAAGAAAGATATAGGGGAGACAGGGGCATTCTTTATTATTCATTGACAATTCCGCGTCTTGTTGCACTAGTTAGGTAGGTCCAATTTCGAGAAAGAGGTATACCGTCGAATCCAACTCGCCTGGGCCGCATACAGGAAACTTCGCGACATCTTTTCGTCCGAAATTCCTCAGTGCCTGAAGGCAAAAGTCTTCGAACAGTGCGTGTTGCCAGTGATGACCTATGGTTCCAAGAATAGATCGCTAACTATGGGCCTCATAAGAAGGCTCAGATTCACACAGCGGGCGATGGAGCGAGCTATGTTAGGAGTATCTCTGCGTGATCGAATCAGAAATGAGGAGATCCGCAGAAGAACCAAAGTCACCGACATAGCTCAACGTGTCGCGAAGCTGAAGTGGCAATGGGCGGGGCACATAATTCGAAGAGTCGATAGACGTTGGGGTCCCAAAGTGTTAGAATGGCGACCCCGCACTAGAAAACGCAGTGTTGGTCGACCCCCCCACCAGGTGGACTGCAGACATCATTTTTCAAATCTGACCAGTAGTTCCTGAGATTAGAGAGCTCAAACAAACAAACAAACATTTCAGCTTTATAATATTAGTTTCGAGCTGTGATAGCCCAGTGAATATGACCTCTACCTCCGATTCCGGAGGGTGTGGGTTCGAATCCTGTCCGGGGCATGCTCCTCCAACTTTTCAGTTGTTTGCATTTTAAGAAATTCTCTCTTTTTTTAACAAATTGCTCTTCTCGGACCAAGGCGCGTTTGGAACCCTCGTAACTTTAATTTTAAGTTTTCGAATGATTATTATCACCATTATCTTAAGTTTAATATTATTACCTGACGTTTCGAAAGAGCTTGTAAACTAAGCCTATTTGAAATAAATGAATTTTGACTTTGACTTTATTCTGAGAGGAGACTCGAGTTCAGCAGTGAGCCGAATATGGGTTGATGATGATAATGATGAATATTAGTATTTTTTTATTGTCTACAATTTAACCTTTGACTACAATCTCACCTGATGGTAAGTGACGATGCAATCTAAGATAGAAGCGGACTAATTTGTTAGAAGTAGGATAAAATCCACAATCCTTTCGGTTTCTACACATCGTACCTAAATCGCTTGTCGGTACGTTTTTGTTGGTAGGGCGGTAACTAGCCACGGCCGAAGCCAATTAAGGAAACTTTACGCGGCCCAGCCGAGGATCGAACCCACTGCGCCACGGAGGTCGTGTTTAGATACATAACACCCGTGCGAAGCCGGGTGTGTCGGTAGTGAATAATAAAATTGTCACATCCAGCTGACGACCTTCGCGAATGTGCAAACAAATAAAAACGTCTTCGTATTAAGTACGTAATAAAAATAGTCTTATGTGCTGTATTGAGTGATGTTAGTACAGTACTTACCTATTGTTACAACTGCCGGATGGCGTAATATGTCACCGTAAAATTGTAAACACCGTTAGATTATAATCTATGTCGCGAGATTGTGAACTGTCGATTGGTTGTCGACATGCTCATTACAATTTAACAATTTATTCAATCGATTGTAAGGAAGAACGTACAAACAAAAAACGTCTTCGTATTAAGTAGGTCAGCGTTTTACGATTAGGTATTTATTTTAGTTATTACAGATACAAAATAGGTATTTATAACTGTTTAGGTACTATGAAAAATATGAAAAACGTTCAAGTTGAAGTAAGCAGTACGATTCGTGTTGATAGGTTAGACCCTCTCAATATTCAAATTAGTATTTCAAATACGAGACATTAGCAATTAAGTCTGGCCCAGAGATGACACCGCGGACCCCCACACATATACTCGCGGACCCCCAGGGGTCCGCGGATCACAGGTTGGGAAACGATGTAGTAGGTTATAAAAATAGCGTACTTGCAGTCTTATGTGCTGTATTGAGTGATGTTAGTACAGTACTTACCTATTGTTACAACTGCCGGATGGCGTAATATGTCACAGTAAAATTGTAAACACCGTTAGATTATAATCTATGTCGCGAGATTGTGAACTGTCGATAGGTTGTCATTACAATTTAACAAATTATTCAATCGATTGTAAGGAAGAACTTACAAATAAAAAACGTCTTCGTATTAAGTAGGTCAGCGTTTCCCAACCTTTTTCACCTCAAGAAAATCAAGCACAATTTTCACGGACCCACTTAATAAAACAAACAGTAAAAAAATACGATTAGGTATTTATTTTAGTTATTACAGATACAAAATAGGTATTTATAACTGTTTACTAGGAATAATATGGAAAACGTTCAAGTTGAAAAAAGCAGCACGATCCGTGTTGATAGATTAGACCCTCTCAATATTCAAATTAGTATTTCAAATACGAGAAATTAGACCACAGTTTGGGAAACTATGAAGTAGGTAATAAAAATAGCGTACTTACAGTCTTATGTGCTGTATTGAGTGATGTTAGTACAGTACTTACCTATTGTTACGACTGCCGGACGGCGTAATATGTAATATGTCACCGTAAAATTGTAAACACCGTTAGATTATAATCTATGTCGCGAGATTGTGAACTGTCGATATATTGTGAACAGCAACTTGCTCATTACAATTTAACAAATTATTCAGTCGATTGTAAGGAAGAACGTACAAATAAAAACGTCTTCGTATTAAGTAGGTCAGCGTTTCCCAACATTTTTCACCCCATGAAAATCAAGCACAATTTTCACGGACCCACTTAATAAAATAAACAGTAAAAAATACGATTAGGTATTTATTTTAGTTATTACAGATACAAAATATTTATTTATAACTGTTTACTATGAAAAATATGAAAAACGTTCAAGTTGAAGTAAGCAGTACGATTCGTGTTGATAGGTTAGACCCTCTCAATATTCAAATTAGTATTTCAAATACGAGACATTAGCAATTGTATGGCCCAGAGATGACACCGGGGTCTCCTCACATATATACTCTCGGACCCCCAGGGGTCCGCGCATCACAGGTTGGGAAACGATGTAGTAGGTTATAAAAATAGCGTATTTGCAGTCTTATGTGCTGTATTGAGTGATGTTAGTACAGTACTTACCTATTGTTACGACTGCCGGATGGCGTAATATGTCACCGTAAAATTGTAAACACCATTTGATTATAATCTATGTCGCGAGATTGTGAACTGTCGATAGGTTGTCATTACAATTGAACAAATTATTCAGTCGATTGTAAGGAAGAACGTACAAATAGAAAACGTCTTCGTATTAAAAAGGTCAGCGTTTTACGATTAGGTATTTATTTTAGTTATTACAGATACAAAATAGGTATTTATAACTGTTTAGGTACTATGAAAAATATGAAAAACGTTCAAGTTGAAAAAAGCAGTACGATGCGTTTTGATAGGTTAGACCCTCTCAATATTCAAATTAGTATTTCAAATACGAGACATTAGCAATTAAGTATGGCCCAGAGATGACACCGCGGACCCCCACACATATACTCGCGGACCCCCAGGGGTCCGCGGACCACAGGTTGGGAAACGATGTAGTAGGTTATAAAAATAGCGTACTTCCAGTCTTACGTGCTGTATTGAGTGATGTTAGTACAGTACTTACCTATTGTTACGACTGTCGGATGGCGTAATATGTCACCGTACAATTGTAAACACCGTTAGATTATAATCTATGTCGCGAGATTGTGAACTGTCGATATATTGTGAACAGCAACATACTGTTTAAAATTTAACAAATTATTCCGTAGATTGTAAGGAAGAGCGTACTTACGCCATGTCACCATCATTAGCAACCCGTTTTCGGCTTACTGTTGAGCACGAGTCTCCTCTAAGAATGAGAGGAAGGAAGCACGTACATCATTTCATCATCATTAGCAACCCATTTTCGGCTCACTGTGGAGCACGAGTCTCCAAGAGGAGACTCGTGCTCCACAGTGAGCCGAAAATGGGTTCCCTCTCATTCTAAGAAGAATGAGAGGGGTTAGGCCAATAGACCGCCACACTGGCCCAATGCGAATTGGAAAACTTCACACACGTAGAGAATCAAGAAAATTCTCGGGTATGCCGGTTTTACCTTCACCATTTGAGACACGTGATATTTAGTTTCTTCAAATGCACTTAACTGAAAGGTTGGAGGTGCATGCCCGGACCGGATTATACTCACACCCTCCGGAATCGGAGGTAGAGGTAATATCCGCTGGGCTATCACTGCTTACTGGCGTAACATGTCACCGTAAAATTGTAAACACCTTTAGATTATAATCTATCTCGCGAGATTGTGAACTGTCGATAGGTTGGTAGGTCGCTACATACCTCTTACAAGTTAACGTGTTATTATTCGGTAGATTGGAAGGAAGAACGTACATCATTTCATCATCTTTAGCAACCCATATTCGGCTCACTGCTGAGCACGAGTCTCCTCTAAGAATTAGAGGGGTTAGGACAATAGTCCACCACGCTGGCCCAATTCGCAGAGAATTAAAAAAAATCTCTGGTATATGTAGGTTTTCTCACGATGTTTTTCGTTCACCGTTTGAGATACGTGATATTTATTTTTTTTAAATATGCCAGTCAATAATAAAATACAAAGTTAACCGAAACTATTTCTATATATGTAAGTACATAATTAATTAACGTATAATACACCATCGCTCACTTGCACTCCTTATCTGCGCGTTCTAAGTGTGTACACACACAATATATACGTATACGTACAGGGTTGTCAACTTAGTACTATTCAGACTAACCTAAAAATGTAGTACACTCAAAAAAATTGTATTTTGAGGAAAATAAAAAAAATACGGAAGTAACGATGCAATAAGCGACGATGCAATGCTAAGGTGGAAGCGGGCTAATTTGTTAGAACGAGGATTTTTTTTATTCTCTACAAGTTAGCCTTTGACTTCAATCTCACCTGATGGTAAGTGATAATGCAATCTATATAATATTATAAAGCTGAAGAGTTTGTTTGAACGCGCTAATCTCAGGAACTACTGGTCTGATTTGAAAAATTCTTTCAGTGTTAGATAGCCTATTTATTGAGAAAGGCTATAGGCTATCAATTATTCCCGTATTTTTACAAGAATGTGAACCACGCGGGTAAAACCGCGCGGCGTCAGCTATTCTAAGATGAACAGACTAACTTGTTAGAAGTAGCATGAAATCCACACTCTTTTCGGTTTCTACTCAACATCGTACCGGAACGCTAAATCGCTTGACGGTACGTCTTTGCCGGTAGGGTTGTAACTAGCCACGGCCAAAACCTCCAAATATTACGTGAACGGTGAAGGAAAGAACATTGTTACGAAACCTACATACCTGAGAATTGTCTTAATTCTCTGCGTGTGTAAAGTTTGCCAATCCGCATTGGGCCAGCGTGGTAGACTTAGCCTTACCCCTTTCATTCTGATTAGACTCGTGCTCAGCAGTGAGCCGTATATGGTTTGTTAATGATGAGTACAATTATTACAGTACAGTAGTACTATAATAGGGATGATGACAGTTTTTTAAAATTGTATATAAATTAAGATGTTGGCAATAGTAAAACAATTTTGTAAAAGTAACAGGGTATCTGCGATCATTACTTTCGGAGCTACAGGGATTTAAAGGGTCAGATTTGCGGCGCTGCCGCGGATCCTTGAAAAACGCCCCATACAAAATGGCACGAACTAATGACGTCGTAGGTAATGTAATGATCGTTAGATTTGTATGTGCGTTCAAACAAAATTACTAATATATTTGTTATTTGTGCGTTTATGTTTATAGTTAACATATTAAAAAATGACACATTTCATGTATGGAAGGAAGAAGAAAACTAAAAAAATTGTATGAATTTTCATCTAATTACGAGAAAAGATTTTTAATAGATTTTGAAATTTTATAATCTAATTTATTTTGCAAATATTTAAACAATCTTTGCTTTTTATGTATAAATTAGTTAACATTGACCTTATGTACCCGAATGTATCATAACAATCAATATATTCAAACCTAGTCATCATCCCCATTATAGTACTGTTGACAACCCTAACGTACAGTACCTAATACTAAGTACTAACTGTAACCAGTGATCGAACAAGCTCGCGTCTGGCAAAACGTATTGCGATACGTTGATTGTTTTTGTGTTTGTTTACGTTGATATAACAACACGAGCGTTGAGTGGAAGTTGAAAGTCAAAGTCAAAAAGTGTCTCGAAAAGTACCTACATAGCGTGTTGACTGTTTTGAAGTGTATATACATAGTAAATTCTTTTTAAATTGACAGTCTTTAGTGGCAATTGAAAGTCCAAGTCAGAAATTATTTTAAAAGTAACTACTTAGCGTGTTGACTGTTTTGAAGTGTATATACATAGTAAATTCTTTTTAAATTGACAGTCTTTAGTGGCAATTGAAAGTCCAAGTCAAAATTATTTCGAAAAGTAGCTTTAGCGTGTTGACTGTTTTGAAGTGTGTTCAAAATTGTCATTCGTCAGTGGCAATTGAAAGTCAAAGTCAAAAAGTGTTTCGGAAAGTACTGAGTACTAAACCTAAATGGTTGATTGTTTTGAAGTGTTTATACATATAGTAAATTGTTTTAAATTGTCATTTGTTAGTGGTTTTTTTTTTAATTGAAAGTCAAAGTCAAGGAAAAAATTTCTGTATGATAATGTTAAAATAGAAATTATTATGAATTGTCATGTGTTCTACGAGTAGTTAGTGGCAATTGAAAGTCAAAGTCAAAGTCTCAAGTTGATTAGAGGAATACTTATTGTATTAAATGACTGTTGTAATGTTTAAACCGGAAAACACATAAAATGATAAAATAATAAGAATGCTTTCAGCATTTAAAAGTCAAAGTCTAAAATACTTTGGAAAAGTTTCTAAGAACACAGTTGATTAATGACTGTTTTGAAATATAAATAATGCATAGTGAATTAGGTATACATTGATGTAATATGACAGTCATGGCAGTTGAAAGTCAAGGTCAAGGTTAAAAATTGTTTAGGTATAAAAAGTTACTGTGTATTTTTTTTATAAAAGAATATTTGCCATATCTTTTTAAACATGACTAATATTCTCATTCCCCTCCAATTAGTCGGGAAAGACTGTGCTAGGAGTGGGTACGACAATAGACCAACGGGGCGGGGATCGAACCACCACCCCTCGGTGATGAGTCCGACCGCTCTTACCGTTTATTACCGTAATATATTAATGGTGGTAAATTAATGATATTAATTGATTATGAAACACGGCTAAAACTCACGTGATATTACGTCGGAGTGTGCCCGACTAGTTTCGAACCCATACGGGGCCCTTAGTCATGAGCTGGTTCTTGCATCACGGCACGATCCAAAACTGATATGATATGGTATGGTATTAAAGTTGAAAGTCAAAAGTCACAAGCAAGTACAAACACATAAAAGGGAAATCGGAATAACATATTTTGTAGTAGATATTGTAGTCAGCCCAGTGGATATGACCTGTGCCTTCGATTCGGAGGGTGTGGGTTCGAATCCGGTCAGGGGCATGCACCTCCAACGTGTCAGTTGTGTGCATTTTAAGATATTAAATATCACGTGTCTCAAAAGGAAAAAAATCGTGAGAAAACCTACATACTAGAGAATTTTCTTAATTCTCTACGTGTATGAAGTCTGCCAATCCGCATTGGGCCAGCGTGATGGACTATTGGCTTAACACCTTTCAATTTGAGAGGAGACTCGTGCTCAACAGTGAGCCGAATACGGATTGTTGATGATGATGATGAATATAATTCAACAACAACTTCAAATCAAATCAATAACAACTGAATTTTACGTATTCCGTAAAGCCACTAGAAAGCTACGTTATTGTTAAACAACAGCCACAATGACCTACAAATTGCGTGGTACATTATCTCGTTCCGACGCTCAGAAATTTTCATTACCTTGTAACCCTGTTAGCTACCAGAATTAAGAAATTCGTAAATAAAAAAGTTGATGGCTATATTTTACCCCCGTATTCCCACGAGAACGGGAACTACGCGGGTGAAACCGCGGTACGTCGCCTAGTCAGTGATAAAGTGAACTCCGGAATATATAATATACGAATACCTTGATATATAATATACATATAACAAATATATATGACAAATATATAACAAATATAAATGACATAAATATGACAAATATTTGGAAGAAACAAAAGATTATTATTATATGCCGACTCGGGATACGAACTTCGGACATGATCGGAAGCCCCATAGACTAATCTAAACATATAAAACTCAAAGGTGACTGACTGACATAGTGATCTATCAACGCACAGCACAAACCACTGGACGGTCGGATCGGGCTGAAATTTGGCATGCAGGTAGATGTTATGACGTAGGCATCCGCTAAGAAAGGATTTTGATCAATTCTACCCCCAAGGGGATAAAATAGGGGATGAAAGTTTGACAATTTTGCGGCGATTTGGCTGAAATTTGGAATAAAAATAGATTTTACTCAGGATTAACACATAGGCTACTTTTCATCCCGGAAAAATCCATGGTTTCCGCAGGATTTGTGAAAAACTGAATTTCACGCGGACGAAGTCGCGGGCGTCTGCTAGTACTTATTATATCAATGAGACAAATAAAACTGAATTATAATGGACTACCAAGACATCATGACTTTGTAATTGTTATTGTTAGCGACTTGATTGTATGGATTCATAACATAAATGGTTAAGGGTGTATACCAGGGTTTCCCAAAGTGGGGTACGCGAACCCCTATGGGTTCGCCATTTGACGGCAGGTGGCAGGCAGGTTTGCGACTAGATTTACGTAATTGTGGCTTGATAACTAATACTGAGTCAGATTTAAGGTTAAAATTGTCCAAAATTACTCCTAACATTGAATAGATTTGCGATGAAAAACATTATTATGGTACTTTGTGTTACACCTTTATGTGTTTGGGGGGGGGGGGGGGTTCCCCCGGTTCGTGAAGCCGAAAGTTTGAAGTTTGGGAAACCCTGGTCTATAGTAACCAGACCTTATTTTTTACCCGACTGTAAGAAGGGTTATGTTACTCGTGCGTATCTTGTATGTATGTATGTAATATTCTTTATTACCTCATATCATCCAAACTGCTGATCGAATTTACGAAATTCAGATATCGTTACATTCGTCTTATTAACCCAAGTGTTCTTAGATATGGGGATATTAAAAACAAGTCAACACGACGACTGTGAGAAGCTATAAATTCGAGGTAATTTTTTTTCCAATATTGCAATATGCATAGGTGTCAAATTCAAGGGCTAATCATGAGGATTTCATATTACAAAAATAAACTACTGTAAGAAAAACGTTATTTATTAATTGTCTATATAAAATACGCGAGGCGGATGACGAGCACGTTTGTTATAAAGGACATGGTCTTTATTATTTATCTAGGATAGGGGTAGTGTAGGGGTAGGGTAGGGGTAGAGGTAGGGTAGGGGTAGAGGTAGGGTAGGGGTAGAGGTAGGGTAGAGGTAGAGGTAGGAAACGGGTAGGGTAGGAGTAGGGTAGGGTATTAAATATTATAATATTTTGAATATTTTTGTTGGAGGGCATTTATATAATTATGATCGATACTGAAGCCTAAAATACTTTTTTGTTATTTTTTGTCTGTCTGTCTGCCTTTTTGACCGGGCATCACGCTGAAACCACTAAATGAATTCAAATAAAACTGTGCCAAGTTTTTTTCGAGACCATAATACGAGGATTAATACGAAAATAAAATCAGAAACGGGCGAAGTAGGGGAAAATTTGTATGGAAAGTCCTTAATTTTTCTAGGTAGGTACATTTGTAAATGTAAAATGTTTAGTGGACTATTTATTAGGTATACGTTATAAAGATTGCAAAAATATAAATAGAATAGAAAGTGAAATAGGAGTTGAGAGTTGACATCGATTTTTACTTGAAATAAAATTGAAATGATTTTTTTCATGTATGTAAGTTTATTAATTTTACTTGCTTATACCCGTATGTAGCGAATGTTTGATTCATAAACAAACGCGTGAGTTTGCTCAGTATCACTCCCAATTGGTACCTAAACCTATAAATATCAGGTGCATTCAACCTTTACCAGCAGCTACAAATCTGGACCGTATGTTATTTAGCAATGTTATTTATTCCATCGATATAAATCGTTAGATGGGCCCTGCCATACTAAAGAACGCACAATTTTATGTCATTACGCACATCTTATCTTAGTACATAACAAGCGCATGATGTGAGTGGATGTGGACTTAAAAATATATTTGATGACTAGGTTTGAATATATTGATTTTTATGATACATTCGTGTAAATAGGGTCAATGTTAACTAATTTATACATAAAAACCAAAGATTGTCTGGATATTTGCAAAATAAATGAGATTATAAAATTTTAATAAAATCTATTAAAAATCTTTTATCGTAATTGGATGAAAATTCATACAGCTTCCTTACATTAAATGTGACATTTTTTAATATGTGAACTATAAACATAAACGCACAAATAGCAAAGATATTAGTAATTTTGTTTGAACGCACATACAAACCTAACGATCATTACATTGCCTACGACGTCATTAGTTCGTGCCATTTTGTATGGGGCGTTTTTCAGCGATCTGCGGCAGCGCCGTAATCTGACTCTTTAAATCCCTGTAGCTCCGAAAGTAATGATCGCAGATACCCTGTTCCTTTTACAAAATTGTTTTACTATTAGCATACTCTTAATTTATATACAATTTAAAAAACTGTCATCATCCCATATTATGCCTTCGTGTTCATTTTGCAAGTGTAAAAACACAAGCCACAACATGAATAAAGAGAAATGTGTTACGAGTGATGACGTACTTAAAGTGGGAAACCAATGACAATTTCGCGACGCTTTCAGGCCCATCTAACGATCTACGATCGATGATTTATTCAATAAAATTGAAAATTTTGAAAAACCCATGAATGTCATAAAATTGTTAATTACACTCTCGATCAAGTCATCAATATTCTCTTTCAGTGCGCTTTCATTTGATGTTATTACTATTAATTAAGACCATTTAAAAAAAAAGTGTCAATTAGCCTATTGTAGTCAAGCGCAAGGCTATATTGTATTTAAAAAAATACCTGTAGGTAGATATAAGCCTCTCTCGGTCAGTAAGTAGGTAATGCATGTTTTCCTGATGTAGGCTATTTTTAATTAATGCTTATCAACCACATACCTAAGCAAAGTGTTCATAGAACTATTACAATGTAATTGATAGCATACACAAAACAATATAAATTCTCTCTGGATCGAATTTCTACTACATTCTTATGGTCATCATTATCCACCTTTCCTTCCTGCCAAATTTCAAGTTGGTAGCATGAAAGATGAAGGACTTTCATACAAACTTGGAGAGCCTTTAGAACTCCGGCCCTGTTGCAAAATCCGTTCTTAGTGGATACCTACTAACTATAGACTACCTCCCTGCCAAATTTCATGTTTGTACGTCGAATAATCTATACTTATAATAAATCTGTAGAGAGGTCAATTATGTACATGTAATATATTTCCAAAATAACTATCAGCGGGTGATCGATACTGATGCCAAAAATGCAATCAGTAAAATTTTTATCAGTCTGTCTGTATGTTCGTTATAGAAATAAACTACTCGACGGATTTTAACGAAACTTGATACAATTATTCTTCATACTCCTGGGTAGGTTATAGTATACTTTTCATCACGCTACGATCAATAGGAGCAGAACAGTGAAGGGAAATGTTTGGAGAACGGGAGAAGTTAATCCATTTTACAATGATACTACTGTAAGGGCTGGATTAAAAAGATCTAAGGGCGGGCGAAGTCGCAGGCGTCCGCTAGTCAATAAATAAATAAATAAAGTAGCTTTTTGTGGCTTGGTAAAAGAATTTTCAAAATCGATTCAGTAGATCCATAGATTACCCCCTACAACATCACAAACATCGCCTCTTTATAATATTGTTATGCACGTCATTGACGATCCCACGACTATAACTGATCGTGTATTGGTCGCTGCGTGCATGACAGCTCGACTTATAAAACCTCTTCGCAGCCGTCTGCGCTGCAGAAACGTGAGAATAATTGACCGTCAATGGCTGACTTTAGGTATGTCAGTCAATCGATTGACTAGATTAAATTATTGTAAATTGATTAGATTTTTTGCATTGATATCATGACCATTTTAATTCATTTTTCGATGGTAAACCCAATTGATTGTGATTGCTCATTTAACTTTACTGGTGATATCGACGTTGGGTCAAACATTGTATTTTTGAAGAGTTTATTTGTGATACATTTGTGGGACACCTGGCAAGTTCTTCGTCTAACAAGGTTAATTAGATTTTTGTAATACATATAATCATTATCAACCCATATTCGGCTCACTGTTAAGCTCGAGATTCCTCTCAGAATGAGAGGGGTTAGGCCAATAATCCACCACACTGGCCCTATGCGGACTTCACACTCGCAGAGAATTTGGTTGAGATAAATAAGGTCAATGTTAACTAATTTAGACATAAAAAGCAAAGACTGTCTGGATATTTGCAAAATAAATAAGATTATAAAATTTCAAAATCTATTGAGAATCTTTTATCGTAATTAGATCAAAATTTATACAGTGTTAGCTTCCTTACATTAAATGTGACATTTTTCAATATGTGAACTATAAACATAAACGCACAAATAACAAAGATATTAGTAATTTTGTTTGACCGACCATAGAAATCTAACGATCATTACATTGCTTACGACGTCATTAGTTCGTGCCATTTTGTATGGGGCGTTTAATCAGGGATCCGCGGCAGCGCCGCAAATCTGACCCTTTAAATTCCTGTAGCTCCGAAAGTAATGATCGCAGATACCCTGTTGCTTTTACAAAATTTTTAATATTAGCATACTCCTAATTTATATACAATTTAAAAAACTGTCATCATCCCTATTTGGGAGGAGGGGAGTTCTTCGGATTCTATACCTACTTCTTTGTTGAAAGTAAAATAGTCAATACATAAAGGAATGTTGACTAGTTTTACATATTAATAAAGCTTGGGAGATGGTATGGAGAATTGTTATCTTATCAGTCGTTATCTGACCCACATAGCTGATTAGCAAGGTCTTATAAATTTTTCCATCACACATGTTACGTAGTGGTTAGCCAATGCGGGTTTCGGATTTGGGGCTGTGGGTTCCAGTTCGTACTGTGAGAAATTCAATTTTACTACTTTCTTTGGTAAACGGGTTTCTATGCCACACATGTCTCAAATGAATTAACAACGCGGTTCTGTTGTGCTGACGTTCCTCTACTTTAACTCACATAAAGGAGTTTGTCGTCTAAATCATCATCATTGTCAACCCATATTCGGCTCACTGTTGAGCTTGAGTCTCCTCTCATTCTGAGAGGAAACTCTAGTTCAGCAGTGAGCCGATCATTTGTTGATAATGAATGAATGAATAAACTTACGTTTTTCATTGTGCTAAAAGGAACCCTAAATAAATGAAAAACAACCTCTGCATATGGATGTCCTTTTAAAAAAAACTTACATAGATAAAGAAATGTAGACAGAGTGTATTTTTTGTAGCAATAGATACATTATCTTACTTGCCATATTTGCTTACAAGTCTGAACCGAATGTTTTATCTTGGAAACGTCAATATTGAGACACGTAACATAATTACGCTAAATATTCACAAAAATTAAAAAAAATAATGAATTCAACCGACTTGCAACACAAAAATAACCTACCCAATTTTTAAAAAAGCGAAAAATAACGTCGTATGTATATAAATAACCTTCTGATCAGTTTGAATGCGGTTCCAAGCCAGGTATCAATTCAAACCAGTTATAATATTTGCACCATACTTGCTGTGGTTCTTTCAGAAATGGCTTTAATTAAAACACAAATATAACTTCCAAACAAAAAATAATTTTCAAAATTTCAAAAACATATATACATCCGAACGTAGAACCTAATCCTTTTTGGAAGTAATTAATGCGTATTTTTTTTATTTTAGATTTTAATTTTTGACTTTGACTTTTAATTACTAACTATTTAAATATATGACTATTAACTATTAATATATATGTTATCGCCGCGTTTGCCGCTTTTAAATTTACATGTTGTTAATAAATAGTGTAGGAAATAGTTGTCTGTGACAGTGACGTCGCTCGATCTAGTGTCGGCTTCAGTGTGCTCGTGGCGTTCGAGCCGTCCACATCTCTTGTTGTGTAATTCTTTATGGGTTACTTGGGATAGGTGGAGAGAGTGACTTGAGTGGAAAAGGGGAGTGTTTGATATCAGTCAAAGGTACCTTTAACCCTACACACTTCGTTCACAAGTACGTGACTTCACTCAAGGTCATTCTCTGCCATTCTAGGATCTTATTTTGGTTACAGTTTGATTGGTTAATTAAGTTGTCCTGACAAGTGTTGTGAATATAACCTTTGTTCGACATTAGTTTTCTTATATTTGTAATCACCTTTGAGTCCTATAATATATATAATATATACTAACTATTAAAATATATAATATATAACTATTAAAATATTATTATTTTTGTCCTATTATGTGTGGGAACAAAATATAGGTAGATACTCGTATTATTTCTCGTTAACTTAAATCTAAAATTACGATAATATTAGTTTAAAATATAATTATGCAATAAAAAATAGTGCATTTTTTTATAAATAATCAAAAATGTAACCATAAAAAAGCAACAGAAATTGCAAGAAGCGTATATCATATCAAAAATGAGACAAAAGAGTAGAAAACGCTCCATTATCTTACTCTTCTCTAAATACAGAAGTTGACTTTGACTTTTAACTTGTGACTTATTTAACGACAATATGAATAACAAATCTCTGTAATCTCTAGTTTTGTCTTAATTCAAATTTGAAATAACTATGAAATAGTTTGAAGAAATGACAGTAAAGTGAAAAAAAAAATTCGTTAACTTAACGACAATTTAACCACATTTATGGTTAAATTTTGAAACAAAAAAATGATATTGGAGAAAATGGAAGAAGCGGATCTCATATCGAAGATGAAGGAGAAGAGAAGGCGCTCCAGTATCTTCTCTCTTCTCAAACGACAGAAGAAGTTGTCGAGGCAGTCTTCGGAGCCGTGCGCTTTTCCTCTGAACAGGAAATATTCCGTGGACTCTGCTATTTCTTCCCGTTTTAGTGAAACTCGAGTGGAAATTGGCAATGGAAACGCGGAGAGCGTGTCCGATTTGTCACACTGTAATGGAGGTTAGTTTAGTCTATATCTATAGGTACATATAATAAACTAGCTGGCGCCGCGCGGTTTTTATCCGCGTGGTTCCCGTTCCCGTAGGATAATATATATAGCCTATAGCCTTCCTCGATAAATGGGCTATTTAACACTGAAAGAATTTTTCAAATCGGTCCAGTAATTCCTGAGATTAGCGCGTTCAATCAAACAAACTCTTCAGCTTTATAATATTAGTATAGATCTGTAGAGAGGTCAATTCTGTACATGAAATATGTTTCCAAAATAACTATCAGGGGGGGATTAGTGATCGATACTGATGCCAAAAATGCAATCAGTAATTTTTTTGTCTGTTTGTTAGTTATAGAAACAAAAACTACTCGACGAATTTTAACGAAACTTAAAATTTTGTAGAGGTGTAGCACTTCCTTTTTCTGCCTTCCGAAGCGGTGGTAGAATCTTTACAAACAATTAACTGACGCATCAAAAGTGCTTGTAAACTGAGCCTACTTGAAATAAATGAATTTTGAATTTTTTGAAAACTTTAATTGTTTTTTTAATCATTATTATTTATGATCATTTGTATTAAATAATCATTTAGACAATGTTAACAGAAATGATAATGGGAAACTAATTAGGTTTTTCATTTAACTGTTTTGAGTTTTGACCTTACCATTAGGTGAGGTTTAAACAGTTAAATGTTAAGGTTAAGCATTATCCTGAACAAAAATACCTTTTCTCGTCTTTTAGACTGACTATATAGATAACTGACTGATATAAAGGATTTTGGATTCAAATAAATATATTTCACTAGCTGATGCCGCGCGGTTATCACACGCGTGGTTCCCGTTCCCGTAGGAATATGGGGATAATATATAGCCTATAGCCTTCCTCGATATATGGGCTAGCTAACACTGAAAGAATTTTTCAAATCAAACCAGTAGTTCCTGAGATTTGCGCGTTCAAACAAACAAACTCTTCAGCTATATAATATTAGTATAGATTTGGTATTTAATAATTTATAAACAGTGTGTGTTTCAAATTAAGCCACACATAATATTTACCAAAGGTTTTTTACAACGAAACATAAAATTTGGGTCGATTTATTTGCTCGCAAGTGTAAATTCTACGATAGTCTTGAAATGACAATTTCCTTTAGACTTTTAACACTTAGATAATGATATACTTCGTTGCTTGCTGATTTCCTCTAGGTATTTTACAACTGAATTTTTTTGACTTATTTCTTCTAGGGACAAGGAGGCTTCGGTCGTGACTTATGTCAATACGAGTACTGCCACCAGTCACGACCGAAGCCCCCCAGACATTCGTTATGTTACATAGATGTTTGAAAAAAATATTTGCCGGCGTTATCTTCGTACAAAGTGAGGTGTCAGTTGCTTTTATCTCTACGACACTTTAATTGCCCACGCGTCATTGTAGGGTGACCATTTTAGATGAATTTTCACCCTTGTCCTGGGATCTATTCCCGACTCGGGCCAATTTAAGATGTATATTTTCTAAATTGGCTCAGAATGTTGAATGGAAACTCACAATGGATCAGAATGTTGGGCGGTGAAAGGGACTGATAGTAAACGAATGCATGTGAACGAAATGCGTATGTTGAGATGGATGTGTGGTGTGACAAGAATAGATAAAATAAGGAATGAGTATATAAGAGGAAGTCTGAAGGTGGCGCCAGTGACAAAAAAATTGAGGACAAAAAAATTGAGGAGTAGAAGGTTAGCTTGGTATGAACGTGTAATGCGTAGGGAGGAAAGTCGTATTACTAGAAAAATGTAGAATGTGCAAGTGGAAGGACCTAAGAGGAGAGGAAGGCCAAAGAAGAGATGGTTGGGTTGTGTGAAAGAGGACATGTGTGTAAAAGGAGTGGATGATGAGTTGACGAGTAATAGAGACGAATGGAAAAGATTGACATATTTTTCCGACCCCACTTAATTGGGATAAGGGTAATGATTTGCTAAATTGGCTATCGGCTCTTGGAACCATGTTTTGCCCATAACACAATCGAATAAAATCTTTTTAACAAAACAATTAAACCGACTTCAAAATCACAAAACTGAACACAAAAACGAAAATTTGATGAATAAAGATGTAGGTAGTGACTTATTATTTGAATGGTACATCGAGATAAATAGTACAAGTAATACGCCTGCTGTATACCTCTTGGGGTCGACCAATACTGCGCTTTCTAGTGCGGGGTCGCACCTTGGACCCCCAATGTCCATCAGCTGTTCGAACTAAAGAAGTTGTTTTCGAAGTTCGAAGAGCTAAGGAATTTTGATAGTTAACATAATTGTTATAAGTTTCTCGATTGCGGGTGGTATTAACAGTCATTATTTATGTTATTGTGGAGGGGAACTATACAGTATTTGATGACTTGAGCTCAGTTGTTTGTTAGGCAGCGTGGACACCGTCACGCTGCCAGTCGCGTTAGTGATTCAATATTGTTTACTGTTGTAATTATTGATCATCATATTTAATTAATTTTCGGTAAATAATATAATCGTAAAATTATGGAAAATACTCCCGAGCACCCTGTATATTCATGTATATGTACTTTTTACACTTCCTGAACACACAAATCGACATTGTAGACAATTTATATATATAATTTTTACTATGATACTAAATGAAATTAAAACTATTCACACATATATAATAGTATAAAATCTTTGCTAGTATGTACCCAATAGCTAGTAGTAACTTGTAAAGAATAAAAAAAAAAAAACAATAGCTAGTAGTTGTGTGGTATTCAGCTAACGAGCACACTACCCCACACTTATCCCATAGAGTTAGCGGGCGCGGCGTCAGACACGGACAGCGAGGGCTCCAGGCCAGGCATGCAGGAGCTGCAGGTGCAGGACCCGGGCGCCAGGAAGCGGGAGATACTCTCCAGGATACACAGCTGCTATGCTGAGGACCCGGATACGGAGACTGGCGCGGTGAGCGAGTGTTTTTTTTTTTTTTTTTTAATATTTTGACAATTTAGCCCTGCTGCAATGGCACGACATCCATGGCGCGGTATGCGCGGTTTTTTTTTTAAATTTAATTTATTGGTAAGACTTAACAATGGGGATGATGACTAGGTTTGAATATATTGATTTTTATGATACATTCGGATACATTCATTCAATGTTAACTAATTTTTTCATACAAAGCAAAGATTCTCTGGATATCTCAATTACTGGTCTCCCTTTCTATTTTAAACCAATCAATTTTATTATATACTAGCTAACGCCCTAACGCGCCTAACGCGTGGTTCCCGTTCGCGTAGGAATACGGGGATAATATATAGCCTATAGCCTTCCTCGATAAATGGGCTATCTAACACTGAAAGAATTTTTCAAATCGGACCAGTAGTTCCTGAGATTAGCGCGTTCAATCAAACAAACAAACAAACAAACAAACAAACCTTTCAGCTTTATTATATTAGTATTAGTAATATATATACATTTTGGGCACCATGTAGCTGGTAGTTCTTTCACCATAGTAGTTATTGGCTTTTGGCATATAACAAGGTGTATTTACAAGACGGAGGTCCTGGTTTCTGGACTGTTGGGAGGCTTCGGCCGTGGCTAGTTACTACCCTACGGGCAAAGACGTGCCGCCAAGCGATTTAGCGTTTCCACTAAAAGTTAGCCCGCTTCTTTCTTATGTTATCTATGGTATTATGGTTGCAGGCCGGCGAGCTGGTGGAAGAAGTGAAGAAGTACCTTCTATTTGCTATGCGATACAAGTCAAATAGAAGGTTATTAGGTTTGAGTTATAGAATAGCCCTATACTACTTCATACACGGTCCAACCTGAGCTTGATATAAGAATAGAAACTGTTCTGGTGTGAACCGTTTCACCTTATTAAGGACTAGGGGACGCCCGCGACCTCTTTAATCCAGCCCTTACAGTAGTATCTGGCTTGTGTTATCTATGATGTTGTGGTTGCAGGCCGGCGAGCTGGTGGAAGAAGTGGCCGAGGAGAACAAGTCGCTGCTCTGGTTCCTGCTGAAGCAGGTCCGACCTGGCATGGACCTGTCCAAGGTGGTCCTGCCGACCTTCATCCTGGAGCCGCGGTCGTTCCTCGACAAACTCTCCGACAACTATTACCATGCTGATCTACTTACACGGTGAGGGACATTTTTACAAGTTCTTAATTGATATTAATTGATTATGAAACACGGCTAAAACTCACGTGATATTAGGTCGGAGTATGCCCGACTAGTTTCGAACCCATACGGGGCCCATACGAGGTACTAGAAACTTTTCCCTTGACAATACAGAAGCCTTATCGAAACGGATATAATGAGTCGTACCCGAAGCTAGAACATGCTCGGCTATTGCTGAACCGTCCGTGTCCACATTCTTCATGCTACGTATGTGTTCTCTTACTCTTGTGGTGATGTTACGGCGAGTCTCACCGATGTATGATCTTCCACAGTCACAGTTCTTAATTGATCTCAAATTGCAGTACTTTCAGCTTTTTGAAACGATTAGCATCCACATTTCTAATTCGTACAGCAAAAATTTGGAATTCCCTTCCGGCGTTTGTGTTTCCTGACACCTAATTTAAACATCTTTAAAGCAAGCGTGAATAGACATCTTCTAGGTAAGCGCGCTCCAACTCAGACCGCATTAATGCTTACCATCAGGCTTAATTGTAGTCAGGCGCTGGCCTATATTGCATAAAAAAGGAGGTTTACAAGTGGATTTTAAAAAAAGGAAAACGCAATGTTGAATAAGGGTTATGATTAACAACATTTGTCAGGACAACTTAAGTAAAAAATCAAACTGTAACCAAAACAAACACCAGAATGGCAGATAATACATTAAGCAATCCTCGCTAGAGGTTACCCCTCTGTCAAAACTATATGATCTTCTAATAAGGTCAGCGAAGTCTCGTATCCATAGATACAAGACCAATAGAAGATAATTGGTCTGAGTTATAGAAAACCCTAATAGTACTTCATAAATGATCGAACCTGAGCTAGATACAAGAATAGAAGGTGTTCTGGTGTGAACTGTTTCACCTTATTAAGGACTAGCGGACGCCCGCGAATTCGTCCGCGCTAAAGGTGGGTACAGATTGGTGCAATGCAACATGTAATGTAATATTCTGCCTTACATTGCATGTTCCCTGCTGCCTTGGACGTGTGGCGCGCGCGGTACGCGCATTGACTACGAATCAGTCGGCTCAGTCCTGCGCACACTGCGCGCCCCTTTGTGTTCGTACCAAAAACCGACAAATCTCGGATCGAACCGCGCACGAGTTGTAACGCTCGGAGCGTGCGCGACCCAGGCGCAGTTCGTGCGCGCGAGGCGTCTAAACCACGAGCATTCGTGATACATTGCAGCAATGTGGACGTCAAATTCTTGCATTGCATGTTGCATTACATGTTGTATTGCACCAATCTGTACCCACCTTTTAGACCTCTTTAATCCAGCCCTTACAGTACTATCGCTGTAAAAATGGAGCAACTTCTCCCGTTTTCCCAACATTTCCCTCTCTGCTTCTATTGATCGTAGCGTGATGAAAAGTATACTATAACCTGCCCAGGAGTGTGAAGAATAATTGTACCAAGTTTCGTTAAAATACGTAGAGTAGTTTTTGTTTCTATAACGAACATACAGACAGACGAAAATTTTACTGATTGCATTTTTGGCATCAGTATCGATCACTAATCACCCCCTGATAGTTATTTTGGAAATATATTTCATGTACAGAATTGACCTCTCTACAGATTTATTATAAGTTTTTTGCATTAGACTCGATGAAGAGTCACTAAAAAAAGCTCTTTACTCCATTTTCCAGAGCGCAGTCCTCAGAGGATCCCTACCAAAGGTTCAAAGGAGTCCTCAAATGGTACCTCTCTGGGTTGTACCGCAAACCCAAGGGACTGAAGAAACCCTACAACCCAGTGCTGGGCGAGACGTTCCGCTGTTGCTGGCAACATGCTGACAACGAGACGTATACGTATTATATTGCTGAGCAGGTGAGGACAATGACGTAGATAAAGAAGGTAATAGACGACTGATTGCTGTTAAGTTGTTCGTTTGTCTAAAAAACCGTTTAAATCAGTATATATCAGCGGCAAAGAGTCCAACAAGCCGATTCCCGCCGGGTTACCGTTTACGTACAAATCCATACATTCATCATTGTAATGAATATGATATATGTATGGATTTATGTGAGACTATATCACTCGGTATAACTTCCTTTTTAATTTTCATTGGGTTACCTTTTACAAAATTCCAGCCTTCGACACTGTTATATATACAGGGTGCTCGGAAGTATTTCCCATAACTCTAGGGTTATATTCTTTAAGGACAATTAATTAAAAATGTCTAAGAAAAGTTAAAAATATTACTTTTGTATATAGATCTTAAATTGTGTCCCTTATATCGCATCCTTATGTTATGACCTTGCCTTGTTTATTCATTGTTAAATATCATGAAGTAGCTTACTAGTGAAGTGCGGAGAGTCAGTTACAATATCTCTTCGATATCGACAGTCTTACCAAGGATAGATGAAGGCATGTGTTACATGGATAGTCGGAATTATTTGAATCACTTTGTATGAAAACATAAAAAGCCATGCAGTTTGGCTCCTATAAGTGGACTTGTCAACACCTTGAAGTTAAGGGAAATACTCCCGAGCACCCTGTATATATACAGGGTGTCCCGTAAATAGTACGACATACTATACAAGAGAGCTGACATCAAGGCCTAATGAAATAACGCAATATATGTTGGCCGAATTTTTAAAAACGGGTACGTTTTTAGGTTTTGACGTCGGTTGTATTTTTTTTTATTAAAATTTTATTATTTTTCCATTTTTAGTGTAAAATATACTATGTGTAAAAAAATATTTTCAAACACCAAACTCTACCGTTCAAACTGTAACCAAAACAAACATTTGAATAGTGTGTCGCGGACTTTTTTGTAGATATTTATAAGATCTACAATTAATTAGAACATTTTATGGTTCTATCTTCTATAGTTTAGGCAGCGTACGCAATATAAGTAACTTTTCTGGTTGATTTTTTACACCTTGTGTCCGAAAAGCTCAAATATCTTTCGGTACCCTATATTTTTCCAAAAAAATTTAGCCTATCTTACTTGTGGATAATGAAGCTTTCGAATGGTGAAAGAATTTTTTAAATCAGTACAGTAGTTTTTGAACCTATTCATTACAAACAAACGAACATACAAACAAAGTTTTTCGAATAATATTAGTATAGATGATAGCTGACATCAAGGCCGCAACATTTTTAATAAAAGAAAAGTTTCAATTTTGAAGAAACTAAAAAGATCGAAAAAAAAATTTATCATTTTTCCATATTTAGGCTACGACGCTGTCGTATTCCGGACGCTCCATCTGCATATTATTGATTAATCTGTTTAATAAATATGGATTGTTTTGTTACTCTTCCAGGTGTCCCACCACCCCCCCGTTTCGGCTTTCTACATTTCGAACAGAAAAGATGGTTTCGTTATCGAGGGCAGTCTTTTGGCGAAATCGAAGTTTTATGGTGAGTATGAAAAGTGTTACTTGTGGATTATGAAACGGTGGCAAAGATGTTATATAGCTTGGCAAATTCGTTGTTGACACTCCCGTGATATGCGGGCGACGGGGGAAAGGCCTGCGCGGGTGTAAAGTTGTGCGCGGTCTTTTGGCGAAATCGAAGTTTTATGGTGAGTGTTACTTGTGGATTATGAAACGGTGGCAAAGATCTTATACTAGGCAAGTTCGTAGATGACACTTCCATGATATGCGGGCGACGGGGGAAAGAACTGATCGGGTGTGAAGTCGTGCGCGGTTTTTTTGCGACATTGTAATTTTATGGCGAGTATGAAAAGTGTTGCTTGTGGATAATGAAACGGTGGCAAAGATCTTATACTATAGCTTGGCAAGTTAACACTCCATTATATGCGGGCGACGGGGGAAAGGACTGCGCGGGTGTGAAGTCGTGCGCGGTCTTTTGGCGAAATCGAAGTTTTATGGTGAGTATGAAAAGTGTTACTAGTGGATTATGAAACGGTGGCAAAGATCTTATACTATAGCTTGGCAAGTTGACACTCCATGATATGCGGGCGACGGGGGGATGGGACTGCGCGGGTGTATTGTGCGCGGTCTTTTGGCGAAATCGAAGTTTTATGGTGAGTATGAAAAGTGTTACTTGTGGATTATGAAACGGTGGCAAAGATCTTATACTATAGCTTGACAAGTTGACACTCCATGATATGCGGGTGACGGGGGGAAAGGACTGCGCGGGTGTAAAGTTGTGCGCGGTCTGTTGGTGAAATGAAAGTTTTATGGCGAGTATGAAAAGTGTTACTAGTGGATTATGAAACGATGGCAAAGATTTTATACTAGGTAAGTTTGCAGATGACACTTCCATGATATGCGGGCGACGGGGGGAAAGGACTGCGCGGGTATGAAGTCGAGCGCGTGGAGTATCGCTGCCTCCTCCCGGCCCGCGCGGACCATTGGGAGTGTTACGAACGAATTTGCCATGATTTCTATACACTATTGGAGCCGGTCAAGCTTCGCTTTGACTTATGTGCACTTCTTCCCTATCCCTACACTAACCCACCCCTACCCTCCTTCCCTTGGTCACGTCGATACGTGTGAACGGCTGGACCGATTTCACTATTTTTCTTTATTTGTTTGTTATTGTCAGGGGAAGGTTCTTATGACAGAAAAAAAATTAAAAACTGAAGGGGTAGGGGTAGGGTAGGGGTATTTGAAAGTTTACATCGAGCTTCACGCGGACGAAGCCGCGGGCGTTCGCTAGTCTATACTAATATTATGAAGCTACCTATTATTAAGCCGGTGAAATCGAAGTTTTATGGTGAGTATGAAAAGTGTTACTTGTGGATTATGAAACGGTGGCAAAGATGTTATACTAGGCAAGTTCGTAGATGACACTTCCATGATATGCGGGCGACGGGGGGAAAGAACTGATCGGGTGTGAAGTCGTGCGCGGTCTTTTGGCGACATTGTAATTTTATGGCGAGTATGAAAAGTGTTACTAGTGGATTATGAAACGGTGGCAAAGATCTTATACTATAGCTTGGCAAGTTGACACTCCATGATGTGCGGGCGACGGGGGGAAAGGACTGCGCTGGTTTGAAGTTGTGCGCGGTCTTTTGGCGAAATCGAAGTTTTATGGTGAGTATGAAAAGTGTTACTAGTGGATTATGAAACGGTGGCAAAGATTTGATACTAGGCAAGTTCGTAGATGAAACTCCCATGATACGCGGGCGACGGGGGGAAAGGACTGTCCGGGTATGAAGTCGAGTGACATATACAATAGTATAAAATGTTTGTACGGTGGCATGATAGCGGCTATTAAAACTCGAGTGTATTTTATAATGGAGACATGAGTGTTTTGTTAATAGCAAATTATGCACCGTTTCATACTCCACTTTATCTAATCGAATGTAAGAGATTTACAGTGGTATTCGTAGACGTTGTAGGGGCACCCCCAGGGGATCATTCACCCGATGAGTGTCAAATTCTCAAATAAACAGAGGTTAAAGTCGACGCTCAGCGGCTTAATGATCTAACATTGAAAGAATCTATCAAATCGGACCAATACTTTTTGAGTTCAATCAAACAAACAAACTCTTCAGCTTTATAATATTAGTATAAATATGAAATTACGAGTATGTGTCTGTCTGTCTGTTTGTTTGTTCGTCTTTCACGGCAAACCGAAGCGACGATTTGACGTGATTTTTTAAAGTGGAGATAGTTGAAAGGATGGATAGTGACGTAGTGGTATTTGTTATCAGGGAACTCGACGTCGGCCATCTTGGAAGGGTGCGCGCGCATCCACCTGCTGAACTGGCGCGAGACGTACGTCACCACCGCGCCCTACGCGCACTGCAGGGGCATCGTCATGGGCACGCTCAGCATGGAGCTGGGGGGCAAGGTGAGCGCAGATCTGTGGTATAAAAGACAATGTTTCAAGTTCCTTGATTAGGGGAGGTTTTTTTTTTTATTCTTTACAAGTTAGCCCTTGACTACAATCTCACGTGATGGTAAGTGATGATGCAGTCTAAGATGGAAGCGGGCTAACTCGTCAAGGAGGAGGATGAAAATCCACACCCCTTTCGGTTTCTACACGGCATCGTACCGGAACGCTAAATCGCTTGGCGGTACATCTTTGCCGGTAGGGTGGTAACTAGCCACGGCCGAAGCCTCCCACCAGCCAGACCTGGACAAGTTAAGAAAATCTCAATCTGCCCAGCCGGGGATCGAACCCAGGACCTCCGTTTTGTAAATCCACCGCGCATACCACTGCTCCACTGAGGTTTTGAAATAATATTCACTGTTGATCTTCAATACTATGTTTTATTCACCAATAAGACACATATATAGATTACACTTCACTGCCATCACTTTGTATTATACATTAATACATCAATGCAATATAGATATATCACACTTCAATTGCAATCACTTGGCACTTGTTGCCTCTTCGATAGCAAACATAGAGTACATTGAATATAGGGTATAGAGTCCTCAGATGCCATCTCCGCTTAGCGCCATCATGTGAGCAGATAGAGAACTACACCAATTATAAAATATACCCATAAGTATAAAATGAGCGTCGAATTACGTATATATACCTATATCCATAGAGACATAAACATAATGTTTACCTACTAGTATTAACTGTTCTTTAATTCTATTATTTTATTTAGGAATTCGGATACAAATAATAAAAACACAAATGGGATACATATAATTATTTATTGTTTAACCTTTTGTGAATATAAACAACTCCGTCTCTTTGAATAGAGTCATCTTCGTCAAAACCTCTAGTGGTACCGCTTAACAATATATTTGTTGACTTACACCAATTAAATGTAAAAAATCTGCACGAAAAAATAAAAAAAAGAACTCTACTAAATCTCAAGACAAGGCATATATAACAGTTCTCGGAATCCAAATTAAAGCACAGGTTATAACGATTTATAACAGTCACCAAAATCCATAAAAAAAGCTAAGTCGTCGGGAAAGATCAACGCAAAAAACATCATGAAGAAAGCAGAATAAATAAAACCGTTTCGTCTTCAAAATTAAACAAAATGTCACAAGCTGCACGAGGTTATAATTTTTTTTAATACCTGGCTTAAGATTACCTCGGAATCCTGCTGGTCAAAGTGCCTTAAAGCGCCATCTATTGAGCAAATAGTGAACCAAGGAGGCATATGCAATTTGTACTGAGGTCGTAATGTACAGACTGATTATATCCTGATAGCAAATGAACGAATGCCCCGCAAATAAGGAACCGATAGCTTTTATACCTTGTATCATGACAATATCTCAATTTATTATTTACAAATGTCAAGGTGTATTTCCTGTCATGATACGTCAATGTACCGGCGTATCATGACGTATCATGACTTAGTAGGACCAATATTTAAAATTGCTAACACCATGGTATAAAAGACAATGTTTCAAGTTCCTTAATTAGGGGGAGGTATCCGTGTTAGTATAAATAAGAGGGTATTTGATGACTTGAGCTCAGTTGTTTGTTAGTCAGCGTAGACACCGTCACGCTGCCAGCCGCGTTGGTGATTTTGTGCGATAATGTTTTGTGTTGTAATTATGCATTTATATTTCACATATTATAATAAACCTAATGATCTATTTATTAAAAATATGTAAATTGAAATGCGGCGACAACAAATTGTATACCCTTGGGGGGTTTTTCAAAATTTTCAATTATATGTTTATAGATACACGTGATATGTCAAGAGACGGGCTACCAGGCGGATGTGGAATTCAAATTGAGGGTAAGTGGAAAATTTTACGTCTACGGTACAATCATTAACGGTTGTGGTTTGCACAAGGTTTTTAAGTAGGGTAGGCATTATATTTTGTAGAAATTGTATTTTCAATCATCATTATTAACAACCCATATTCGGATCTCTGTTGAGCACGAATTTCCTCTCAGAATGAGAGGGGTTAGGCCTATTTTTTTTTATTTTAGTGTGTCCCAGCATAGTGAACGAAAACGCCACAGGACGGGCAATTTCGTTATTTTCATTTTAACACAAAATTACTGAACCGATTTTCATGAAAACTAAATGGGATCAATCAGGAAGCATACTACATACTTTTTCAAACAAAAACGAATATTCAAAATTGGTTAAGAATTTACGAAGTTAATAGAAACGATTAAAAAAATTCCTTTTTTGAATTCGATTAAAAAGGGCCCAAAACTAATGATCTCCTTTTAATTTCTCTGTTTTGTGTGCAATAAAGTTTTGAAGTTTACTCCTTAAGAATCGATTTTTCATATACAGGGTGATTCGGTCTTTAGTGCGGATATTTTTTTTCGTGGTTCTGTATCATTAATAGAATATAAATCTACAAACAGTTCGATACATTTAATGTAATTTTTTTTTAATTTATGTCTCTAAAATAACAAAATAATGTACATATTATTACTAAACAAGATATATTCAGCTTAAAAGTGATCTGGTGACGTTCTTTAGGTATCAAACGAAAATAAAATAAACGCACAATAGGGTGACCCTAAAATTCTGTTCAAAAGTAAATAACTTTAGCTAACGATAATTTTGTTATTTTTGAGTTAAAAAAAAAAAAGAAAAAATACGTGATCATTAAATTTTGTTTATGTACAAAATATAAAAATATCCGCACTAAAAAAATTTTCTTCCTGTATAGTCCCCGGTATGAAAAAATATGGGCAGTAAAATTCGATGAACGAATGACAGCGTGACGTTTTTCGTGCGCAACCTATTCTGCGCACCTTTCACCGTGCACTGCTGCACCTCGGTTGCGCACCTTTAATTTTTCAGGCGTCAGTATTGAGACGTACACAGTGTATGCTGCGGGACAACATACACTATTTAGACAGTCGATCTGAAAGAGTAAACATTCGTGCGTCGGAGCTGACACTCACTTTTTTCTAACTATTCTACAATACACGTTTCCAGCCTTTCCTCGATAAATGGGCTATATATATCTAACACTGAAAGAATTTTTCAAATCGGACCAGTAGTTTCTGAGATTAGCGCGTTCAAACAAACAAACTTCAGCTTTATATATTAGTATAGATTATACAATACATTTCCAGCCTTTCCTCGGCGGGTCGGATCAAACCAACGCTATTTCTGGCAGAATCAAAAAAGGGAAGGAAACTGTTGCCTCCATAGAGGGGTACTGGGACGGCAAGATCGATATCAAAGACAAAAAGACGGGGGTGAGTTACTTTATATCACAGATTAATCAATATCTATACTTAATTACTTATCTATATCTATATTATAATAAATAAATAAATAAATAAATATACTTAAACAATACACATCACTAACTAGCCCCAAAGTAAGCATACAGAGTAGCTTGTGTTATGGGTGCTAAGATAGTTGATATTATAATATTAATATACAATTATATACTACATATAAATACTTATATAATGTATAAATACACACAGACACTGGAAAACACCCATGCTCATCACACAAATATTTTCCAGTTGTGGGAATCGAACCCACGGCCGTGGATGCAGAAAGCAGGGTCACTACCCACTGCGCCACGCGGCCGTCAATATCAATATCTATACTTATAATAAAACTGGTCGAACTCTATACATTTATTCGCAATTTGAGATTTTACTTACACCATTTGTAACAACAAACGTTACCGTGGCATAGAGTACTACTAGCGCCATCTAGAATCTATACTTATAATACGAATTCAATACATTTTGTACATTCTGTACATTGAAGATATTTTGAAAATTTTTGTTGGGGGGCATTATATAATCGATACTGAAGCTAAAAATTTTTTTTTTTTATTTTTTGTCTGTCCTTTTACAAAATTTGCTTTACAAAGGATATGTCCCAAAATGGGCCTATTATTTATAATTTTTAAGCAGGTCGATAGTATTTTTAAGGATAGAAGATACAAATTGCTGTTGAAGAAAATAATTTTCAGAATTTTTGGAACCCGATGAAAAAAAATTATCTAATTAATAGATAATTTTTTTTTTCGTTTCGCTCCCTTGTCTACAAATTAAACATAGATAATAAAAATTTTAATTAAAAAAAATACAACCGACTTCAAAACTTGAAAACGTACCCACTAAACTAAAAAGTGAAACGGTGCTAAGCCGGTGATGTATTAATTCAAATTGAAATTTCAAAAATTTTTGAAATCATTCCAGGCGTCTTTGAGTAATCGGTGTACATACATCAAAAAAAAAATACCGACCGAATTGAGAACCTCCTCCTTTTTGAAGTCGGTTAAAAATACAGTAAAAGTGTACAAAGCAGCCAATAAAAACACCTGGAATTGAATTATTAACCGGTGTAAGCTGTCAATGTCATGTAATATTGTCAAATGTCAATAAGACAAGTTAAAAAGAAACATTAAATCGTAGACAGGGAAGCATTAAAAAAAATTGCTTTAAAAACACCATAAACGAACGCTACGAAGCAAAGATCACTGACAACCTGTCAATGTGTGAGTTACAAGCATGTTGCCATGATAACAATTCTTAATTAATGTTGTCAGCTAATGAAAAAAATACATTTTATTTAATTAATTAAAAAAAAATGCGGGTTCCAAATTTTTTTTTATTTAGGGTTTCAAGACCTATATTTTATGTTCTTTTAAGATAAAAATAATTTGTTCTGCTTAGTTGACACTCGGAATAAAGGCCCAGCCTCCATACAAAATTGGGATATGTCCTTTGCATACTTCTAATTTATATACAACTAGCGGACGCCCGCGACTTCGTCCGCGTGAAACTCGATGTAAACTTTCAACTACCCCTATCCTACCCCTACCCTACTCCTACCTACAACTACCCTACTTTTCTGGTTGATTTTTTACACCTTGTATCCGAAAAACCCAAATATCTTACGGAACCCTATTTTTTCCAAAATAAAATTTAGCCTATGTTACTTGTGGATAATGTAGCATTCGAATGGTGAAAGAATTTTCAAAATCGGTCCAGTAGTTTTTGAGCCTATTCATTACAATCAAACAAACATACAAACATATAAACAAAGTTTTCCTCTTTATAATATTAGTATAGATTTAAAAAGCTGTCACCATCTCTATTGGTCTGATTCTGATGATGATGATGAATGCACAGGAGTCCAACCTCCTGGATGTGGCGCTGCTGAAGGAGCAGCGTTTACCCCGGTTCCTGATGAGGCTGGACAAGCAGCAGGAGTGGGAGTCGCAGAGGCTCTGGATCAAGGTCTCGGAGGCCATCCATAATGAGGACCAGGTACGCGGGAGGTTTTTTGAAATGGGTAAAGGAGGATATTTCATACTGGGCCCAGTGATGTTAAATACTGTTAGATGTAAAACTAGGTCATGAAAAATGAAAAGAGGAAATTTTCACATATCAATGTTAGTTGTGGTCAACAAAGAATGTTATTTAAACAAATAATATCTAAATATCGTCTACAATTTCGATTTGTGTGTTCAGGAAGTGTAAAAACTATATATACATAAATATATAATGAAATTAAAGACAAAATTGTACATCTGTGCGCTCAGTCTTGTAGCCTATTATTCGGTTCACTTTTTGCGGTGATTTTGTATAGACGTAACCGATCTATAGTATAAAATTATCATTGACTGGGCCCAGATTTGATGAGTGAACCTTTACAATGTCCAATTCTTTTTGTACATCTAAAGATTTTATACTATATACTACAGCCTTTCTTGATGAGTTCTGTTTACCAACAAAGAAATTAGAAATGAAGGTAGTAAAGGTCATGGATACTAAGATTGATTTTATCATATACGTTTTTCTTTTTTTTATTAACTAAAATATACAAAAATTATCGTTTACCAAAGATATTTAATTTAAAATGGATTTTTTGGGTCATCATATCACTTGTAGAATGATTAGCTGTAAGATTAAAAGCCGCCGTTTATCGCGCGGTCTTTGAAAATAATGTGTATATCATTAACAAGCTCACTGCTGAGCTCGAGTCTCCTCTCAGAATGAGAGGGGTAAGGCTAATAGTCCACCACTAGCCCAATGCAATGGCAGACTTCCCACACGCAGGGAATTAGGAAAATTCTCTGGTATGCAGGTTTCTTCACGATGTTTTTCCTTCACCGTTTGAGACACGTGATATTAATCGTGAGTCAGAAGTTTTTTTTTTTGTACCCCATATCATTCAAATTTAAAAAAATACAAGGATTTTATTAAAATCTAACTAAATAAAAAGAAATAAATAAAATAAAAACCCAAGATTTTGAGTTATATCAAGATGTCGCCAATAGAGCAACTATGACTTGACAATGACAGCAAACGTCAAATCGACTACTGCATTGAAAATTTCATTTCTTGGGAGATAATGAATATTATTTCGAAAGAATTTAGAAGTTAATTCGTAGATTTGTATAATCAAAACTAGTTAAAAAATATATATTCCTTTATTTCCGCCAGGGTACAATGACTGATATTTAAAATGCACACAACTGAAAAGTTGGAGGTGCATGCCCCGGATCGGATTCGAACCCACACCCTCCGGAATCGGAGGCAGAGGTCATATCCACTGGGCTATCACGGCTGTAAGAAATTAAATATCACGTGTCTCAATCGGTGAAGGAAAACATCGTGAGGAAACCTGCATATCAGAGAATTATCTTAATTCTCTGCGTGTGTGAAGTCTGCCAATCCGCATTGGGCCAGCGTGGTGGACTATTGGTGTAACCCCTCTCATTCTGAGAGGAGACTCGAGCTCAGCAGTGAGCCGAATATGGGTTGATGACGACGACAATGACTGATCCTGGGCTCCATACAATTTTGGACCATATCTTTTCATATATTTTTTTCAAAATGTTTTGTAAATTTCAGATAGTGGCAACAGAACAGAAGACGATAATAGAAGAAGCCCAGCGTGCTAGAGCGCGCAACTTGGTGACGCCCTGGACTCCAAGGCTCTTCCACCGGGACTCCGGCAGCCCGCTGCCTGAAGGTAACCCTTTCACTCTCCAGACCTCTTTAATCCGGCCCTTACAGTAGTATCGCTGTAAAAATGGAGTAACATCTCCCGTTTTCCCAACATTTCCCTTCACTGCTCTGCTCCTATTGATCGTAGCGTGATGAAAAGTATACTATAACCTGTCCAGGAGTATGAAGAATAATTGTACCAAGTTTCGTTAAAATCCTTTTAGCAGACTCAGAAAAGATTACAAATATAAGAAAACTAATGTCGAAAAAAGTTTATGATTTACATTTGTCAGGTCAACTTAATTAACAAATCAAACTGTAACCGAAATAAGACCCTAGAATAGCAGAGAATGACCTTGAGAGAAGTCACGCACTTGCGAACGATGTGTGTAGGGTTAAAGGCGCCTTTGACAGATATCTAACACTCCCCTTTTCCACTCAAGTCACTTCTCCTTCGATAACAATCCTTCGAGTAGTTTTTGTTTCTGTAACCAACATACAGACAGACAAAAATTTTACTGATTGCATTTTTGGCATCAGTATCGATCACTAATCACCCCCTGATAGTTATTTTGGAAATATATTTCATGTACAGAATTGACCTCTCTGCAGATTTATTATAAGTATAGATGATAAGGAAAACTATAACAGATAAGTAGCAATTTCTCGTGGTTACCAGTTCTGGATTAAGTTATATGACATAGAGTTAGTCTTTCTTCTAAAAATGTTCAGTATAGTCCTATTCGTTATTCATTAATTTCTCAAGGAAATGGGTATAGAGCAGAGGTTTCCCAAACTTTTTTGTGTCGTAGACCCCTTGCCATGTTTTTCCGTGTTGGGTAGACCCCCTACTTGTTTGATATTGATTTTCTGTATCCTACAACTTACACAATATTATAAACATATATAATATTTTTTTTACTTCATAGTTACTTTTAAAATAATGTATGTTTTGATATTATAAGATAATATGATGTAAAGAAATAGGTACTATCAGTGTATGTGTTATGACTTATGATCCACTATCGTGGAAACCATTTTCATTTAATCGACCCCCAAATTTTTTTTCGCTGACACAGACCCCTCGCAGTTTGTCATAGACCCCTAGGGATCGATATAGACCACATTGGGAAAAAAAGGAGGGGGTTTCCCAATTCGACCGTATATATTTTTTGCTGCTATAATTAGTGGTACTATAGTGTTTTTGCCAGGGTCTTATAAATAAATCCTACTAATATTATAAACGCGAAAGTTTGTATGGATGTTTGGATGTTTGTTACTCTTTAACGCCGCTACTACTGAAGCGATTTGGCTGAAATTTGGAATGGAAATAGATTTTACTCTGGATTAACACATAGGTTACTTTTTATCCCGAAAAAATCCATGGTTTCCCGAGATTTGCGAAAATTGATGATTTTGATGATGTGAATGTTTGTTACTCTTTCACGCCTCGACTACTGAACCGAATTAGCTGAAATTTGGTATTGAGATATATTATAGCATGGATTAACACATAGGCTACTTTTTATTCCGGAAAATTCCATGGTTCCCGGGGGATTTGTGAAAAATAAATTAAAACAATGTTTCAGGTATCACCGATCAAGGCTGGAAGTACAACCATTGCAACACAAAGTGAGTTTGATCTATATTAAGTCACTGTAAAATTGTGAAATACGTTACTTTATAATCTTACTAGCGGACGCCCGCGACTTCGTCCGCGTGAAACTCGATGTAAATATTCAACTACCCCTACCCTACCCTACCCTACCTCTACTCTCCTCTACCCTACCCCTACCCTACCCCCACCCTAAACCCTACCCTACCCCCACCCTACCCCTACCCTACCCCTACCCTACCCCTACCATACCCCTACCCTTACCCTACGTTGAAATTTTTCCTGAATTTTCTTTGCCATAAACCTCACGGAGCCCGAGACCTTTTCAACGAATGCAAAACCGTGGAAATCGGTTCGTGCGTTCTGGAGTTATAGCGTCAGGAAGGAAAACCAGACTTTTTTTATTTTTTTTTTTTATAAAAAGTATCCTATGTCCTTCTCCTGGCTCTAAACTACCTCCCTGCCAATTTTCAGCTAAATCGGTTCAGCCATTCTTGAGTTATAAGTGGAGTAACTAACACGACTTTCTTTTATATATATATATAGATTGTAATCTGTCTATGTATTGTGAACTGATCATACTGATTACAATTTAACGTGTTATTATTCGGTAGAGTGTAATCTATCGAAGTGAAACAGTCAAATTGTCAATCAGGATGAATTTACCATAGAGTTACAAAAATATTACAGCGGGCATAATAAAAATAGTAAAAAATTACAATGAACCAATCAAAGAAAAAAGAAAAAGAAAGAAAATCGGAGGTGTGACCAGTGCATTTCTTATTTTTTTTAAACACTTAATTTAAACACTGTTGTTCCATTAGTCAAATATTGTTATTGTTTTTTATAAATATAATTTTGTCAAATCTAAAGTTAGGTTAGGTTAGTAAATAAAAATTCGGACACTTAGGTCAGTCTTTAGGTAAAATAAATAATAAATAAATACGTGATATCACAATACTTGGAAGTATTTTAGTTGACTGACATATGTGTTTCATTCCTAACTCTATAAACACAGAACGGTCTGCTGTAAGGCCGACCAATCAGGGGCAAGTTCGGACAGTTGACGTTTTAAGATTGCAATTTAACGGTTTCACTTCGATAGGTTTTATTATACCGTAAAATAACACGTCAAATTGTAATCAGTATGCTCAGTTCACAATATATCGACAGATTACAATATCGTGAGATTATAAAGTAATGTATTTTATAATTTAACGGTAACATATATATTAATTAGTCTGGTGGCACATCGCAAGTTAATTAATTTTAACAAAACTGGGTGCACATTGAGTTTTTACTACATGGATAAAGTAGAATTTTGCGCACCGATTTTGCGTTCCAAAGACAACCTTTTCGAGCTAGTGTAATGAAAATAGTATTTAATCAAATAAATAAATAAATAAATGTATATACTTAAACAATACACATCAATATCTAGCCCTAAAGTAAGCATACAGAGCAGCTTGTGTTATGGGTGCTAAGATAGTTGATATTATAATATTAATATACAATTATATACTACATATAAATACTTAGGTATATAATGTATAAATACACACAGACACTGGAAAACACCCATGCTCATCACACAAATATTTTCCAGCTGTGGGAATCGAACCCATTAACTAATGAACTCTTGCTTGTCTATGTTCAGTCCGTGGCAAGCGGAGGAGGTGATAGAGTACGAGGACGACTTCGTGGTGACGTCAGCGCGCAGTGCGCCGGCGCGCGCGACGGGGGAGCGCATCAGGGAGCTGGCGCAGAGGAGCGACTCCGACAGCCACGACGACTTGGCGAGGCGCTCCAAGACTTCCACGTGAGTGACGCTACGTGCTAGTGAACGTGTACGCACTAATGTTCTTTACACGCGTGCGTGCTCTAATGTAGTTACACGCGTGCACGCATAATGTACTTGCGCACGCACTTGTGCACGCGCTAATGTATTTAAACACTTGTGCACAGTCTAATGTATTTACGCACCTGTGCACAGTCTAATGTATTTACGCACCTGTGCACAGTCTAATGTATTTACGCACCTGTAACAGTCTAATGCATTTACGCGCTCTAATGTATTTATTTACGCACCCGTGCACGCTCTAATGTATTTACGTACGCGTGGACGCTCTAATGTGCCTACTTACGCATGCGTGCACGCACTAATGCACTTACGCACGCACACATATTTGCATCAGACGTCCGTTATGGGGTGCTTCTATTGAAAATTGTAACTGTGTTGAAATACAAAATGGTGGACACGCAAGCCTAAAATATAATGTCATACACAATGTAAAGACAATCTTTGAACACAATTTTATTGCTTTATATCAATATAAAAACGCAGCGATGTTGTAAAAAGATTTATTTATAAACTGCACTGATTATAATAATATATATATGGATATAAAATAAAAGGTCTATCAAAAAGGTAATGCGGAGTGGAACGGTTGACTGGTAATCAGTAATGAATGGGAAAAAAAATATATCCATGCATGCGCGTTTTATTCTAAATCACACTTCACAGTAATTTTATAAAATAAAGTAATTTTACTGAAGCGATTTGGCTGAAATTTGGAATGGAAATAGATTTTACTCTGGATTAACACATAGGCTACTTTTCATCCCGGTAAAATCCATGGTTCTCGCGAGATTTGTGAAAATCCGAATTCGCGGGCGTTCGCTAGTATGAAATTAATATGGAATGTAGATGCCCAAACCTAAAGTTCGCCACATATACACATTACACATATAAAACATATCGCTATATTTTGTTTTTATATTTGTGGTTTTTTTTTTTCTTTTTAATAAATTGGTTTTTTTTTTCAGGCGAACTCTAAAGCAGACCCTGTTCGCAATAGACGCGTCGCTCCGCGAACAGACGTTGGCCTTGGAGCGTTTGACGAGAACCGTTGACAGCATGAGCGAAGGTATTATTTTATTTATTTATTTTATTTATGTTGCTTTACTGTTTTTCAGATAGAAGGGGTTTTTTTTTATTCTTTACTAGTTAGCCCTTGACTACAATGTCACCTGATGGTAAGTGATGATGCAGTCTAAGATGGAAGCGGGCTAACTTGTTGGGAGGAGGATGAAAATCCACACTCCTTTCGGTTTCTACACGGCATCGTACCGGGACGCTAAATCGCTTGGCGGTACGTCTTTGCCGGTAGGGTGGTAACTAGCCACGGCCGAAGCCTCCCATCAGCCAAAAGCGAGCGAAGGTACCTTTGTATTTATTAATTTTATTTATGTTCCTATAATGTTTTTCAGTCATGTGTCACGCATATGAAGTGTTGTATTATTTTACGATAAAATGTATGGCGGATAACGTTGTAATAGGGATGGTGACAGTTTTTTAAATTGTATATAAATTAAGAGTATGCTAATAGTAAAGCAATTTTGTAAAAGTAACAGGGTATCTGCGATCATTACTTTCGGAGCTACAGGGATTTAAAGGGTCAGATTTGCGGCGCTGCCGCGGATCCCTGAAAAACGCCCCATACAAAATGGCACGAACTAATGACGTCGTAGGTAATGTAATGGTCGTTAGATTTGTATGTGCGTTCAAACAAAATTACTAATATCTTTGTTATTTGTGCGTTTATGTTTATAGTTCATTTATTAAAAAATGTCACATTTAATGTAAGGAAGCTAAAACTGTATGAATTTTCATCTAATTACGATAAACAATTTTTAATAGATTTTGAAATTTTACAATCTCATTTATTTTGCAAATATCCAGACAATCTTTGCTTTTTATGTATAAATTAGTTAACATTAACCTCATTTACCCGAATGTATCATAAAAATCAATATATTCAAACCTAGTCATCATCCCCATTGCTTGAGGGGTACCGTCCACTTAGAAGAGTACAGCAATATAGTCGTTAAAAGAACAAATAAATTATAGCACTATTGACGGCCTCCGTGGCGCAGTGGTATGCGCGGTGGATTTACAAGACGGAGGTCCTGGGTTCGATCCCCGGCTGGGCCGATTGAGGTTTCTTATAATTGGTCCAGGTTTAGCTGGTGGGAGGCTTTGGCCGTGGCTAGTTACCACGCTACCGACAAAGACGTATCGCCAAGCGATGTAGCGTTCCGGTACGATGTCGTGTAGAAACCGAAAGGGGTGTGAATTTTCATCCTATTCCTAACAAGTTAGTCCGCTTCCATCTTAGATTGCATCATCACTTACCATCAGGTGAGATTGTAGTCAAGGGCTAACTTGTAAAGAATAAAAAAAAAACCTCATTCTGCATGACTGGGACAAATTATTAATCTCGATAAATTTTTAATCTAATTAAATAAATCATAACTGAAAAACATTTTATTCAATGTTCAGGAAGTATGTGGAAGGGTGGTCGTTATCAACCCATATACGGCTCACTGCTGAGCTCGAGTTTCCGAGGGGTTAGGCCAATAGTCCACCACGCTGGCCCAATGCGGATTGGCAGACTTCACACACGCAGAGAATTAAGATAATTCTCTGGTATGCAGGTTTCCTCACGGTGTTTTCCTTCACCGTTTGAGACACGTGATATTTAATTTCTTAAAATGCACACAACTGAAAAGTTGGAGGTGCATGCCCCGGACCGGATTCGAACCCACACCCTCCGGAATCGGAGGCAGAGGTCATATCCACTGGGCTATCACGGCTCAGGAGGGGTGGTACCAAGTTGAAAAAACCGTATACCGTCAACCGTGTAGACGTCCGCTAAGAACTGATTTTGCGACAGGGCCGGATTAAGGAGGTCTGAGCGCGGACGAAGTTGCGGAAGTCCGCTAGTGAATTTTATAATAGCCCCAAGGACTAATTGGGATGATGACTAGGTTTGAATATATTGATTTTTATGATACATTCGGGTAAATAGGGTCCATGTTAACTAATTTATATATAAAAAGCAAAGATTGACTGAATATTTGCAAAATAAATTAGATTATAAAATTTCAAAATCTATTAAAAATCTTTTATCGTAATTAGATGAAAATTTATACAGTTTTAGCTTCCTTACATTAAATGTGACATTTTTTAATATGTGAACTATAAACATAAACGCACAAATAACAAAGATATTAGTAATTTTGTTTGTACACACATAAAAGCTAACGATCATTACATTGCCTACGACGTCATTAGTTCGTGCCATTTTGTAAGGGGCGTTTTTCAGGGATCCGCGGCAGCGCCGCAAATCTGACCCTTTAAATCCCTGTAGCTCCGAAAGTAATGATCGCAGATACCCTGTTACTTTTATAAAATTGCTTTGCTATTAGTATACTCTTAATTTTTATACAATTTAAAAAACTGTCATCATCCCTATTAATAGCTATTCGTGATTGTCAATGGATTTTCAAAATAAAACTTGTTTTCTTTTTATTTTTCAAGGTCAAAGAGCCGCGGCCTTCAGACCCCAGAACGTGGGCAGGATGCCCACATCGTCCCACTCGTGGGATCTCTTCGGCGGGTTCGTGCTAGCGATGGTGTTGCAAGCGTTACTGAATTGGATATTCTACCACAAAGACTGAGTGTTGCCAGTTTTGTAAAATTTGATAACTATGTAAATTAATTAATGTATGATACGTGCAAACTGTTTAAATGAGTCCTCATCTGGTGACAGGGGTGCGGTGTGTCCACACAGGACAGTTAGAGGGGAGTTAGAGGGGGGGGGCAGTAATACGCGTCGTAGACAGAGAAGTTAATAGACAACTAATTGGCGGCTCGTTGTAAATCATAAGATATAAGATACAAATAAAAAAAGATACGTTTTAATAAGGGAGCCGAAGAGGGGATTTTTGCAGTTACTCGAGCGCGGCAGATGAACATAAGGGACTATACCTTGCACGTTGTTGAGTACCTCCACCTAGTATGAGCCCTTAATATTGGTGGGTACGTTTAGGACAACCAAAAAGAAAACAAACTTTAGAAATTCTCAACCAGCACGTCAGATTAATATAAGGTTACCATCAGGTGAGATTGTAGTCAAGGGCTAACTCGTAAAGAATTAAAAAAAAACCGCTTGCTTGTATCATCGTTTAAGATCAGATGAGATTACAGTAACTTGTCGCTAAATAAATATCTTCACTTCTTTTACATCAATATATTTTAAATTAACTGAAAGTCACGATTTACAAAAAGTTGAGGCTTATGTGGTTTATATACGTTTATTATTTCTTGGACCATTGATGTGCCTGAACAAACGGATCGCGTCATAGTATATTCTTGTTTGGATCATCATTGTGCATGACATACGACCAAAATATTGAATCGCCATATCGTTTTACAGAATACACAATTACAGTTGTTTTTTTTTGACGTAATGCAATAGGCGCAATACAATGATTTCTATTTGTCTATATGCTTCGCTGTCTACGATGCGTTGTCAATGTGTGAATGGATAATTTGCCTGTCGCTCCCCTCTGACGTCATAAGTCTCCTCTGACGTCACAGGTTCCCTCTGACGTCACAGGACCCCTTTCCTCTGTAGTGCAGGACTCATTTACGCGGTTTGTCTCTATATTATGATACTTTGTACATCGACCAAAACTTAGTTTATGTCGCGGTTTTTTTTGTCTGTCTGTCTGTCTGTATATGTTTTTTTAATTAACTAAAGCTATAAGAGGCGTTTAATAAAATTTACCTGGATAAAAGTTATATAAATAACTATCCAGTAGTGGCGAAGGATGAAATTTAGGTGAAAGTAAGCCGTCCCAAAGAAAAAATTAATTCATATTATACTGTGGTACAAACTCCAGTTTCTCATATCTAGATACAGTACAGCAATTATTATGCATGGATTTCTAAAGGTAACCCTATGGGAATCAGCTTGTATGATCTCTTCGTCGCTGCTATCCAGGGTATAATTTATCTACATTTTATGCAAATCGGTTCAGTAATTGCGGCGTAAAGGAGTAACAAACATACACACGAATTTTCGTCTTTATTATATTGTTTTTTTTATTATTATTTACGTGACATTCAACAACATAATCTTTTAGAGAATCATCATATCATCATCATATCAGCCGATAGACGTCCACTGCAGGACATAGGCCTTTTGTAGGGACTTCCAAACATCACGATACTGAGCCGCCTGCATCCAGCGAATCCCTGCGACTCGCTTGATGTCGTCAGTCCACCTGGTGGGGGGTCGGCCAACACTGCGCTTACTAGTGCGGGGTCGCCATTCCAGCACTTTGGGACCCCAACGTCCATCGGCTCTTCGAACTATGTGCCCCGCCCAGTGCCACTTCAGCTTCGCAACTCGTTGAGCTATGTCGGTGACTTTGGTTCTTCTGCGGATCTCCTCATTTCTGATTCGATCACGCAGAGATACTCCTAACATAGCTCGTTCCATCGCCCGCTGTGTGACTCTGAGCCTTCTTATGAGGCCCATAGTTAGCGACCAAGTCTCGGAACCATAGGTCATCACTGGCAACACGCACTGTTCGAAGACTTTTGTCTTCAGGCACTGAGGAATTTCGGACGAAAAGATGTCGCGAAGTTTCCCGAATGCAGCCCAGCCGAGTTGGATTCGACGGTTCACCTCTTTCTCGAAATTGGACCTACCTAACTGGATCATATGTCCTAGGTATATGTATTCGTCTACAATTTCGAGTGCAGCGTTCTCAACTATAACTGGGTGGAGCGATACATGAGCATTACACATTATTTTTGTTTTGCCCATGTTCATTTTCAGGCCCACCTGTTGAGAAACGCTGCTGAGGTCATTGAGCATGGTACTAAGGTCATCCAGAGTCTGTGCCATGATGACTACATCATCCGCGAACCGCAGTTGAGTGATGTACTCGCCATTGATGTTGATGCCAAGTCCGCCCCAGTCCAGAAGCTTAAAGACGTCTTCCAATGCGGCGGTAAATAGCTTCGGAGAGATCACATCTCCCTGACGCACTCCTCGCTGCAACTGGATTGGCCTCGTAGTCTGATCCTGAATACGGACTGACATAGTGGCGTTTTCGTACAAGCACTTCAACGCTTGGATATACCTGTAATCAATTCGGCATCTCTGCAATGACCTTAGCACAGCCCAGGTTTCCACCGAATCGAAGGCTTTCTCATAGTCCACAAACGCTAAGCAAAGTGGCTGGTTATACTCGTGAGTCTTCTGTATAACCTGCCGCAGCGTATGGATGTGGTCTATGGTGCTAAAGCCTTTTCGGAAACCGGCTTGTTCGGGAGGCTGGAAGTCGTCAAACCTATTAGCGAGACGATTCGTGATGACTCTCGAGAACAATTTGTAAACATGGCTTAGCAGCGAGATGGGTCTGTAATTCTTCAGCAAGGTGTTGTCACCTTTTTTGAAGAACAGAACCACCACGCTCCTATGCCACGCCTCAGGCGTCGTGCCCTCGTGAATGACGGAATTGAACAATCGCTGAAGGACTTTAAGTATCGGTTTTCCACCCGCTTTCAGGAGTTCTGCTGTGATTCCGTCCTCACCTGGCGCCTTATTGTTCTTCAGTTGTTTGAGAGCCACACTAATCTCGTATAGGCTGACGTCCGGGATATCTTCGGTATAGTGTCGGGTCAACTTGGCTCTGGGGTCTTTAGCCAAGTTGTCAACAGGCTGCTGAGTAGTCATGTATAGCTGTCCATAGAACTTCTCGACCTCACTTAATAACTCGGGCTTGGAAGAAATAAGATTACCGTGCTCGGTCTTCAAACGCGTCAGCTGCCTCTGTCCAATAGACAGATCTCTGGCGAAAACTTTCGAGCCGCGATTGTTTTCAATCGCATTTTTAATACGCTCGGTATTGAAGTTTCGCAAGTCGCTGGTTTGCGACTTAGAGATCTGTCTACTGATTTGTCGGTATTTTGACGCATCTGCTGAAGACTGCAATCTCATTTCTTGCCTCTCTTCCATGAGTTTAAGTGTATGGTCTGAGAACTTTTTGGTTCTTTTCGTACGGTGGGTCTTATAGAACTTAGACCCAACGGAATGGACAGTTTCCACGAACCTGTTGTTCAGATCGTCCACAGTTTCGCAATTTGCTAGGCAATCAAAGCGGTTCTGCAGTTCTAGTTGAAAGGACTCGGGGTTTTGGATATGGGCACGAGTAGGTCGGAGCGTAGACTTCACCAGTCGATACCGTTCCAGCTGAATGTTGATATTCAACGTGCCTCTAACCATTCGGTGATCGCTGCCGGTTTTCACCCTATGGATCACAGAAACATCGTTGAATATTTGCCGTTTGGTAGACAAGATGAAGTCAATCTCATTTTTCGTGGAACCATCGGGGCTCATCCAGGTCCATTTCCTGTGTGGTGGCTTCTTGAAGAAGGAGTTCATCATAAAGAGGCCCTCCTTCTCCATGAAGTCAGCCAACATTTGGCCCCTATCGTTCCGTTGCCCATACCCAAATCGTCCCACTTTCAACTCTGAACCGCTACGTTCGCCCAGCTTTGCGTTAAAATCCCCCATCACAACATTGTAATAAGAGTTTGAGGCATGTATGGCTTTAGAAATATCCTCATACAATACCTCTACCTCCTCGTCGGGATGTGTCGAGGTCGGTGCGTAAACCTGTATAACCTTCAACGAATACCGTTTGGTAATTCGGAGGACCAGGAACGCTACCCTGCTCGACACACTCTCGACTTTTACAACATTGTTCACGAGGGACTTGTGAACGATAAATCCGACACCACCTTGGGACTGTTGGTCGCCCTCCCGGTAGTAGAGCATGTTGCCGGATTCAAGGATTATCGAGCCCTCCCCCTCTCTTCGGACTTCAGACAATCCTATGACATCCCAGTGCAACTTGCTCATAACTTCTTCCAGCTCGATGACCTTTTCGTCGGACCTCAAAGTGCGTGCGTTGTATGTTGCCAGGTCTAGTCGTCGGGGTTGGCAGCGGAATCTCTGCCGGAGATTCTTAACACCCCTTGCCCCGCCGTTACCGTAACCGCTGCCAGAGCCAGGAATAGCGGGGCTGCCGGGGACTAGGGGCTGTGTTATATTTGTTCGGTCCATACAAAGTTTTGCCCGATACTGACCACGCTGGGCATGCGGGTTGGTCAGCGCAGTGCTAGATTATTCGCGCCGATGTCGCTGCTGCCCGACACCGGCCTGAGGCATTTCCTAATCTAGCCTGTGGGAATGGATATACCGCCATTCGTCGGTCGCCAGAGCCTCGTCGGTCCATCTGCAGGGTGCACCACGAGCAGGTGAGGTTGACAATTGGGGAGACAGACTGGTACTAGCCTCCCCCTTACACCCCAAGTTTAGAGAAAGTTTAGAGAATGTACTATAATTATTTATTTTTATTTAATTATACTATAAAAGTATTTAATAAGAATAATTTTCAAATTGTTTGAGTTACTACACCTGATGGTAATGAAAAAACCTACCTTTTTGGTAGAATCGTACCTAAAATATACCTTTAGGGTAGTAAATATTAAGTAAATTCGGTGGAATTTTTTTTCTCCTAATTTCTCTTAATTTATTTTCTCGTTAATATAGAATAATTATATACGTAATATAATAAAAGGACACACAATCATGTAGAAAATTTCACTTAAAAACTGGCCTTTGACAGTTTTAGAATTATTGGTAAAGAAAATTATACCTAAAGGCCTTTAAATATAGTCCAATATTCAATAAAATACCAAATTCAGAGCAAATTCAACCTTAATTATAGAGTTTATGGTTGAATTTGCAAATGCGACTACTTGAATTGAGTGCCAAGAAGTTCTGTTTGGCACTCATTGAGTGGGGAGACGTTTTTTGGTCGCTGATTGTGTCCACTTTTTAATAGGAGATCGATGACGTAATACTATTTTAATAGTCACATATAGAATTAGCAAAATATTTTTGATTTCTATCAATATATAATTTAGTTGAAATTTCTACCAAAATTTAGTATTAATAGTTTTTTTTTCTGTTATTACAGACAGACAATGAAACCGCTTTTTTTTAAACTTGCCTATGCTTTCCACGTATGATATAAAATGTCTATATTTTTTTTTAGCTGTTAGTTGAATTTGCTTTGAGAAAATGTTGACATAATTTTTTTTTTTTTTTTATTTTATTCTATATCTATAGGAATATAATATTTCGTAGTCATTTATTATGAAACATGGTTAAAACTTACGTGGTACAACGTAGAAGTTTCGTACCCATACGGGGCCCTTAATCATGAGCTGATTCTAGTCGTGTTACATAATAAATTAAAATAAATATGAATATGAATACTGCTTACTAAAATTTACTAAATACTTACCTAAAATGAGGATGTCTGGCAATCGCAGGCCTTTGGTCTAGTGTTAAATTTTGAATATTATTATTATTAAACATGACGTCATAACATAAAATTACCCGATGACGTCATTACTGGAAACGACTACATTACATATAAAATTACCGTATGACGTCATTACTAGAAACGACTACATTACATATAAAATTACCGTATGACGTCATTACTAGAAACGACGTCATTACATATAAAATTACCGTATGACGTCATTACTAGAAACGACTACATTACATATAAAATTACCGTATGACGTAATTACTAGGTATGACGTCATATGGTAATATTATTTAATTTCAAGAAATTTTAGTGAACGAAGAAATTCAAAAGTTTACAGTTGCTAGGTCAATATTTTCTCAAAGCGTTGTTAACTATAAGTTAGCTTTTGATGAGCTTAAAAAACATTTTTTGTGTATAGAAATTAAGTATTATTATTATTATTAGGGTGTGTTCAGATATACCGGCTCGTCAGGTATGTCAGGGTTTGTCAGTGTATTGGACAACTGTGTAAGCGAGCTTAGTATGAAGTCGGTCATATATTTATTCTGTGTTGTAGGTAATATACAGGATGCTCGGGAGTACTTCCCATAACTCTAGGGTTATTTTCTTTAGGTACGAGGTCAATTGACCTCGTACCGCAGCAAAGGTATGCTCGCATTGCACGCTGGAAGAGAGGTTGAGTGGTGGGGAGTGAATACTCGTCTTCTTGTAAGCAAACCGAACTAACGCTATCTTGTTCCAAGTTTGTTGTATGTCTAATGAAGATGACATTAATGAACCGTCGAAGAGTGTAACGGAACCTTCACTCCCCATCACTCAACCCCTCTCCGCGCGCGCAATGCGAACAGCAGCGCGTCGCGCAGCCGCTTCGCAGTTTGGATCGTGCCGCGATGCAAGAACCAGCTCATGACTAAGGACCCCGTATGGGTTCGAAACTAGTCGGCCATACTCCTACCTAAGATCACGTGAGTTTTAGCCGTGTTTCATAATCAATTAATTTGATAAGGATTAAATAAATCCCTGACTGGGCAGTTGTCCGGCTATCTGGTTCCCTGACCGGTGTATGTGAACATACCCTTAGGCTGTGCATAGCAGATATGCGACCGTGCATACTTGTCCAGTGCATATGCAGCCTTATTGACGTAAATAAAGACATGCGTATAGTTGTAACTACCTACTTCATTTCGATATTTCCTTTGTAGGCCAGGAGATGGTGGGTATATTTGAAGGGGTGTTTGATCAATGTTGAAAATTTATACATTTAGTCAGCTGATCACTATTTTTTTTTTTTCAAAAATTGCGCACCGTCTTTACAAATGTTATTTTTTTTTGGACACTGGATTTTTAACGCAGCCTGCTATTAAAAATAACGTATATTGTCATATTTCTTTATATTTCAATACAAATGTGACAGAAAATTCTGTTATTTTTATTGAATATTTAATGTTTTGATTAATCTACCTCAATGTTATATTAGTGGAAAATAAAAAAACAAGTGAGTCTTCAAAATTTTGCTATTTTTGGCAACATTTGGTATTGGAATAGAAAGAATGATTGTTATAATTAAATTTTACACTTTGCGAATTAATCTGAAAAACAAATTTGACACGTCCTTGTATATCTGACACTTGCTAATGTACATATGCGCATTGTAAATTTTATAGAAAATTTAAAATTAATTGCATAAAAATTATATGTATGTAAGGCGGGCTGCGTGATTTTACCTTGATCGCTGTGAGTCATTTAAAAATATTTTGTCATTTGATTAGTATTTTTTTATTGAATAATTAAAATTCAATTCGATGCATTATTGGCCATATTTGACTAAATTACTTTCTATTAAGTGAAATTGTGGCCATACTATGCGAGTATATACAAAAAGTATTTAGTCAAATGTCAAAGTAAATCTATCATTGTATTTATAGACTACTTAGCCTAGCTGCCTGGGTGTTACTGTTTTTTTAATTTTTATTTCATTAATTTATGTGGAACTGTTTTTTTATAGAAGACTAGCGAAAGCCCGCGACTTCGTCCGCGTGAAAATCGATGTATTCAACTACCCCTGCCCTACCCCCTTTTTCTAATTTTCGCGCAATTTTTAATTTTTTTCTGTCAGAAGAATTTTTTCCTGTTTAAAACAAACACATGAAAAAATCCGTTCACGCGTGATGGCGTGACTAAGGGATATATGGATTCATTTTTATATACAGGATGCTCAGGAGTATTTACCATAACTTCAAGGTGTCGAAGAGTTAACTTAAAGAACTATAACTAATAAATAAAAACTTTTTATGTTTTCATACAACCTAATTTAAATAATCCCAACTATTCATGTTCAACACACGCCTTTATTTATCTTTACATTAAAAAAAAAGTAAAACTTTACGTCATAATTATAAGGATATAAATTGGCCTGTAAATAGGCCAGCTTACAAACCTTCCGATAAGTGTCGGAAGCTTATTCAATCATTATGTCTATGTCAAAACTTTAAAAAAAATACGGTAAAACTATCAGACATATTGGAAGATGGTGATACCGGTGCTTGGGTAGCTTGGCTGAGTATTCTATAAATTTTGGCGGCAATTCTAATGTCGAAATTAGAAATAAAGTGTTGCCAGCTTGAAGCCATTTTTTTCTACCATTCGATGGAAACTCGGAGGTATTATTGTCGAAACTTTTTGGTAGTATTCCGTCGAAGTCCTTACGTGGTGTTGCCATTTTTTAAGTATTAATTATTACTATTATACCTATTTTCCTACATAATTGTAGATATTGTAATTCATTATTATTATTGATTATATTCGTATAGGCCGAGAGATGCTGGAATGTTTGCTGAAGGTGCTTGAGTTTTTTTTTTAATTAAAAAATATTCTAAGATTGCTACGAAATCAAGTACATTATATTTACTTGTATTAGCTACACACTATTTCACAACACAATTTAAAAATAAAAATATGATTAACAAAATTAATTTATTAGTTAAATACAATTTTAGCTACCGTCCATCGAACTAAAATAATAATAAAAATTAAGTTAATAGAAGTGTATTTTATGGAAGTAAAAGTTGTAAAATTGTCTGTACAAACACCCTCAGCAGCGCGTCCACTCGCTCTCGGTCTATTTCTATGATGTGTTTATCATATAAGATAAGACCATTAGATTGTTGATATTTTTGTTGATTTATCCAGTGAATATATATTTTTTTCCAATTTATTGTTAGTGTTTTATTTTTCTGCCGACATCGATCTCTGATTCCCCATTCAATGAGTGCCAAAACACAACCTCTTGGCACTCAATTCAAGTAGTCGCATTTGCAAATTCAACCTTAAACTGAATCCTTAAGGTTGAATTTGCTCTGAATTTAGGATTTTATTGAATATTGGACTATATTTAAAGGTTTTTAGGTATAATTTTCTTTACCAATAATTCTAAAACTGACAAAGCAAAATAGGTAAGTTTTTAAGTGAAATTTTCTACATGATTGTGTGTTCTTTTATTAAAAGATATTGTCATTGTTTAGATGATGTTTAGATTAGGATATCATAAGTTTCATCATATTCTTACTCAATAAATAAAAAAAAACGAACTCATATATTTTTGAAGTAAAACTTCTTCGAACACTGGACAGGGAGTAAATTTTGGAATGTGTTACGAGTCTGTGGTTAAGAAAATTGTAATCGAAAAGCGCCATCTGTAGTAATACTGCTAAACTACGATACAACACAAGTAAGTCCAGCGAATGCATTTAGTATTTTCAGCATAAATTGTGAACTCGTGAATTAAAACAAGTCTGACGCGATAGATGGCGCTATTAACCACTACTATTTTTTGTTATATTATCTATATTATATTATAAGTATAACTGTATTTTTTAAAGTATTGACGTTATATATTATTTTTTTTTAACTTGAGTCATGTGGTTTAAACTCGTTTTGTTTTTAATTTAATTTATTTAATAAGGTGTTTTGTAGTGTCCCCAATATTTCCCTTGCGGTCCGCTGAACCAGAGATCTCTCAAATTTTTCATATCGTCCTCGTTCCAATGGTACCTTTTTGGAAAAAAATGGGGTAACCTCCGTCTACCTTCATTTATTTTCAAAATTCTACTCGGCGCTTGTATGTAAAAGAAATTTTTTGGTCTTTTAACTATTTCTATAGGTCTTTGCATAGGAACATCACTCTCGTTGCTTGTTTCTTCGTAAGATGTATCTTCATTTAGATTTGTATCTATAACATCGAATCTTTTCTTATCTTTTCTTGCACCTTTCTTTACTTTCTCTTCATTGGATTGTGATGTATCTGCGCTTGAATCACTGGATTCACTTTCTTCCGATATTTGTGATTTTCTCAATATATTTTTATAAACATCTTTAGGAGATATTGTTTTGAATCTTCTGTAATTTTTTACTTCGTCGTCATTTGGAATTAATTTAAATATATATAAATTCCTTTTAGGTTTTACATTTGGTTTTGTATCTATTTCGGTTTTAGATCGTAAAATGTTATTAACATTTAAATGATTATCAGGCGAACTTTTTAATTGCTCTTTAATTTCAAGTTTGTCATTTAGTTTATGAACTATTTCGTTTTTATTTCTCAAAATATCGTTAATATCTAAATAATCTTCTGAAAATCTTTTTGATTGATGTATTTCATGTTTTTCATTTGATTCCGGGTTATTTGATCTAACTAGGTCATCGATATTTAAATAGTCTTCAGAGAAACTTTGTAATAGCTTCGTTTTTAAATTTTCATTTGGTTTTGTTTTTTTATTGGGTCTAAAAATGTCCATTTTTAAATAATCATCCGATAAATTTTGCAAATGCTTTATTCTTTGTTTTGAATTTGGTTTTATAACAACCATTTTCTTGTTATATCCTAGAAGGTCGTCCAAATTTAAATAATCTTCTGAGAATTTTGATTGTTTCATTATATATTTATCATTTGGTTTTCTGTCATCCGTGTTATTAGATCTAAAAAGGTCGTCGACATTCAAATAATCTTCGGATATTTCTGATTGTTTTGTATTATATTTCTTTTTTGGTTTTTTAACAGCCATTTTTTTATTAGATCGTAAAATATCGTTTGTTCTTAAATAATTTGTAGAGCTGTTATTCACATCTTTAGCTGCTTGCTTTACAATTTTCTTTGCATCATCTATTTTTAATTTTCTTTCATCCGCCATTTTGTTATTATATCTTAAAAGATCATTAATATCTAAATAATCTTGAGAAAAATCAAATAGTTGTTGGAAAGTTCTTTTTGGATCTCTGTTAGATTTAGTCAGATCTAAGAAAGCATTTGGCTTACTGTATTTAAGTATTTCTTTGTCAAAAGAATAAAAATATGGTTTTTTAATAGTTTGTTTTTCGGAAACGAGTCTTTTTAAACATTTTAATTTCATTTTTGTATTGCCAACGTATACACATTTAATAATATCCAATGCGGTGATGCCATCCTTTTCCTTTTTTATAATTTTATTTGCTTTTTTGATTAATTCTATGTTGTCATTGGCTTTTTGGTCTTGGTAATCAATGTTATGGATTATATTTGCGCTGTAATCATTTATTCTATCAGGTTTATTGATTTTGAATATTTGTTTTGATAATGCATCTATTGAAAGGACTGTAAATAAAAAATAGCAATCTATTAGAGTTACATGACCTACTGCAAGTGCAAGGTTTTCGCCTGTTTATATAGGGGACTTTGTAGTTTAGACCCACTATCAGTGGCGTGCATAAGATTTTTAACAAGGGTATGCACTTAGAAATTAGAATATTCCTTGTCCAATAGCTATGTATTCTGTGATAGTACTTAAGGTAGGCAGTGCATTTATGTATCCTTGAAGTACACGCCACTTCCAGTGCGAGTTGGTGGGCCTAGGCTTACTTGACGGAGGTCCTGGGTTCGATTCCCGGCTGGGCCGATTGAGGTTTTCTTAATTGGTCCAAGTCTGTCGTGGCTATTTAACACTCTACCGGCAAAGACGTACCGCCTAGTGATTTAGCGTTCCGGTACGATGTCATGTAGAAAACGAAAAAGGTGTGGATTTTCATCTTCCTCCTAACAAAATAGCCCGCTTCCATCCTAGATTGCATCATCACTTACCATCAGGTGAGATTGTAGTCAAGGACTAACTTGTAACGAATAAAAAGGGGCTAATTAGTCCTTAAGAAGGTAAAAAGGTACCTTATCTACTTACCATTTAAATAAAAGTTAAATATTAACAAAACGAATAGATTTTTAAACATCGTAAGTAATTTTTTTTTATCAACTGTTATTATGTTTTATAGTTTTCCGTAGGTTTCACTACGTTGACAAATACGTAACCACTAATAAGAAATTCTAATATTCACTCTACTTGATTAAATATCGATAAGTGTTGTCTGTCTGTTGAATTTTTTTTATCTCTAGCAGATCCACTCGAGTAGTTCCCGTTTTTTTTTTAATCTTCACAAATTAGACCTTGACTACAATCACCTGATGGTAAGTGATGATGCAGTCTAAGATGGAAGCGGGCTAACTTGTTAGGAGGAGGAAAATCCACACCCCTTTCGGTTTCTACACGGCATCGTACCGGAACGCTAAATCGCTTGGCGGTACGTCTTTGCCGGTAGGGTGGTAACTAGCCACGGCCGAAGCCTCCCACCAACCAGACCTGGACAAATTAAGAAAATCTCAATCTGCCCAGCCGGGGATCGAACCCAGGACCTCCGTTTTGTAAATCCACCTCGCATACCACTGCGCCACGGAGGTCGTCCCGTTGTTATGGAAATCCATATTCTCTAATTCGTATTTTTAACAGACTTAAAAAAAGGAGGAGGAGGTTTTTAATGTTTGTTACTTTATTTGTTGCTTATCTTCATTTCTTAACCAATTTCAAAAATTATTTTTGGTTTGAAAGAGACTTCCAGATTGGTCCCATTTAATTTTCATGAAAATCGATTCAGTAATTTTGTGTTAAAATGAAAAAAACAAAATTGCCCGTAACAAAAAAGTTTAACCGACTTCAAAATCACAAAAATAAACTAAAAAGCGAAAAATAACATCGTATGTGAAGTAAGAATTTATCAAGTAAAACCAAACGACTTAGCTAGTTAAGTGAATAGTAATAAAACAGACATGGTTATAATATGCGTGAGCTAACTTCGTTTAATGGGATTTATAATTGAAAACTGATAGTCAGGGATCCGTAGAACATTTTTTACAACTGACTAGTTGATGCCGCTCGCGTTTCACCCGCGTGGTTCCCGTTCCCGTAGGAATACGGGGCTAATATATACCCCATAACCTTCCTCGATAAATGGGCTATCTAATACTGAAAGAATTTTTCAAATCAGACCAGTAGTTCCTGAGATTAGCGCGTTCAACCAAACAAACAAACTTTTCAGCTTTACAATATTTAGTATAGGTTACTTGTATTCGAATGTATATCGTCGTCATCAACCCATATTCGGCTCACTGCTGAGCTCGAGTCTCCTCTCAGAATGAGAGGGGTTAGGCCAATAGTCCACCACGCTGGCCCAATGCGGATTGGCAGACTTCACACACGCAGAGAATGAAGATAATTCTCTGGTATGCAGGTTTCCTCACGATGTTTTCCTTCACCGTTTGAGACACGTGATATTTAATTTCTTAAAATGCACACAACTGAAAAGTTGGAGGTGCATGCCCGGGACCGGATTCGAACCCACACCCTCCGGAATCGGAGGCAGAGGTCATATCCACTGCTCGTATGTATATACTGTTGTATTTTTTCTTATTTTCATTGTATATTTATTTTTTTTGTGTGCAATAAAGAGTTAAAATTAATAAATACTACCAAGTTAATTTTTCGTGAGTAACTTCATCTCGATAGACGATCAACTTTTTTATTTACCAAAATTCTTGATCCTGGTAGCTAACTGAGTTACCAGGATATAAAAAATTCCGAGCGTTGGAACGAGATAATTACGTTGGAGAGAGAGTAAACAATGTTATACGCAATTTGTAGGACATTGTGGGTGTTAAATTTTATATTAATTAAGAAACAGTAAAAAAATCATTTGGTTCGTAACATCTTTTGATAAACAACCCTCATCCCAAATCGTGTCAATAACGAGGTTATTAAAAGTTGTTACTAACCAGCTGTTTTTTTTACTGCTGCTTAATTAAAAGTTATCAACTAAACATCCACAAATTGCATGGTACATTATCTCGTTCTGATGACGTTTTTATTTTATGGTTACTCAGTTGGCTACCAGGATCAAGAATTTTCGTAAATAAAATAGTTGATTGTCTCATCGAGATGAAGTTACACACGAAAAATTACCTTGATAGTAATCAGTTGTAAAAAATGTTCTACGGATCCCTGACTATGAAGGATAATTTCACATTTTCATTTCAATTAATCCCAACAGTTCTATGGAACTATAGCTATGGGGTAGGTACTACTGGGATGCACCTACTTTCATTACCCAGATTCTATTTTTGATAATTTGGACTTCAGTTGTCACAAGGACATTTGTTAAACAAATTAAAATATCAATTAAATTATTAAGCTTTTAACTTTTATGCTATACTAGTAGACGCCGCGTGGTTCCCGTTTCCTTAAGAATACGGGTAAAATATAGCCTATAACCTTCCTCGATAAATGGTCTGAAACACTGAAATAATTTTTCTAATCGGACCAGTAGTTCCTGAGATTAGCGCGTTCAAACAAATAAATAAAATTTTTAATTATTTATATATATAATTACATATAATGTATTGCACCTTCCCGCTCTTTCTTCGCAAGTTCTCTCGTCAGGGGTTGCCTGGTAGAGATTACTTATAGTAATAAGGCCGACTTTGCATGCTAAGTTTAATTTATGTTTTTAATGTTTCAATTTATAATTGTATTTTTGTGTGCAATAAAGTATTTCTTCTTCTTCTTCTTCTTAAATTCTTCAGCTTTGTAATGTTAGTATAGATGAGTAAAGTCAAGAGCACAAACTGCTACTACAGTACTATATAGAATGGGGATGATGACTAGCTTTGAATATATAGATTTTTATGATACAGTCGGGTAAATAAGGTCGTCGTCGTCGTCGTCATCAACCTATATTCGGCTCACTGCTGAGCTCGAGTCTCCTCCCAGATTAAGAGGGGTTAGCCCAATAGTCCACCACGCTGGCCCAATGCGGATTGGCAGACTTCACACACGCAGAGAATTAAGATAATTCTCTGGTATGTAGGTTTCCTCACGATGTTTTCCTTCACCGATTGAGACACGTGATATTTAATTTCTTAAAATAAGGTCAATGTTAACTAATTTATACATAAAAAGCAAAGATTGACTGGATATTTGCAAAATAAATAAGATTATAAAATTTCAAAATCTACTAAAAATATTTTATCGTAATTAGATGAAAATTCATACAGTTTTTGCTTACTTACATTAAATGTGACATTTTTTAATAAATGAACTATAAACATAAACGCACAAATAACAAAGACATTAGTAATTTTGTTTAAACGCCCATACAAATCTAACGATCATTAATTGCCTACGACGTCATAAGTTCGTACCATTTTGTATGGGGCGTTTTCCAGTGATCCGCGGCAGCGCCGCAAATCTGACCCTTTAAATCCCTGTAGCTCCGAAAGTAATGATCGCAGATACCTTGTTCCTTTTACAAAATTGCTTTACTATTAGCATACTCTTAATTTATATACAATTTAAAAAACTGTCATCATCCCTAAAATTTCAAAGCATAATAAATATCCCAACAGTTCCATAGAACTATAAATATGGGATACTTCTGGGATTCACCCGATTCGAAGGCAGAGGTCACATCCACTGGGCTATAACGGCTATATAAAAACAATACAACAAAGTAATACGTACAACATCAAAAAAAGGCAACGGAATTAACTTGAACCTGGATGACTCACCTTTTATACCCTTGCAAATGACTATCGGAACTATTCCTAACCCCAAACACCTAATTAAACTAGCACTTAAATAACCAATTTTCATGCTATTTTAAATTCTATTCCAACACAATAAGAGTTAATCCTAACTTTCGCAAGCCTAATGCAAACTTTGCAATGTTCTTACTTATTGGTTTTAAAAACTAAATGCCATTTTAAATTGAACTTTATTTACTAAGCAATAAGAGCGTTTGCCTATTTTCGCAACACAAAATTCTAGTTGGTCTATTTTGCTAATCTATTTTCAAGCTAAAATACATTTTTCTTTCAATTGTAACCTCTATGCTGTAGAAATAAGAGTGTATGTCTATTTTGTTAAATGTATTTCTAAATTTGTTTTCCAACCAACCTATTTGCGACGAAAAAGAAAATTTTCAAGCTAATATCAACCTTACGTAAATGACATAAGGTCGTACTGTTATTTATTCAGCTGTATGGTAACTCGGTAACAGTCCCAGCCCTTTTGCTAGCTATCATCCCAATTGGTTAATTTTAGGGATGCGCGCGCAATGCCTTTCCTGGATAACGTATATTTTGAGATGTTTCGTATACATTGCGTGTTTTAATTAGGGTTGCCAACTTTACTATAATATATAGTATTGTACTATATTTTGGGTATGTGTACTATATACTGTTGTAAAAATATATAGTAAGCAAAAATACTATATTTTCAATGCTGATATCTAACAAACAAAACTTTAATTTTAAATCTTTATGAACATCATTTTTGACTGATGCAATAGCGTCTCGCTTATCCGAACTTGTCTATGGTACTGAGTTCCAAATATTAGACAAACAAATGAAAAAAATAAAAATTAATTTGATATAAAAATCGGATGTGGAAAAGCAATTGACACGCTTATTCAAGACTAACAAATCTTCAAAAATGCAACATGAGTAATTAATTAGTATTGGTTTTTTAAAATAAATGTTGATTTTTTGCTTATTCCATAATTTGCTATATATTTTTAAGCATACAATATTTTTATAGCTAAACCTGAAAAATACTATATTTTTCTGAAAAAATGTTGGCAACCCTAGTTTTACCATTCCCGATAAGTGTGGCAATCTGTCTGTATGTTGCATTGAAACTTATCTACGAAAGTTATTTAAACAAACAATAAAAAAATACCTAAATATTGTCCACAATGACATGTTGGCTTCTTTAATCCTATCTAAGAACACTTGGGTTATCAAGACGAATCTAACGATATCTTAATTACGTAAATCCGTTCAGCGGTTTGGAAGATATGAGGTAATAAAGAATATTAGAAATAAAGAAAGAAAATAAGTTTATTCATTTTTAGTGTCACCAACAGTACATCCTACCTCAGATGACTGTCTCTGACACCAAACAGAAATCAATCAATCAATCAATCAATCAATCAATTTTTATTTCGCCAGAATATGGTACATTTACATAGGTCTTATATTATATTTTAACACATATCCTGCCATAGTTGGCGTGCAAAAGTTAACAGATCTTACAAATTAATTTACAAATTACAAATTTACAAACAATAAAAATAAAACAAAGTTTGAATTAATTAATGTTAATATAAATGTCAATAAAAAATGTCAATATAAATGTCACTTTTATGGTCAATGTCCCTATTTAAGTTTTTCATTCATGTAATCATTGACGCTATAGTACAACTTTTTCATTAATAAATCAAATAAAAGGGTTTACAGCTCAGCATTAGCCGTTCTTAGCAAAAGCAATTTCCAGCGCTGATTTTCAGCTGAGACCTGGGTGACGTCACAGTCAGTTATAATTACCATATTACATAAATACAAACATACATACATACAAGATACGCGTGAAAAACATAACCCTTCTTGCAGTCGGGTAAAAATCTATACTAATATTATAAAGCTGAAGAGTTTGTTTGTTTGAACGCGCTAATCTCGGGAACTACTGGTCCTATTTGAAAAATTCTTTCAGCGTTAGATTGCCTATTTATCGAGGAAGGCTATAGGCTATATTTTATCACCGTATTCCTACGGGTACGGGAACCACGCAGGTGAAACCGCGCGGCATCAGCTAGTTCATCTATAAAATGTCCACAATGGGAAGAAGCTAAGATCGTTGACTATACAGCCAGAGTTTACGATATTTTTTAAAGACTTGTTATTGGTTTGTTTGTCCGTTTTCTTGTTTGTTAAAAAAAAATACAGCTTCAAATGTTACTTCGCCGCTTTGGTACACCGACGATCATATTGTCCTAGAAGAGTAATAAAAAAGTTATAATTAAAAAAGTTGTACCTATCCATTTCTTTTGTTTAAAATCTCTCCCACTGCCAAGGGTCACTGGCAGAGATCTCTTATAGAGATAAGTGTTTCCTTGTCCACTGTTTTTCTTTTTTACTTTTGTGTGTTACTAATATTGGTACAAAAGAAATTAAAAAAAAAAAAAAAAAAGGTATTTTCTTAAAGAAACACACTTTTATTGAGACAATTATTTAACCAGATCCTTATTATCTCCAAATATTTTATTTGGGGGTATACCTGGGTTCCCTGGGCCGGTGGGAATTCCCCTTTTCAATGGTCCAAGTATAAAACCAGCAATGTATATCACAACATAGTAATGTCCTCTCGCAAGAACCCCTGAATTCCAGCGTTACCTTCAGGAGACAACGTAGTCTTGTCGCGTCCAACCCGTTATGTAGTTCAAAACGACTACAAAAATATATTAAAAAGTGTCTTCAAACTACTAAAACCTATTTAAAGCAACTTAATAAGTTTTAAGTTTAAAATATGGAGTATATACCCAAATACAAAAAGCGAGTTAAAATTACGTTCAGAGCTTCAAAAATTTGAAATTAGTCGAGTAGAAAAAAAAATTAAGTGCCTTGAAAGAAAAAAAGTTAAAAAATTAAAAGTTCAATATAATTACTACATTCTTTTATTTAAATAAATAATAATTGTCTGAAAAATTCGTTTTTAATTTTGAAATATTGAAAAGCGTATTAATGCAGGTAGTAAATAAAGTTTAATCCATTTATTTAGTAAAAAAAAAAAACAAAAATAACAGCGCAACTTGTCGAGATCTAAGTTTTAAATTAAAGTGCTAGTGATTTTTTAGTTTTCTTGTACTTACCTAAAGCTTAAAGAATTATTATTTTTTGTAAAAAAAATAGTTAAAAACAACCAGGTGTGCCTTCAAAGTAACATAATATTTTGTACCTATATAAAATTAATATAAATTGAAGTATTTTTTAAATTGGTGTATTTAAAAAAAAAATTCAAAAATAAAAGAAGTACCTAACTATTTTTAAATCTTTATATATTTTAACAAAAAAATAATGTATACGAAATTAAAATATAGCAAAACCTATTATAATTAAACCTAATAAAAAAGTCACTAAAGTAAAACAAAAAAAAATACGCAAAAATACCACTACCCTACTATGTGATAAAAAAAAAAGAAAAAAGAAAAAACAAAATGGCGAACATTGGGAAAATATTGGCAACTATAAAAGCAGTTATAACTAGATTAGTGTTTGCTTGTCACGGTATTATAGCAATATGGCAAGTCACAGTTTTTAAAAATAACAACGAATTCTGGTATCTCGCTTCGCCGATTCTTTTGTTGGTGTTCGAAGGAGTTTTCACTTTGACCATCAAGGAAAACCAGGAGTGGAAATGGTAAGTTTTAATAGACTGCATACAAATGTTGGTAACATTTTTTATAATAATAATGAATATGAACCAACCATGTTTAATGATGAAGGTAAGAGAGAAAATATAAAGATTCAGTTCTAATAACTCTTTCGTTTTCATCACTAGACCCCTAAAGACAATCACAACCCAACTAGGTGGAAAGTTCTTATCAATACCAATAAATCAAGCCCAATCACAAGGTAGCTACTGTAAACTGTTGAGGAGTTCCATTACCTGTCCTTCGTCTTCATCATCAGACCTAACCTACACATGTAAGTGGAAAGATCTCATCAATAGAAATCGATCAAGCCCAATCACAAGGTAGCTCACTGTTAACCGTTGAGGAGTTCCAGGAGTTCCTTCGTCTTCATCATCATCAGACCCCTAATGACAGACAAAACCCATCTAGGTGGAAAGTTCTTGTCAACACAAACTAATCAAGTCCAAACACAAGGTAACTGTTCTAAAACGTTAAAGAGTTCCCTCGTGTGTGTTGCGACTCCATCATCAGATCGACTCCAGACCTTCATAAAATTGTAGTGCTTTAAAGTGGTTACTGGAAAAAATATAAAAAGCTACAGTTGCCCGTACATATCAGCCGATGGAGTCCACTGCAGGACATTGGCCTTTTGTAGGCACTTCCCAACATCACGATACTGAGCCGCCTGCATCCAGCGAATCCCTGCGCTTGATGTCGTCAGTCCACCTGGTGAGGGGTCGACCAACACTGCGCTTTCTAGTGCGGGGTCACCATTCCAGCACTTTGGGACCCCAACGTCCATCGGCTCTTCGAACTATGTTCCCCGCCCATTGCCACTTCAGTTTCGGTCAGTCGGTGACTTTGGTTCTTCTGCGGATCTCCTCATTTCTGATTCGATCACGCAGAGATACTCCGAGCTTAATACTACTGACTTCCTAAGTCAGAGTTGAGAATTTTTGCAGAGAATTTCTTGTTGGAGTTTGAGAGCCGTGATAGCCCAGTGGATATGACCTCTGCCTTCTATTCGGAGGGTGTAGCTTCGAACCGGTCCGGGGCATGCACTTCCAACTTTTCATTTGCATTTTAAGAAATTAATCACGTGTCTCAAACGGTGTGCGAAAAACATCGTGAGGAAACCTGCATACCAGAGAATTTTCTTCATTATCTACGTGTGTGAAGTCCGCATTGGTCCAGCGTGGTGGACTATTGGTATAGCCCCTATCATTCTTAGAGGAGACTCGTGCTCAACAGTGAGCCGAATATGGGTTGCTAACAAAGCAGTTTGTGGTACATGTAAATAGCTATTAGGTGATGTCAGAATTCGTTAGGGAGACGCTAATGGCGTTTCCTGTTTACGTCACCTCACCCCTCATTTAGACTGTCATGTTTAATAATAAGAAAATGTGCTTGTAATATACAGGGTGCTCGGGAGTTTTTCTCATAACTACAAGGTGTTGACGAGTCCACTTTATTTTATATTCTTTACAAGTTAGCCCTTGACTACTCTCTCCTGATGATAAGTGATGATGCAGTCTAAGATGGAAGCGGGCTAACTTGTTAGGAGGAGGATGAAAATCCACACCCCTTTCGGTTTCTACACGGCATCGTGCGTCTTTGCCGGTAGGGTGGTAACTAGCCACGGCCGAAGCCTCCCACCAGCCAGACCTGGACAAATTAAGAAAATCTCAATCCGCCCAGCCGGGGATCGAAGCCAGGACCTCCGTCTTGTAAATCCAACGCGCACACCACTGCGCCACGGAGGCCGTCAAACTATTTTTGACTATACAATAAAACTTTAATTCTTTCGAAATAATATTCATTATCTCCCAAAAAATGCAACACTAATAATAATAATGGCGGATTAGTGACGTTTTCAATGCAGTAGTCGTTTTGACGTTTGCTGTCAATTGTCATGTCATAGATGCTTTTAGGGCGCCATCTTGTTGAAACTCAAAAACTTGGGTTTTAATTTCATATAATACATTTTATTTAGTTTGATTTATTCACTTCTTTAGATTTTAGTAAAAACCTTGTATTTTTTATATATTAATGGGATACAAGAGTGGACCTGAATCAGACCATCTCCTTTTCATGCTTTCACGCAAAGTAATTCAAATAATTCCGACAATCCATGTAACACACGCGGTATATGTCACGTGATCAAGATCTGTCATTCGCATACATTTTTCTAGTTTTCGAAGCGTTTGCGATCGTAGAAAGAGAATCGTCGTGCTAATTGGCTACAGGGGCTGGTATATTCCTGTATAAAACTATAATAAGATGATATATGATATCTAAATAAGGATCTGGTTAAATAATTGGTTCATAAAAGTATATCTATTTCTTAAAGAAAAAATAATTAACACTCTACTTACTCAAAAAGTTCGCTGGTGTACCAAAGCGGCGAGTTATTATTTGAAGCTGTATTATTTTTTTCTATAACAAGCAAACGAACAAACAAACCCATCAATAAGTATTAAAAAAATGTCGTAAACCTCAGGCTGTTTGGTCGACGATCTTTGCTTGTCTCCGATTAAAGAAGAAAAATGTCGTAAAACGTTGAAGCAAACTTTTTTGTTATAGTAATAATTTCACTAATAAAGTAGAATTATCAAGATTTATTGATGGGTTTGTTTTTTTATGTAAATTGCCGGGTGGTTAGGTTAGGTTTTGTTAGGTTAGGTAGACCTGGGCCGGGGATAGGCCATGGGGATGATGACTAGATTTGAATATATTGATTTTTATGATACATTCGGTTAAATAAGGTCAATGTTAACTAATTTATACATAAAAAACAAAGATTTGCAAAATAAATAAGATTATAAAATTTCAAATCTATTAAAAATCTTTTATCGTTATTAGATGAAAATTTATACAGTTTTAGATTTCTTACATTAAATGTGACATTTTCAATAAATGAACTATAAACATAAACGCACAAATAACAAACATATATTAGTAATTTTGTTTGACAGCCCATACAAATCTAACGATCATTATGTACTTACGACGTCATTAATTCGTACCATTTTGTATGGGGGGCAGGGATCCGCGGCAGCGCAGCAAACCTGACCGTTTAAATCCCTGTAGCTCCGAAAGTAATGATCGCAGATACCCTGTTCCTTTTACAAAATTGCTTTACTATTAGCGTACTCTTAATTTATATACAATTTTAAAAACTGTCATCATCCCTATTCCCTTTTCAGCAAAGAAGATGTGGCTATGACAGGCTGTCTTACAAATAATAATTACGTAGTAAATGTCAGCAAAGGGTGACATTTGATGGTGTTTTGTAAATGACCAGCCAACCGAAACGCACTATGACAATGTTAACTTGATTCCGTCACCGTTAAAATCAAGGGCGGAAAAGTATCGTACCGTAACGTGTCGTACCATAACGTTCGTTATCCACCCATATTCGGCGCATCGCTGAGCTCGAGTCCTCTCAGAATGAGAGGGGTTAGGCCAATTGTCCACCACGCTAGCCCAATGCGGATTGGCAGACTTCACACACGTAGAGAATTAAGATAATTCTCTGGTATGCAGGTTTCCTCACGATGTTTTCCTTCACCGTTTGAGACACGTGATATTTAATTTCTTAAAATGCACACAACTGAAAAGTTGGAGGTGCATGTACCGGAACCCACACCCTCCAGAATCGGAGGCAGAGGTCATATCCACTGGGCTATCACGGCTCACAGTTTATACTAATTACTAAGGGTTATTAGCTAAACTTTATGAGTCTTAATGAGGGAAGCTGAAGTAGCAATGGGCAGGCTACATAGTTCTTTTTTTAACCGACTTCCATAAAGGAGGAGGTTCTACGTTCGGCTGTATGTATGTTTTTTTTTATGTATGTCCAGCGATAATTCTGTCATTTATGGACCGATTTTGAAAATTCTTTTTTCGGTGCCAATCCAGTGTAATGTTTTGATTATAGCCGTTTCTGAAAGAACCACCTAAATTGTGTAATTTAAACGGCTTGAATTAAAACATCACTGGCTTGGCACCGCCTTCAAACTGATCAGAAGGTAGCCCATAGGTAAGAAGTTATTTCTTGCTTTTTAGTTAAGGTTAATTTTTGAGTTGGAAGTCGGTTGAATTTTTTTTATTAAAATTTTTATCATTCTTTACAAGTTAGCCCTTGGCTACAATCTCACCTGATAGTAAGTGATGATGCAATCTAAGATGGAAGCGGGCTAACTTGTTAGCAGAAGGATGAAAATCCACACTCCTTTCGGTTTCTACACGACATCGTAGCGGAACGCTAAATCGTTCGCGGTGGTAACTAGCCGCGGCCGAAGCCTCCCACCAGCCAGACCTGGACCAATTTAGAAAATCTCAATCGGCCCAGCCGGGAATCGAACCCAGGACCACCGTCTTGTAAATCCACCGCGCATACTACTGCGCCACGGAGGCCGTCAAAAGTTTCGAAGAGCCGATGGACGTTGGGGTCTCCTCAACCAGTCGACTTGCATGCTTACCTTAATAAAATCCTAATTCACGCCACTGTTTTGTCCCCAGGTTCTGTCCATCCGTCTTCATCTACTTGGGGCTGGTGGTGCCAGCGATTTGGTTGCTGGAACTGCACAAGGTGGACATGCGACTGCAGAAGAAGGGAAACATCACGCAGATAGAGGTAGGTGGCTTGAGTGGCTTCGGCCGTGGCTACCGCTGGGGAAGACGGCTAAGCGATTTATAGAGAGAGAGAGAGAGAGTGCTGGAGAGAGGGAGTTGTATTGTCGACCAACAGCAACGGAATCGAAGAGTTGAAAAGGAAATCTTTTATAGAAAATCTGTCGTCTATTCCATGGGTTTTATTTGTCTATCACGGTTCAAAAGCCGAATTGAATATAATTCGGCACAGAAATAGATTAATATAGTCTGATACAGAAGTAAAGGTTATAATATCTTTTCGAAAAAACCGAATCCAAGTCGGCTGAGTAGCGAAACGGACGAGTAGCGAGCGAAATCTTCTTCTCCAAAAGTCTTTGAAGTGTTAATATATGGATCCGAGACTTTGTCGCTAATCATGGGCCTCATAAGAAGGGTCAGAATCATTCAGCGAGCGATGGAGGGAGTATCTCTGTGTGATCGAATAGAAATTAGGATATCCGCAGAAAACTCAAAGACATAGTTGTTAGCTGGCTTGCAACACAATGTTGTGGCATATTGGAAGGAGCTCCTGATTGCAGGAATTTCGGCAGCATGGGAAGTCCCTATAAAATGGCTGTCAAGCAGTGGATATGATATGATGTTGACTAATTGGCACTGATGCTAATAAAATACTGTAGAAAATGGTAGTCTGAGGCGGATATGACGTCAGGTGACACGGCGCGTAAATAGTGGGGAGTTAGAGAGGGGTAGCGATCGGTGGGCGGGAACTACTTGCGATATAAGGAGCTGGTAGTACGGTCGGCTTTAGTATGCAGTAGCGTTCGAGCCGTTCACATTTCTTGTTGTGTAATTCTTTATGGGTTAATTGGGATAGGCGGGAAGAGTGACTTGAGGGGGAAAGGGGGGAGTGTTAGTCGACTATCAAAGGATCCTTTAAGCCTACACACAGCGTTCACAAGTGCGTGACTCCACTCAAGGTAATTCTCTGCCATTTTAGGGTCTTATTTTGGTTACAGTTTGATTTGTGAATTAAGTTGTCCTGACACGTGTTGTGAATCATAACCTTTGTTCGACATTAGTTTTCTTATATTTGTAATCACTTTTGAGTCTTATAATAAGTTGCTGGGTTGCATCGGTAAACACAGTATCGTGTCATGTTGCAAGGAGCCGCTGGTTGCAGGCATCTGTCCCTACTAAAGGCTTGTCCAGCATTGGACGTCTTTCTGCTGACTAATTGGCACTGATGCTAATACGCTTATTGCTTAGTTAATTACCTTATAATAATGTACTCGTGTGTTCCCTGCAGCCTGAAATATCAATACCGGGAGCTACGAAGATCCCCACTGACATGTGGGTCACGCTGATCGAACAGTTCCTGATGCTGACCCTCATCGTGGGGCGCTGGTTGCTGCCCAAGGGTGACCTCACCAGGGACCAGCTCAGTCAGCTGCTGCTTGTGTATATTGGTAAGAATTATCAATACTGGGAGGCAGATCCATACTGACACGTGGGTCATGCTGATCGAACAGTTCCTGATCCTGACCCTCATCGTGAGGCGCTGGTTGCTGCCCAAGGGTGACCTCACCAGGGAACAGCTCACTTGCTAGTTGTGTAATAAGTATTAAATATACGTCAGTTATGGAGTTCGGGCTACGGTAGTTTTGGAAAATAACATATAATATGGAAGTTCTTTATGTTTTTGGATCGTAGTCGCTTTGGAAGCAGGTTTCAAGGATCCCGATCCACGTGGTACCTCCCGGTATCATAAGCAATGCCATAAGAAAACATGTCTCCATTCGTCAGAAGCGTAGTGGTAAACCTCTGCTAAAAGCCCTTAATGATCTTTAGCGAAGGAAATCTCTAAGGGTTGCCGCGAAGACTGTCAAATGGGGACGTTTTTCTGCCGAATGCCGAAGAAAATCTATACTTTAAATAAATCTGTAGAGAGGTCAATTCTGTACATTTAATTTATTTCCAAAATAACTATCAGGGGGGATTAGTGATCGATACTGATGCCAAAAATGCAATCAGTAAAATTTTTGTCTGTCTGTCTGTATATTCGTTATAGAAACAAAAACTACTCGACGGATTTTAACGAAACTTGGTACAATTAGTCTTCATACTCCTGGGCAGGTTATAGTACTTATCATCACGCTACGATCAATAGAAGCAGAGCAGTGAAGGGAAATGTTGGGAAAACGGGAGAAGTTACTCCATTTTTACAGCGATACTACTGTAAAGACTCAATTAAAGAGATACACTTTATACTTACAGTTGATGGTCTTGGTCTGTAAATAAGTTAATTTTCACTAATTATTAATTAAAAAAAGCCGCCCAATCTTACATAGTTACCCAAACTCACTAGGAAATTGTACTAAGACCTTCGATATCACAGCACACCTGCAGAAGGCAGTCGTAATAGCATCAGTTAGTGATAAGCGGGTATTGATGGGTCGACCTTGCCTGTCAGGAGGTAAAGGTCGCTTACACGACCTCTGAATGAGGGTAATCGATCTAGTTGACGGCCGATTGGCGCAGTCTGTCACTGTATTACTAAGAGCGTGGGTTCGATACCCGCAATTAGAAAATATTTGTTTAATTAATTGGGATGTTTTATACTGGTCACACATCGATCTTTTATTAAAAAGTGGATGCACAATCAGTGACCAAAAAACGTCCCCACTCAATGAATGCCAAACACAACTTCTTGGTACTCAATTCAAGTAGTCGCATTTGCAAATTCAACCCATAAATCAATCCTTAAGTTGAATTTGCTCTGAATTTGCTTTTATTGAATATGGGACTATAATTTTTTTTATTAACAATTTAACTGCCAAAGCAAAATTGCCAGTTTTTAAGTGACATTTTCTACATGATTAGGTATGCGTCCTTTAATTATAATATCACATCATAAAACCCAAGACTGCAAGAGGTTTTTGAGCAAAATATTTTTAATAAACTATACATATAGGATAGTGTAACTTCCTAACAGTGAAAGAATTTTTAAAAATTTTAGTAGGTCAGGTCTAGCATATGTTTTCTGTGGGTCTAGTAGTTCGGAGCCTATTCAAAGCAAACAAACAAATAATCAAATATTGCCTCTCTAAAATAGTTTGTTTGTTTGCTTGAACGCGCTAATCTCAGGAACTACTGGTGCGATTTGAAAAATTCTTTCAGTGTTAGGTAGCCCATGTATCAAGGAAGGCTAAAGGCTATATATTATCCCCGTATTCCTACGGTAACGGGAACCACGCGGGTGAAACAGCGCGGCGTCAAAAGGTTATGGTTTTGTAGTTGGTAATCTCTGGATATACTAAGCCGATTTTAAAAATTCTTTTACCAATATAAAGTCACGTTATTTGTGAGTGTCACAGGCTATAATTAATCTCTATATTTTTACGGGAACGGGAACTACTATGAAATGTACATCTGAACCATTCTTTTAGGTACAGCAGCTGACATAATCGAGTTCTTCGACTCGTTCAAAGACGAGAAGGTGGCGACTGAGAAGGTGCTGGTGCTGCTGACGCTGGCGATCTGGTCGTGGTCGCTGATGCAGTTCACCGTGGTGCTCACCGCCACCAAGTCCAGGAAGTGCAGGGGCACCGCTAATAGGTCTGACATGTACGTACGCGCACGCTTGCACTGGCACGGTGACGTCACTGATCTGTACGCCACAGTGGCCTCACTGCACTACCCATGCACGACTCACTAGTGTAACTACAGTAAAACCCATGAAATTCACAGTGGCGTAACTACAATAAACCTATGCAGGAATCAGTGGCGTAACTACAGTAACCTTATGAATGTCACGTTAGCGTAAATACACTAAACAAATTCAACACACAGTGGCGTAACTAGAATAAACCTATGCAGGAATCAGTGGCGTAACTACAATAACTTTATGAATGTCACGTTAGCGTAAATACACTAAACAAATTCAACACACAGTGGTGTAACTACAATAAACCTGTGCAAGAATCAGTGGCGTAACCTTATGAATATCAAGTTAGCGTAAATACACTAGACACATTTAACACCCAGTGGTGTAACTACAATAACCCCATACAATTCCCAGTGGTGTAACTACAAACACACCCACGCAGGGCACAAAGGTGTAACTATAACTACACCCATGCAAGACACAAAAGCGTAACTATAATGTTACTTAGTGGCGTAACTTGTACTCGTTCAAAGACGAGAAGGTGGCCACTGAGAAGGTGCTGGTGCTGCTCACGCTGGCGATCTGGTCGTGGTCGCTGATGCAGTTCACCGTGGTGCTCACCGCCACCAAGTCCAGGAAGTGCAGGGGCACCGCTAATAGGTCTGACATGTACGTACGCGCACGCTTGCACTGGCACGGTGACGTCACTGATCTGTACGACACAGTGGCCTCACTGCACTACCCATGCACGACTCACTAGTGTAACTACAGTATAACCCATGAAATGCACAGTGGCTTAACTATAATAAACCTACAATCAGTGGCGTAACCTTATGAATATCACGTTAGCCTAATTTCACTAAACACATTCAACACCCAGTGGTGTAACTACAATGACCTCATGCTATTCCCAGTGGTGTAACTACAAACACAACCACGCAAGGCACAAATTTGTTACTATAACTACACCCATGCAAGACACAAACTAAGTAGCGTAACTAGTGACGTCACTAATCTGTACGCCGACACAGTGACCTCACTGCACTACCCAAGCACGCCATGACACGGTGGCGTAACTACCCATGCTATGTCTACCAATGCATAGACCCACACCACACCCAAGCAAATCCATGAAAGGCACGTTGACGTAACTACACTAAAACGCATGCAAGCGGCAGAATAACTACAGTAAAACACGTGAAAACCCTGTGACGTAACTACAATAACAGTATGCAGGAATCAGTGGCGTAACTACAGTAACCTTATGAATGGCAGTGCACTACCCATGCACGACTCACTATTGTAACTACAGTAAAACCCATAAAATGCACAGTGGTGTATCTACACTAAACTCAAACAAAGCATGTTCAGGTGATTACATTAAACACATCAAGGTGCGGTGACGTAATGACATTAAAATTCATGCAATACCCAGTGGCGTAACTACAATAAATACATCCAAGACTCAGTGGAGTAACTACACTGAAAGGCAGGCAAGCAGCAGTATAACTACAATAAAACACGTGCAAACCCTGTGGCGTAACTACAATAAACCTATGCAGGAATCAGTGGCGTAACTACAATAACCTTATGAATGTCACGTTAGCGTAAATACACTAAACAAATTCAACACACAGTGGCGTAACTACAATAAACCTGTGCAGGAATCAGTGGCGTAACCTTATGAATATCAAGTTAGCGTAAATACACTAAACAAATTCAACACCCAGTGGTGTAACTACAATAACCTCCCATGCAATGTCCAGTGGTGTAATTACAAACACACCCACGCAGGGCACAAAGGTGTAACTATAACTACACCAATGCAAGGCACAAATGACATGTACGTACGCGCACGCTTGCACTGGCACGGTGACGTCACTAATCTGTACGCCGACATAGTGGCCTCACTGCACTACCCAAGCACGCCATGACACGGTGGCGTAACTACCCATGCAATGTAACTACCAATGCACAGACCCACACTACACCCAAGCAAATACATGAAAGGCACGTTGACGTAACTACACTAAAACGCATGCAAGCGGCAGTTTAACTACAATAAACACGTGCGATCCCTGTGGCGTAACTACAATAAACGTATGCAGGAATCTGTGGCGTAACTACAGTAACCTTATGAATGTCACGTTAGCGTAAATACACTAATTAAATTTAACACCCAGTGGTGTAACTACAATAACCATATGCAATTCCCAGTGGTGTAACTACAAACACACCCATGCAGGGCACAGGACACAAAGGTGTAACTATAACTATACCAATGCAAGGCACAAATGACATGTACGTACGCGCACGCATGCACTTGCACGGTGACGTCACTAATCTGTACGCCGACACAGTGGCCTCACTGCACTACCCATGCACGACTTACTAGTGTAACTACAGTAAAACCCATGTAATGAACGTGGTGTAACTACAACAAACTCCCAACAAAGTATGTTAAGGTACATTAAACACTTTGAGGTGCGGTAACGTAACGACATTAAAATTCATGCAATACCCAGTGGTGTAACTACAATAAATACATGCAAGACTCAGTGGAGTAACTACACTTAAACGCAGACAAGCGGCAGTTTAACTACAATAAAACCGATGCAATCCCAGTGGCGTAACTACAATACACCCAAGCAATAAATAGCATAACTACAGTAACCCTATGCACATCGCGTTGCCGTAAATATACAAGACATATACAACACCCTGTGGTGTAACTGCAATCACTCCCACGCAAGGCACAGGTGCACCATCTATAGTGGCGTAACTACCCATGCAATGCCCAGTGGCCTACCCACACAACACCCAAGCTAATCAATGAAATGCTCGTTGACGTTACTACACTACACACACACACACACACACACACACACACAGCTTTGTAGCTTACTTTTACCGACAGACTCATTTTGTCTATTTATCAACACAACAAATAGATCTTATAAGCCTATTTGATTCTTGGCAACACGTAAGTAAATCTCCACATTTATGTTTTGTTAATCTGGCTAATACTCGTTAACACTGCCTTTTTATTTGTAAAATTTAATTATGGTGTTTTATTTATAACATATTTATTAACCTACGAAAGTATTTGTAATATAATTATATTACTAGTATGTTTAATTATAAAAGTACGTTAAGAAACTCAAGCCAAAATAAGTTAGGGGTTGACTGTTTTTTTATTGTATATAAATTAGGAGTATGCCAATAGTAAAGCAATTTTGTAAAAGGAACAGGGTATCTGCGATCATTACTTTCGGAGCTACAGGGATTTAAAGAGTCAGTTTTGCGGCGCTGCCGCGGTACCCTGAAAAACGCCCCATACAAAATGATACGATTTAATGACGTAGGTGCATAATAATCGTTAGATTTGTATGGGCGGTCAAACAAAATTAGTACCTAATATCTTTGTTATTTGTGCGTTTATGTTTATAGTTCACATATTAAAAAATGTCACATTTATTGTAAGGAAGATAAAACTGTATGAATTTTCATCTAATTACGATAAAAGATTTTGAAATTTTATAATCTCATTTATTTTGCAAATATCCAGACAATCTTTGCTTTTTATGTATAAATTAGTTAACATTGACCTTATTTACTCGAATATATCGTGAAAATCAATATATTCGAACCCAGTCATCATCCCCATTCCATTCTATGGCGGTAAGGGTCTGTCAATTTTTGTTCAGGTTTTAGCTGCGGGACTTTTTACGTGGCGCGGAGTCTACTGTCACCATCAACCATGTCTGTTGTCAATGGTCTGTCCTTGTCCCCAGGCACTCAAGCCGCGCGTGCTGCTGCTCCATCGAAGTATGTGCTATTATCATGAACATCGCTCTACAGGATGCTCCGTTCCTGGTCTTCCGTCTGCTCATCATAGCGCACTACAAGATCATCAACTATATGAACATATTCTTCACTTGCAAGAACACCCTGGTATGTCATCATCGTCATCATCATCATCCATTATCATCATCAAATAGTAGATTGTTATACAAGGGGCTAAAAAGACCCATTGTATACGAGGTATTTTTAGGGCCCGAGACGTAAGGCGAGGGCTGCTAAATAGGAACCGAGTTTATAATGGGTTTAGCCCCACGTGTTACACTCTGCTTTTCACTACGATTGCGAGAAAATAAAATAGTTTAGTACAATATTCAAAGATTTATTTAGTGGGCCCGTGAATCGATGATCTAGACCATTGATTCCCAAAGTGGTCCATGTGGACCCCCAGGGGTCTACAGAATACTCGGCGGGGGTCTACGTTGTTGTAATATAAAAATGGGGGTGCACGATATACATATAAGTAGGGGTCCACGAAAATTTATCTGGTTTCATACCGAATGGGGAGTTTCAAATAAAATAATGGGAAATTGATTCCATCCTTGTGCTGTGACTAGATATCAAATATAAAAGTTGGCTGAAATGACTTTTTGCCTGGACAGTTTTACTTTTTGGCACAGCACAATCAATTAATTAACTAGCTAAGCAGATATTTATTTATACTTTATTGCACAAAACAAAAGCAATAACAAAGAAAACAAAAGAAAACATAGTAAACAAGTATGTGCAAAGGCGGTCTTATTGCTTATAGCAATATCTACCAGACAACCTTTGGATAAAGGAATTAATGTTATTAAATGCGGAATAGTGCAACAAAAAAAAATATAATAATAAAAATAGTACATTTGTATATCGTCATCAACCCATATTCGGCTCACTGCTGAGCTCGAGTCTTCTGTCAGTATGAGAGGGGTTAGGCCAATAGTCCACCACGCTGGCTCAATGCGGATTGGCAGACTTCACACACGCAGAGAATTAAGATAATTCTCTGGTATGCAGGTTTTCTCACGATGTTTTCCTTCACCGTTTGAGACACGTGATATTTAATTTCTTAAAATGCACACAACTGAAAAGTTGGAGGTGCATGCCCCGGACCGGATTCGAACGGACACCCTCCGGAATCGGAGGCAGAGGTCATATCCACTGGGCTATCACGGGTATATTTATATATATTACATGTATAAATATAAAATTTACATAATAAATAATAAAAATATAATAAATTCTCACTATTTATTTTTAAACTGTTATTTTGTGGTGGCTGTGTGATTCAGCTAATCAAATTTTTGTCGAGTATTGGATAGAAAATTAGCAGGAGGTCCACCGGAATCAGTTAAACTAGAAAGTGGTCTATGAGAAAAAAAAAATTGGGAACCTCTGACCTAGACTAACAATGATGAAACTTTTATCTATCCACAGGTAATACTACTCCAAATATATCGTCTTTATGTGCTACACCTAGAGAGGGTAGACGAAGGGAATAGTGGAGATTCCGTATACAGAAAAAGACGCAAAAACAAGCCCACGGAGAAGAAGAGAGACAGAGAGGAGAGAGACAAAAAACGCAGGCAGGCTTTTCTATTTATCTTTGTACTAGCTGACGCCGCGCGGCTTCACACGCGTGGTTCTCGTCCCCGTAGGAATGCAGGGTTAATATATAGCCTATAACCTTCCTCGATAAATGGGCTATCTAACACTGAAAGAATTTTTCAAATCGGACCAGTAGTTCCTGAGATTAGTGCGTTCAAACAAACAAACAACCAAACTCTTCAGTTTTATAATATTAGTATAAGGTTTATAGTATAATAATTAGTTTAATCTGTTTGTAAGAATCAATTTTCTTTGAATATTTAGTTTTTTTCTTTTTATGATTTATACACAAATTTTTAAAACCGTAACCCTAAAAATGAAGGACTCTCCATACAAACTTTCAACCCCTGTTTCATTCCCTTCTTATTTTATTTTCGCAATAAAAAGTATCCTATAACCTTTTCCGTATTATGGTCTTAAACCGTGCCAAGTTTCATTTGAATTCATTCAGTAGTTTCAGCGTGATGCCCGAATAACAAAAAAAACACGGACACAGACAAAATCGAGTAAAAATATTTTTAGTTTTAGTATCGATTATATAATGCCCCCCAACAAAAAATTTCAAAATATCTTCAATATACAAAATGTACAGAATTCGTATTATGAGTGTACAAAATGTACAGATTCTAGATGGCGCTGTCGTCAGTTAGGCCACGGTAACGTTTGTTGTAACAAATGGTATAAGTAAAATCTGGAATTGCGAATAAATGACTAAATATGCAGAATTCGACCAGTTTTTTATAAGTATAGATTTCTTTTTTATTCGTGAATTTGAGAGAATACAAGTCCAAAGGTAATTAAGCTGATAATTATGCTGATGTTAATTCTTATTATTTTAAGGGATCCCAAAAAGTAATCAAGTTTTCTCTGTTGTAATTATAATGCATATTGTAGGGACCCAAAAGTAAAGAAGCACAAAAAGATGCCCGAAATTGGTGAAACTTCAATATCAGTGATAAGCGACCCGCGGAGACAAGATAGAGTCGACGGCAGTCGTATTCGGTAAGTGATAATGTTCTATTATTTTTTTTTAATTGGTCTTTAAGGCAAAGGACAAATATCTTCTAAGATATTTGTTCTTATAACGTTCTACCTGCTGATCAGTATGAAGGCGGTGCTAAGCCGGCGATGTATTAATTCAAGCCATGTGAGAATATCTTATAGATTTAGATTTTGCAGACAGTGTTGTCTCATTTGGTCCTGTCAGAAATGGCTTAAATTAAGACAACACCGGCTAAGCACCGCCTTCATACTGATCAGCAGGTAGAACATATTATGATGTTATTTTTCACTTTTTAGTTTAGTGGGTACGGTTTTAGGTTTTGAAGTCGGTTATATTTTTTTTTTAAATTTTTATTATTTTTCCATTTTTAGTGTAAAATTTCATCTCAAATGAATACATCAGACCCCTAATGACAGTCACAACCCATCTAGGTACAAAATTCTCAGCAATACAAATTAATCAAGCCCAAGCACAAGGTAGCTACCGTAAACCGTTAAGGGGTTCCCTTAATTGACCTTGGTCTTCATCATCAGACTCCTAATAACAGACACAACTCATCTAGGTAAAAAGTTCTCAGCAATACGAATTAACCAAGGCCAAACACAAGGTTTATTTTTTTATTTATTTTTATTTAGTTTATTTATTTATTTATTTTTATTTAAACACAAGGTAACTGCTGTAAATCGCCGAGGAGTTCCCGCGTCTGTTCTGATCGATTTTAAACCTTCATGAAATTGTAGTGCTTAAAAGTATTAAATAGAAAAGTATACGAACACACCAGACACCCATATAATTTTCGAAAGTTCCCCTCAATTTCTCCAAGATTCCATCATCAGATCTTGACATGATGGCAATAGGACCAAATGGGGACTATACCGTTTCAAACAAAAGAAGAATTTTTGAAATCGGTCCAGGCGTCTTTGAGTAATCAGTACATACATAAAAAAAAATACCGACCGAATTGAGAACCTCCTCCTTTTTGAAGTCGGTTAAAAATGGCGTCTTATGTTTTTAAATATTTTAAAAACTGTTTTTAAAAAACTAAAGAAATAAGATGAAGTATTTTTTTATTGGTTATTGATTATTATATTATGAAAAAAGTTTGTATATGCAGATGTCAAGGAGACGCGTGACTTTTGTTTTTTTTTTGTGGTGTTTGCACCGGTTTTAGCACGCAGTTTGTAAAGACTCTCTGGTTGCTCTGTGGCTAAGATATAAAAAAATAACGTTCGTTTTTAGACGGATAATAAACGTTTTACATTACTTGTGCGTAATGAGATACATTACGATATTGAAATTGGTGAAATAAGAGACACTTTACGAGAAAATGTGTTATAAAAGGTGTAAACTAGTTAATTACAGCTAGTAAAGTGTTTATGTAATGGCGACCTCTAGCGGACAGCAAACAAACTCGAGTAAATGACTGGTAAACATCGTTATCTGTACTAATGAAGAGCTCTTCGACGAACGTGGAAAGTTACTTTGGGAAGCCATTAGCCATTACTTTGAGTATATTTCTATAACAAAAATATATTTTTCTATAACAAGATCCCCAAGACTATGATGGACCTGCCAGAGCTTTAAGCAATGTGTTATAAACATTTACTTAGTCGAGGTTACTACACCAGTTCCATAATGATAAAGATGCTTGGATGCCGTTGGATCAGCTTCCACCTTCACACAGGAAGTAAAACTATAAGAAATTGTAATGTTGTCATCAATTGTAAATTGTAATATTGTATGATTTTTTTTTAAAGAGTAACCGATCTATAGTATAAACTTATCATTGTATGGTCTTAGTACTTCCAAGGCCAATCGATTTTCTGAGGTAGAATTATTATAACTTAATATATTTGTTACAGAGCAATCATCCTCACCAACTCTGACGAAATCAAGGAGTTGGAGCTGTCAAAGTTCTTCAAAGACCAAGTCACGGTGGACAACGAAAAGAAGAAGTAAGTATAAAAAGCTCAGCATTTTTTGACGGCCTGAACGGTGAAGGAAAAACATCGTGAGGAAACCTGCATACCGCCAATCCGCATTGGGCCAGCGTGGTGGACTATTGGCCTAAACCCTCTCAGTCTAAGAGGAAACTCGTGCTCAATAGTAAGCTAAATATGGGTTATTGAAGATGATGATGATTTTTGAGGTTCTTTTAACAATACATACTTTGGTTTCAAATATAGCAGCGACGAAGAGTCCATACAGGCCGATTCCCGCCGGGTTACCTAATAAAAATCCATACATACATATTAATTATTGTAATAAATATAATATGGATGTATAATGAATGGATGTATAAGAAACCGGCGTTTGTATCAAGCGGTATCAATTTTCTTTTCGTACATTCATCAAAATTACATCCTTCGCCACTGCTATATAGACCTGCATTTCTAAACATATATCTGTTATTTTACTTATATGGAACATCATCATCATTAAGTATCAGCCGATGGACGTCCACTGCTGGACATAGGCCTCTTGCATGGACCTCCAGGCACAACTCCTCGGTCCACCTAGTGGGGGGTCGACCAACACTGCGCTTTCCGGTGCGGGGTCGCCATTCTAGCACCTTGGAACCACAACATCGACGATGCTGGCGGCTCGAGACCGTTGTGCTTGGAAGTCCATGCAAGAGGCCTATGTCCAGCAGTGGACGTCCATCTGCTGTTAATGACAATGAGACAGAGACGAATATCTTAGCATTCCATGGATTCACCGTGCGGGTGCCGGGTCCATCGCGTGGTAGAGAGAAAAACTCCTAACAGAGTCCCGGACTTGTGACTACAGGATGTAGGGTTAAGGAATTCCTTGACGATCGATCAACACTACCCGTTCTCTGCTCGTGTAGTTCTCCCTGCCGCTAAATTTGGTAAGATCCTATTAGATCAGCTTTGGATACTCGTTCTAATATGGAACTAGCTGCACTTCTAGAGAGGCCAAGGTCTTTAAGCAAGTTATAGATTTTGCTGGTAATACCTACTTCTACGGCGTACAGACTAACTACATAGCCATTTTTAGTTAGTTCATTAATAATGATTTTCAGATCGAAAAAGAAACAAAAATCGGAATCATCGGAGGAATCGCTTAATAATGTTCACCACACTACTGACGATTCGGGCATTTGACATCACCGGATACGTAGGGACAGCCCTAAACGCAGTCCCCGCAAGCACAGAGACAAACATGGCGACAGACAAAAAGAGAAGAAGAAGAAACGTCACGAATCGAGTGACAGTTCTGACAGTTCGAGTTGAACCTTTGCCTTTTATTTAAGAAGGTTAAAATAAGAAAAATAATTGTTGTCTATGGTCCCAATAAGGTCATACGGCGTAACCTTGTTGGGGAGTAATGTTTACGAAAAAGTTTTAATGTCGTTAAAAGATTTGGGAGTTTTGATGAAAATGTGACGTTTAAACGGATTTTTAATAATTGTTGTTGTATTTCAGATAAATAATTTAATTAATGATAAGCGTATTATAGAAATTTAAGTAGATTTCACTAATATATATAAGGTTCGGTATATTGATGGAACTCGGTAGAAAAATATGGTATTGAGTATATGGTATTAAAATTTAACGTATAAATAATATGTTTTAGACATGACGTATGTCTACATTTACTTTATAACCTTTTTATGTTGTTTTTAAAGTTTAAGTGTATGAGAAATTACAAATTTTTTAAATATTTACTGAATCAGATCGCATTTTTGTACATATCAATTATTATTCAAAAATGTAAAAAAAAGTTAAAAAAAAATGTGTAACCCGACTACGAAAAAGTCAGGGCTACATCCTACTTAAAAATCCTCCAGAAGTATGCTCTTTTATGGGTCAGTGACTCCAGGTTGATCTCCAGGTGATGGGGGTATGGTAGACCCCACACCTGTCTACGGTGGAATGTGCTAACCTATAGAAGGTGTCTTGACAGATTGGTAGGCAGTAGGTACTTATCAGAAGAGCTGATGGGGGTATGTAAAACCCCATGTTATCTGGGTTATAACATGGGGTTTTTCATACCCCTAAGTCTATTAATACCTTCTTCAATCGATTTGCTATTAATATGACCCCATCAATATCGGATGGTTAGTTTAGGCGGTACGGAGAAACATGCTTACATACTGCTAAAATCATAATTTTGGCTTCACCATAGTCGGGTAAAAATTTCTCAAGAATTACTCATCCGATTTCAATGTATTTTTCGTCTTAGATATAATTGAATTTTATAGAAAACATACCTAATTCAAAGGCGACGATTTTTTTATTTAAATAAATTATTTTTTGAACGATAGAATAAAAATATATCATAGCACGCACAAATAAGTAACTCAGTAGGTGCCTTAATAACTATATATTTGTTAGCGTTAATGTCTTAAGATGTATTTTATATTATTCTATTTAGAATTTCAATAAAATTGTTAAAAAACATTGCTGTGTTTCCTTTAATTATTTGTTTATAAAACTACTCGATTATAAAGAAAAAAATCACTGTATGTTGGGGCCTGTTGGGGCAAATGATCCTCGTAATGATTCATTAATGCAAAAAGAGGGGTTTCATAAGTTTGTCGTGTCTGTCTGACTGTCTGTCAGTATGTCTGTGGCACCATAGCTTACGAAGGGATGAAGCGATTTCAATGCGGCTTCAGGTTGATCTCAAGCTGGTGGGGGTATGGTAGACCCCCATAGTCGGTGTCATGCGCTTACCTATACAAGGTGTTAATTCTCTTACCTAACGGAAGCAAGTAGGGTATTCTTAGTTACCGGATTTTGGGATTATAATATTAAGTTCGCAAGTTTATAAATAAAAATCATTAATCATTTAAATAAAAACTTTAATTGACATGAATAAATTATTACAACACTATTAACACACTATGTACAGGCAAATCCGCACCATACTTATAATAGCAGTGTCTCCAGAATTATGCTTGTCAGGGGTTAGTGGAGCTAAGTACTGCGGCACCAGGTTCATGTCAAGCTTGTGGGGGTATGGTATACCCCCATAGTCTATGTGCCATACTTAGCAATGTTAATGTATAATAGCAGTGTCACTAGAAAAACGAAGTACTCCAGGTTGATCTCAAGCTTGTGGGGGTATGGTATACCCCCATAGTCTACGGTATCATGCGCTTACCTATATAAGGCGTCTAATCACTTACCTAACGGAAGCAAGTATAGTATTCGTGATTGCCGAATTTCGTGTTCGCAAGTTCATAAATAAAAATCATTAATCATTTAAATAAAAAATATTTAATTAACATGAATAAATTATTACAACACTATTAACACACTATTTACTAGATATACGCTGGTGGGGTATGGTAGACCCCCTAGTCTTCAGTGTAATGGGCTCACCTCTTAGACCATTAATAATGGTCTAAGGCTTACCTAGAAGGTGTCTATTCACTCTCGAATTAAAGATACGAAGGTAATAGGTACCTAACGGAAGCAAGTAGGGCATTCTTGATCTAGACAGTGCGAATCAGGAATGAAGAACGCCTTCGTTAGTTGACAAATAAAAAACATTAATCATTTATGTACAAAAAATTTTAATTATTGAGAATAAATTATTACAACACTATAAACACATTATGTACTAGATATACGCAATTCTTCAGGCAAATCCGCGCCATACTTATAATAGCAGTGTCTCCAGAAGTATGCTCTGTCAGGGGTCAGTGGGGCGACGTACTGCGGCTCCAGGTTAATCTCCAGGTGGTGGGGATATGGTAACCACTCGCCGTTACTGGGGTCAGGTGTTGGTGATCTGTGGAAAACAATGAATTTATATTTTATTAATTACTAGCGGACGTCCGCGTGGAATTCAGTTTCTCACAAATCCCGCGGGAACCATGGATTTTACCGGGATGAAGTAGCCTATGTGTTAATCCAGAGTGAAATCTATTTCCATTCCAAATTTCAGCCAAATCGCTTCAGTAGCCGCAACGTAAAAGAGGAACAAACAGACTAACACACTTACACACAAACTTTCGCCTTTATAATATTAGTGTGATTAGCGGACACATAAAATATAACCTATGAGACTCACAAATAACATGGCATTCTATTGTTAAAAGAATTATCAAAATCGGTTCAGTAGATCTAGAGATTACCCACTACAATACCACAAACTTTACCACTATATAATACTAGCTGACGCAGCGCGGTTTCACCCGCGTGGTTCCCGATACCGTAAAAATACGGGGATAATGTATAGCCTATAGCCTTCCTCGATATATGGGCTATCTAACACTGAAAGAATTTTTTGAATCGGACCAGTAGTTCCTGAGATTAGCGCGTTCAATCAAACCAACTCTTCTGATTTATAATATTAGTATAGACTAGCGATCCCGATCAAGCTTCGCTTCGACTTGTGGGCTTCTTCCATATCCCTGGCCTACACTACCCTCAATACCGTCTTTATCATAAGGGCACATAGGGGCTCGTGCCCAGGGGCCCCAAAGAACTGACAATATCCTTCAAAATATTGACTAAGGATATACCTAATAGAAGTTTTTGCTCAACAAAATCCCAAAAGAAACTGTTATCGTATTCGTAACCAAAAAACCAGCAGCATTCTAAGATTATTAATGACATATTACTGTATTTGATTGCCTATAATAAATGACCATAATAAGTAAAAAAAAATAGTGTAATTCGCTTCTTATTTCTTTCCAAAGGGCTAGGCTGGGGCCCTTGGGCCCTAAATTCTTGGGTGCTCAAGGGCCCCAGCCTAGCATAAGACGGCAATGACTACCCAACTCCTACCCCTACCCGTCGGACCGACTATCATTAACGGTGTTTGTGGATTAGATAACCGTTTAAAGTGCTAACTTCTACGGAATCCTACACTGCACGTAGCCCTATTCGCACTTGGCCGGCTTTTATTCTATTAAAGATGTGGCGTCCTATTACAGCATCAGACCTCCCTTTTTAGAGTTCCGTAATTTATAAAGAAAAGAATGGATCCCTTTAAAGAGACAGTAAGTTGAGCCATACTAGCCCAGTGGATATGACACCGCCTTCGATTCGAAGGGTTTAGGTTCGAATCCGGTCCGGAGCAAGCCTAGAACATTTCAGTTGTGTGCATTTTAAGACAATTAAATATCACGTGTCTCAAACGGTGAAGGAAAAACATCGTAAGGAAACCTGCATACCTGAGAATTACTCAATTCTTTGCGTGTGTGAAAGTCTGCCAATCCGCATTGGACCAGCGTGGTGAACTATTAGCCTAACCCTCTCTTTCTGAGAGGAGACTCGTTCACAACAGTGAGCCGAATATGGGTTGTTTATTATGATGATGTAAAAATAACTTACCCAAACTTAGCGAAGTTCGTCCACATCATAGTCATGAACGTGACAATTTTTGCGTCACTCTCATCCATGGGTAAAGGCATCCTTTCCAACTCGAAGATATAAAACAGTTCATCTCTATTAGCAGTAGCCTCCAAACTACAATTAGTTAACAATCTCCCAACATTTCTATTGCCAATATAACTGAAAATATACTCAAATAAAGGCTCATCAGTGCTATTTGTGTATAGTTCTGAAAATAGCGACAAAGGACCGACAAAAGAAAAATCTGTATTTAAATTTATAATCCCACCGACTAAAGATTCATCTGATGTCGTATTACTGAAGTAAGTCTCTTTGATTGTATTACGAAATTCGTCTTTCTCATCATCTGGTATGATGAAGCATCTCTGATCTAAAGCTGTTAAGTCTTCGTTTTTTATTCTATCCATTTGACTAGTTATTGTGTAATAATCTAGTGTACTTGTTAAACCTTCCACTGTGTTTATGCCAATTATAATTGGTACAGGGTTGAATGATTTATGCTTTTTACCAGCTAACAGAATATTGTATGGTGTATCAGTTAGAAATGCTTCTTCGTCTTCGAAAATATCTTCAACCGATGGCAGGAAATATGATTTAGCATTCATCTGTTTGCTGATAGCTTCTTCAACTTTATCTATCGCTGATGTTTTGTAGATTTCGAGTAATTTTTCCACTTTTTTTGTATTAAAACCTAATGATTTAGCTAATTGACTTGCTGTTGACAGTGGTTTTGGATCGAAAGAATGCGGTGTAAAAAGAGTTCCACTTTCAGATATTATATTATTGAATAATCCCTTGGTTGTATTCGTTAGGGTTAGGTAAATAGCTGCGACACCTCCGCTGCCTTGACCAAAAACTGTCACATTATCCGGATCACCATTAAAATTAGCGATATTATCCTTTATCCACCTCAAAGCTGCTCGTATATCCTTAAGGCCAGCGTTACCCGGTGCTTCAGATACCCCCAAATTTAGGAAACCATAGACATTTAATCTATAGTTAACTGTAATAACTATTACTCCGTGGCTAAGGAGGTATTCAGGTCCGTAGAAGGATGATGAGCTGGATCCTACCCCGAAGTCTCCGCCGTGGAGGAAGACCATGACAGGGAAGGTGGCGTTGAGGAAGGATGGGACGTATATGTTGAGGATAAGGCAGTCTTCGTTCTCGCTGGGTGCCGCTAAGGGGTCGTGGGTTGGGAATTGGGGGCACAGGATGTTACGGTTGTCAGCTTTGTAGACATCTGAGAATTTGGGTGGGGGTAATGGTGCCTGGAAAACAGAATAGATTACTTATTAGAGTTCCGTACTTCAAAAGGAAAGTAATTGAACCCTTATTAAGTGCAGTGGCGTGCTTAAGGTTTTTAACTAGGGCATGCACTATAAGTAAAAATTGGAAAATTCCTTGTCCAACTATGTACTCTGTGGTCCAACATAGGTTTGTATGGAGTCCTTAGGGTAGGCAGTATCTCTTGACAACAATTTCACCCAATGGTAAGTGATGATGCAGTCTAAGATGGAAGCGAGCTAACTTGTTAGGAAGATAAAAAGCCACACCCCTTTCTGTTTCTACACGACATCGTAGCGGAACGCTAAATCGCTTGGCGGGATGTCTTTGCCGGTAAGCTGGTAACTAGCCACGGCCGAAGCCTCTCAGATTGATTAATTGGGTGATTACTGATTAGTGAACGATACTGACGCCAAAAATGCAATCAGTAAAATTTTCGTCTGTCTGTCTGTATGTTTGTTATAAAAATTAAAATTACTCGACGTATTTTAACGAAACTTTGTACATTATTCTTCATACTCCTGGCCAGGTTATAGTATACTTTTCATCACGCTACGATCAATAGGAGCAGAGCCATGAAGGGAAATTTTGAAATAAACCGCAGACAAAACGAACCCTCTACGGAACCCTAAAAATTACGCACTTACCTTAAATTTAACCGGGACACCATATCTGACACCGAGATATTCGTAATAAATACCATTTTCAGATAAACTTCCTTCAATCTTTCCTTCCGTAGTGTGAATTATTTGGGTGTTTTCGAACGAAAAGACAACACCCAATATGGCGGCAAACACAACACTTAGACAATATGGACCCATTCCATTAATTTCTCTGTCTATGAGTTCTCCATACGAACAATACAAAAACTATAAATCATTATTTCTAAACGTCCTTTTATATTGGCAGGTACAACAAAATTAAATATGCAGTCCAAAATAATTTAAATATTTAATTTTAGCCCTTATTTTTGTTACAAAAGGGTTTAATTTAAATATTGTGAACAGCACGTGATAATTTGGTAATTTAAGAAATGGTACGTGTTTTAGTATCCGATAAAGATTGCTGAACTTGAAAATAAAGTAATATTATGTCATTATTAAGTAATAGATAATAATTAATTGTTATTCAATGAATAGTATTAGCACATCTTAGTTTGACCGCACATTATCTACTATATTGCTGCCTAGTTTGTTTTTAACCGACTTCCAAAAAGGAGGAGGTTCTACGTTCGACTTTTCACGTTTTCAAGTGGCGGTTGAAGACGCCCTGTCCACGGAACGACCCATCCGTGCCGGTGTGCCCCAGGGAAGCTGCTTGTCACCCGTCTGCTACAGCAGATACACGGACGACATCCCAGTTGCGAACGGCGCCATGCTCGCGCTGTACGCCGGCGACGCTGCAATTATCACCACATCGCTGTCGGGCCCACACGCGGCGGTTAAAATGCAGCGCGCATTGGACGCACTTCCCCATTGGCTGGAGACCTGGAGACTCAAGGTCAACGTGGCGAAGACTCAGGCGATCTACATTGGGCGGTCTAGAAACCCACCGCCCCCGGTGTCGCTAAAAGGAGAGACTGTCACGTGGTCCCCGACGGCTAAATACCTCGGGGTAACCATAGACAGGAGACTCTCCATGAGACCTCACGTGAAGAACGTGGTCGCGCAGACTCGCGCCGCACGGTCCCTTCTATATCCTGTGCTGGCGTCTCACCTGCCGCTCCGTGCGAAACTGGGCGTCTACAAGGCGTACATCCGCACGCGCCTCACTTACGCAGCCCCGGCGTGGTACGCTTTGGTCAGCGAGTCAGGCCGCAAAACGCTGCAGGCACAACAATCGCTGACTCTCCGCACAATCATCTCTGCCCCACGTTTCGTACGGAACGAGGTGATCTCCAGGGACCTACAAATGGAAAGCCTAGATGACCATGTTCGCCGCCTGAGTATCTCAATGTTCGCTCGCGGAGCGCGATCCCAGCACCTGCGAGGCATCGCGCCATACCATCGGCGACCGCCGGACTCACGAGGATTGCCACGAGACCTGATCTCCTGAACACACCGGACACGACCACTTCCTCACTGCTGGCTGATGGGCGCTAGTCGGAGTTTCTCCGACGAGCTCGACCTCGCTGAGCAGTGGGCGAAGAATCATCAGGATTTACTCCCCCCCGCCGCTGTTCCGCGGATCGCCCGCGACATCCGCGGGCTCGATCGCAACACGGCGTGGTATCACCGGATCTGACGAACCCGGATTAGACATTAGACTTAAGATCGATTTCCAGATGACAGACAATAATTTTACTCATCAATTTGGGTGCGATACTACTTACTAGTACTTAAGTATTTAGTCTGAGGGTCTGAGAAAAATTTTCAAATGAAGTATGTCTCTTGTTCTATAAGTACCTAGTTTGTGGATATAGTGTGCAACAAGCTTTAGTTCTGCTAAAATATATGAATCAACGTGACATGATGCAATAGAATAAACTTATCACATTTTCGAAACTACTTTTATCTTAGGAACTATTGCAGGTCGCGTGGATTGGTGGATACGAATAGTAAGGTCCAAGTAATTATATTAAAAAAAACGTTTAGTCAATTAATGGTCTGAAATCAATGATATTAGATGTTAATCTGTTAGATGTGTTACTAGGTCATAAAAAATGAGGCGCTCAAAAGAGGAAATTTCCACATCTCAATGTTAGTTGTGGTCAACAACGAACGTTATTTAAACAAATAATACCTAAATATCGTCTACAATGCTGAGTTGTGTGTTCAGGAAGTGTAAAAATTGTTTATACATAAATAAATAATGGAATAAAAGACAAAATTGTGAGCGCTCAGTTTTGTAGCCTATTACTCAAATCACTTTTTGCAGTGATTTTGTATGGACGTAACCGATCTACAGTACAATTATCATTGTCTGAAATATAAAAACGTTTGGGTTGGGAATGTTTGGTTTGGGAAACATGCTACCTCCCAAAGCTATTGCGGTCCAAACTCCATGATTGCCTCCCGTAGGAGCAAACTAACAAAATTTAAGCTTACACAACAGACAGAGACCTAGCCATCACAGGTACTTAGGCAGTTAAATTATTTAACTACAGCAGCTATTCAAAGTTACCCTCAATAAAAGTGAAAGCTAAATCGATCGATTTCCGAACTACATTTGCCAAACATTGTATTTTGAATTTGACGTTTACGAAATTGACTTTGACATTAGCTGATGATACATCAAACATCAAGCTGAAAGCGAAAAACGTTTACAAAAATATTATTAAACCACACCAATTAGTCAAAATAAACAGGTCAATTACTCAATTACCAACAAAACCAAGAAACGAGTGCATCTGTCGATTGAAAATATCAATAACAATTGAATTCAAAACCAATTAGTTGCTTACGTGTTTCTTTTGTATCTAAGAAAATGCTATAACACTTCTACAGTTATAAACGGCTTAGTGATGAATAAAAAACCAACTAGAACTGGTCCGAGGATCCGTATAACACGACCAGCGAACAGGAAGAAGGAGGAACTGCCGAGGCAAGAAGACAAAAGCCTCATCTATACTTGCCAGTACTGTCGAGTGAAATTCACGCATAACAGTCAATTCTTCCGCCACATGACATCCAACCACCAGAACCAGCAGAGAGAAGCGACTTTCGAGTGTAACGAGTGTCAAATCATCTTCAACAAGAAGTCCAATTTGGATTTGCACTGTCAAACTCACCACCAAAAACAGAGTAAGTCGAAATGCGAATCGTGCGCAATTACATTCAAATCGCGGTACTGTTTACGCCGCCACATGAAATTGAAGCAACTGCTAGCCGAAAACTCGTGTTTGAAATGCCAAAAGAAATTCACAAATAAAGATAGCTTGCTTAAACATATGAACAATAAGCACACATTCAAAAATGTGACATTTGAATGTATTCACTGCTCGCTGAAGTTCAAAGCCAAGCAGTCTCTGTTGATGCATCTCAATCGGATACACAAGCAACGGTTATGATTACTTGGTTAAGTTTTAGTTTAGATTTTAGTATTTAAGACTTGTGTATGCTTTTAATCCGTTGTCTATGACTTGGGCATAAAGCATCAATGTTGAGATGAGTTTCTGTTATTATCATCACCTCTGTCCACTACAGGATGTAAGCCAACATTATGATCCTGAGCCGCCTGCATCCTGCTAATCCCTGCGCTTTATAGTGCAAGATCTCCATTCCAGCACCTTGGGACCTTAACATTAATCGGCTCTTTGAACTGTATGCCCCGACCATTGCCACTTCTGCTTTTTCACTATATTGTGATAAGGGAGTCATCTTATTTTGTTATTAAAATTTCTATTAAGTAATAGAACTCTGAGCTGCAGTAGCCCAGTGGATATGACCTCTGCCTCAGATTCCGGAGGGTGTGGGTTCGAATCCGGTTGGGGCATGCACCTCCAACTTTTCAGTTGTGTGCATTGTAAGAAATTAAATATCACGTGTCTCAAATGGTGAAGGAAAAACATTGTGAGAAAATCTGCATACCAGAGAATTTTCTTAATTCTCTGCGTGTGTGAAGTCTGCCAATCCGCATTGGGCCAGTGTGATGGACTATTGTCCTAACCCCTGTCATTCTGAGAGGAGACTCGAGCTCAGCAGTAAACCGAATATGGGTTGATAATGATGATGATGAATAGAACGCAACAATTATTCTTTATATGCCCAAGTCATGACAAGTTTTTGTAAGATTTTTGTCATAAATGTACTTATTTTGTAACATTTTTAATAGTTATTTATTCAAAATTTAGACAGACAATGGAATACTCAAAATAATATGTGAAATATTGTAAGTACTAACTGGCAGCTTCGAACAAGATTACAGTAAAAGCTCCTTATTTGCAGTTTCCCTATTTATGTTATCACTGTTAAAAGGACATGTCCCAACTTTCCATGGACACTGGGCCTTTATTTAGAGTCTCAAGTAAGCAGAACAAATTATTTTTAACTTCATCATGTTAGCCGATTGACGTCCACTGCAGGATGTAGTCCCTTTTGTAGTCACTTCCAAAAAATTGCAATACTGAGCCGTTCAGCAAATACCTGCAACTTGCTTGATGTTGTCAGTCCATCTGATGGAGGATCTACTAACACTGCGCTTTCTGGTGCGGGGACGCCATTCCATCACCTTGGGATCCCAACGGCTCTTTAAACTATGTGACCCTCCCATTGTCACTTCAGTTTCACTTCAGACACATTGAGCTATGTTGGTGACTTTACTTCGGCGGATCTCCTCATTTCTGATTCGATACTCCAAGCATAGGCCCAAAGTCAGTATTTTTATTTAAAGGAGCATAAAATATAGGACTTATTTTAGGATTTTCATCCGCCTTCTAACAAGCCAGCCCTTACCATCAGGTGAGATTGTAGTCATGGGCTAACTTGTAAAGAATTAAAAAAAAACCAATTAACCATTCTATGTATTCATTACATTTTCACACTCATACGGGCAAATGAGAAGCTTTTTTACTAATTAATTTTGTTAAGTAGTTTAGTATATTATAAGTTGTGATTATTTTACCACTTTCATAAAATATAAATACTTGGATACCTACCTAAAGTTTGTTTCATGTGGATTTACTTGAAAACCACGTTATTTGTGTTTTTTTTTTTAATTAACAGAGTGCCTAGTGGGAGTTTTTAATGTTTTCATACTGTGACGATCGCGTAAAAGTAAACGCGGATTTATATGGAATTAAAAGAGTTGTGCAGTAGTGGCACTAGATGGCGTTGTTTCAATTCCTTGGAAATTCGCGTTTACGTTAACGCGATCGTCACAGTATCAAACTGCCATTAGGCACACAGTAGTTTTCATTAACTGAGTAGTTTTTCGTCAAATAAAATACCGCACCCAAATAAAATAAGCCGTGATAGCCCAGTGGATATGACCTCTGCCTCCGATTCCGGAGGGTGTGGGTTCGCCGGTCCAGGGCATGCACCTCCAACTTTTCAGTTGTGTGCATTTTAAGAAATTAAATATCACGTGTCTCAATCGGTGAAGGAAAACATCGTGAGGAAACCTGCATACTAGAGAATTATCTTAATTCTCTGCGTGTGTGAAGTCTGCCAATCCGCATTGGGCCAGCGTGGTGGCCAGCTATTGGCCTTACCCCTCTCATTCTGAGAGGGGTAAGGCCAACTCACTGGCTCACTGCTGAGACTCGAGCTCAGCAGTGAGCCGTATTTGGGTTGATGACGACCCAAATATGTTTATCAGTTTTGGAGTTGTAATGTCATGGACGGACTCAAATGTACATGGATATAGACATTTCGAAAGGTGATTTAGCTTCAGAAGTTGTATTAAGGTTGTACAAGGCGTTTGTACAAGGCGTTTGTGACCACAGATTAAAGAATAATAGACACATAGAGCGCATGGAACACGACGGTGTCGAAACCGTTCCAAATACAAAATTCAAAAACGAATACTTAGTCGAGTCAGTAGGTACAACACGTACGTACTTATTTAAGAAAATGGCGTCCTATGTTTTAAAAATATTTTAAAAACTTCACAAACAGTAAAGAAAAATGAGATTTTTTATTGGTAAGTAATTATTGATTATTATATCAATTTTCGTAGCTGTTGTAAGTGTTAAAATTTGAAATACAAATTATGATAAAAGTTTGTATATGCGGATGCCAATGAGACGCGTGATGATTGTTTTTTTATGGGTTTCACTGACTTCACCACGCTGCTTGTAAACACAAATTTTGGATCATTCTTTAGTCTGTGGTTGTGAGTTACAAATGAAGTTTCTTTATTAATAAAATAGTAAAAGGTTACAAATAGTGTATTGAAATTCTTTTAGTTTACATTTTACACCTAAATGTGTTTTAATATTAAGTCTTAATTTAAAAGTTACGTAAACAATATGATATTTATAAAGCCTACAAATAAACTAACTAACTGATAATCTTGTGTTTCATTATAGTTTTAACCATTTGACTCCTAAATGGACGACCGGTCGCCCATCGTATCCGTTACGTGACATGTAAAGAATTATAAAGTAAACTAAGGGCAATAGGCGAGCACAGTATCATGCTCCGCGCGATAGAGGAATATAAAGATTTTTTAAATGGCTCACAACGGTAGATTAAAACCGCATTTCCTGACTGTCGACTTCTTCAACGCAGACGGGCTCACCGATAAAATACTCGCGGGCAGCGAATGGGATAAAAATTGTTACTAATCTTACTAACTTTTCTAGATTGTTTTTCAATTCTATGGTGTAAACCGAAATAAAAAGTTATTTATTTATTATTCTCTCAGTAGAATGATTGATCCCTGGGGACTTAGCCATGTCGATTCTTTTTCTACAAACGCTAACGCTTCGAAAACTAACAAAATGTGTGGCTATGACAGATCTGAGTGCCTAGTTTTCAATGGATCCATACTGTGACGATCGCGTAAACGTAAACGCGAATTTCTAAGGAATTGAAACAGTGCCATCTAGTGGCACTACTGAACAACTGTTTCAATTCATTAGAAACTCTCGTTTACGTTACGCGATCGTCACATTATGAAACTCCCGCTAAGCACTCTGAGGGCCTAGTGGCAGTTTGATATTGTTACTATCGCGTTAACGTGAACGCGAATTTCTAAGGAATTGTAACAGTGCCATCTAGTGGCACTACTGCACAATTGTTTCAATTCCTTACAAATTCGCGTTTACGTTTACGCGATCGTCACAATATGAAAACATTGAAAACTCCCACTCTCTCTACAGAACACATAAGGCGCGCGCGCGCCTAAGTTTTGTTTTATGTAAATTTGGTAGGTTTCGACTAAACTAAACCCCCCCAACCTTATCTATTCACAAAAAGTCCCGCATTCAATTTTCAGAAAGTTGGCTGCCTTATTTATGTACGCTTGTCGGTGTATGAAAATAGCTTAGTCCTTTTCATGAAACAAGTCCCCCAGACGCGGCGCGAATGTCTAATAGCGCTCATTGTCATTTGGTAATGGCGGTCTTATTGTCATTTGTGTCAGGCGCTGTCAATTTTAGTTCAGGTTTCAGCCGCGGGACTTCTTTCATGAAAAGGACATTAGCTCTTACGCTCCTAAGTCACAGAAGTGGCTTACGTTTGGAGTGAAAAATTGTTAGGTGTTGCAGTTTTTTAGTCCAAGTAAAGAAACAAAGTAATAGCATATTCTTCTAAAAGGTTTATTTACAGATAACATTTAAATACTTAGTAATTATTCTAAATTACAAAAAACGTTCAAGTTTATTTTACTGTGCCTATTCTTAACTTTAATGTATTTAGTAACAATATATCAACGCTAACATATAAATGCTAACACTTGTTAGCAAGTGACTCAAAATATACAAAAAAAAAATAAGAAAAAAATCTATTCTGTACATGAAATATTTTTCCAAAATAACTATCAAGGTGGTATTAGCGATACTGATGCTAGAAATGCAATCAGTAAATTTTTCGTCTGTCTGTCTGTATGTTTGTTATAGAAACAAAAACTACTTGACAGATTATAATGAAACTTGGTACAATTATTCCTCATACTCCTGGGCAGGTTGTAGTATACAAAATAAAACCCTTACATTTCTGTTATCAAGCCACGAGCGCAGTTAATTTTTTACTTTATTTTGAACAAAATATATTTCTAAATAATCACTTATGTTTCCTGAGGATTCCAGTAAGCCAAAGTAATAAAAATTGTCTTTAAAATCAGTTGGTTTTTTCCCCACCTCTGAAAGCAACAAACGTATATAACCTGTATATTCTTTCTATCATCTAATCTATTAAATCTAATTGATTCTCATGACACTTTAGTAACTGCATATTTAGCATCCCGTGCTTCCCAACTATTAGAGATGGGTGATCAACACCAATCAACATATGTGGAGCTAACAAATGAGATAGTCTCGTGAAGATTTATACAAGTTTCAGAGGCCTGCGTCTACAAACATTGTAAACAAAATTTCTATATTGTGTTTTGACTCTCCGCAGCGACATGTCAGGGGTCAGACCCACCCTAGCCCACCACCCTAATAATCCTAGATACGCCAATGCCAATCAGTACAACCAGAAATACAGCTTCTTTCATTGCATTGGAACAAATTGGCACTGGGACAACTCTTATGCCATTGGATGAAATATTGTCTATATTTCTCTTCATTGGTCGCATGTTTGTCTCAGTCAGGATAGGTTTCCAACCTCTTCATATGCTATGGAGGTTAAATAGCTCTTTCATTGAGATACATCTGCCAGTACTTCTGAGAAGCCCTTCAATCCACCATTAGGTATAGCCATCCTATGTTTCTCTCGTATATGTCGCAGCGCATGGTCTTTTCTCTTAAACTTCTGAGCACATAAGGGACATGCAGTATGTTGAAGTAGGTGTACTGTTTTAACATGCCGCAGCATATGGTCCCGGCGTTTGAAAACCTTACTGCAGTATGTGCATACATGACATTCGGGCCAAATATGGCTCGATTCGTGCACAACTAACTCGTGCAGAGTTTTATATGTCTGATGACAGTCGCGGCAGTTGAAATTGGATTCGTTTGGATGTTTTTTTATATGCCTCAATAATGCGTCGTGGTTTTTACAGTCTTCATTGCAAACTGGACATATGTTGTATTTGGTGTTGGTGTGAACACTCATAATGTGACGTTTCAAATGGTCGTTTCTCACGAACGATGCAGTGCAGTAAGTGCAAGTGTATTTCCTTATACACTTGGTTTTTGTATGTTTCTCGTATTCTTCAGCGTTTAGAAAGTTTAGCTCGCAGTTGCCACAGTAAACTACATCGGGTAAAGTGGGGTGGGTTTGTGGTGTATTTGCAGGTTTTACCTTGTTGTGTCGATTTTTTTTTGCTGTAGAGTGCCCATTCACGGTTATAGGACACTGTTGTCCGTATAACGGTGTTATGTACTGGTTATCCACCATTTCGGGCAATTGATGAGATTTTTTTATAGTAATTTCAGGATAGGTTAAGTTTTTCTTAGCTTCACGACTTTAATTTCTTCTCTAGCCATTCATATAAGTACAAAATTATTGCTTTTCTTTAATTCGTCCTCAACTGGGACGTTCACAAATCAAAAACTTATTGTTTTGATGTTAATAAGATCGATGTTAATTATCACGTTGTGTTGACGTTGGTGGCATTAAATTTATCACTGGAGATTTACATAACAATAAAACTTAGTCACTGTTCATCGCGTGTTATTAGATATTCCTGATTTAATATTTTTCCAAATAATTTATTTGTAAAATTTTAATTCAGCAGATTAAAGTCACAGACGACAAATGACAATGAGTTGAGAAGGTAAAGTGTCAACTGTCAATGTCAACTTCAGTCACCCTTACTTTTTAAAGTCCTCTTATGACTTTATGGCTCTACGTTCCTCTCCTCTGTGTTTATCGTAGACAGAGAAAGGGTACGACACAAGAGCTTTCACCCTAATTTTACGTGCACAAGACAGTAGAAAATAAATTGAGGGCGATGTAGTCAGTTATTGTCGTTTTTATGGTAACCCTGTGTCATCCACTTAGGACCGCAACTATCTTGATAATTAATGACTTTCCATACAAACTTTCAAACCCCCTTTTATTTTTATTTTAGGGTCAAAAAGTATCCTTTATTTTGCTCCAAGGGGCCATTTACCATTATACCAAAATTAATATTGATGATTTGACCCACTTTCTTCGATTATGATGAAATTTTGCACACGCTCTGAGTTCTGATGACAATACATGACTAGCTAAGAAACATCATTACAAATCGAATATGGCGGTCTCCTTAAGATGGCGGACTGGTTCTCTGAAATTCACCCCCATGATATGGATATCAAATGTAAGGGTTTGCTGTCAGAAGTACGAAAAAACGCCGAAACGAAACGAAAAATCTGGAATAGTTACGCGACATAAATATAATATAATTTTTAGTGCGTGCTAAAAGCGTGATTTAAGTTTTTTTAACTATTTAAAGTTATTAGTCATTCAAGGACGTTTTCAACTATCGTTTTCGGTGTTGTGATCTCTCATAGACAAAACTAGCGGACGCCCGCGACTTCGTCCGCGTGAAACTCGAAGTAAACTTTCAACTACCTCTATCCTACCCCTACCCTATCCCTACCCTACCCCTACCCTAGCCCTATCATACCCTTACCCTACCCCTACCCCTACCCTACGTTGAAATTTTTCCTGAATTATCTTTGCTATAAACCTCACCGAGCCCGAGACCTTTTCAAAGAATGCAAAACCGTGGAAATCGGTTCGTGCGTTCTGGAGTTATAGCGTCAAGAAGGATAACCCGACTTTTTTTTTTAATAAAAAAGTATCCTATGTCCTTCTCCGGGCTCTAAACTACCTCCCTGCCAATTTTCAGCTAAATCGGTTCTGCCGTTCTTGAGTTATAAGTGGAATAACTTACACGACTTTCTTTTATATATATAGATGTACAAATTCTTTCTTGCTCAGTACAGTACTATAGAGTTTGGCTAGTGAAAGTAGACTCGAAATCGCCCGCCTTTAAAAAATCATTAACACAAATTATAAAAACATATGTTTTCATAATTTTTTAATTATTTTTTTGTTTGTGAATACATTACTACCAATATTTTAAGTAATAAACTCAGTTATTCGAATATTTGCACTATAATTTCAAAAATGTTTTTTTTTAATTTGGCGGGCGAATTCAGACTCTCCTTTCAAGAGCTCTACGAAACGTCACTGCGTCTTTTTTTTTTTTTATTCTTTACAAGTTAGCCCTTGACTACAATCTCACCTGATGGTAAGTGATGATGCAGTCTTAAGATGGAAGCGGGCTAACTTGTTAGGAGGAGGATGAAAATCCACACCCCTTTCGGTTTCTACACGGCATCGTACCGGAACGCTAAATCGCTTGGCGGTAGGTCTTTGCCGGTTTTTTCTTTGTCTGTTTCTCACTTCACTAATCTATATGTCTTAACATCCGTTCGCCTCGCCCGATCACACTTTTCGTAACGTTCCCGTTACTTTACGTTATTTACCAGCTTACTTCCCAAGTCAAGTGTGTGTAAAGATATTTTACTTAAAAAATTCTACCCGTTTCACTGCACATTTGAAAATAATTTTTATGGGGTGAAAATAAAACAAGCATATCAAAGATTTAATATTGGACTAATATTTCGTAAAATACCATATTATAATAATAAAATTCATATAAAAATCCAAGTATTTCAGTTTTAAACAATACCTACTGCAACTATAGATGGGCGCCATTTAAACGTAAAACGCATATTGTGGGACGGGTAACTAAACACCGAATCCATAAAAAAAATATTGTAGATAGAGTTTTCACATATATGAGCAAAAATTGTTTATTCAAATAAATGTTTTCTACAAAAAAAAAAAAAGGTTTATTCCACGTGGTCCCTGCCCTGTAGTCCCTGCTGCAATTTAACTAACAAAAAATATGCGTCGAAGAGAGAACCTTCCTTTTATGAAGTCGGTTAAAAATAATTAGATATTGGTATTATTAAGTTCTGTATAATCTCACCAAGAAAAGGTGCATTTTCATAAATTCACGATAATATGTCTCGAAGGGCCCACGTAGAATAAACCATTTTTTTAAACATTTCCAATAGATGGCGTTGGTTCTTCAGGTTTTTTTTTATATTACGTATTAACTTTACATCTAACCTGTACTTAGAGTATAGATGTAAAGATAATACTTAATAATAAGGTAAATAAAACTTAGGTACGTAGATAAAAAATATGTAGATAATTAAATAATCTCGCGGTTCAATCCGCCTTACAATATGCGTTTTAACTCCATCCATATAAAATCGAACCCATCTCTATCAATGACACTAAAATACTATCATAATATCAAACAACAAAAAATAAAATAAAAACACTCTTAAGAAAAAAAAACAAACTACAGTATCTACTGCAATCATTTACCGCCATCGCAGATCATATAACCGATTCTATGATAGTTGCACCGATTTATTAGTAAGCATAAATCACTATGATACTTATAAGGAATTTAAAAATGGCTAAAACAGGTTGTTTGTTTATTAAAAAAAATATAAAAATAAAAACCAATAAAAAAATAGGTGGACTGAACATATTTTGTAATATTACTAAAAGTTCATTACAATCACTTTAAATGTCTCGTTGGAATTTTTACGTTGAATTAACAAATAAAAACCAACGTTATTATGGGTACATACATTTTTATGTGTACGAAGGTACCTATCAGATACACCCTTAGACAGTCGTTTTGTGTGTCTGTCCATAAAAATATCTATATAGCCATTGAGGTCGACTCTTACAGTGCTTCTGTACTATCTTAGACTCTTGACACTGTTGCAGCTCCCATCATAAAGTCTAAAGCCAATAAAATCAGGAATCGCCAAAAAAAAGGCATCAATATTAGTTACTGGAAAATCGGCTCAGCTATCATACTTATCAAGAATATATAATTTGCGATGTATCCACATAATTAATATAAATATATAAAAAGGTATTGCATTCTCGTATCTTATAGATTTATGTTTATTACCATCAAATCATACAATCCAATTCTAATTAAGTAAAGCTCTGATCTCAAAAAATTCAAATCTACTCGTTTTATTTATTTGTAAATTATTGACAGAAACAGGTATGTATTGATTTGGTGAATTTTTACAAGTTTTTACTATATTATACTGTTTGTATACATAAATAATAATTATATTACTTACTTTTAACGGCCAATGTGCAAGTTACTGGCGATAAGCTTAAATATCCTAGAATGCAGTGTTTAAAAATTACTTTAAAACTATGGAAATACTGAAAAATATAAAAAAAATCTAATAAAATTCAACGCACACCATTTACGTAGCAGGACAATTCAACAATAAATTAAATAGTTTATTGATATGAATTAAAAAAATACTTTTGTTAATTAATATTAATTGTAAACTCTAATAATAGTGATAATTCGATTGTAATTATTTCCAGAATTAATGTGATAGCTATTAAGGTTTTAAGGCCAAACTATGAATGGACCAAAGGAGCGGGGAGTGACGACAGAGGCGAGATAGGAGGGAGGAGGAGGGGATAATCGGACTCGGATGCAATCTTTATGTCTCCGAAATAATGTGCGAATGTCCCTAAGCGCAGCTCATACAGAATGCGAGATGCCCTGCCGCACCCCTGCGCAACCGGGAATACCTAAAGTCATGTATTGCGCAGCTTTTCGCACGATGTTCGAAAACGTCATAAAGATTGCATCCGACTATACAGGCGACAATGAATGGATGAATAATACCCCTGTCACCCGCTCCTCTGTCGCTCCCCTCTGTCGCCACACCCCGCACCCTTGTACCACGCGAATGACGGCTCAGAGAGTCTAGTGGCAGTTTGAAACTGTGACGACCGCGTTAACGTTAACGCGAATTTCCAAGGAATTGAAACAGCGCATAACAACTGCACAACTGTTTCAATTTCATATCAATTCGCATTTACGATAACGCGATATTAACAGTATCAATCAGAATACATTGAAAACTCCCACTAGTCACACAGTTATGCCTTTTGGTTTATGATTCCAGAAGCTTTATACTTGTTAAAACATTTCAAATAACAACTTATTTTAAAATAGAGGTTTTGTTTATGGAAATCAAAAACCATTTATTCACTGCAATAAGAATTTATTATTGTATAGCCCTTTGCTACATCATTGCCGACACTAGTCATACACGGCATCGATGTGCTCGCGACGGTGTCTGACACAAGAATGAGCTCAAGCCCGGCTAATTAGCCAAGTTTTTAAGTGCGTACAAATTTTATGCTAAGCAGACTAAATAAACGAACGCTGTATAAGACGTAAATCTGTTTCTCCATGCACATGTGTTCAGTAAAATGGAATTTTAGCTAATTATTCTATGACAAGTTAGCCCTTGAGTCGGATCTCATCTGATGTCAAATGACGATGCAGTCTAAAGTCAGACCCAGACGTATGTAACGTGTAATTTAGTGTCAACAGTGTGGAAGGCACACGAACTTAAAGTGAATTGTCTACGCGAATATATTTCAAAAGTGGTTTCCAACAACGAGCACTGCGAGGGCCTTTGTGTTCGCACAACAAACCGACAACCGATGGATCAGCCCGAACGCCGGCGCGAGCGTTACATGTAATGCTCGTAGTGCCGTCCACACGAAGAATTAGTATTACATTACACGGTAGAATATATTACGCGTTACACACGTCTGGGACCTGGCTTAAAATGGAAGCGGACTTACTTAGAAGAGGAACAAGTTTATTCAATAGTACGATTATTAATTCCAGTGAGTAAAATGACAAGGGCAACTGTCACAGAAATGTTATTTTACTAATAAAATGACATTTCAGTGACAGTTGCACTTGTCATTTTACTGACTGGAATTAATAATCGTACTATACCGCATTGTACCAAAACCTTTGCCGGTAGGGTAGTAGTAGCTAGCCACGTGCCGTTGTGAAAAACATCTAGACATCGACTTTATTGAGGGCTAATAAGTTCTGTAATTTTTCTGAAATAACATGTTGCCTTGAAACTGAGTTCATATTTATGAAATTACTGGGCATTTACTTGGATTTTCCGTCATTGCTTAGCGTTTATTTAGTCTGCATGCGCTGCTAAGCAAAAATATAAACACTTAACACTAAGCGATAAATCGATATTATAAAAAAAAAAGTAATACAAAAATGGTACAAAATAAATAAATAGGAATAACTTTAAAAATACATCCAAACAAGCGGGATTATTACATACTAAATCTAATAATAATTAATAAAAAAAAAATGGTTTATATAAAAAAAGCAACTTTTCACCGGAATATAGGAATTCGGGATACTTTTTTAGTTAAAAAAAATCCCGTTGTCTTTTTGGTAAAATTGTCTTTGGTCGTTAAAGAAAAAAAATAGTTCAAAAAATGTACTTACAAAAATAGGGGTGTGACAACACAAATATTGCAAAATATATATTAAGTTATCTACTAAACTATAGTAATCATGACCGATTTTTCAATGAGCCGATTTTATTTCATTGACGTGCAAAAAGAGCTATCTCTAAACAAACTTCTAACTAGGTAACGTAGCACGAAGAAATTACAAAGTCAAAGTTAAAAAAAAAATATTTCGGAAAGGCTGCATATTACCTGTATTAATAATCTGTTAAAATCAACTGAGATGTGTTATCTACCTACTGTATGATATTCACGAAGGGGTGTCAGTGTCAGTAGGCACTGTATGACATTAGTTACATGAAATCTTAATTTTCTTTTATTATATTAACCAAAATACGTCAAAATTAGCCTGCTGCTGGCCTTTTCACTAACTTTGAGTATCTTTAGTTAATATAATACGAAATACGAAACTAGCTATTGTTAGTAATTCTTAAGTCACGTGCTTTCGTATTCACTATTTATTTAATGATAACTGATCAAAATTTGAGATTATAGGTATGAAATGGCTTTATTAGAAAGAAATAGGCCCTTCGTTGACATAATTGAATAGCTAGTGTATATTTCCCGGTTGTCATTGTGATTTACTTTAACAATGGGCTTTACAGAATATATCACAAAGCGTTATAATAATTTGATGTTAATTTTAATATATGTCAAAGTGAATTGACCGGCTGCCGCCGTGGCCATTGATGCCAGTGCTTAGTTACTTACTTACTAAGAAACTTTTCATATTTTTCAGTCCGTATTGACACATTTCAATAACATAAGTCTGGTTAACTTAATGTTCAAAATTCGTGTCAAATCGGCTCCAGTATCGCAAAATCGGTCACGATTCCTAAAGTCTGACATAAAAAGAAATACCATCGCAGATTGCACTATCCCACAAAGCAAACTACAAGAGAAAACGCAGGAGGAAAGTTTCAAATTCATTTTAATATTCTCACAATAGTCTAAAATTAATTGCATTTGAAAAAAAATGGGGGGGGGCGAAGATTTCACAAAAGCGGAACGTATTGCGCGTCAAAAAATCCGACAAAATAATTTCATTTACAAACATAATAAACATCATTATAAATTAAACAATCGTTTACAATAATGCCTCACAACATAGGACCGATTTCGTAGTTGTCGACCGATTTTGAAATCTCATCAGCGACTTCTATATTTATTAATAGTTATAAAATTAATCATAAAACGCAGGACTTGATCAAAGAAAGACTACAATAAACACCAAGTTAAGGAGTAAAACTTTCAAAATATTTTTATATGCAATTATTTGTTTTCAAAATCGGCTACTCAAACGCAAAATCGGTCGAACGCGCGAAGTGCTTACCATACAAACGTGTCAAATAAAGATAGTATATTTCTCTAAGGATAAAATCACAAACGCTAAGAACTCAACGATTAAAATAAAAACGAAATTCATCTCAAACACATTTTTCAAATCAAGTATTTAGCTAGGCTTCGAATTTGACGTTTTCGCTTATGATTGCACAAACCTTTAACATTTTTTATAACAAACTTAACATGGAATTAACTAAAAAACATACAAATTTTCTATAGATATGTATGATATTTTACATCCATAAAAACAAAGATTATTTTATGACTATTATTACAAATTACAAAGCACAATTTGAAATTGTAATTAAAAAGTACACCATTAGGTTTGGATGCGTCTCATTTGTCTATGGTCACCGTTTAAACGAACGCCACCAGTGTTGCCATCAACATAAACGTCAAATCCGCAGCGCGATTTCAACGAAATTGATTGTAGGTATATATAACAAGAGAAACAACTGCCTATAAAAATATATATAAATCTAATTTCAAATTATAGTCGAACCGACTCCAAAAGGGTTTCGAATTCTCAATAATTGTAAGTCGCCGTGAGTGTAAACTCTGTTGCACACTAAACAAAATCAATTAAGCCACAAACTACAAAGTTACGTCACAGAATATAGACATACTGTGGTTACGTTTTTAAATATAATATTGCCAGTATCAGGTCCAGTTACACCACCTTCTGCTATGTATCAGATAATCGTAAGTTTAGTCACTTTCTTATGTCCTCGTAATGATCAAGACAAAACTTGTAAGTGATAATCAGAAGGCGGTGAAAATGGCCCTTAGTACTGCAATTTAGCCCCGACTAAAATCAGCATCTTTTTATCGAAATATGCTCGATTAAAACCTCTAATCCTAGATTAAAATTTTATGCCTCGTCACACATCGCAGGATATTGAGGCGGTATTTCTGCTACTGGAGAGTTTTGACGTTCGAGTGCCTTTGCACATAAGTTTTCTGTCCTAGATGCAACTGTTGTGGTGTGTGGCAAAATTTACAGATAGAGATGTCTCTCATGAATAGTGTACAATCGGGTTAACACCACTATCCTTTGGCTGCAGAGCTGAAAATAAACCGTTGTTTATGGTCACCAAACTGATCTCTATTGTTTATGTACATTCATTTACGAGTAACTGATGTCTTTAGTTATAGCAGTAAGTTTCTCTCTTGAATTTGTTAAATTTCAAGTCAGCGGTATCCATTTATGCACACAAATCCTCTATGAAAGATTTTGAAAAATTGTACCCCTTTCCTTGTTGGAGGAGAAGAGGGTAATTGTGTTACTTGATCGGATCCGTTTGACAGCAAAAATTCATTTAATTGTCAAACTGACAGTTTCTTCGGCATTTGACATTTATTTGACGTTTAATTCATTAAATGAAGCTGTCAAATAGACCCAGTCGAAGTTACACAAATTACTCACTTAGCAATGACTTTTATATCTGTAATTTAGAGATCTGTGTACAGTTGGATCGGCGTCAGAGTATCAGCTCTACAGACAAAACGGATCAATATTATATTGAAAATTACATTTACATTTATAAAATTAGGCTAATTACCTTATATTCGGGAAAGGAGTCGGAGTTTATAAAATTTATTAAAAAAATATCATCTTATGCACCATCCCGGCCTGTAATAAACAGTTTTTAAGAGAAAACCCGTGCCTAAATTACAAAAATATGAGACGCTAACGACCGTGCAAGAAATATTTATAAAAACAATATTGTCTGGCAACATTATAAGGTATTAGGTACTATTTTTTTTTTCATTTATATTTATATTCAACTAGGTTTTAGTTTTAGGTAATAATAATAATCAATTGCGCTACTTTTTCGCTATTTTCTCGTAATTATCATTATTATTATAATGTAATAATTTCACTAAAATTTCTATTTACGAGATTTTACAAGCCCGCCCTCTCGAAAGGCGTACCCTAACAAAAAAAAAAATTAAACTACACTCAACCCTTCGTCGAGCCAATGAAGTAATGCTGATGTTTCAAATTCAATACAACTTACAGGACTAAAATACCGCATCCACTATGCATGCAAGTGAAAAAAGTGCGAAAAAAATCACTCGGGACGTGACGAGGGGGGCGCTTATACGAACAATTGCTTCTAGACTTTGAATAAAACCTACTTACCAAAACAACTCTACGACTATTGATCTTTACCTGTTACAAACAAGGATAAAACAGGTATACCCTTGGGATAGAAAGAGACGAAGACAATATTTATACAAACAAAATGTTACCAGTAAAAAAAACATATATTGCAAAAATTAAATAAATAAATATCAACGAGCGAAAATCAATTGCTTTCGTATAAACGCCCAAGGGACCAAAAATCCACTTTTATATCAACATCAACAATTCATATCGTTATAATAATAATTTTTCGTGACAAATTACAATAATTTTACAGCTAACGACGACGATACGATTTATCTCATCAAAAAGTACAAATTTTTCACTTTTCAAAAAATTGTATATATAAAGACAACACCATCCATGCCCCCCGTACAAGTGAAAAGTTAAGTGATATGCGAAAATTACTATCTAAAAACGAAAACACAGCATTGTATTGCAAACGTGACGAGCAAACGCGACTTACGCCACAGTTACGACAAATACGTCATACAAAACATTAACGGTCATATTAATAAACATGGATTGAAAATCTAAATCTAAATTTTCTTCAAAGTAAAGTGATCTTTAAGTAGTAGTAATAAGGTCTACTTTACTTTGAAGATAATTGAGGTTTAAATCTTAATCCATGTTTTTAAATTTACGTACATTTGTTACCAATCGCCCCAATTTGCCTGACGATGTCCGATGATACTTCAGCCCATGTCGGATTTTATAAACTGTTCTCTAGCATGATCATTTTTTTTTAAGTTTTTTTGGCTGTGATAATTGCGTGTTAACATGGAAGCGATGTGGTGTTTTTAACTGATTTCACGGCATCATACCAAACCCATAGACAAAGCCTATACAAAACCAAACGAGAGAAAATTGACAGAATAATTAATTTGAGTAGCGTAAATCTATCATTACTTTTCACGGTTAAAATATATCAAGAGAATCTCTCCGTTGAAGCCATTGAAAAGCTCAACGAAATGGCAGAATAAATTAGGTATATAGTTACAATATATAGTTACAGTAATCTGTGTGCACCTATGCGTAATTAACGCTGTAGATTACAAATAAATAAATAATAATTTGTATTTTCTTAACTCCACATCGCTTCCCTTGCCCACAATAGAAAAATTGTCTTCTACAGCGTATCTACTCAATCATAGAGGCTGACAACACACCAATCAACCAATCACCGTTTTCGCGTTAGTCGCGTTCACACGTCGCGTCGACGCATAAAACAGCTAGGCACTATCAATAGAAAAACAGACAACGTACAACAAGAACAAACGACCTAAGTGGCCATAAACAAGACAAACAACCTACAAACTAACAAACCAAAAATGTAAACTCATACTCATAGCCCCAGCGGCAAACAAACTAATATATTACTATACAAACTAAAAACGAAAAATTCAAAGAGTTTTATAAACTAAAGACGCTCAAAACATTGCTGCTGGTGACTCCACAAGGTATATTGGCCGATTCTCTGCTGATTAGACTAACGCCGTCGCGTGTAAAGTCTACAAACTTGTAATGTGCATTCATACTATTATGAGTTCAGAAGTGGGATTGTATAAAGTACGAGATCGATTCGGGAAGCTATTTGTTAAAAAAAAGATTCCGACGAATTGATAACCTCCTCCTTTTTTTTTGAAGTTGGTTAATAAGGATTTATAGACGTGTACCTACACACGTTTTTGTTAGAAATTATTCGATTAAAAACCTTTGACCCTATGTAAGTAGTCACTATTATTTTAGATTTTTTAGTTCTAATTTTTAAGTATGAATGACCACGCAATATAACAAATGTCTGTTATTATTTGTGTTATTGAGTTATTTATTTCAAAATATTTAAAACTACCCTCTCCATTGGGCAAAAAAATACAGCAACTTTCTTTATACGTTAATAGATAAACAAAAATAGTACAAATGCACATACAAATCATAAATGTACGACAGCAAACGGCCCTGCAACCTAACTACAAAGTAATACAAAGGCTACAACAAGCAAAATGTTAAAATAGATCCAAACAGAGTCGACAGAAAATAGAAACTTCCTCCGTACTGTCATATCGTTCAAAACCGTCACTAAGTTATAATATACCTACGACGAAATGCCCAAATTAGTTTAGGAATAGCTCAAATGTCTGGAGATCTGTTTAGAAATGTTCTAGATTTGTACCCGTATACTAAAAATGATTGTAGTTATTTCAAAACCTATAATATAATTTGTAAACTATTAAACCAAGGTCGTATCGAAAAACAAACTATACTTTTGTTAACCAATAAAAAACAATAATTGTTATTCAAAAACTACAAAAAATAAATGAATAAATTAAATTTATTACATAAAAGTATCCTCCATACTATTTGAGCTATCCCCTGGCATTTCAGAAAACCTACAATGGCGCTTCCCGCCATTATTTGACATTATCCTTTAGGTATAGTGCAAAAACTAACTCTCAACAGACCACATATCCCAAACACCTCGGTAAGAATAACACCAATTGTTTTTTTTTCTACTCAACCAGGCACAGATCCTAAGATTTCCGAAGAGTCTAGGAACTGCAAGGTTTTTCTCCTAAAATTTTAAACGCCTTCGGTTTTAGTGAAAACTCGTTTAAATATTGAAATATGGTTGAAATTATATTCGTAACATCACCAATTGATACTAACAATTAAAATTGTTTAAAAATATTTAGTGATGGCTTCGATTTTATCAGATTTAAAAACACCGAAGGCTACCATTTTAGAAGAAAACGACCCAACTTTATTGAAAGTCGCCCGGTTATCAACTACGTTGCGCGAAAAGTAAAAAATCACGTCCGAATTTCACATTAAACGTTTTTTATAAAAATACAAAAATACAAAATGGGACAGTGCGACCATACAACAACCACGCTTCGTACCTTTACTAAGGGAGGGGGGAGTAGGGGGCACTTTTAAACAAGTTTTCTTTTTTTATCAAGAAAAATTGAGCAAAGAATCACCAAATGTGAAAATGCACACACATCGATCGACCAAAAAGCAATAGAAAACAATTATAAATATTTTAACTATGGTAACTTCTAATGCAGTTTTTAAACGTCATTTTCAATTTTTATCACTAAGCGGGTATAGTTCAGAAACAATCAAAATTTGGTTTTGACATAGAATATAAAAAGTGTTGTCACAAAAAAAAATTAAATGCAGACAGTAGTAGAAAAAATTAAAAATTAACAACGCGCATGAAAGGGATAGAAGATTCGAGAGTGCCGTGAGAGAGAATAAGACATCGGGGCATACAGAGCGTGTTCCAAAAAATCTTCTAGAAGAGTAACTATTATAATTATTATATCAAAGAGGAAACCGCGACTTTTTTTCGTTTTATTACTATTTATTCTGAAACTATTTTTATTATTTTAATTATAGAGTTACATTATACTATATAGAGTTACAATATACACGCACGTGTGTGCATTTTTAAACTCTGTTTAACGCATCGCAATGCCTTTTACAACTTGCCTTATTACATGCATATTTTGTAAAATTATTTATTTGTTAATCATATCATTTACCTGTGAACATGTATTAATAATTTGGTACTAGCCTATTTTATGGATATAAATTAATATAATAATTTAAAGTCTAAATCAAACTGACTTAGAATAAATATGGGAGAATCTTTAGTTCTTTTCTTACTACACTTTGATTATTTTATTGTAACTCTTCACAACAATTACTATTGTGGGTTCTATGATCATTAAATGATTCGGATTACAGAATAGAATAATTATGTAGACCGATCGGTTTTAATATATTCTGCGTGTAATGCATTGAGTTATGTTCCTTTTCCCACTACACTTTGATTATTTTATTGTAACTCTTCACAACAATCACTATTGTGGGTTTTATGATCATCAAATGATTCGGATTACAGAATATAATAATTATGTAGACCGGTCGGTTTTAATATATTCGGCGTGTAATATGCGGCATTGAGTTATGGTACTATGTACTAAAGACGACATCATTTATCAATACTGTATTCTGTTCAACTTAGGAGACTTCAAAGTTACTTGCTAGCTTACTTACTTACTTATGTTGACCAAAACGCGTAAGCGCCACGTATATCCTGGGCCTTTCGACGTTTTGGTCGCAAGAAAACCATATTCTATAAGCGATCCAAAGTCCGGCTGCTGGTATGGAATGAGCGATTGTAACTTCGAACTGGCGTACAAGATTGTTGAGTACGGGGTTGTTGCGCTGTTTCAAGGTAATGCCAACTGTTTGTCTTTGTAGTGATGAGACAAAATAACGAGGCAATTGGTAAATTAATGTTTTTCCCATTCGATCACAACCTATCAAAAATGCAATCTTTAGCACTGCATTATTTTAATGAGTATTGAATGTTTTACCGCTGCAGGAAATGCCAATCAGATTGTGACATATTTGTTTAGAACATCATCTCTAGCACATATATAAACACAATGGATATACTTTAATATAATTATGGTGCCTTTTTGTTACTAAATAAAGCTAATTTTAAATGCTGGGGTCATAAAAAGCATCGCGACACGTAGATTATTATTATGGCAAAAAATTTACTAAAACGCTCTCTACATTACAATTTTCCTACTTAACGCTTAATCTCCACAAATCGTACGTTTTCATCCCCCAATGACTAAGCTATTAATAAAAAATAGATTTTAAAATTCTATCTTAAGGACCGGCGAGGATGAAAATGACGACAGTTAATATAATAATATTACAAATCGGTCGAATGATCGATCAGATATTGACTCGCCTATATAATTTTGAACGAAAGCGAATCGGTCTAATGAGGCGTTTGCAACACACCAATCTAAATCTTAGAACAAAACCACTGTAGCCTATAGTAGTGAAACAAATTTCGATACAATAAAACAGATACGAAATTATCTATTCAAGTTTTAACTTTTAAGCAGGAATAGCTTTTTAGTTTGATTTTATAAACTATTCAGTATGTTTAACAATTTAACTCGAAAGAAAAAAATCAGAACAATGCGGTAAGGATGGGTTTAGACTTAGGCGCCTAATGTGTGATGTAGAACCGTATAGTCAGTCCAGTGGCGTAACTGTAGAGTGGCAAGGTTGGTAAAATTTCACGGGCCCATTGTCCGAAGGGGGCCCTCATCACGAAAAGCTGTGAGCTAAAGTAATCTAATATTAAAAAAGTACCACACCCAGTTTACTCAGATTCCTCAAATGGTACAGTTACGTCACAAATTGAGTCCGACGTTGATGTTGATGACGTCGATTCTCTTTCTACAAACGCTAACACTTCGAAAACTAAAAAAAAGGTATGGTTGGACAGATCCGATCGATAACTTGATCACGTGACCTGTCCATAGCAAATGTCATTCCCATACATTTTTTTGAAGCGTTAGCGTTTGTAGAAAGAGAATCGAAGTGCCTCATGGCTACAGGCTCTGGGTAGTCCGTTTAGCGTTGGATATAGTGGTAAAATTACAGACCAAGCTGTAAACTGAAGGTTTGTTTGGTTTAAGAACTTTCCTTCAGTTTTACACAACACGTTGTCCGTCAACTGTTTATCAAACGCTTGTCTCTACTTTGCCACAGCATGCAAAGCCAAACAGATTTCCAAAACTATACCAACAGTTGTGATACTACCAGTGGTTTTGCTAAAGTTTGCGGCGAAATCGCAACGCCCCATAGTAACCGTAAACCAATAAACCAAGCACGGGAGGGGTTCATTTACAATTAACACGCCGCACCAAGGCACTTTCGCCTCACTAGTACATTACCGAGAAAAAACACGACACGAAAAAACGTCTACAAAAATCATGAAAAAACTCATCAAAAATTCGCGCTAGTCTTTTTACTACAGTCTCAGAGTCCGTGGTCGGTCGGGATACGACGTCTGTATCCGGAATTAAGTACATACCCAAAAAAAGCATTCCAATACACGTCCACTCTTCAAATCATTTATTTATTTACTCATACTCATTGGTGTTGAATTTTTCGATCGCGCGTCAAAATTCGAACGATGCTCGCCTAACAATCCTAACGAGAATTATAAAAAATCGTTCTAAAAATTTTTTTTTCATGAATCTTCATCGAGGATCTTAATTTTAATTTCACAAATACATAGTACGAAGTAATATCAACACCCTTCATTCTAAGACCAAACTAAGAAAACCGATATAGTCAAAATAGAAGGCAATTCAAAAACATGACCCTATATATATACACTAGATATTTTTTTGGTTATATATTAATAATCTTATTAATAGAAATACCTAGACTATCATCTATTGCACTACCCCGGCGGATCCAAAAAAATATATATTGATATACATATATATTATTATAACTTTTAATACTAAAAAAATATAAGAAAAAATCGCTCGCGCTCGAGCCTACAGCCAAGATTGGTAACGTTACCTTATCAAGTTTTGTACTAATCACCATACCGCCTCCCGGAAACAATCGTCTAGTTTAGGAACAAAACCGGAACACATTTATTCCAAAAACAATATACGTGACAAAGCAAACAAGTCAAGAACAATCGATAATAAACAATCAACGTTCGTTCAGACGTCGATTCATCCATTGCGACGACGTTCGACCAATCCAAAATTAGAACGATCAACGACTATCAGTCGACGAGAACACTAGATATTCGAGACAAACCGCAACAATATCCAAAATCAAAACCATAAACAATGTGGGAAAATAGAAAATTCACTCTAGCTACACAGGTACAATATTTTTTTTTATCCTTTCAAGAAATGTGATTCACTTATGTCTTATTTAATAATATCTTACGATAGATGAGCGTACGCACCCGCGACAAAACGCTGCGACAGCGCTGCGACTTTTTTGTCTCGAAATGCGCCACCAAGACGTTATAGCTTATCAACAAACGACAAACCGACAACTAGCTAAGTTTTTGAATACACATTTTGCTTAAATCGAAACATTCCCTTCAAATTATCTCTCGCAAACAACTACCAAATTGGTAGATTCCCAAACTGGCAACACCAGAGACAATTTGACGGGCCCATCGTCTTGTACTTGAATTCTATATATTTTGCTTAACATTACGTTTGGATAATGTTGCTTTTAATTAATATTTGCTAGCGGCATCGCCACAAAAGGCGGCCAAATCTCGACTAATCAGTGATTTTGTCATGTCCGGAGGCGATACACAATAACATTTTACCACATTCCCACTACAGGTACTAAGAAGCTGTGTATTTTATTCTAGAAAGTGGAACTGTTTTAACCTTTAACCAGGGACAAGATTTTTTTTTTAACACTAAGGGACATGACGTCTCACAGGCTGTTACTTTCAAATTTCATTTTTGACATCAAATTTATTTTGAATTGTGTTTCTATATTATTAATTTAAAAAAAACGACACTTTCAATGTTACTTTTTAGCCTTTATTGGCACGAGATCCTTTTTTAGCATTTTACCAGTAATAGACTTTATCTAGGAAATATGATAAATTTAACATTTAATTAAAAAGGCAATATAGTAATAAAAAATATATATAAAAGGTTCTTTTGTAACAAAAAAAATCTGTCATGTGACATTATCATGTATTACTTATGTGTTAAGCAACCAATGACACGTCTGCCTTCTTCTGCGGTCATTTTAGTACTAAAACAAAAGCTACTGACAAGCATTGGGAAGTGACCAATTGTAGGAATGTGCATAGCTGTCCCTGTGAGACGCGTCCCTGGTTAAAGGTTAATTAATTACAGTGTAAAATGTAATAAAATGTATTGCAAAAAACGACGCACCTTAAGTGAAAAATCTTGTAAATATCTAAGGTCAAGGACCGTACTATTAGTTTTTTTTTCTACTACATAATTCTCAGTGTCACTCTACCGAAGTAGCCAGTGTTGCTAGAACAGTCTTGTCGCTACCAATTTGGTAGACATTCAATTCTGCCAACACCGAGGGCTCAGTGTTGCCACAGCAACACTTGGGGAGGTTTTGATAGTGTGTGATAGTTTATATTTTCCCTTTTAGTATATTGTCAAGAGTAACGCAAGATTTCAACTCATTTGAAGTACCAATAGAAATATTTAATTAATAACCTATATTGTAATCTAAATCATATAAATAAAAAAAAATTATGTTTCAAATTTGTCTGGATCTCTGTCTAACACGATACTGTAGATAGAAACAGTGCTAGAGACACTGTCAAGTTATTATAACATCTTTACAGCGTCTAAGATCACGAATCGATTTTCCAAATTATCAATCAAAAATTATATTTTTTTTGTAATTGTTTCACTCAAATCTTCAAATTCGTACGTGCTGCTCAGTATGAACAAACAGTTTAAAACAAACAAATTTGGTTAAAGCTCATTAATTCGTGGAGGTATCACCTCTTCGGTATTGGAGCCAATCTCTAACCCGAGGGATTAGAGAGCCTTTATTTACTTAGCATAGCCTTTTCTCACCTATTTAGAGGGGTATTCGAATATTGGTCATTTTAAAAAGAGATCGCTATTTATCTTTTGAAATCATATTCTACAAAAATTCATCATCCTCCACAAAATTAGTACTTTTAATGTTTTACCAATTCTTTGTGGAAAATTGTACGACTGGCAACACTCATACAAAATGTCAGTTTCTTCAAAACGAGTTATCCCCAATTTGCCAATTTGTGTACAAAGTGGCAACACTCGTACAACATGTCAATTTCCTCAAAATGAGTTGTCCCCTTTAATTGATTCTTAGTAGAATTAAAATTCCATGAGTGGCAACACTCATAATATGTACAGTTTCCTCAAAATGAGTTTTCCCCTTTTACCAATTTGTGTACAATTATTGTACGACTCATTCATACAAAATGTCAGTTTCTTCAAAATGAGTTTTCCCCCTTTTACCAATTTGTGTACTATTTGTATTGTATATAATTTAATATTGTATACAATTATCTCAAAATTAGTTGTCCATATTGATTCTTGGTAAAATTAAAATTCTATGAGTGGCAACACTCATATAAAATGTCAGTGGCTTCAAAATGAGTTGTCCCCTTTATTGATTCTTAATAGAATTAAAATTCTATGAGTGGCAACACTCATATAAAATGTCAGTGGCTTCAAAATGAGTTGTCCCCTTTATTGTTTCTTAGTAGAATTAAAATTCAACGAGTGGCAACACTCATATAAAAAGTCAGTTGCTTCAAAATGAGTTGTCCCCCTATCGAGCCCGTCACACACTATCACTCCCCCCCCCCACCTCTACCCTGCCCCCTCTAACACCAGCGGAAGGGCACGGCGCGCGGGCGGTCGGCGCCCTCCTTCACCAGCGGCTTGTGGAACTCGCGCCCCGGCCGCGAGTGGATCGTCGCCCAGCAGTGTTCGCAGTAATACTGAAAACGAAACACAGAATACTGAAAAAAATAATAATAAAACTTAATACTACTACTACTGATATACCATTTGGGTACCGATTCACCCTTTGGTTACCGATTCACCCTTTGGCTACCGATTCACCCTTTGGCTACCAATTCACCCTTTGGCTACCAATTCACCCTTTGGCTATCAATTCACCCTTTGGCTACCAATTCACCCTTTGGCTATCAATTCACCCTTTGGCTACCAATTCACCCTTTAGGTACCAATTCACCTTTTGGGTACCAATTAACCCTTTGGGTACCAATTCACACTTTGGCTATCAATTCACCCTTTGGCTACCAATTCAACCTTTGGCTACCAAATCTCCCTTTGGGTACCGTTTCACCATTTGGGTACCGATTCACCCTTTGGGTACCGATTCACCCTTTGGGTACAGATTAACCCTTTGGCTACCAACTCACCCTTTGGCTATCAATTCACCCATTGGGTACCGTTTCACCCATTGGGTACCAATTCACCCTTTGGCTATCAATTCACCCTTTGGCTACCAATTCACCCTTTAGGTACCAATTCACCTTTTGGGTACCAATTAACCCTTTGGGTACCAATTCACACTTTGGCTATCAATTCACCCTTTGGCTACCAATTCAACTTTTGGCTACCAAATCTCCCTTTGGGTACCGTTTCACCATTTGGGTACCGATTCACCCTTTGGGTACCGATTCACCCTTTGGGTACAGATTAACGCTTTGGCTACCAGTTCACCCTTTGGCTATCAATTCACCCATTGGGTACCGTTTCACCCATTGGGTACCAATTCACCCTTTGGCTATCAATTCACCCTTTGGCTACCAATTCACCCTTTGGCTACCTTTTCACCATTTGGGTAACGATTCACCCTTTGGGTACCAAATCACCCTTTGGGTACCGTTTCACCCTTTGGGTACCGATTCACCCTTTGGCTACCGATTCACCCTTTGGGTACCGATTCACCCTCTGTGTACGGAACCCCAAATCCACATAGACAGTGTCACGCACCTGCAGACACGTGACGTTGGCGCAGAAGAAGGGCGCGAACTTGGAGCCGCAGCGCGCACCGGCGCACTCGTCGCACATCTGGTCGTCCAGCACGTAGGGCTTCACCTGCAACCGAAACACCACCACATTGAGCACCTGCACAGAGCCCTAGGCCTGAGTAAGAGGCCCGTAGCACCTACTCAGACCCCCTGACATAGGTGTATAGAATGGTCCATTGCCCACCCTAGGACACTGGGCTACCGATTTCAAATTCTATGATGGACGCGGAAATACTAATAATTTTACACAAAATATCATTTAAAGTAGAGATGGGCCGAGTACTCGGCTGATACTCGGTACTCTGCGTACTCGGCGGGTTTTTTGATACTCGTACTCGGCCGAATAGCTCGGTCGGTGAATGCCGAGTATACCTTGTTTAAGAAAAGCATTATTTAGGTACATATAATTAAAACAACAGCGTTAATCAAAAAGTATTTATTAGTAATTTAAGAAATCTTTGAATATCTCAATTAAATTTAGATAAAATTAAAATGAAAGATTTAAAAGAGCAACTGTTGAGTTTCCCGTCGCTCTTCTCAACAGGAAACTGCGCCTTCTGAGCTGGTGGTAGAGTCACTACAAATAGTCAAACTTGACGTTTCAAAAGTGTTTGTAAACTAAGCCTACTTGAAAAAAACAATTTCGGATTGAATTAATACTTGTTTACGCGCGCGAAATGGGAATTGAACCGAGTTACTCGGCCAAGTACTCGGTAGAAAAAAAATTGAACCGAGTAAAACTCGGTACTCGTTACTCGGCAAAAGTGTTACTCGGCGCATCTCTTATTTAAAGTATCAAATAATAACCATTACAACTTACAATAAAGAAAAACCTACAATAAAGATTTTGAAAAATATATTAAGACCTTTTCGGATACCTACCCTAGATACACAGAAAAAATAATAAAATACGTCTAGTCCTATCAGAGTTCTGCGTCCACAAATATTGTTAACGAAATCTTTATATTAAGTGTCGACTCTGTTCAGTAATATGTGGGAACACCCCAGGAAGTAAACCTAGATACGCTAATGCCCCCTGATGACGTCGTAGAGTCCATAATATTGGCATAAGGAGTGGAGTCAACACCAATACAAATTCAGAGAGTTGTGGCCGAACTATTATATTATTAGACACACACACACTCTTAACACATTATTTACGCTTAATTGATAGAGAAAAACGAAAGTTAGTCAAATGTGTGCTCATGCTGCAGCGCAGGAAGTGCGCTAACATGGCCGCTAAGTGCGAGAGCTGGTCGGAAAGAAGGAAGGACAAGAGAAGCGAAAAGAAGACGAGTTGTCGATGTCCCCGTGTTGCAAGTGCTGAAAACGCGCCGATAAGGCATCTATGTACGGCTGCTAATTAAAGAAAAGAAAGGACGAGAGAAGAGAAGAGAAGACAGCCTACTCACCTCGACTCTCTTGTCGATGTCCCCGTGCTGCAGCTGCACGAAACGCGCCGAGATGGCCGCTATGTACGACTGCTGGTTGAAGAGAAGAAAGGACAAAAGAAGAGAAGAGAAGACGTCTGTCTCACCTCGACTCTCTTGTCGATGTCCCCGTGCTGCAGCTGCACGAAGCGCGCCGAGATGGCCGCTATGTTCAACTGCTGGTTGAAGAGATGGAAGGACAAGAGAAGAGAAGACAGTTGTCTCACCTCGACTCTCTTGTCGATGTCCCCGTGCTGCAGCTGCACGAAGCGCGCCGAGATGGCCGCTATGTACGGCTGCTGATTGAAGAGAAGGAAGGACAAGACAAGAGAAGAGAAGACAGTCTCACCTCGACTCTCTTGTCGATGTCCCCGTGCTGCAGCTGCACGAAGCGCGCCGAGATGGCCGCTATGTACGGCTGCTGATTGAAGAGAAGGAAGGACAAGACAAGAGAAGAGAAGACAGTCTCACCTCGACTCTCTTGTCGATGTCCCCGTGCTGCAGCTGCACGAAGCGCGCCGAGATGGCCGCTATGTACGGCTGCTGATTGAAGAGAAGGAAGGACAAGACAAGAGAAGAGAAGACAGTCTCACCTCGACTCTCTTGTCGATGTCCCCGTGCTGCAGCTGCACGAAGCGCGCCGAGATGGCCGCTATGTACGGCTGCTGATTGAAGAGAAGGAAGGACAAGACAAGAGAAGAGAAGACAGTCTCACCTCGACTCTCTTGTCGATGTCCCCGTGCTGCAGCTGCACGAAGCGCGCCGAGATGGCCGCTATGTACGGCTGCTGATTGAAGAGAAGGAAGGACAAGACAAGAGAAGAGAAGACAGTCTCACCTCGACTCTCTTGTCGATGTCCCCGTGCTGCAGCTGCACGAAGCGCGCCGAGATGGCCGCTATGTACGACTGCTGGTTGGAGAACGCCACGCGGCCCGCACCCTGAAATACAGATAAGAAACGTCATATTCCATGAACCAGAGATAATGTAGACAATTTATTGACACCTGAGGCTTCTACACCTACTCGTAAATTGACAGAACTGCGCGTAACTCTTAAAGCTGCATCACAATTGAAAACAGACGCAGTAGATCACGCTTGCTGAAGGACGAAATAAGCTTTAAGTCTTGACTTGAAGGTACCCACGTAGCTGGGTATAGCTTGGCAACTTCGTTCTTAACACTCCCGATGTTGCGCGACTAATGTACATCACTTCACGCACGCACGATTCCACACCCGCAGTCTTTCCGCCCGTCGCCCGCATATTATGGGAGTGTTATCAACCAACTTGCCAGACTATAGTAGGAAATACTGAAGGTGAAAGGGTACTTTATATTTTTATAGAAAACAAAGACATTTTGTACGCATGTCCCACAGAGATCTTATGACATCGAAAATAATAACCTCAAAATGCCATAATTATCCTCAAACTTGTGTTATCGCTAAAAGGGAGTTTCACATTGCTAGAACACCAGCCTTTAACATGATGTTTCCTAGGCTCCTAGGGCTCTTATGACTTATCCTAAGCTTTCTTCTTAACTAGCCGAGGTACGAGATTCGAGGTATAGGTAATAAGTACTAGTCCAAAGGTGTTGAAACGGCGACCCCGCGCTACAAACCGCAGAGTTGGTCGACCCCCCATCAGGAGGACTGACGACATCAAGCGAGTCGCAGGGATTTGCTGGATGCAGGCTAGAAAAAAGTATGGGAAACATTAGCTTTCGACAGGTCACGTGATCAAGATTTGTCATTCCCATACATTTGTCTAGTTTTCGAAGCGTTTGCGTTCGTAGAAAGAGAATCGACGTGCCACTTAGCTACAGGGGCAGGAGGGTGATGTTTGGAAGTCTCTACAAGAGGTCCTACAGTGGACGTCCATCGGCTGATATGATGATGATGAAAAGATAGTGTTGTCCTCAAAGTAGAAGGCTCACCTTGGGGTACTTGAGCTCCGGGTCGGTGTCGATGCCGGCGTAACACACGCCGCCGTACAGCCGGTCCATTATCATCGCCAGCTCCACTGAAATACAACATTTATTGGTGTCAGACAGCGCATACAGCAGACTAGCTGACGGTTTCACCCGCATAGTTCCCTTTGCCGTATGAATACGGTGATAATATATGCCTGGAGTTGGGAAGTTGGCGGTGTTAGTACACCCCCGTGCCTCGGAGAGCACGTAAAAGCCGTCGGTCCTGCGCCTGATCTCTCACCGGTCGTGTCGGTCTGCCGTCCCATCGGATTTCGAGAGTGAGGGAAGAGAGAGTGCACCTGTGCTTGCGCATACACTTGTGCACTATAATATCTCCTGCGTACATGGTTAATCTCACCATGAGATTAGCCGCCGTGACCGAAAAAATCGGTCGGGAGCATATTATTATTATTATATAGCCTTCCTCGATAAATGGGCTAACACAAACTTAGGTAAAATGACTATAATTTCGTTAAAAACACAGTGTTAGATGGTTGCAAAACCGAAAATACGATGAAAATAGATGTAGTGACTGATTGTTTCATTTTTTGATTGTTTGATTTTGGTACGCCGAGTTATATACGAGTAATGACCCTGTTGGACTCCAATCTCACCTGAATGACGATGCAGTCTAATGCCCGAAATTAATAATCAATCCTAATCCGTTTTTTCCCATCTAAAATTGATAAATCAATCCATTTCTTATATAAAGCATGCCAATAAGCTATCCTCGTATAGAATTTGCAATCTTAAAAATCAATCTATCATTGGGAGGACGGATCACAGATTAGAGATGGCCTCTGTATGAAAATGTAAATTTTTGCGTGTCAATAACCTATCCGACCATTTTGACATATCCATAGATCGGTGTAAACAAAACGAACTTCTGTACTCAAACTACAAAAACGTCAGTTCAAGTTGTCAAAAGTTGTCAAAAAAAGTGCGTTCTTCGTGTAGTGTGTATTTGATAATAAAATGAATTTTTTACGTGTTTTGAAATGTAAAGTCATATTTAGCTTAAAACATATTTCAAGTAGGTATTCCGTTTTTAATTTAAAGATTTGTTACATTTATAAAACGTTGAATAAAAAGTATTATTGAATTAAGCACTGTGCTAAGAACGGAACGACAAGGAGGGAAAAGATCGCTTGCGATCCGTCAGAAAAACATATTTAGATTGCAGAGTTTTAGTATTGGCACGAAGATTAGAGATCGATCGGGCGATTGGCAACAATCTAAGATTTATTTCAATCTTAGATTGGAGATACATTGTTAATTTCGGGCGTAAGATGGTGACGAGATTACTTGCGTTAATTCTATCCATAATTTATTTAATGCCATGGGCGTATTAAAAGAACAAATACGTGTATGATTGTTGTGGAATAGTCTTTCTCGACTACAATTTTCAACCCTTTTTACCCTGTACAGGTGGAATTTAAAAATTCATGAATCGCCTCATGATTCAGATCTCAGAATACAGAAAACCACCAGAAGGGGTGATCGCGCAAAGAAGTGAAGCCATTTAATCTATACATCTTACGATTACTCACTCTGTGTTTGTCGTGTTGTTTGACGTGCTATACAGGTGACAAATTAAATTAAATTATGCCGTCTTGTGCTAGCTGCTAGCTATTCCTGTGTGTTAAAATGTCGTTGGTAAAAAAAAAAAGAAACTGAAAGAAACTGAGAAGAATATTTTTTTACGTATTTAGTTGTCATAGAAACTGGTGCATCCATTTTGTAAGTGCTGCCAATATAATGATTTTGATTTTCCCTAATTTTAATTGTTGGGTGTCCATGACGATTTTCACTACGAAAATGGGAGTGATTAAGGGGACGCACTCACCAGCCTTGAGAGGGCGCGGCACTCCGCCCACGAACACCGTCTTGCGCGGGTCGAGCGGCATGCTGGCGTCCAGCACGAAGTCCGCGTCCGCCAGCCGCCAGGGGCGGATCTGTACCGGCTTGTCGCGGATGGTGGGCGACGACACGCACAGGTACAGCTTGTCGTCGTCCGTGATGCACGCCTCCATCAGCGCCGCCACCGAGCTCTCGTCCTGCAATACACCAATTATTATTATTATTAAATAATAATAAAGCCTTTATTAACAATCTTATAATTTACATTTCATCTTAAGAAGAAGAAGAAGAAATATACTTTATTGTACATTAAAAATAAAAATAATCAATAACTTATAATAACACTTAGAAACTAATGTACAAATGGCGGTCTTTTTGCTAAAGAGCGATCTCTTCCAAACAACCACTGTGGAAGAGAAAAAAAAACGTAAGCACCGATTCGGGTAAACACACACAAAAAATAAGAAAAGTTAAGTAATTTAAATACATAAATAATATGCAATAATACATAATAATAATACAAACAGACTATACTTAACTACATCATACATATATACAAAGAAATACATATATACATACATACATACATACATACACACATACATACATGAAAACCTGCAAAACATAAAAACAAGACGGCATCTAAGGGAAGACACAAAAGAAAAATAAATAAACAAAATAATTCGAAAATAATTAATAAATAAAACATACACATACAAGCGTAATTTGGATTAATAAGTTATATTAAAAGATCAGGGAGAAATCTACACATGAATTACAATACAAACAGGTTTATGTAAATTAATGCTATTTTTTTTTCTTTTAGACACCGGTTTTTGGATTGTCTTGCTTTTCAGCATAGGCCTCCCCAAGTATTCTCCACAAAGATCTATCCCGTGCTTTCCGCGTCCAAGTTATTCCTGCTACCTTTTTGATGTCGTGTTCCCAACGACGATGCGGTCCTCCTTTACTTCTTTTTTTGTATCTAGGACACCATTCTGTTACTTCTTTGGCCCATTTTTCAGTCTTGCTTCTTATTAGATGTCCAGTCCATTTCCATTTTAGTTTTTTTAATTTGGTATTTAATATCTACAATCTTGGTTTGTTTTCTAATTTTTGTTAGTCGAACTTTGTCTTTTAATTTTATGTTAAGCATACTTCTTTCCATTCTATGTTGACAAACTTCTAATGGTTTAATGTTTTCATTAGTGCAACTCCATGTCTGACATCCGTAGGTCATGCTTGGTAGAACACAGGTATTAAATATTTTCTTTTTATCTTTAATTTTCATATCCGAGTTTTTCATAACATCTTTTAAGATCCAGTATCTCTTCCATCCTATGCTTATTGCATTACATTATGCAATACACCATGCCCACCCTATAATGCTCCAGTGCTGGAGAGAAAACTGACAAACTGCAAACGCGAGCTTATGACAACTATAATGAGGCGGAAAGTTGCATTTCTCGGACATCTGCAAAGAGGACCCCTCTACGAGTTTCCTAGGTTGATCCTAGAAGGCAAGATAGTCGGAAAAAGGGCACGAGGACAGCAGAGACGTCAATGGGTGGACGATATTAAAGAGTGGACCAAGAGTAATTACAGCCAGCTGAAAAATATGTCAAGTGATCGGAAAAGTTTTCTCCATCTGACCGCCAAACTTCAGTTTGAAGAGGGCACCTGATGATGATGATGATGACCCTATAATGGTCCAGTGCCCACCCTAGAATTCTGGTCTACTGATTTAAAATTCTATGATGGACGGCAAAAATACAAAAATACAAAGAAAAATCAATAAAATCAGTAAACCCGTTTCAGAGACCAGCGTCCACAAACATTGTAAACGTCTATATTGTGTATCGACTGTCCCCAGCGGCGTATCAAAGGGTCAGGTCCACCCTAGGAAACAATTCTAGATACGCCAATGGTTGAGAGTCGTAGCGAATGTGTGCTCCAATGTCCTAGAGGTCGGAAGTAACGCAGTTTGATTAACTCTAACCAAACCAAACCAAAAGACGGCACCAACCTGTGTGTAACGCAGAAAAGCGTGAACTTTCATTTACTTTTTCAAATCATTTCGAAATTGTAAGCCGAACTTGGACCTCTTTGTTTATTATAAATGGAAACACTTTTATAATTGGCAGGTCAAAAAGAGATTTCTCTGGCTCCATACTAAAATAGAATTCAAGGTCATCAAGAAAGAATGAAGCAAAATGTTTATTTTATTTGTGCCACTTATTAAAATGCCTTACATCAGTGTAATTCCTAATGCGTTTACTTACCACTTAGGCATGTCAAGACCAAAACCCAAGCACTAAAAGCGTCAAACCACCATAAAATAGAAGGGATATTTTAAGGCATGCGCTAGGCTTCAATCATGCCTGGTGGAAAGCAACGATGACGTATAATTTTGAGCGCGCTTGCCTAGAAGATGATTATTTTTTCTTGCCTTGAAACACTGACGTCGGGTTTTCTAAAGTTCTCCTACTAGAAACGTCAAGGTCCAAACAATACTTGTCAATAACTCACTTGGAATAGCAGAAAAGCGTATCCCTTGGGCGGAAAGTAACTCTTGCTCTCGGCTTTGTGTGGCCAGTCCACCACCAGCGGCCCAAACCGCCTGAAGGATGAGGTGATTTCATCTGCAATTGAACATTACAACAAAATTATTAGCATGTGGGTTAAAATTCTCAATGTACATAATGAGATGCTTTTGCGAGCATATCCGACAACTAGACAACGTTGTAAGCGTCCCGGACTTGTTCGTCCTTTTCTCTCGTCTGCCTATCCCGCCTCTTATGTCAAAATTAGAGACGATAGCTGCTAAAGAAGGGGCCAGTATGGACATTATATTATAAGGTGTTGAAATGGCGACCCCGTACTAGAAAGAAAAGTGCTGGTCGACTCCCCACCAGGTGGACTGACGACAGCAATAGAGTCGCAGGGATTCGCTGGATGCAGGTGGCTCAGGATCTTTGTTTGTCATGCAGTGGACGTCCATTTAGGCCACTTATCTCAGAACTAGAGACGACAGCTCCTAGAGAAGGGAAGGGAAGTATGGACATTATGTATGTAGGTGTAAAATTCAAAACATGATTCAAATAACAGTGATTTATCGTTTGTGCGATCATCTAACACGGTTATTCATGTCACACATGTCACGGTTCTTGTTTTGAAACCAATCGTTTAATGGAAAAGTGTCACATAACGTTTCTCCCTTTCCAAGAAGTTGAATCATCAACATATCAGCCGATGGAGTCCACTGCAGGACATAGCCCTTTTGTAGGGACTTCCAAACATCACGATACTGAGCCGCCTGCATCCAGCGAATCCCTGCGACTCGCGTGATGTCGTCAGTCCACCTGGTGGGGGGTCGGCCAACACTGCGCTTTCTAATGCGGGGTCGCCATTCCAGCACCTTGGGACCCCAACATCCATCGGCTCTTCGAACTATGTGCCTATCAGCTTCGCAACTCGTTGAGCTATGTCAGTGACTTTGCGGATCTCTTCATTTCTAATTCGATCACGCAGAGATACTCCTAACTCGTTCCATCGCCCGCTGTGTGACTCTGAGCCCTCTTATGAGGCCCATAGCGACGTTAGAAGTTGAACATACCCCCTGAATACCAAAGGGAAACAAAGGGTAACCCAAGACGACGGTTACCTTCGTCGATGTCTGGAGGCAGTCCACCGACGAACACCTTCCGACTGAACCGCTCGCCGTGCTCCGAGCCCGCAGACACGGGCGACGAACGCGCCGGCGACCCTAGCGCGCTCACGCACATTGACAGCCCTGGAATTGACAAAAACGAGTGTTAATAGGTAGATTTTGGCTGCTGGGAAGGGTAGACCATCCTACCGACAAAGACGTACCAAGCGATTTAGCCTTCAGGTACTATGTCGTGTAGAAACCGAAAGGATTTTCATCTTCCTCCTAACACAACTTAGTCCGCTTCCATCTTAGATTGCATCAGTTACCATCTAGTGAAATAGTAGTCAGTTACTTGTAAATAATAAAGAAAAGGTATATAGACTCTTAGCATTGAAATACCCACCAATGACATGATGGGCGTTCACCGTGGACAACCATCGTCCATAACATCCCCACAATTTGCAGAGCATGTCCAGACACTGCCGTGAGCCAAAAAACAAGATCCCCGATTTCTTATGTTCTCCGGACACAGATTCCAAGTTTCAAGCACAGTCGCTGATGTGTCAGGATTAATACACTTAAAATTTTACAAACCCCACAAACCTGCAGCTGCGGTTCCCTTAAGGACTTAACTGACAAGCACCAGCAAAACCATACTCTTCAGATCGGACAAGAGTAATTTTTGGGGGCCAAAAATTATAGTCATAGGCTCATAGACAAATGGTTGCCAACTGGCCACGCCCGCCTCCTTCACGTGCCTGTCACTCATGTCACAGACAGCGAGAGCAATCATCGACAGCGCTGAGCCGGGCGACGACGTCCTGCGTCTTTTCGCGGCTCTGGTCTGGTCTGATCTGGTCGGCGGGGCCCGACGGCGAGCAGGCGCCCGCCGCGCTGGCCACGCCCGCCTCCACCACGTGCCTGTCACTGTCATGTCACACAGACAAGCGAGAGCGACTCACCGGCAGCGCTGAGCCGGGAGACGACGTCCTGCGTCTGATCGGCGGGGCCCGACGGCGAGCCGGCGCCCGCCGCGCTGGCCACGCCCGCCTCCTCCACGCCGGGGAAGAACGGCGACTTGCCTGCAAAAGAAACACGACGATAAATACATCAAAGAACATACATACAAAGAAATACGGTAGAGTTTCTCAACCAGGATCGAAAAGTCAACGATCCGAAGTGTTTTTCATGGAATTAAGGAAAAACATGTCTGTACCGTCCCAAACACTGTCCTCTGTCTGTTACTGTCTTCTAACAGTGCGCTTTGCCAATAAATGAGACTTGGTCGCTAACTATGGGCCTCATAAGAAGACTCAGAGTCATACCGCGGGCGATGGACCGAGCTATGCGAGGAGTGTCCTGCGTGATCGAATCAATCAATCAATCAATCAGGAAGATCCGTAGAAGAACCAAAGTCACCGACGTAGCTCAACTAGTCGCAAAATTGAAGTGGCAATGGACGAGACGGGACACATTCCTTATATCATCTAATTTACCAAATCTAATCGATTCCAATGACGCTGTAGTAACTGCAAACTTAGCATGCTGGGCTCCCCTACTATAGTAATACTAAGGCAGTATACAGTATTCCTAAGGCCCCAATATGCACAATTATCAGATTTGACGCGCCGCGCCACTAGGCCGCTATTTAAGGTCACAGAACGCTGCTAGGGCTTCGTGGCTTAGCGTAACACAGACATAACCAGGTGGAAGACGTGTCTCTCTAAGACTATCATGCTTTTCGCTGTAAGCCAATTTATCAAAGCCGTCTGCAGTGTTGTACACAAGGTCACCGTGTCTACAATCTGCATGTCTTTGGGCTCACTGACAAAATATTATTTAAGCCAAAGTCATTTATTTCAATTATTTTATTATTCAAATTATTCAATTATTACATATATTTCAATTATTTCAAAGTTCATTTATTTCAATTAGGCTTAGTTTACGGGCACTTTCGAAACGTCAGGAAATAATATTAATTCAATAGTGGTGATAATAATTAGTCGAAATGTTGATAGAAGAGTTTGTTTGAACGCGCTAATCTCAGGAACTTGAAAAATTCTATCAGTGTTAGATAGCCCATTTATCGAAGGCTGTAAATATGTTCCTTGGCTACGGGGACTGTAACGTTTGTAATGGTAAATAAGATTACGGATGCTTGACGATTATATTATTTAATAGGATAGGTACGTGTACAGACTTTAGGACATGACAGTAGACAATAGACAAGACAATTAGACAGACAAGTAACATAACATTGACATTGACAATTACACAGACTATAAATATTATTAATGTACGTAACAGGGACCACGCGGTTGAACTGTCAAAGATGTCTTGAACCCTACACACAGCCCTACACTTCCGAGTCTGCTAAAAATAGATTATAGACAATACCCCAAAAAGCAGAGCCACGACTCTCGGTCGCATTGCACACAAATGCCGCATGCGCAAAGCCGTGGCCCCGCGGACAAGCTACGAGCAACGAGCCAACCTTGACAGCCTAGTTCAATATACGCTGAATAAAAAATACTCTGATACGCAATGAAGCAAAAATACGCTGCGGTATTAACACTGGAACCCTCATAGAACTAATTATCCTTTAAGACTTACATTATCCACCATTGCATAATACTAACGTCGAAAAGTACAAAAATGTATCGTAGGGTTGGGTGTACTTACACCATCGATCTCCTATTAGAACGAGTATCCAAAGCTGCTCTAATAGGATCTTACCAGAATTGGCTAGGCAAGGAGAACAACACAAGCAGAGAACGGGGAGTGTTGATCGATCGTCAAGGAATTCCTTAACCCTACATCCTGTAGTCACAAGTCCGGGACACTGTTAGGAGTTTTTCTCTCTACCACGCGATGGACCCGGCACCCGCACGGTGAATCCATGGAATGCTAAGTTATTCGTCTCTGGATGCACAATTAGCGACCAAAAACACTCAAGGCGCTCAACTCAAGTAGTCGCATTGCTGAGTTTGGGATTTTATTGAATATTGGACTACATTTAAAGGCCTTTAGATATATTTTTCTTTTATCAATAATTCTAAAACTGTCAAAGCAAAATTAACCAGTTTTAAGTAAATTGTGCGTCCTTTAATTATGTGGTCAATGTTTAGAGCACGATTTTTTAAATTCTTACACTAATGAAAAGCTACATTATTTACGAGTCTTTATTTTATTCTTATAATCACACAATAACGGGAACTACTCGGGTGAAACAGCGAGGCGTCCGCTAGTAAAAAACATGCGTGACACTCCAGGTAATGTGCGTGTTTGTTTGGCTTTTACACCTAAACTGCTACGCAGATTAAAACATTTCGTACATCAATATAAAGCTACATTATCAGCAAGTAACATGAAATTTATTTTATGCCCGTATTCCAACGGAAACGGAAACTACGCGGGTAAAACCGTGGGTCGTCCGCTAGTAAATATGTAAATACTAAGTTTGTTACGCTTTCACGCCTAAGCTGCTGAGCCGATTTTAAAAACTATTAACCAGTATAAAGCTATATTATAAGCGAGTAATATAATTCTTTTATCCCCATAGTCCTAAAGAAACTTCATCTATGCGATGCGGATAAAACGATGGGGCGTCCGCTATAGAGATATGTGGACACTTCAGGTAAATACGTTTAATGTGTCTGGTTATTAAGATGGTAAGATTACTATGACGTCATCCCACAGCTGGGCAACCTTACAAGCAGGAAACTGCCCACTCGTCTCGAGCGTGGACATATATCTCACTGCCCGGCCCACTTGCTCGCTTGGCTCCACTCCAACACAAAATGTCGTTGACTCTGGCACCATTAATAGACCAAGCGATAATATTTGGAGCTAAACGCAGTCAGTCAGTCAATGCGTATTGCCAAAACTGATGCAATCAATGTGGTAATAATTGTTTGTTTTTATGTAGTCTTAAAGAAGGTTCAGAGTCCACACAGGGAACGATAGAGCGAGCTATGCTAAGAGTATCTGAGTGATCGAATCAGAAATGAGGAAATTAGCAAAAGAACCAAAGTTACTGACTTAGCACAGATCAACACTATAATATTTTGGAGCTAAACGCAGTCAGACAGTGCGTATTGCTTAAGATGATGCAATCAATGTGCTAATATATAATTTTTTTCTTCGTCGCTAGCTAAAGGCCTCATAAGAAAGCTCAGAATCCACATAGCGGGTAAATTAGCAAAAGACCCAAAGTAACTGACTTACAATAGACCAAGCGATAATATTTGAAGTTAAGCACAGTCAGTCAGTCAGTGCGTATTGCCAAAACTGATGCAATCAATGTGGTAATAATTGTTTGTTTTTACGTCGTCTTAAAGAAGGTTCAGAGTCCACACAGCGGGCGATGGAGCGAGCTATGCTAAGAGGATCTGAGTGATCGAATCAGAAATGAGGAAATTAGCTAAAGAACCAAAGTTACTGACTTACAATAGACCAAGTGATAATATTTGGAGCTAAGCGCAGTCACTCAGTCAGTCAGTTTGTATTGCCAAAACTGATACTGAACTGGTAATAATTGTTTTTACTTGTTCGCTAACTATGGGCCTCATAAGAAGGCTAAGAGTCAACACAGGGGGCGACGGAGCGAACTGTGCTCGAAATATCTCTACGTGGTCAAAACTCTTATTGTTTTTTTACTACGTCGTTAATTATGAAGAACTTAGAAGGATTAGAATCAAAAGTGGGCGCTGAAGAGAACTATTTTAATATGTGTGATCGAATCAGATATGAAGAAATGCATAGAAAAACTCAATCCGATAATATTTGGAGCTAAGTGAGTGCGTATTGCCAAGACTGATGCAATCAATATGATGCAAATCAATGTGGTAATAATTGGTTTTATACTGGTTCTCTAACTATGAACCTTATAAGGTGGCTGAGTCACTCAGCGGGGGATGGAGCGAGCTATGCTAGAAGTATATGAGTGATCGAATCCGATATGTTACGCACAGACCAATAACTACTGGAAGAATTCAACTGAAACTTCCCACAATTTGAGTTCATACTACGAAGAAGGTCATATACTTCAGATTCTTCATGTTGCGAAAATGAAGACATTAACCCCGTAGGTCATAAAATTATTAATTACACTCTCGATCAAGTCATCAATATTCTCTTTCAGTGCGCTTTCATTTGAGAGTATATTTGCAGACATTCGGTTGTTCTTCCCCACTTTCAACCCCCAAAATACTCATACAAAAAATTTAAATAGTTTCATCTGTTCAGGAGCTATGTTGCCACAGACAGACAAACACGTCAAAGTTATAACATCCCTCTTTTTGCGTTAGGGGTTAAAAATAGAAGGGTCACTACAGACTTCCTAAAAATTCACTTATATTTTAGAATTTAAACTATCGTGAGTGATATATTAATTGATTATGAAACATGGCTAAAACTCAGTTTGGAGCGTGCCGCGTTGCAAGAACCAGCTCATGACTAAGGGCCCCGTATGGATTCGAAACTAGTCGGGCATACTCCGACCTAATATCACGTGAGTTTTAGCCGTGTTTCATAATCAATTAATAATTCAATTATACTTACAAAATTAATTCAAAAACTTCAAAAGATCCTGAAATACAAAATAATATTTTCCCAAGGTCTGCAATGTTTCAGTTTTTACAACTGCACATTACCCGTCTGGTTTACATAAACCCAGAGTGTTGACCCTGCAGGGTCATAGGTTACCAGGGGTCGCATGGAAATGGAAATTGCTAAGGAAAACTGTGGAAAATCTGCAGCAAGCGAGAGCTGATCTATCAATCTTAACATCAAATCTTTTATAGTGTAATACTTATATTTATAAAGTAACTAGCTGACGCCGCGCGGTTTCACCCGCGTGGTTCCCGTTCCCGTAAGAATATGGGGATAATATATAGCCTATAGCCTTCCTCGATAAATGGGCTATCTAACACTGAAAGAATTTTTCAAATAGGACCAGTAGTTCTTCAGATTGGCGCGTTTATAATATTGGTATAGATTAGATTAGTACACAGGCGAAAATTTTTAGGGTTCCCTTAAAAGAAAAAACCGGATAAGTGCGAGTCGTACTCGCCCACCGAGAGTTCCGTACATTAAATCATTATAAAGTTCAGGAATAAAGTTGCGCAGTTTTTGCCGAGCTTTTCACGAATTTCAGACCTTTTTTTGAGATTTAATTTCAAATATATATTTTTGATATTTTTTCTTGTATTTGTGGTATTTAACGATAACATCGTTTGGGTCTAGGTCAACGGGAAATACCTTTAAATTATGATTCCCTTGAGAGTCTCGAAATATGCGTAATTTATTGAATAAACGGACGTATCTCATATTGACGACCTCCGTGGCGCAGTGGTATGCGCGGTGGATTTACAAGACGGAGGTCCTGGGTTCCATCCCCGGCTGGGCCGATTGAGGTTTTCTTAATTGGTCCCGGTCTGGCTGGTGGGAGGCTTAGGCCGTGGCTAGTTACCACCCTACCGACAAAGACGTACCGCCAAGCGATTTAGCGTTCCGGTACGATGTCGTGTAGAAACCGAAAGGAGTGTGGATTTTCATCCTCCTCCTAACAAGTTAGACCGATTCCATCTTAGACTGCATCATCACTTACCATCAGGTGAGATTGTAGTCAAGGGCTAACTTGTAAAGAATAAAAAAAAGAACGCCTTTACAAATCTAACGATCAGCGAGCCAAGACGTCACTAATTCGTATCATTTTATACGGGGCGTTTTTCAGGGATTCGCGGCAGTGCAGCAAATCTGACCCTTTAAATCCCTGTAGCTCCGAAAGTAATGATCGCAGATATCTTGTTACTTTTACAAAATTGCTGTACTATTAGCATACTCTTAATTTATTTACAATTTTAAAAAATGTCATCATCCCTATTGTCCGTCAGTCAGTTATTTTGTTTTAAACCACCCCACATTCAGTTGAGGGTTAAAAATTAGCGCACGGGTTAACAGGGGCGATTATGAGCTCAACAAACTAGATACGAGTAGTTATAATGTAAAAAAGTATTACGTTTTACACTCCATTTAGGGTGAACGTAAAAAAATGGTCGCGGGTCAATGAACCACATCTAGTTGGTCACGCAAAATAAGTAAACACAGTCAAATTCTCGTAAGGAATACTTAATGATAAAAGTTTACCATTACAATTAAAACATGGAGCCGTGATAGCCCAGTGGTTATGACCTCTGCCTCCGATTCCGGAGTGTGTAGTTTGAATCCGGTCCGGGGCATGCACCTCCAACTTTTCAGTTGTGTGGATTTTAAGAAATTAAATATCACGTGTCTCAAACTGCGAAGGAAAACATCGTGAGGAAACCTGCATACTGAGAATTTTCTTAATTCTCTGCGTGTGTGAAGTCTGCCAATCCGCATTTGTCCAGCGTGGTGGAGGCCTAACCTCTCTCATGCTGAGAGGAGGCTCGTGCTCAACAGTGAGCCGAATATGGGTGGTTAGTGATTTCTTAAAATGCACACAACTGAAAAGTTGCAGGTGCATGCTCCGGACCGGATTCGAACCTACGCCCTACGAATTGCAAGCAGAGGTGGACTATCATCGGGTATCCGAAACTACTGTTTACAATTATTTATTTATTAAATTTTAAAATTTTAAAATTGTAGAATTTTAAAATTGTAGAATTTTAAAATTCTACAATTTTAAAATTCTTTCACTCTTGGGAAGCTACACTATCCCCGAGTGCTATAGGCTATATATTATCCCCGTATTCCTACGGGAACGAGAACCACGCGCGCGGCTTTTGCTAGTATCTTAATATATAAATGCGAAAGGTCATTAATCACGTTATCTCGAAAACCGCTTGACGTAGAAAGTTAAAATTTGGCAGGGAGGTAGTTCAAAGGTAGTAGATGTCCACTGAACGGATTTTGCAAGAGGGCCGGATTAAAGAGGTCTAAGGGCGGACAAAATCGCGGGTCCGCTAGTACTTCTATATAGGAAGCACGGTACTTACATTTTGTAATATATATGATAATATTTTCCTTACACCTTTCTTGGTCATTTTTATAGATTTTAAATGATTATTTATTTTTAATTACGACAAGAATATTTTTTTTTTTTTATTCTTTACAACTGACTACAATCTCACCTGATGGTAAGTGATGATGCAGTCTAAGATGGAAGCGGGCTAACTTGTTAGGAGGAGAATGAAAATCCACACCCCTTTCGGTTTCTACACGACATTGTACCGGAACGCTAAATCGCTTGGCGGTACGTTTTTGCCGGCAGGGTGGTAACTAGCCACGGCCAAAGCCTCCCACCAGCCAGACCTAGACAAATTAAGAAAATCTCAACCTGCCCAGCAAGGACCTCCGTCTTGTAAATCCACCGCGCATACCACTGCGCCACGGAGGCCGTCAAAAACAATATAATATTCCTACAAGAGAAAAAATAATTTATTAAAATCTATTACTTACTCTTTCTGTACGGGAATCTCGGACCTCGGATGAAAGAAGTAATCAAAGGGATCGTATGCACCGACATTTTAAAATTGTTAAAAAAATTAATTAATTTAACAAAAAATATTCCCTTGCACGAATATTTTCCGAAATTCCGATTTATATCGACACGCGAGCGCCTCGCGTCACAGGACCTCGCGAATGAAAAAAATTGAGGCGCGCGTTCCAAATTTGTTTTTACTTATTTGAATTTCTTTTTTTTTTATTTCACACTGCACCGTCACAAATTATAAAAAAAAGTTTTCAGTTATTATATAAAAAAAATATTTTACTTATTTATATTTATTATTAAATTAAATTTTATTTAACATTGTCTCTAATTAATATAACGAAAATTCATATATCACTAACATGCACATAATTTGTGTACAAATTTAAAAAAAGTTTTTATAGTTATAACAATTTTTAACCAATAACTATTTAATTTTATATTTTCATTTTAATAAATTAAATTGTATTTAATCAAATACATTGCTTATTAATAAACAAAACAAAAATTTTACTTTTTATGTTTCTACAACAAACAATAATTGTCTATGGGCTGACTTTTTTTTAATTGATATTTTACACGGCCAACGTATAACAAGCATACAGTGATACTGAAATGTGTCCACAAAAATAACCATTGTCTTTCTATTTTAAAAATGGACGCCGGTGATATTTATATTTACATCGCTAGATGACAGACGTTGTCCTGTCTTAAAGTTGCTTTTTTAAATGCCCGATTGGTCGAGCTTGCCTATTCACTAATGCTCTTTAATATCATCAACCTATTTAGGTGTTTTTCAGATAGCATGGGAAAGGTGACAGTCGCCTGTATGACGTTCATAATACGTATTATTATCGTGAATCACTGCAAACTTTAAAGAGTGAAATGAACTGTCACCCGCACCATCCAACATGAAACGAACTGTATATTATATATCTGTATGATATCCATCAGTAAGCACCGGATGACATTTTTTACATGGATAATGTAATGTTAAAACGAATAAAATTTATTTTCATTTTAAAAAAATCACTAGTTATTTTTCGCTAGTGAAGTCGGTTATTTAAAAAAAAATATTCAATATTTTTATTAATTAACTATCTAGGCAAAGGTCGTGAACCTTGCATATTTTGTTTAATAAAAAATTCAGTAGGCCATGCACCGCATATTATTTTACTCTTTGCACAGAGTTTAATGACATTTTTGTTTGTGGCTACTTTCATTGGTAAATGTTTTTTTTTTTACAAGATAGCCCTCGACTACAATCTCATGTGATGGTAAGTGATGATGCAGTCTAAGATGGAAGCGGGCTAACTTGTTAGGAGGAGGATGAAAATCCACACTACTTTCGATTTCTACACGACATCGTACCGGAACGCTAAATCGCTCATACGTACGTCTTTGCCGGTAGGATGGTAACTAGCCACAGCCGAAGTCTCCCACCAGCCAAAATGCAATAACTGATTAGATGGGGGTGCATACTCCGGACCGGATTCGAATCTACGCCCTCCTTATCGAAGATAGAGGTCATTTCCACTGGGCTATCAAGTCTGTTATTTGATAGTTATTATTTAAGAATTAAATATTATCACCCTAAGACGTCCAGCACGTATTGAAGATTTTAACTTTAAAATATTTTTATAATTAGTAGCGAAGTCGGTTTTTTTTAATATTTGTCTAGAGAGGCAAAGGTCGTCAACCTTGCATCCTATTTTATTCAATAAAATAAATCTAGTAGGCCATGCACAGAGTACAATGACTTTTTTTCCTCTCTGAATGAAAAGGGTTAGGCCAACAGTCCACCACGCTGGCCCAATGCGGATTGGCAGACTTCACACACGCAGAGAATTGAGAAAATTCTCTGGTATGCAGGTTTCCTCACTATGTTTTCCTTTACCGTTTGAGTGATATTTAATTTCTTAAAATGGACTATAGTCGCCTCTTTGGTAGTTTGGACTTAAACGTCACTTCTTCTTTTTCACAACCTGACAGACGTACTAACGTGTCATAAAAAGATGAATGTTAGAAAATATGTTCTATGCAAAGGTTCTATCACGAGCCGTGATAGCCCAGTGGATATGACCTCTGCCTCCGATTCCGGAGGGTGTGGGTTCGAATCCGGCCCGGGGCATGCACCTCCAACTTTTCAGTTGTGTGCATTTTAAGAAAATTAATATCACGTGTCTCAATCGGTGAAGGAAAACATCGTGAGGAAACCTGCATACCAGAGAATTATCTTAATTCTCTGCGTGTGTGAAGTCTACCAATCCGCATTGGGCCAGCGTGGTGGACTATTGGCCTTACCCCTCTCATTCTGAGAGAAGACTCGAGCTCAGCAGTGAGCCGAATATGGGTTGATGACGACGAAAGGTGCTATATATGTGATTTACAGTGGATGAATGTTAGAAAATATGTGATTTATTTACATTGATATTCTCCTTATGTTGTAATGGTCTTTTATAGGACACAACTGAAAAGTTGGAAGTGCATGCCCTTTCGGAATCGAAGGCAGAGGTCATATCCACTGGGCTATCACGGCTTCGAGTATGGTACTCGAATCTATTAGTATAAAATCTTTGTTATGCATACAATTAGCTACTGGTTGGCAGTTACATATATTTTTACACAATATACCTATATTTACCAGTCTGAAGGTCACATGCGCGGTGTAAATAAACAGAGAATGCCGAATACAAGGCAAGGTTGAGTTAGATTGAATTGATAACTATTTACTTTACAACTCACGACCTCACGACGTACTGACGACATAAATGGCGCAGAAATGGAGGGGAGGGGTATATTTGACGTACAATCTATATTAGTACAGATTCTGAGGAGCATTTTTACAATGGAGATGATGACTAGGTTTGAATATATTGATTTTTATGATACGGTATAAATAAGGTCAATGTTAACTAATTAATACATAAAAACAAAGATTGTCTGGATATTTGCAAAATAAATAAGATTATAAAATTTCAAAATCTATTAAAAATCTTTTACCGTAATTAGATGAAAATTCATACAGTTTTAGCTTCCTTACATTAAATGTGACATTTTTTAATACATGAACTATAAATATAAACGCACAAATAACGAATATATTACCTAGTATTTTTGTTTGAACGCCCATACAAATCTAACGATAATTATGTACCTACGACGTCATTAATTCGTACCATTTTGTATGGGGCGTTTTTCAGGGATCCGTGGCAGTCTCTTTAAATCCCTGTAGCTCCGATAGTAATGGTCGCAGATACCCTGTTACTTTTACAAAATTGCTTTACTATTAGTATACTCTTAATTTAATATACAATTAAAAAAAAACTGCAATCATCCCTATTGATTACTAAATAATTTTTCGTGCGTAGCTTCATCTTGATGAGACGCACAACTTTTTTATTTACGAAAATGTTTGATTCGGGTAGCTAACTGGGTAACTAGGTAATACAAATTCCTGGGCGTAGGAACGAGATAATGTACCACACAATTTGTAGGACATTGTGGCTGTTAAGTTGTATAACTATTAATTTAAGCCACAGTTAAAAAACAGCTGGTTAGTAACAATTTTGGAACAACTCGCGTCCTCTCAACTTGTTTAGTTAAAGTTAAAAAGCTGTTAATTTATAATTACAGACAGACAGACACTAAAAATTGTATGTATAAATTCGTACATTGACTCAAACTGGGCATCAAACCCAGGTCTTCTGCTATAAGCTAATACTAACTGGACCAAAGACGGCAATAGAGCCATTAAGATGAATTATGATGCTGCCACTAGGTCAGACGGTGTGAAAATCAATAGAATGATATTTCTCCAACCCCGCACCCTCATAACTCACGTGCATAAGATTCATGACTAGGGTAAGCACTATAGATACGTAGTAATTTTAGAAAATAGAAAACTTGTCCAATCGATTTTTAATCCGTCAATTCATTAAAGTCTCCAGTAAGCGATCAATGACGAAGAAGAGAAAAAAAGTGAAGAAATAGACAAATTTCACGTCAAATAGACAAATTTTACGTGAAGAGAAATAGACATTTTTTACGTGAAACAGACACATATCACGTGAAGAGAAATAGACAAATTTCACGTGAAGAGAAATAGAAAAATTTCACGTGAAGAGTTTTTATTGGTAATTATTGATTATTATATTAATTTACGTAATTGTTGTTAGTGTAAAATTTTGAAATACAAATTATGAAAAAAGTTTGTATATGCAGATGTCAACCGACGCGTGACGTTTTTTTTATGAGTATCATCATCTTCACCGCGCTGTTTAGTTTGTAAAGACTCATTCTGGATCATCTTTGTTCTGTGGCTTTATGCAACATAAACAAATGAAATAGCTTCACTACACAGCTGATACAGTAGGTACATCGCATCTAACGAGAGGCATCCTGTCCTACCTTGTTTATTTGTCTAGTTTTGCAACATCATTCATTCGTGTACCATCACCTCTATGATTGAAAGAATTAACTAGAGAAACGGCTGCAATAGAAACGTATGCTAAAATCGCTAATTACGTGGTGTGGCCATTACCTCTTATAATAAAAAGATGCACAATCATGTAGAAAATATGGTCCAAAATTGTACGGAACCCAGGATCAGTCATTGTACCCTGGTGGTAATAAAAGAAAATGTTTTTTTTTTAACTATTTTTGATTATACAAATCTACGAATATTTAAAATAATATTCATTCTCTTACAAGAAATGCAACACTAATATGGGTAACAATGGCGGATTGATGACGTTTTCAATGCGGTAGTCGATTTGACGTTTGCTGTCAATTGTCATGTTTTTGTTTGCTTTATGGGCACCATCTTGGTATAACTTAAAAACTTGGGTATTAATTTTATTTATTTCTTTTTATTTTTTTAGATACATTTATTGATTTATTTAGATTTTAACAAATACCCTGTATTTTTTAAATTTTAATGATACGTGTTACAAGAGTGGACCTGAAATGGACCATCTCCTGTCACTTAAAAACTGACCAACTTCGTTTTTTTAAAGGGTTAAAAATATTTCACGATCTATTTTCACACCTTATCATTATCAACCTATATTCGGCTCACTACTGAGCACGAGTCTCCTCTCAGAACGAGATGGGTTATGCTAATAGTCCACCACGTTAGCGCAATGCGGATTGGTAGACTTCACACACGTAGAGAATTAATAAAATTCTCAGGTATCTTACGATTTTTCCTTCATCGTTTGAGACACGTGATATTTAATTTCTTAAAATATTATATAACTGAAAAGTTGGAGGTCCATGCCCCGGACCGGATTTGAACCTACACCCTACCAGAATCGGAGGCAGAGGTCATATCCATCGGGCTATCAACTTTTTATACATCTAGTACGTCTTTATATTATGCTTGTTCCTGTCAATTAAAGCTTATAAAAACTTCGATCCGCAGAAGAACCAAAGTCACCGACATAGCTCAACGAGTCGCGAAGCTGAAGTGGCAATGGGCGGGACATAGTTGGAAGAGCCGATGGACATTGAGGTCGCAAGATGCTGGAAATGGCGACCCCGCACCAGTTAGCGCAGTGTTGGCCGACCACCCACCAGGTGGACTGACGACATCAAGCGAGTCGCAGGTATTCGCTGGATGCAGTGATATTTGAAAGTGCCTTCAAAAGGCCTATGCCCTGCAGTGGACGTCTAAAGAACTTGAAATAAAATATAAATTTAAGTGGGTTTTTTTTTAATTTTTTGGTAAGTTAGACAATGTAGCTCTATCGAATATGTTTAGGATTTTTCTCTCTCACGATGATTTTCTTTTTCGCCGAAGCGCAGGCCATAAAGACGTCTTGACGACTTGCGAATCTAGATTCTAGACATTCTAGACCAATTCTAGACTTAACTATAGTATAGCGTCAACATCTAACATAGACGAACACTATTTTATATAAAAATCTTTTTAAAAATTGAACCTACTTCAAAATCACAAAAATTAACTAAAAAGCGAAAAATAACATCGTATGTGCTACCAAAGATTACAGTGTATTATTGTGCTACCTTCAAATCACTTTGAAGGCGGTGCCAAGCCAGTGACGTATTAATTAAAGGGGTTTTTTTTATGTATTCTTTACAAGTTAGCCCTTGACTACAATTTCACCTGATGGTAAGTGATGATGCAGTCTAAGATGGAAGCGGGCTAACTCGTTAGGAGGAGGATGAAAATCCACACCCCTTTCGGTTTCTACACGGCATCGTACCGGAACGCTAAATCGCTTGGCGGTACGTCTTTGCCGGTAGAGTGGTAACTAGCCACGGCCGAAGCCTCCCACTAGCCAGACCTGAACAAATTAAGAAAATCTCAATCTGCCCAGCCGGGGATCGAACCCAGGACCTCCGTTTTGTAAATCCACCGCGCATACCACTGCGCCACGGAGACCGTCAGACAGACGACAGACAGGTTTTAATTGTTTTTTATTATTGACTTGTTAGTTGAGAATTGAGGGTTTCCACGCGAACGAATATGATAATAAATAAATAAATAAATATACTTAAACAATACACATCACTATCCAGCCCCAAAGTAAGCATACAGAGTAGCTTGTGTTATGGGTGCTAAGATAGTTGATATTATAATATTCATATACATTTATATACTACATATAAATACTTATATAATGTATAAATACACACAGACACTGGAAAACACTCATGCTCATCACACAAATATTTTCCAGTTGTGGGAATCGAACCCACGACCGTGGATGCAGAAAGCAGGGTCACTACCCACTGCGCCACGCGGCCGTCGAATGATGAATGAGCAGTGCAGATTCTGGAAGGCGTAGATTGGAATCCGGTCCGCGGCATGCACCTCCAACTTTTCAGTTGTGTGCATTTTAAGAAATTAAATATCACGTGTCTCAAACGGTGAAGGAAAACATCGTGAGGAAACCTGCATACCAGAGAATTTTCTTAATTGTCTGCGCGTGTGAAATCTGTCGTCGTCGTGGACTATTGGCCTAACCCCTCTCATCCTGTGAGGAGCTCAGCAGTGAGCCGAATATGGGTTGATGATGATGATGATGACGCGGACGAAGTCGCGGGCGTCCGCTAATATAAACATTAGAAAACATTTCTCCCTTTCTTTTACTTTATAATTTTAAAATAGCACTCAAGAGAAATCATAAACAACTCAAATGACATAATTTAAAAATTACTGGCAAAAGAAATAAAAATAACTCTAAAAGATAATATTACACCATAAAATTAACTTCCCAAATATACATTTCGAAGTTTAAAAACTTCTTAAAAGTCAACGTTTAGAAATTGCCGAGGACAAAAACAAAAATAATGAAAAAAGTAAAAAGTTACGTTAAACGCTACTCATGGAGTTTTCGGGAGGATTTGGAGATTAAGGGTGAGTGCACACTCAACGGGATGTAAGCTGGTGATCACAATAGGTCACTTTCAGCCCTAGTGACAATAGTAACCGAGAAAATTGATATTATTCACGTGAGCCGTTATCTAAACTAATAATCAAATGACGTAAGATTAGATTTTTTTGTTTATTTCATTGTTACGATTAAACTTAGAACTACTTGATCGATTTTTAAAATGCTTTCACCAATGGAAAGCTACATTATCAACGAGTAACATAAGATGTATTTTATTCCCGTGTTTTCACGGAAACGGGAACTATTATCGAATACCTCGGTCTAGAGTTTTGGATCCGGAATTGAAATATCAAGCTTTTTTTTTGTCATTTAGGTAATAGTGTAATTTATTAGCGTTGTAATGCGGATTGGCAGACTTCACACACGCAGATAATTAAGAAAATTCTCAGGTATGCAGGTTTTCTCACGATGTTTTCCTTCACCGTTTGATACACGTGATATTTAATTTATTAAAATGCACATAACTGAAATGTTGAAGGTGCATGCCCCGGACCGGATTCGAACCCACACCCTCCGGAATCGGAGGCAGAGGTATTATCTACAAGGCTATCACGTCTATATAATATCTATACTAATACTATAAAACTGAAGAGTTTGTTTGTTTGAACGCGCTAATTTCAGGAACTACTGGTCCGATTTGAAAAGTTCTATCAGTGTTAGATAGCCCATTTATCGGAGAAGCTATATTATCTCCGTATTCCTACGGGAACGGGAACCATGTCGGCAAAACCGCGCGGCGTCAGCTAGTGTACGTATAAAATTTGTACACACCGGTGCAGTCTCCGGTCATTGTACAGGTGTGTAGTCACCCTTAGGATGGCGGCGTGACTTTTATGGCATCACCCCATATAAACTCCCGTGACCAAATTGTTACAGTGTCGTTGAACTCGCCACGTGGTCCCGTGGCGCGCGTGCGCGGCGAGCGAGCTGTCAAAATAGACTGACAGCGAGGATGGTGGCAGTTCATAATGTCTATGGTCTATACTCTCTAGTTCTATACTCTAGTCTAAGGTATGTCTGCAACGACCAATATATTAAATTACTAGTGGACGCCCGCGACTTCGTCCGCGTGAAAGCCTATTACTACCCTAACCCTACCCTACCATGCGACGGCGACGGAAGCTTAAAAAATGGAGTATCTTCTCCCGTTTTCTCAACATTTCCCTTCACTGCTCTGCTGCTATTGATTGTAACGTGATGAAAAGTATACTGTAACTTGCCCAGAAGTATGAAGAATAATTGTACCAAGTTTTGTTTAAATCCGTCGAGTAGTTTTTGTTTCTATAACGAACATAGCACGCGACGGAAGCTTAAAAAATTGAGTAACTTCTCCCGTTTTCCCAACATTTTCCTTCACTGCTCTGCTCCTATTAGTCATAGCGTGATGAAAAGTATACTATAACCTGCCCAGGAGTGTGAAGAATAATTGTACCAAGTTTCGTTAAAATCCGTCGAGTAGTTTTTGTTTCTATAACGAACATACAGACAAAGAGACGAAAATTTTACTGATTGCATTTTTGGCATCAGTATCGATCACTAATCACTCCCTGATAGTTATTTTGGAAATATATTTCATGTACAGAATTGACCTCTCTACAGATTTATTATAAGTATAGATTAACATTATTAACATCATACTACAGCCTTTCTAGATGAATACTGTTTACTAACAAATAAATTAGAAATGAAGGTAGAAAACGCATCTCATTTTAAAACTTATTTGTTTTAAATTATGTATGGTTTGTTTATAAAATGTTATATAAAGTATATTAACCATATCTAATTGTTCTAAGCTTTTAAATTAAATTTATTTTCCTTAGTTGAGCTGAGCTCGAGTCTCCTCTCAGAATGAGAGGGGTTAGGCCAATAGTCCACCACGCTGGCCCAATGCGGATTGGCAGACTTCACACACGCAGAGAATTAAGAAAACTCTCTGGTATGCAGGTTTCCTCACGATGTTTTCCTTCACCATTTGAGACACGTGATATTTTAATTTCTTAAAATGCACACAACTGAAAAGTTGGAGCATGCCCCGGATTCGAACCTACGCCCTCCGGAATCGGAGGCAGAGGTCATATCCACTGGGCTATCAATGCTCTTTAAATTACTCTATAAATCTCTCGAGTATATTTGCAGACATTCGGTTGTCCTTCCCCACTTTCAACCCCCCAGAACTTTTAAACGGCTCAACCGATTTTCATCAAACATATCTAAGAACACTCGTCCATAAGTCATCTTTCATATAAAAGAAACTAAATTGAAATCGCTTCATCCGTTCACGCGCTATGGTTCCACAGACAGACTGACACGTGAAACTTATAACACCCCTCTATTTGCTTCGGTGGTTAACACGTATGCATTAATTTTTCAGTAATTTACCAATACAATACGAGGTTTTTTGACCTCGTACTAAAACTTTCTGTGGTGTGGTACGAGGTTAATTGACCTCGTGCCATGCAATACGAGGTTTTTTGACCTCGTACCGTGCAATGCGAGGTTTTTTGACCTCGCACTAAAACTTTGTGTAGTGGTACGAGGTTAATTGACCTCGTACCGCAGCTAATGTGTTAATAAAAGTGTAACGATAAGAAAAATCTAGATCACATTGTATCTAGATCTAGGTCACGCAGCGATCAGGCTGCGAGGGGCGTTTCGCATCGCTTGTATGGAAAATTGACAAACTACAGTGGCATCGTTACAGGCTCATTTTCCGACGGTTTCCCGCAAATTTTCCATTCAATAAGCTTGCTGTATATCTATTTTCCATTTATGTTCTTACTAGCGGACGCCAGCGTGGAATTTAGTTTTTCACAAATCCCTCGGGAACCATGGATTTTTCCGGGTTAAAAAGTAGCCTATGTGTTAATTTATGCTATAATATATCTCAATACCAAATTTCAGCTAATTCGGTTCAGTAGTCGAGGCGTGAAAGAGTAACAAACATTCATATCATTAAAATCATGTTTTCGCAAATCTCGGGAAACCATGGATTTTTTCGGGATAAAAAACAGCCTATGTGATAATCCAGAGTAAAATCCATTTCCATTCCAAATTTTAGCTAAATTGCTTCAGTAGTAGCGGCGTTAAAGAGTAACAAACATCCAAACATACATACAAACTTTCGCGTTTATAATAGTAGTACGAAGTATGATAGCATTATAAATATATACCGACTTCAAAAAAAAGGAGGAGGTTTTTTAATGTTTGTTGGTTTTTTGCAAATTTTCCATTCAATAAGCTTGCTGTTTATCTATTTTCCATTTATGTTCTGACAGTATTAAAAATATATACCGACTTCAAAAAAAGAAGGACGTTTTTTATGTATGTCACCTCATAACTTCGTCATTTCTTAACCAATTTAAAAAAATATTTTTTTGTTTGAAAGTGCATACTTCCAGATTGGTTCCATTGAATTTTCATGAAAATCGGTTCAGTAATTTTGTGTTAAAATGGAAATAACGAAATTTCCCGCACTGTGGTGCTTTCGTTCACTATGCTAGGACACTAAAACAGAAAAATAAAATATTTTTAACAAAAAAATTGAACCGACTTTAAAATCACAAAAGTAAACTAAAAAGCGAAAAATGGCATCGTATATGCTACCTTCTGATCACTTTGAAGGTGGCGCCTATCTAAAGCCGATTAAATCATAAGGATTTAGGATTTAAAGGCAGTACTTTTCCGTGGTTCTTTCAAAAACGGCTTTAATTAATACGTCACTGGCTAGGCATCGCCTAAGTGATCAGAAGGTAGCACATACGATGTTATTTTACGCTTTTTAGTTTATTTTTGTGATTTTGAAGTCGGTTAAACTTTTTTGTTTAAAAGAATTTAGGATATAAAATAAATGATGGTTATTTCTTATTCCGATACGAATGTACGAAATAGGTTGCCTAATAGAATAGCGACCGAATAGTACCCTCCCTCCCTGATTGGATAATTTAAAAAAATCATACCTACACTAGTTCAAAGGCAACTTGCCGTGTGAATGCAGGCAAGTGCGGGGTTGCCATATATAAAGGGACAGTTAAAAGTTTATTTATTTCAATTAGGCTTAATTTACCATCACCTTTGAAAGGTCTAGTAATAATATTATTTAGGTGACAATAATTGGCCGAAAACTTAAAAATTAAGTTACGCGGATTCAATGCCTTTGTTTTTGTATTTATGTAAATACATGGCCATTTTCACAACAAAACTACTGTATTTTTTGACTCAGGACTCGAATCTTGGACCCCACGATGCATAACTAAGGAAGTTAACCAATTCATTGTCGCATACCGCTATGACAAACGGAAGAAGGAATCTAGTTCCCCTAATACCAGTCAATTACCTAATTTCAATATATCCGGCATAATTTTAGTCGTCACGTTGGGTCAGTGGTTAGGTTGTGCAGCTTCTGAGGTCCTGGGTTTGATTTCTGGTTTGAAAACACCTAAGTCTTTCTTTAGAAAAAATCCATGTATCTCGAAGATTGAACGATTTCGTTATATAGGTACTATAATGGTTTTTTATGATTTCTTTGGTGCAGATGGTATTGGGTTTGATTCCCATCTCGGATAAAGGAGACGGTCCATTTCAGGTCAACTCTTGTACCCCGTATCATTAAAATTAAAAAAATACAAGGATCTTATTAAAATTGATTAAAGTGAATAAATGTAACTAAATAAAAAGAAATAAATAAAATAAAAACCCAAGTTTTTGAGTTATATCAAGATGGCACCCATAAAGCAACTATGACATGACAATTGACAGCAAACGTCAAATCGACTACTGCATTGAAAACTTCATCAATGCGCCATTATTACCCTTAATAGTGATGCATTTCTTGGGAGAGAATGAATATTATTTCGAAAGAATTAAAGTAAATTCGTAGATTTGTGTAATCAAAAATAGTTAAAAAAAATATTTTCTTTTATTTCCGCCAGGGTACAATGACTGGACCTGGGCTCCATACAATTTTGGACCACCTTTAGTCATTATTAGTTTATTTTCCGTATAGAACGCATTTTTACGTTCACAAAAACTAAAGAAATAAGATGGAGTATTAAAAAAAAAATTAAAAACATGAGACACCATTTTTCTTAAATAGTATTGAAAGTTACTGATGCGACGGTTCATATCGTACCGACAAGAGAACGTATTCGTTTTTGAATTTCGTATCCGTGACGGGTACGACACTGTCATGTTTCGTACGCTACATCTGTATCGTTATCAACCCATATTCGATCCGGCTCATTGCTGAGCTCGAGTCTCCTCTCAGAATGAGAGGGGTTAGGCCAATAGTCCACCACGCTGGCCCAATGCGGATTGGCAGACTTCACACACGCAGAGAATTAAGAAAATTCTCTGGTATGTAGGTTTCCTCATTTTTCCTTCACCGTGATATTTAATTTCTTAAAATGCACACAACTGAAAAGTTGGACGCCCTGGACCGGAGTCAAACCCACACCTTCCGGAATCGGAGGCAGAGGTCATATCCACTGGGCTATCACGACTCATCACAGCATCTGTATATTATTGATTTATCTGTGGAGACACCATCAATAAAAATAACCCCAAAAGCTATCGTTATCATTTGTTATCACCACACCTTAAAGGGCAGAGCTGGACGCATGCGCGTTGCCATGACTACCGCAATATGGCGCCCGTCGCCATGGCAACCGGATAAGTGGGTCAGGTCTGGCCCAGATGACCTGAATTTCACCAGCCTACTATGTTAACGCTATTTTTAGTTTTTCCATTTGCACCTATATTTTGAATAACTAAGTCTTTGGTGCTCTGCTCCTATTGGTCTTGGCGTGATAATTATAGTCTATAACCTTCCTCGATAAATGGGCTATCTAACACTGAAAGAGATTTACGAATGAAACTAGTAGTTTTTGAGTTCAAGCAAACAAACAAACTTTTCAGCTTTATAATATTAATAGCTGACGCCCGCGACTTCGTCCGCGTGGAATTTAGTTTTTCACAAATACCTCGGTAACCATGGATTTTTCTGGGATAAAAAGTAGCCTATGTGTTAATCCATGCTATAATATATCTTAATACAAAATTTCAGCTAATTCGGCTAAGTAGTCGAGGCGTGAAAGAGTAACAAACATTCATATCATTAAAATCATCAGTTTTCGCAAATCTCGGGATACCATGGATTTTTTCGGGATAAAAAGTAGCCTATGTGTTACTCCAGAGTAAAATCTATTTCCATTCCAAATTTTAGCCAAATCGCTTCAAAGTGAAGGAAAAACATCGTGAGGAAACCTGCACACCAGAGAATTTACTTAATTCTCTGCGTGTGTGAAGTCTGCCAATCCGCATTGGGCCAGCGTGGTGGACTATTGGCCTAACCCCTCTCATTCTGAGAGGAGATTCGAGCTCAGCAGTGAGCCGAATAGGATGATATTCAATTATGTAACTTTATGTAATTGAATGTTGGGCTTACTCCGTGGCGCATTGGTATGCGCGGTGAATATACAAGGGAGGTCCTGGGTTCGATCCCCGGTTGGGCCGGTTGAGGTTTTCTTAATTGGTCCAGGTCTGGCTGGAGGGAGGCTTCGGCCGTGGCTAGTTACCAGCGTTCCGACAAAGACGTACCGCCAAGCGACTTAACTCAGCCAGTTTTTTTAGTTTATCACCATTTAACAATAGGTACATAAGTAACCAGTCATATAATACACTAGCTGACGCCGCGCGGTTTCACCCGCGTGGTTCCCGTTCCCGTAGGAATATGGAGAAAAAATATTCTATAGCCTTCCTCTATAAATGGGCTATCTAACACTGAAAGAATTTTTCAAATCGGACCAGTAGTTCCTGAGATTAGCGCGTTCAATCAAACAAACAAACAAACTCTTCAGCTTTATAATATTAGTATAGATTGTTTATATAGTCATTAACACTATAATACAAATTTTCCTTAAGCTTGCGTTTAATAAAAACTTTGAACTTATTGAGAAACATGCCCGACATACTCTAGTTAAATATCTTGTGCACACCATTGTCAATGAGGTAACATTGCAGGTCCGTTAAAATAGGCTGATTTTGATGAGAATAAAAGGTAAAACAGACATATATCTTACCGTAATAAGTCATATTCGCTACTAGGTGATCACTCATCATGATTGCAGCTATATAATCACTTTCACTCACTTAAAACACATTTGTAGCACATTACACTAAAAAAAGAACATTTTTTTTATTTGGAGTGGAGAAAATTGGGTTTTTAATGTACGATTGTGTGTAGAATGTTTATCTCAATAATATTTTTAACATAAAAATGGGACCGACTTCAAAGACGTAGTGTTATTTTGATTTTAACACAAAATTACTGCACCGATTTTCATGAAAATGAAATGGGTCCAGTCTGGAAGTATGCTATTTCAAATCTAAAACAGAATTTTCAAAATCCATACATCTATATATCTATCTATATCTATCTATACTTATAATAAAACTGGTCGAATTCTATACATTTAATTGCAATTTGAAATTTTACTTATACCGTTTGTAACAACAAACGTTATCGTGGCATAGAGTACTACTAGCGCCATCTAGAATCTATACTTATAATACGAATTCTGTACATTTTGTACATTCTGTACATTGATGATATTTTGAAAATTTGTGATGGTATAATCGATACTGAAGCTAAAAAACTTTTATTTCGATTTTTTGTCTGTCAGTCTGTCCGTGTTTTTTTGTTATTCGGGCAACACGCTGAAACTACTGAAAGAATTCAAATGAAACTTGGCACGATTTAAGACCATAATACGGAAAAGATTATAGGATACTTTTTATTGCGAATTTCAAATGAAAAGGGGATGAAATAGGGGTTGAAAGTTTGTATGGGAAGTCCTTAATTTTTAGAATTACACTTTTAAAAATTTGTACATAAATCAAAAAAAAAATACCAAATATAATGTGATTCAAAAATTTTTAAAATACAAACTCTAAAGTGGTGAAATAGGGCTTGAAAGTTTGTATTGATTTCCACGCGGACGAAGTCGCAGGCGTCCGCTAGTAATATTATAAATGTGAAAGTGTGTGTTACGTGTCCGTCTGTCACGGCAAAACTGAGCAACGAATTGATGTAATTCTTTAAGTTGAGATAGTTAAAAGGATGGAGAGTGATATAGGCTACTTTTTGTCACTTTCTGACGCCTCCATTTCCCTATACATTACGCAATTTACAAGGTAGAAAGCTAAACCCCCCCCCCCTCTCTTATTCGTAGAGGAGACTCGTGCTTAACAGTGAGCCGAATATGCGCGACGCTGGAGCGTGTAACTAGTATGTAGTATGAAACCCAAGCACGTACAGTTTCTTCACACGATCGACCGATGCACCTTGACATGAAATTAGATGACCTCTGCTATTGTAATGTTGTTTCATAACAGAGAGGTACAGGGTTCGACTCCCGGATAAGAGCAATTTATCGTGTTACTCTTTTTGAAGGCAGTGGTATGCGCCGTGGATTTACAAGGCTGAAACGATTGAGTTTTTCTTAATTGGTCCAGGTCTGACTGGTGGGAGCGTTCGGTCGTGGCTAGTTAACACCCTACCGACAAAGACGTACCGTTTTTACAAGTTAGCTCTTGATTACAATCCCACCTGATGGTAAGTGATGATGCAATCTAAAATAGAAGCGGGCTAACTTGTTAGGAGGAGGGTGAAAATCCACACCCCTTTCGGTTTCTACACGACATCGTCGTTATCAACCCATATTCGGCTCACTGCTGAGCTCGAGTCTCCTCTACGAATGAGAGGGGTCAGGCCTTAATCCACCACGCTGGCCCAATGCGGATTGGCAGACTTCACACACGCAGAGAATTAAGAAAATTCTCTGGTATGCAGTTTTCCTCACGATGTTTTCCTTATGCGTTTGAGACACGTTATATTTAATTTCTTAAAATGCACACAACTGAAATGTTTGAGGTGCATGCCCCAGACATAATTCGAACCTACGCCCTCTGAATCGAAGGCAGAGGTCATATCCACTGAGCTATAACGACTCAATGGTTCATGATGAGTACAGTAGAACCCGTTTAATACGATTTCGCAAGGACCCAACTAAAAACGCGTCTTAGACGGGAAAGCGTATTATACGGGATATGGGTGGGGGATAGTGAAAAATATAACGACTAATGTACACATATATAGTTATAAAAATCTATACTTATAATAAATCTGTAGAGAGGTCAATTCTGTACATTAAATATATTACCAAAATAACTATCAGGGGGTGATTAGTGATCGATACTCATGCCAAAAATGCAATCAGTAAAATTTTTGTCTATCTGTCTGTATGTTCTTTATAGAACCAAAAACTACTCGACGGATTTTAACGAAACTTGGTACAATTATTCTTCATACTCCTGGGCAGGTTATAGTATACTTTTCATCACGCTACGATCAATAGGTGCAGAGCAGTGAAGGGAAATGTTGGGAAAACGGGAGAAGTTACTCCATTTTTCTAAGCTTCCGTCGCGTAATAGGGTAGGGATAGGTTAGGGGTAGGGTAACGGTAGGGTTGAGTCCCTACTCATCCCCTGAATGGTAAGGGAGCTTTAGAGTGGGAGTAGGGTAGGGTAGTAGTAGGGTTCCACGCAGACGAAGTCGCGGGCGTCCGCTAGTTAGTTAATATAGTTTTTGGTACAAAGACTACCTAATTATGCTACTTAAAGTAATCACTTATTCTGGTATGACAAAAACATTTTGATGCATTAGCAATTACGAAATTTTCAATTAAATTTTACTTTTGCACTGCGTCTTCAAAATTTTCTTTTAGAATCGCATCATGTCAAGGGTCGTTTGCTGTCAGGGTCTTTCAGTTCTTTAAGATATCATGTATTAGTCTTGTCCTGCAACCTCGTTTAAGAACCTTTATGATGTGCTGATCTATCTGTTGTAATTTATTTGTCGCATTTGAAATTACACGCGTCATGTGGGCGTATTAAACGGGATGACGAATCGTATTAAGCGTTAGGAAATGTATGAAAACATGTCTCAATTTGTAGGGGTAGGTAATTTGTTAATAACAAAGTGAAAATTAACAATTTTTTAATTTACTCTACGGAAATCCTTTCTTTGATCTTTGAAGAATAGCTCCACGAGAGGAAAAAAATTTAAGATTGCCGGTTTAACAATTATGCAACTTGCAATGTTAATAGCCCAGTCGTATAAAATTGTTAATTAATTAATGGATAACTTTTTATAAAGTCCCGATAATTTTTTTTTTCTACGGCATTTCATTCTTTCATTTGTCCTGCATATGTCTGAATTTTTTCAAATTTTAATATCAACATTTAAAATGTTTAAATAATATTTTTCATTAAAGTGCTCCAAGGGGGCGTGGCTTGCGGAAACACGAGTACCCGTTTTCGGGCGTATTTTCAGCTCCCTGTAAAAATTATTAATATTGGTCCTACAATTTTGGGAGTCGGAAGTTTTTTTTAGGAATTTTCCTCCTCTTTTTGAATCTTTTTTCAAAATTTAAATATCTCAAATAGTTTTCGAGATATACCCAAAAAACTAAAACTCTTTTTTTTTGTTTACTAATTTGTTAATAACTTTGCAATTTTTCGAGCGGGTCTTGAAATTTTTCAAAAACTTTCTAGATGCGATCCCGAATCGAATGAGCCCTCAACCATATTTTTCCGAGCCTGTTAAAAAATTTTGACCAATAAGGCACTTGTTGACTAGACTATTAAGCGAGAAATCGTTTTAAGCGTGATCGTCATAAGCGGGTTCTACTGTACTTATGGTATAACCATAGGTTTCACACGAACTAAGGTCATTTCGTTTACGCGCAAAGTCACACGACACTAATTGTGTTTGTGCTGTGTTTTTGTGTGTTTTTTGTATAATTTTTTATCACTCTTTTTCCGGCAACCTTTGCTGGGGCCTTGATTACTGTGTCAAGGCGTATCGGAGATTGCTTCATATTTATTATCATTACGAGTTAGAGATGCAAGTTTTTGACGTCTCTACTATTGTTGTACGTGGCATATCTATTGGACTAAACCTTCATAGCCACATTTTTTTATAAAAAAAAAAATATTTTTATGATTTTTTTTTATATAGGCATTATATAATTGATACTGAAGCCAATAATATATTTTTCCAATTTTTTTTTGTTTTTTGTTGACTGGACTGGACGCTGAAACTACTGAATGAATTCAAATGAAACTTGGTACGATTTGAGAGCATACGAAAAGGGTTTAAGGATACTTTTTTCGCGTAAATAATATCAGAAAATTAGGGGTTGAAAGTTTGTATGGAATGTCCTTTATTTTTCCAGATATATTAGTAAAAATTGGTATGTGTGCTACCAGAAAAAAATTAATAATAATGTCAATGTTCAAAATTATACAAAATTCTACCCCTAAAAGGTTTCTTAACCATTTAGGGGTTGAATTTTTTTAAATGTTTTAATGGTTTGAGTTATATGTTTGTAAAATAATTAATGACCTATTTATACAACACGTGAAAACATAAATAGAAGGGGGTGAAATAGGGGTTGAATGTTTACATCGATTTTCAAGCGGACGTAGTCATAAGCGTCCGCTAGTGTACACTATATTGGCAACTTCGTTCGTAACACTCCCGATAATTCGCGCGGGCCAGGGGGCGTGTAGCGATGTATGAATAACCCACAACTGATGCACGTCACTACGTCGCAAGCATGATTCCACACTCGCGCAGTCTTTCCTCCTGTCGCCCGCATATCATGTGAGTGTTATCAATTTGCCAGACTATATATTCTAAAGAGGTAAAGATTTTAATAATAATAAAATCTTTGATTAGACACAAAATTTTGCTTGTGTGTGTGTGATTTTGTAGGCACGTAACATATCTAATAGTATTAAATCATTGTTATTAAATAGCGCTAGTTAAATGCGTAGATCTAAAATAGAATGGAATAAATATATTCATAACAATGGCAGGTAAGTACTGATTACTTCATAGACTGTCTCGTTTCGTCAAATACATTCGTTCGTTTCTGAACGAATGTATTTGTATATTTTCTGAACCGCAAATACATTTGTATTGTATGGCATACAATACTATAGAGACGGAGTTTAAAACTGATCGTTTGTGAAAAAAAAATAAACAATTTCTGAACGATTAAAGGTCATATATAAATGTTTTTAGTCGCAAATATTATAAATAAGTCAATAATAAGTGCACGAAAATATTGTGAGATAAGCATTTATAGAAATATTAAAAAAAACTAAAGAATCAAAATACCGATATAAAAATAAAAAAATAACTCCTAATTTTTTCCACTTCCAAATCAAAACACAAGTTCACTGCACTATAATTTCGGAACGCACGCACAATACTTTTTTTTTACGATATAAAAATAAAAATAGAACTGAGCGTCTATGGTATCTAATTTTTATTCCAAATTTAAATTTGACGCATGCGCTCTACATGCGCGCGGCTTAAAACTGGCATCTCTAGTTCTGTGTTGTATAAAACTGATGATTAACCAACCGAATTGAACGGGCTTCATTTGTCTATTGTATTGTTTCAGTTACAGTGCACTACTTATTTCGTCTAGTTACACCTGAAGTGTAACTCGCATAAATTAGGAAGTCACATATTACTTTGTTGAGTAAATTTAACTGGGGTTCTATGTTAATAGGTCGAGTTATAACTCTTTTACACCATACAGTCACGAGGTTTAGTAATAGTGTCTATGTATTTTTAAACTTTTCACGTACCTATGCTGCAAGCCAAGCTGAAAATGTCAAAAGATGATGGTTGTTTTGCTTTTCCGTCATGTGTTTTGGCCTTTTTCTGTATTTCAACGAACGAACTATGCCATGCCTATAAATCTATTCTCTATTTATAAAATGCCTTTTGTATGCTGCGCTTTCTTCAGTTCTTTTATGCAAAACTAGCGGACGCCCGCGACATCGTCCGCCCTCAAACTTCCTTAATCCGATTTTAGTGGACGTCTACTATCTATGAACTACCTCTCTGCCAAATTTCAACTTTGTTCGTCAAGCAGTTTTCAAGATATCGCGGCGAAATGACTTTTTGCATTTATTAAGATGGGGATATGACTATGTTTGAATATTATATTGATTTTTGTGAGACATTCGGGTAAATACGAATAAGGTCAATATTAACTAATTAATGCACAGATTGTCAGCATGTACGTAAAATAAATAAGATTATACAATTTCAGACTAAAAATCAATAAAAAATCTTTTTAGCGAAATTAGATAAATAAAAATCATACATTTTTAGCTTCCTTACATTAAATATCCCATTTTTTATTAAATGATGTATAAACATCAAATCGTATTTGTAAATTTGTAAAATATGACCCTTTAAATCCCTGTATAATGCTCCGAAAGTAATAATCGCAGAAAGCCGTGATAACCCAGTGGATATGACCTCTGCCTCCGATTCCGGAGGGTGTTCGAATCCGGTCCGGGGCATGCACCTCCAACTTCTCAGTTGTGTGCATTTTAAGAAATTAAATATGACGTATCACAAATGGTGAAGGAAAACATCGTGAAAAAACCTGCATACCAGAGAATTATCTTAATTATCTGCGTGTGTGAAGTCTGCCAAATCGCATTGGGCCAGCGTGGTGGACTAACCCCTCTGTGTCTGAGAGGAGACTCAAGCTCAGCAGTGAGCCAAATATGGGTTGATAACTCTGTTACTTCTACAAATTGCTTTACTATTAGCATATAAGTATAACTAAAACTGCCTCATTGGTCCCGTGGTAAGCTGGTTCAGCTACGGTCAATGAGGTCCAGGGTTCGAATCCCGGGTCAGGCCAGCAAAAACAAATTGGGATTTTTCTTACAAGGAAAATCTTAATAGCAGCCTGGAGTTGGGAAGTTGGCGGTGTTAGTATACCCCCGTGCCTCGGAGACACCTAAAGCCGTCGGTCCTGCGCCTGATCTCTCACCGGTCGTGTCGGTCTGCCGTCCCATCGGATTTCGAGAGTGAGGGAAGAGAGAGTGCACCTGTGCTTGCGCATACACTTGTGCACTATAATATCTCCTGCGTACATGGTTAATCTCACCATGAGATTAGCCGCCGTGACCGAAAAAATCGGTCGGGAGCATATTATAAGTATAACAAGGGGTTTGAATTTTCATCCTACTCCTAACAAGTTAGCCCGTTCCCATATTAGATTGCATCATCACTTACCATCAGGTGAGATTGTGGTCAAGGGCTAATTTGAAAATAATGAAAAAAGGCGAGGATTCGCTGGATGCAGGCGGTTTAGGTAAGATTACAGTAACATTATCTGAAGTGATTTGCAAACAATCAATATGAGAAAAGTAGGCTCCTTGATGAGACCTTAGCGACGTCACCAGGACTCATCCCCTGATGGCGCCGAGGGCAGAAGTAGAGATCGAATCAGAAATGAGGAGATCCGCAGACGAACCAAAGTCTCTGACATAGCAGCGAGTCGCAAAGCTGAAGTGGCAATGGGCAGGGCATATACGAAGAACCGATGTTGGAATGGCGACCCCGCACCTGAAAGTGCAATGATGGTCGACCCCCCACCATTAGATGAATAGACGACATCAAGCGGGTTGATTTACCGCTGGATGTTGACGGCTCGAGACCGTATTGTTTGGGAGTCCATGCAAGAGGCCTTTTTTATTCTTTTACAAGTTAGCCCTTGACTACAAACTCACCTGATGGTAAGTGATGATGCAGTCTAAGATGGAAGCGGGCTAACTTGTTAGGAAGAGGATGAAAATCCACACTCCTTTCGGTTTCTACACGACATCGTACCGGAACGCTAAATCGCTTGGCGGTACGTCTTTGCCGGTGGGGTGGTAACTAGCCACGGCCGAAGCCTCCCACCAGCCAAAATAGCCTATGCCTATGGCCTATGTCCAGTAGTGGACGTCCATCGGCTAATAATGAAGATGAAGATGATGATGACGATGATGATGATGATGATGATGATGCAGATGATGATGAACGTTACAATAACGTTAAAACAACGTTGCAGTCGTCAGTAAGGCGACACGTCAGAGGCGGTCAGTAGTTAATAAGGCTATTTAACAAAACGCAAGGCCGAAACACAAAGGTACAATACGCTTGCGTAACACCGCGCATGTGCCGTCGCTGGATGTGACTGCGGTGTGCTGAGCGTACTTTGTTGTTATATTGGGCGTAGTTACAACGTTCAACAGCTCTCGTCAGTAAGGCGACGACGACACAACTTTTTCGATCGATATCTCATTATGAATATTATTTAAACGGGTACATACCACGACAATACGACGAGATTTTTAATGTCGTTATTTCGACCCAGAAAAAGAACAAGAAAGTATTTCGAAATATCGTCATTAAAAATCTCGCCATTTTATAGTGGTATGTATCCGTTTAAATAATATTCGTAATTAACAACCACGAAATAAGTATAAAATGATAATCTCAATAACTATTCACGATAGGTAAAAAATACCTTATTTATAGAACGTTCAAAGACCAATAAAAAAGTATTTGATAAACATTTTTGTATCTCAACGAAGAATCGAGCTATTGTAAAAAAAACTGAATTCAATCCTTTTTTGGCGGAAAATGCATATAGGTAATCTTGGTCGAGAATTTGACGCTAACCTTTTATATTTTCATAGATAATGTATAAAAATCAATAGGTAAGGTAGGGTACGGGTAGGGTTGGTGTAGTGTAGGGGTAGGGTACGTGTAGGGTAGGGGTAGGGTTGGAGTAGTGTAGGGAAGAAGTGCACATAAGTCAAAGCGAAGCTTAACCGGGTCCGCTAGTAATATTAGTATAGATTGAGCGTAATTTATTGTTATATTGTGCATAGTTTATTGTTATATTGAACGTAGTTTATTGTTATATTGAACGTAGTTTATTGTTATATTAAACGTAGTTTATTGTTCTATTGGCCGGGTTATTAGAGACGTCCCACTAAGATCAATTTTGAAATTTAAAATACACGTTTCTTTTAACTCTAGGAGTTCTTTCTAGCTTCCAACAATTTGTTTTCATATTTAGTATTCGAGTGTCTATCACTGTTCTTTTTTCTTCATACAACTCACTTTGGAGGAATTCGTAATACCTTGTTATAAAATGAAATCATCATAAAGGCTTTACGGTAGTGCCTTTGCCTTTAACTTACGTAAAAGAATACAACTAAAACAATAAATAGTAATAGACAAGCGTTTCCACTCAGAAACAAGCAGATCTATATGTTTTTTGTTTTCCATTAGTTTTTTAGTATTCGAATGTCTGCCAGTGTTCTTTTTTCAAATACTCTTCCTCGGAGGAATTTATACCGTGCTACATTTATGACCTTGGTATAAATTAAATGGTAATAGACAAGCGCTTCCAGTCAGAAACAAGCAGCTCTACATTTTCCGGCTCCATTGTAACAAGCGACCGGTGACGACTACCGACTACTGTCGACAAATACAAGCCGATAGATTATAATATATTCATGTTGCACCGAGCGCCCCACTTAGCTACACCAAGCTCCATTTTTAAATTTTAATAAACTGGGTTCTTTTTTTTTAATCTGGGGTTCTAGCTTCCAGTAGTTTCAGGCCGTAAAATAAATTTAAAAAAAAGTTCTTTTTTCAAATTATACATTTATGACCTTGTTAAAAATTAAATAGTAATAGACAAGCGCGAGTAGACACATACAAGCCGTTAGATTATAATATTTTCATGTTTCACTTAGGTACACCAAGTTCCATTTTTAAATATAAAAAAACTGGATTCTTTTTTTTAATCTGGGGTTAAATAAATTAAAAAAAATATATTTTCTCAGTATTCGATTTTCTATCAGTGTTGTTTTTTACAAATTATACTGTGTTACGTTAATGACCTTGTTAAAAATGAAATAGTAATAGACAAGCGCGAGTCGACAAATACAATCCGACAGATTATAATAATTATATTCATGTTGCTTCGAGCGCCCCACTTAGCTTCACCAAATTACATTTTTAGCTTCACCAAATTTCATTTTTCTCCCGTCGCCCGCATACCATGGGAGTGTCATCAACGATCTTGCTAAGTTATACCATAAGTAAGTACTGTAGGGAGTCGAATCTTGAACCTTTTATACATGCCTACTGAAGAGAGGTCATTAAAGAATGTCATTTGTGCAATAAGTCTTGATGGCGGACTAAACATTTAAAATTAATATTACCTACCCTATTTTTTTCATACTATTTTACACTGAAATGCTAAGTAAAACAAAACTGTATACCTAAGTATTAAGATTGATTTTCCAATAGCAATGTATGTTATAGATTTTTATATGTATTTTAATGATTTTGTGCTTTATTTTAAAAGCAATAAGGTGGTTATTAGGTTAACAGTAAGTTATGTTTTAAAAGGAAATGATAATTCACCGTGATGCAGTGTTTAGCGTTGCATTACTAGAGGACAAGTGGACAATTATGATAAATGATTTAGAACTTTAAATTAAGAGGCAGAAGATTGATTTTTGAATGACAGAAAATTGTTTTACTAGAGGACAAGCTATAGAAAATCACATTAAATGATTTTGCACTTTAAATGTATACTTTGAAGATTGATTTTTGAATGACAGTTTTGACGACCTTTTTATTTAACTATTCTCTATCATCATCAGTCTATTTAGCCTCCACGGTTAATAGCTGGTATATGCGAAAGGTTCAGGGTTCGATTTTTAACTGTTGGACTAAGTATAAGTCAAAGTTTAAATTAGGCTTAGTTTAAAAGCACTTTCAAAATGTCAGGTAATAATAATACTAGATAATGGTGATAATATTTGGTCGAAAACTTAACATTAAAGTTACTAGGGACCAAGAAGAGCTCACTACAAACTCAGTCAGGGTTTATTTTTTGTTTATCACCAATTTACAAAATTATCTAGAAGTACCTGAACGAAATGCGTATGTTGAGATGGATGTGTGGTGTGACAAGAATAGATAAAATAAGGAATGAGTATATAAGAGGAAGTCTGAAGGTGGCGCCAGTGACAGAAAAATTGAGAAGGTTAGCTTGGTATGGACATGTCATGCGTAGAGAGGAAAGTCATATTACTAGAAAAATGTTGAATGTGCAAGTGGAAGGACATAAGAGGAGAGGAAGGCCAAAGAAGAGATGGTTGGATTGTGTGAAAGAGGACATGTGTGTAAAAGGAGTGGATGATGAGTTGACGAGTAATAGAGACGAATGGAAAAGATTGACATATTTTTCCGACCCCACTTAAGTGGGATAAGGGTAAGGAGATCGTGAAGTGCAATTTTTATCGTCTTAATAATCCTTAACACTATAATAAGATTTTTCAATAAACTTGCATTTAATATTGTTTGTATCCAAAGATTTTATAATAGAGATATGTCAAAACTGAGGCGCACAAAAGCGGCTAATTGTCTTAATTTAATCCACACTTATAATAAATCTGTAGAAAGGTCAATTCTGTACATGAAATATATGTCCAAAATAACTATCATCGGTTGATTAGTTGATTGATACTGTGCCAAAAATGCAATCAGTAAAACTTTTGTCTGTCTGTATGTTCGTTATAGAAACAAAAACTACTCGACGCAATTTAACGAAACTTGGTACAATTATTCTTCACACTCCTGGGCAGGTTATAGTATACTTTTCATCACGCTACGATCAACAGGAGCTGAGCAGTGAAGGGAAATGTTGGGAAAACGGGAGAAGTTACTCCACTTTTACAGCGATACTACTGCAAGGGCCGGATTATAGAGGTCTAAGATAAAACAACAAGAATAATAAATAAATAATGTCTCTACGTTGAGCTAAATCAAACTCTGGTATAATAAGATTTGCCCCATAATTTCACACCATTTCTCCAGTTGAGTCGATATGATAACGTCGAAATGACAACTTGACGCACGGCTTGGGTGTTAGGTTTATTTTCGTTACGGAATTTCTTGATTTGGTCTCGCGTCCGGGTGACGTCGGGTTAGGCTATGTACTATAACTTACCCTTCATATGGTCAGATGTGTCTGCTCTCATGATATCTGTCAGGTAGTGCTCTAGTGATCTCATGTTGTCTAATCCGCCTCGATCCTGAAACAAAATAAACATTATTTTAATAACATGAAAGAAGGTGGTCCATTTTAGGTCCACTCTTGTATTCCGTATCATTAAAATTTAAAAAATAAAAGACTTTTATTATAATTTATTAAAGTGAATAAATCTAACTAAATAAAAAGAAATAAATAAAATAAAAACACAAGTTTTTGAGTTATATCAAGATGGCGCCCTTAAAGCAACTATGACATGACAATTGACAGCAAACGTCAAATCGATTACTGCATTGAAAACGTCATCTATCTGCCATTATTAACCATAATAGTGTTGCATTTCTTGGAAGAGAATGAATATTATTTCGAAAGAATTAAAGTAAATTCGTAGATTTGTATAATCAAAAATAGTTAAAAAAAATACCTTCTTTTATTTCCGCCAGGATACAATGACTGATCCTGGGCTACATACAATTTTGGACCATATCCTTAGAGAACACTGCACTCGAAATTATAGATGAATACATAATATATACCTTGGACATATCAACATATGGTCCAGTTAGGTAGGTCCTAGGTAGGTTAGATTTTTCCTAAGAAAAACTGTAATCTTGAGAAGTCTAAATAAAGTCGTTGAAATGCATGTCGCCGCTGGGAAGAGTACGACTCGGTTAATATTATTTTTTCGAGTACATACAAAATATTGTTTTATAAATCTAAAAAAATACAAAATAATTTCAAGACACTAAGCAAAATAAACTACCGTCAACAAAAAAGATTCTTGAGTGCGAAAGTGACTAACTTTTGGAAAAAATTTTGCGGTGATTTTGGAGGCATGTAACATATCTAATAGTATAAAATCATTGGCCTACCCTAGTTAAAATTTATGAACGCCACTGGTCATAATTTACAGTTTAAATTATTCATGTAAGTACATAATTATTTATGGATGGACCATCCCCCACGAAAAAGGGACATTTAATGTTTATTTAAATAATACATATTATTAAAATTGTGCATATTAAAACACCTAACCTGCTAACAACCAAAGTATTGACATTAAAAGAACCTAGCACATCAATTTTATTCCGACCCGCACGCTCTCAATGTCAACATAGAAACAGAGGTCAGACCAAACTGGCACCTACTGACCCATATTCCCTTACGCAGTGTGACGTCACTACAGCATTGCGCTACACCGTCCAACAGAGTAAATTACGTTTTGAGCCGCGCGTGATAAAGTCGAAAATTAATTGGCAAACTACTCAGAGCACAGCTTAGCATAGATAGGCGCATAGAAAAATGGACTTTATTTTTTATTACAACACAGTCTAATACAGATTGGTGACAATATGCAAATTTTGAGCAGTAATGCACAATTTGATAATAACCTTTTTTGTTATAGCATTATGGTTGAAATTTCCTTGTGTTTTTTATGGTGCAAGCAAAAGGTCAAGAGAACAAACTGCATTGCGTTTCAAAAATTGTTTACACTTAGGTCGGTAGGTTATTGTTTCCAGATTTTTTTTTTGTTTTTTTTTTTATTATTTAGCGAAGACAGAAGGCAACGTTACTGAAACCTTTGGTAGAGTCCAGCGAGAATATAGAATTAATCACTTCAAACTTATTATTTTTATTTTTATACTCTTATTTGCATATTTTATATTGGGTGTTTTTTACCTTTCAATAAACAATTATTATTATTATTATTATTCAAATGAATTAAACTCTCACGCCCAGTACAAAATAAATATATATAAAAAGCCAAAGGGAAAATAAATAAACTTACTTAAATACGCAAAATAAATAAACTTAAATATACATTACATAAATACGTATATGCACCGGGCGGAGGATTCACCCCGGCAGGGAGACCAAACGGCCGGGGGTCAGGGCGACAGGTGGAGAAACCGGCGGACTATCCTAGCCGAGTCCAGCAAGACCGCTTTTTGCATCTTGCCTGCGAGCGAACTGCCACGGAACCCCAGCCGCCTCAGATGGTGAGCGAGGCTGACTGGGATCAAACCGTTGGCAGATATAACGATGGGGATGATTTCAGTGGACTCCACATGCCACTGAAATCCTCCACATTATTATTATTATTATTATTATTAAAACACGTGCACCTTCACAGAACTATCTTTTTTTACTTTTTTTTAAAAAGAATATTTGCCATATCTTTTTTTTTAATATGACCATGATATATTTCGGACCCATAATCCATACACGAAATTAATATTGTTTATATTAATTTGATATAAGTCAACTACCCTATTGTTATTAATTACTCTGAAATAAAAAGAAACCCAGATCTTACTGTTTTATGATTGTTTAGATATATCTTGTTTATAATTCTCTCTCTCTCCAACTAGTCGACATAGACGGTGGGTACGACAATAGACCAACGGGGCGGGGATCGAACCACCACCCCTCGGTGATGAGTGCGACCGCTCTTACCGTTGAGCTATAGAGGCTATTTCTATAATATAAAAATGAATCGCAAAGTGCGTTGGTAAGCGCATAACTCAACAACGCCTGGGCCAATTTGGCCAATTTTTTTTTAGATGTTCGTTGAAGTTTTAGGATGGTTTTTACGGCGAGAAAAATTCAAATAATTTCCGGGAAAACCATAAAAATAGCCCTTTTCTATTTCCATACAAATGTTTTCTAACTAAAACTTAGTCAATTTGAGCCTATTGTTATTGTATAAGGTTCATATTAATAATAATTAGAAAATGGTGTAGGGGTAGGGTAGGGGTAGGGTAGGGATAGGGTAGGGTAGCGTGCGTCCGTACATATATAAAAATCAATGCCAGTTTCGTTGTAATTTTATAACTCAAGAATGACTCACCTATCCAAACCAAATGTTTATGCTTTGTTCGGATTATTTAGTACATGGTTTATGTGAAGTTTGAACAAAATCGGTCGAGCGGTTCTTCATCACATTTTTAAAAATGAATTTAGGGGTGAGGTAGGATAGGGGTAGGGGTAGTCTAGTGGTAGGGGGTGAAACCGCGGGCTATCACAAGTATTATTATAAATTAGCGGACGCCCGCGACTTCGTCCGCGTGGAAATCAATGTAAACTTTCAAGCCCTATTTCACCCCCTTCTCATTTTATTTTCGCAATAAAAAGTATCCTCGAACCTTCTCTGTATTATGGTCTTAAACCGTGCCAAATTTCATTTGAATTCATTCGGTATTTTCAGCGTGAAGCCCGAATAACAAAAAAACACGGTCAGACAGACATACAAAAACTCGTAAAAAAATATTTTTAGCTTCAGTATCGATTATATAATGTCCCCTAACAAAAATTTTCAAAATATCGTCAATGTACAGAATGTACAGAATTCGTTTTACAAGTATAGATTCTAGATGGCGCTGGCGTCAGTTACGCCACGGTAACGTTTGTTGTTACAAATGGTATAAGTAAAATCTCAAATTGCGAATAAATATATAGAATTCGACCAGTTTTATTATAAGTATAGATATTGACGGCCGCGTGGCGCAGTGGGTGGTGACCCTGCTTTCTGCATCCACGTGGCCGTGGGTTCGATTCCCACAACTGGAAAATATTTGTGTGATGAGTGTTTTCCAGTGTCTGTGTGTATTTAATTATTTATACATTATATAAGTATTTATATGTAGTAAATAATTGTATATTAATATTATAATATCAACTATCTTAGCACCCATAACACAAGTTACTCTGTATGCTTACTTTGGGGCTAGATAGTGATGTGTATTGTTTAAGTATATTTATTTATTAAAAAAAAAAGATTCGTGGTTATGGCGATTGTAGTTTTTTTTGTTTTGGTACGAAACAAACGTAAATTGTAACTCGTAGATAGTCAAAACAGATGTTTTGTTATCAGAACATTAACTGATAACGAGGCAAATGAGTCAAACGTGTATTTACAAAAGTAGGTATTTCAGTTTTGCCTGTGTCATTGTGTTTTTGGGTTCCGTCATCAACCCATATTCGGCTCACTGCTGAGCTCGAGTCCTCTCAGAATCAGGGATTAGGCCAATAGTCCACCACGCTGGTCCAATGCGGATTGGCAGACTTCACACACGCAGAGAATTAAGAAAATTCTGTGGTATGGTTTCCTCACGATGTTTTCCTTCACCGTTTGAGACACGTGATATTTAATTACTTAAAATGCACACAACTGAAAAGTTGGAGGTGCATGCCCCGGACCGGATTCGAACCCACACCCTCCGGAATCGGAGGCAGAGGTCATATCCACTGGGCTATCACGGCTCTTGGGTTCCGTAGGTACATCAAAAGGAAAACTTTCATAACTTGCAAAATAAGTTCTCACCTGTTCCGTAGCATAAATCTATATTAATATTATAAAGCTGAAGAACTTGTTTATTTGTTGTTTGAACGCGCTAATCTCAGGAAGTACTGGTTCGTTATTGAAGAAGGCTATATGCTACATATTATCCCTGTATTCCTTCAGGAAAGGGAACCACGCGGGTAAAACCGTGCGGTGTCAGCTATCTTATACAAAATATAAAATATCTTGATTTCGGCCATCTTAGATTTGTAGTTCGTCATGGTGTATTCTTCTTTAGTAAAGTCCTTTCATTTGATACCCATATTGAGGAAATTGTGAAAAATATGTATTCCGTTATTTTGTGACGGTTTTTTTGGCACTGCGACTCCATGACCCAAGGGTCTCCACGGCAAAAGGTACAAATATGTAACTGTCAGTCAGAGGCATACTTGTGTCATTTACCGGTGATACCTAAAATAGCGGACGCCCACGACTTCGTCCGCGTCGAAATCAATGTAAACTTTCCCTTATTTCATTACTTTCTGGATTGTATTTTAAAAATTCTTGAATCACATTATATTTCGTATTTTTTTCATTATTTATGAACAAATTTTTAAAATTGTAACTCTATAAATGAAGCACTTCATCCCCTATTTTATTCCCTTAAGGTTGGACTTTATCAAATTCCTTTTCTTTTTTTTATTCTTTACAAGTTAGCTTTTGACTACTATCTCACCTGATGTTAAGTGATAATGCAGTCTAAGATGGCAACGGGCTAATTTGTTAGGACGAGGATGAAAATCCATACTCCTTTTGGTTTCTACACGACGTCGTATCGGAACGCTAAATCGCTTGGCGGTACGTCTTTGTCGGTAGGGTGGTAACTAACCGCGGCCGAAGCCTCCCACAAGGCAAACCTTTCTTAGGGGATTCCGACGTCATAGTAGCTTTATGCGTGTCTCAGCCCGATCGGTGTAAAATTGACAAAGTTACATACAAACTTTCATCCCCTATTTTATCCCCGTGGGGTTAGTAGTTAGGCGTATGATCAAAATCCTTTCTTAGCGGATGCCTACGTCATAACATCTACCTGCATGCCAAATGTCAGTCCGATCCTTCCAGTGGTTTGTGCTGTCCGGGATATACATATATGTCGTCGTCGTTATCAAAACATATACGGCTCACTGCTGAGCTCGAGTCTCCTCTCAGAATGAGAGGGGTTAGGCCAATAGTCCACCGTGCTGGCCTAATACGGATTGGCAGACTTCACACACGCAGAGAATTAAGAAATTCTCTGGTATGCAGGTTTCCTCACGATGTTTTCCTTCACCGTTTGAGACACGTGATATTTAATTTCTTAAAATGCACACAACTGAAAAGTTGGAGGTGCATGCCCCGGATCGGATTCGAACCTACACCCTCCGGAATCGGAGGCAGAGAGAATTAAGAAAACCTCAATCGGCCCAGCCGGTTGGTATTAATAATTAGTTTTAGCTTAGTTAGTTTAGTCCTCAGACCAATTATAGAAGGACTTGTATAGTCACGAACAAAATTCTCTGTCATTTTCTGAGGAAAACGAGCTTAGATTTTGTATATATTTTATACTAAACTAGATGTTTTTGCCCGTTTTTTACACAATTCAATTACACAAAAAGGTTTTTACGGAGCTCTTTAACCGACGAACACGATTACAACTATTTAACATCGATTCTGTAGAGACAGTTTTTATAATCGCATTAGATCGTTGATCATATACTTTGACAGTAAAGAAATGTCTAGCGAGGCAGGTCCTATACAATAATTGGTCTGAGAGTAACATTTACTTTTAATTTTGTTAATTTATGTCGCTATGTGACCACGCATTTCCATGGTGTCACCTGGATCAACCTTCACCTGGACCTGGTCTTCGGCTGAAAATCAGCGCTGTATGATACATTTGAGCTGAATCCTTTTTCATTTGTTGGTTGTGCCAAATATAAAATTAAATTGGAAAGTAAATATGATGGTTGTAAAGCTTGGCACAATTGGCAAAAATATTTTTCCTTCCTTTCAGCCGGGAAACGAACTCAGGACCTCCATCTTGTAAATCCACCGCGCATACCACTGCGCCACGGAGGCTATAAAAAAAACACCAAACATAGCAAAGTCAGGTCAGTCGTGAGTCACTCGAAAACGTAAAAAAAAAAACAGATAAATATTTTCTCTGACCCCGTCAACATAGATAACGCACCTGCGTTTATTTGTATTATCGCCTGTAACCTCAAAATCTATTAGCTTATGATATAAAATCGTAAGCTAATACATTTTGAGGTTACCTCAAAGTTTGACCTCAAAAGTCCTTACTTTTAAACCACACTTAAACTATTTAGACTTTAGAGTGTATTTATATTATTAATTTTATTATAAAATTTTATTTCAACTTAAGTCTGCTTTCACAATAGGGAGGGATGACAGTTTTTTAAATTGTATATAAATTAAGAGTATGCTAATAGTAAAGCAATTTTGTAAAAGTAACAGGGTATCTGCGATTACTTTCGGAGCTACAGGGATTTAAAGGGTCAGATTTGCGGCGCTGCCGCGGATCCCTAAAAAACGCCCCATACAAAATGGCACGAACTAATGACGTCGTAGGTAATGTAATGATCGTTAGATTTGTATGTGCGTTCAAACAAAATTACTAATATATTTGTTATTTGTGCGTTTATGTTTATAGTTCACATATTAAAAAATGTCACATTTAATGTAAGGAAGCTAAAACTGTATGAATTTTCATCTAATTACGATAAAAAAAAATTAATAGATTTTGAAATTTTATAATCTTATTTATTTTGCAAATATCCAGACAATCTTTGCTTTTTATGTATAAATAAGTTAACATTGAGCTTATTAACCCGAATGTATCATAAAAATCAATATATTCAAACCTAGTCATCATACCCATTATACATATACAACTAAATACAAAAATATTTAAATTACTTGTAACTATCCTAAACTAAACTTATGAAAATAGTTATGCCTTTTCTTTAACTGAAAATTGGGTTTCACAGGCCTCACCACGCTGCTTGTAAAGACTCATTCTGGATCATCTGTATTCTGTGGTTGTAGGGGTAGTTCTCTACGAACTAATGTTGAAAATTATTTTATGCAACAAAATTATTTTATTTCACCTTCTGATCTGATGTACACATTTGTTCAGAATATGTAACTATTTCAAAATTTAACGCTTACAACAATTACGGAAATTAATATAATTAATAATCCATAATTACCAATAAAAATTACTCCATCTTATTCCTTTAGTCTATGTAAACAGTTTTAAAATAATTAAAAACATAAGACGCCATTATTGAATAATATTGCAAATTACTGATGCGATACTTCGTGTCGTATTGACTCGAGAATGTATTAATTTTTTAATTTTGAATTTGACACCACCGACACCGTCATATTCCGTACGCTCCATCTGTTTATTATTGATTAATCTGTGGATTAAGTTAACAAAACCCGACCCAATGATTTGAATCTAGGACCTTATAAATCGCGGTAAAACTTCCGTCAAACATTTGCAAAATCCATATACAATTTCATGCAAAGTTTACAAGTTTTTCACTTCTTATCGCTGCAGTTAAATTCAAGGCCGGGCGCCATGTTGGAAATGTGAAAATGATCGCCCGTCCCACTCTGATCCGGTACGTTGGAAAGGGAAAGGTGACGTAGTGCGTTTACCTACAATTCATACGCGATTCTATTGATTTAACATTACATTATTATAGTTAGTTGGCTTTACCTGGCCAGTTCACTATTTTTAACCGAATAAAAAAGGGGAGGTTCACAATTCGGCGCGTGTGTTGTTTGTTTTTTTAAGTTACCGCCTTCGTCATTTCTTAACCAATTTTATTTTATTTTTTTGTATAAGAGTGTACTTAGAGATTGGTCCCATTTAATTTTCATGAAAATCGGTTCAGTAATTTTGTGTTAAAATGAAAATAAATAAATAAATGTGCCATTGAGGTCAAAAAAAGTTCCCCGTCTCCTATAAAAATGGTTGAGGTGTCATTTGATCCAGAATTGAATGTAGATACTTTTTGAAAAATTTGGAGGCCTGCTCGCAAAAATTGCAAAAGTTATAAACAATTAACTAAAAATAAAGGTAGGGGTTCGGTTTTTGACTTATAACTCAAAAACTATTTAAGATATATCTAATCTGATAAAGGATTCAAAAAGAAGAGGAAATTTCCTTAAAAAACTCTAGTGTTTGCAATTATAGGACCAATATTTATACTTTTTACCGAGGGTTGAAAATACGTCAAACGGTGAAGGAAAAACATATTGAGGAAACTGAGAATTTTCTCAATTCTTTACATGTGTGAAATCTGGCAATTTTATTTATTAGAAAGAAGAAAAGAAAGAAATTAAATTTATTCAAATTTAAAAGTTACAAACAGTATCCTTAAATTATGCATTGAGCCAATTTTTATTTATGTTCTATTGGTGTAATCACTGATTAAAGAATAATAGCCAGATTGAGCGTACGGAACTCGGCAGGGATGCAGCCATTCCAAATTCAAAATAAAAAAAAACGAATACATTCTCGAGTGAGTACGACGAAGCGTCGCATCAGTAATTTTCATTATTATTCACACAGAGAAAAGACGATACAGAATGAGTCTTTACAAGCAGAGTGGTAAAGCCGGTAAACACATAAAAAAACAAACGTCACGCGTCTCCTTGACATCCGCATATACAAACTTTTTTCATAATTTGTATTTCATTTTAACACTAACAAAAATTACGTAAATTAATATAATAATCAATAATTAACCAATGAAAAAAAGTGAAAAAAAATCGACAAATTGATAACCTCCTCTTTTTTTAAGTCGGTTAAAAATACTCCATCTTATTTCTTTAGTTTTTGTGAACAGTTTTTAAAATATTTAATAACATAAGACGCCATTTTTCTTGAATAATATTGAAAATTATTGATGCGACTTCAATAATTCTTCTTCTCATTTTGGATCATCTGTATTCTGTGGTTGTAGGTGTAATTACGAAATAATTTTGAAAATTATTTTATTTCATCTTCTGATCTGTTACAAAATAACTTTTTCATAATATGTATTTAAAAATTGAACACTAACAACAATTACGGAAATTAATATAATAATCAATAATTACCAATAAAAAAAATACTTCATCTTATTTCTTTAGTTTATGTGAAAAGATTTTAAAATAATTAAAAACATAACTCGCCATTTTTCTTGAAATTATTGAAAATTACTGATGCGATACATCGTGTCGTATTGAACGATATCGTCGTTAGTTTTTGAATTTTGTATTTGAAGCGGCTACGACACCGTCGTATTCTGTGCGCTCCATCTGCTTATTATTGATTAATCTGTGATTATTCAAGAAAAAGAATCCAATTGCTTTGCCGCTGAACTATTGAGACCCTACCAACATTTAGTGCCTACATTAGGAACACACTTCGTATATAGTTATCAGTTCGTATTATCATGATTGATGTTCTGTGATAACAGCGAGGACGAGATCTCTCTTATCTGAGTCTTTAGGGTTCCGCTCAAAATTAAATTATTTGGAAAAATCGAAAAGTACCAACATCTTCTAATTCTCTTTTTCATCCACTTCAGATGATTCCAAATCTTTTGTTAAGAAATTCTAGTCATGATATTCAATTTATCAAATATATTAAAGAAATGAGCAGTGGATTTGAGGGCGGTTTAGTTAGCCCTTGACTACAATCTCACCTGATGGTAAGTGATGATGCAATCTAAGATGGAAGCGGTCTAACTTGTTAGGTGTAGGATGAAAATCCTTCTTTCAGTTTCTACACATCGTACCGGAACGCTAAATCGCTTGGCGGTAAGTCTTTGCCGGTGGTGACTAGCCACGGCCGAAGCCAACCAGCCAGACCTGGACCAATTAGGAAAACCTCAATAATCAATTAAAAAAGCCTAATTGAAATAAATGAATTTAGTTTTTTTATTTTTTTTTAATTTATTTCAGAACGCTTGTAAAAATCAAAACAAAACCATTTTTTTATCGAAGTGTCATAAAAAATATCAATATCGAATACATTATAATTGGTGTGATAACAGATTGTGATTTCTATTGACTTACCCAATTATGGGTTGGGTTAATGAACTATTATCTCTTATCAGTTGAATAACGAACTATTTGATAGTGCTCCACCATAACCTACTCTCGGCTTCGTGTTATCCTTACAATCATGGTAAAAGCTGAATTAAAAAGTATAAAATACTTGGGTCTTACTCACGAGAATGCCTCCATACTAAATCGACTGCCATTGTTCTTCTTATACTCGTGAGGAAACCTTAGGGATGATGACAGTTTTATAATTGTATATAAATTATGAGTATACTAATAGTAAAGCAATTTTGTAAAAGTAACAGTGTATCTGCGATCATTACTTTCGGGGCTACAGGGATTTAAAGGGACAGTTTTGCACAATATTTTCAAACCTAGTCATCGTCCACATTCTCTACATGTGTGAAGTCTGCCAATCCGCATTGGACCATCGTGGTGGACTATTGGCCTTACCTATCTCATTCTGAGATATAGGTATATCTCGTGAGTCAAATATGGGTGGTTTTAATATATAATAAATTAATAAAAAACTAGTATAGTCAAACTCCATGATACTGGACGAAAATTTCCATAGGTCAATCTAATTTTTGTCGAGCTCAGGATAGAAATTTGGCGGTCCACTGGAATCAGTTAATTTACAAAGTTGTCTACGAGAAAAAAAAGATTCGGAACCTCTGGCCTAGTTCAATAAAAAAAAAATATTACCACATATCTGTCATAAACTCCAAGATCCCAGACGCAAACTCAGAACAAAGACAGGACACTACGTAACAATATAAACAAAACAACAACAAAAAAAAAAAAGAAAATAAATATAAGAACTTTTCAAAACACGAGGCCTACAATGGCCCGGCCAATCAGGGCGCCGCACTGCGCATCGAGCGAAGAATCTAGGTCACGTGGCTGCGGGCAGGCCGATGCGGCTCAATGGGGTTGTGTCTTTGCCGAGCCGAGTGTAAAAAAAAGTAAAAAAATCCCGAAGTCCAGCGAAAAAACAAAAAGCCGAGGAATTTGGGCTGTACGGTCAACGGTCTTTGCCTGCCCGCGAATGATTTAAAAGTATTTCAATAGTAGGTTAGGTACAGATTAAATAGGCTGTAAAGTCAGCCATTGACGGTCAATTATTCTCACGTTTCTGCAGCGCAAACGTTTCATAAGTTTCATAAGTCGAGCCGTCATGCTCGCAGTTATTCCTTGCCCTTGACTACAATCTCACTTGATGGTAAGTGATGATGCAATCTAAAATGGAATCGGGCTAACTTGTTAGGAGGAGGATGAAATCCACACCCCTTTCGGTTTCTACACGACGAAGCCTCCCACCAGCTAGACTTGGACCAATTAAGTAAACCTCAATCGGTCCAGCCGGGGATCGAACCCAGGACCTTCGTCTTGTAAGTCCACTGCGCATACCACTGCGCCATGGAGGTCGTCAAGTTATAGTCGTGGGTGCTGCAGAAACGTGAAAATAATTGATCGTCATAAGGTCACCGATCTTAAATAGTTCCATATGGATTGAGAAAAAGAAAAACAATATGGTTCAGGAATTATTAAACAGGAATGAATACTTCATACCTGTCATTCATTCATTATAGCTTGTCATAAAATACCAAAAAGTACCTATAGAATATATTTAATTTCTTCATTAATTGAAAGCAATTGAATCAAAATAAAATCAATTAGGCACACCACTTTAATTAATTAAATTAAAATTAAAAACAATTAATGAATTTATTAACCAATACTAATATTATAAAGAGGTGAACTTCTTGAGGTTGTAGCAGTAATATCTGGTTCGGCCGTGGCTAGTTACCACTCTAGCGGCAAAGACGTACCGCCAAGCGATTTAGCGTTCCGGTGCGATGTCGTGTAGGAACCCAAAGGGGTGTGGATTTTCATTCCATTCGTAACAAGTTAGCCCGCTTGTAACCTGGCTAACATTTAATCCCATTTAATTTTCATGAAAATCGGTTCAGTAATTTTATGTTAAAATAACAAAATTGCCCGTACTGTGGCGCTTTCGTTAACTATGCCATGACACATTTAAAAAAGAAAAATAAAATCTTTTTAACAAATAAATTGAACCGACTTCAAAATCACAAAAATAAACTAAGAAGAAGGCGGTGCCAACACAGTGATGCATTAACTAAAGCCGATTAAATCATTAACTTTTAGGATTCAAGACAGTTCCTGTGTTTCTTTCAGGAACGGCTTTAATTAATACGTCACTGGCTTTGCACCGCCTTCAAAGTGATCAGAAGGTAGTACATACAATGTCATTTTTCGCTTTTTAGTTTATTTTTGTGATTTTTAAGTAGGTTCAATTTTTTTGTTAAAAAGATTTTATAATTAAATTAGTTCAACTTAGTTCAAATTAGTACCTGAAAAGTTTTCCGGGAGTTTCAGTATTTTCCCGGGGCAAATATCACCTTTCCAATGAAAATAGCTATGTAATAAATTGAACTAGAAAATATATCCTATAATTTATGTAATTACTTGTATTTGTCAAATGAACATTTTTAGCGCACAAGCGCCGCAAACTATTACAGTCGACACTCCCTGTACTGGACCTGCCTGTATTTGACCGGGAAATATATTTGACCGCTCCCTGTCATCATTATCAACCCATATTCGGCTCATTGCTGAGCTCGAGTCTCCTCTCAGAATGTATTATATTCTTGACTTGACTTGCCCGCACAGGACCTTTCTACTTAACTCGTCCTTGTTCATAAAACCTGTCTAAAAGAGTCAAATACAGAGAGATAATGTGGTCAAGTACAGGGAGCGGTGATAGCCCAGTGGATATGACCTCTGCCTCCGATTCTGGAGGGCCTAGGTTCGAATCCGGGGCATGCACCTCCAACTTTTCAATTGTGTGCATTTTAAGAAATTAAATATCATGTGTCTCAAACGCTGAAGGAAAAACATCGTGAGGAAACCTGCATACCAGAGAATTTTCTTAATTCTCTGCGTGTGTGAAGTTTGCCAATCCGCATTGGGCCAGCGTGGTGGACTATTGGCCTAACCCCTCTCATTCTTGACAATACAGGGAGCGTCGAATGTATACATCCACAGCAACGCGAGTTCTCCGTATATTAATGATTCGTATAATAATAAAAAAAATTACCATACGTCGAGAAATCGGCTTGCTATGAAATGGGATGATGATGAGGGATGATGACAGTTTTTTTAATTGTGTATAAATTAAAAGTATGCTAATAGTAAAGCAATTTTGTAAAAGTAACAGGGTATCTGCAATCATTACTTTCGGAGCTACAGGGATTTAAAGGGTCAGATTTGCGGCGCTGCCGCGGATCCCTGAAAAACGCTCCATACAAAATGGCACGAACTAATGACGTCGTAGGCAATGTAATGATCGTTGATTTGTATGTGCGTTCGAACAAAATTACCAATATATTTGTTATTTGTGCGTTTATGTTTATAGTTCACATATTAAAAAATGTCACATTCAATGTAAGGAAGCTAAAACTGTATGAATTTTCATCTCATTACGATAAAAGATTTTTAATAGATTTTGAAATTTTATAATCTCATTTATTTTGCAAATATCCAGACAATCTTTGCTTTTTATGTATAAATAAGTTAACATTGACCTTATTTACCCGAATGTATCATAAAAATCAATATATTCAAACCTAGTCATCATCCCCAATCCTCCTCAGGTATAGGGGAATGTATTAAATGACCTTGGCGTCGGTAAAACGAGCCACTTATTCTACCATGGAGTTTTTGGCAAAAACGAATGTTGAATTAGAATTTTACGTCATCTGTCAAGCAGCTCCATTTTTTTTTTAATTTATGCGGCTTAGATTCTAGCCCTTTTAGAGATATTATCTATTCGTTAACAAGGTCGATCTCACGATTGAGACTAGCTATGCAGTCTATTGTAAAAATAGAAGGTAAGCGTCAACCTGGAAGAGCTATAGAACGTTAGCCTGCTACAGCCAGATGTTCTTCATTTTATGAAGTACTATAGATGATGCCTGCGACTTCGTCCGCGTGGAATTCAGTTTTTCACAAATCCCGCGAGAACTTTGGATTTCTCCGGGATGATGTGCCTGGCCTGTATTAATCCAGGGTATTATCTATCTTCATTTTAAATTTCAACCAAATCGGTTCAGTAGTTGCAGCGTTAAAGAGTAACAAACATCCAAACATACATACATACAAACTTTCGCGTATATAATATTAGTAGACCCAGCCGACGTCACGGTTTCACCCGCGTTTTTCCCGTTCCCGTGAGCATCATTAACAACCCATATTCGGCTCCCTATTGAGCACGAGTCTTCTGTCTGGAGAGGGATTATGCTAATAGTCCACCACGCTGGCCCAATGCGGATTGGCAGACTTCACACACGTAGAGAATAAAGAAAATTCTCAGGTATGCAAGTTTTCTCACGATGTTTTCCTTCACCGTTTGAGACCTGTATAAAATGTGGCTTGTCAGGCTATTGCAGGCCCTGTTAGCAGTTTTCATCGAGCGGTGTATCTAGGTCACGTGGATACGGCCTCTGGCTAGCCTCAATGGGATCGAGACCACGGTCCGATTAAAAAAAATAACTGTCACACCTTTGGCGCGAATTCGCACGATGACGTTTATCAAAATGATTATGTTTTTTTTTAATAATTGATTTTAGGGCTCTGGGTTCTAGTACATTTGAGTATAAGGATAAGGTAATAGACTTAAAATACGGGGAACATGAATAAAAATGAAACATTATGAGAATTAATGCTGAGGCTTACTGCTCATATATACCTACTAATAATATAAAGCTGAAGAGTTTGTTTGTTTGAACTCAGGAACTAATGGTCCGATTGGAAAAATTCTTTCAGTGTTAGATAGCCCATCTATCGAGAAGGCTTTACATTATCTCCGTATTCTTACGGGAACGGGGACCACGCCGGTGAAACGCGCGGCGTCAGCTAGTATTCTAGAAAATCTTGAAGTTTTATCTTTAAGAGTGTGCAATATGTAATTTGGTGGTTACAAATGGTTCTAGATCTCAGATTCCGGAAAAGTTAGGAGCCTGATATTTGGGTAAATGATATTTCAAAGTGTTAGCTTCGTTATGACTATACAAAATACACAATTTGTAAAACTTTTCTCGATAGTTTATTTTTTTGAAAAATACATGTTTTGCTCACATTTTGCTTTCAATCTCAGGAAAAGCAAACTTATTTTCTTAAATTTTTGTTTTGTATAGAAAATTAGGTATATATCTTGAACATGGCCATTTTGTTGTTCGTTATGTTGTTTAATTTACTTGCAATTAGGTAAAAATGGTTTTGGCGCTCACGTCAATCGCTCCGTGCTTTTCACTCACGTGAAAGTCATAATTCGGCGTCTCGCTTGCGCTTCGAATTTTATCCATATCGTACCGACGCGCTGCGCGCTCCTTAACAGTGTTTTTCGAATGTTGCTACTGAAGGGCATCAAATAGGGACATTTTTTATTCTTGGAATATGATCGTTAGATTTTTTTATTATACAAAAGTTAGCCCTTGACTACAATCTCACCTGATGGTAAGTGTCGATGCAATCTAAGATAGAAATAGACTAACTTGTTATGAGGAGGAACTTGTAAAAAATAAAAATATTTGCACGTGTCATAGGCTGTTTTATCCCTATATTCTCAAGGGAACGGGAACTACGTAGGGGAAACTGCGGGGTGTCTGCTACTGTATTATACTATAACAGAGAATTAGGTCTATTCATAATTTACAAGGTACGCAATAACACAGATTAAAGAATAATAGGCAGATAGAGCGTACGGATTACGACGGTGTAGTAGCCGTTCCAAATACAAAATACAAAATTCAAAAACGAATACATTCTCGAGTCAGTACGACACGTAGCGTCGCAAGTAACTTTCAATATTATTAAAAAAAATGGCGTCTTATGTTTTTAAATATATTGAAAACTGTTTACAAAAATAAGATGGAGTATTTATTATTGGTAGTTACTGATTATTATATTAAAATCAAATTCAAAATTCAGTCAAATTCAAATTTATTTCAAGTAGGCTCAGTTTACAAGCACTTTTGACACGTCAGTTGACTATTTGTAAAGATTCTACCACCGGTTCGGAAGGCAGGTTCTGCTGAGAAGATACCGGCAAGAAACTCAACAGTTGCTCTTTTGAAAAAGTCATACAGTATTATAATTTACAATTGATGACAACATTACAATTTCTTATAGTTTTACTTCCTGTGTGAAGGTGGAAGCTGATCCAATGGCCTCCAAGCATCTTTATCATTGAGGAACTCATCAATGGTGTAGTAACCTCGACTAAGTAGATGATATGATAAAATTAATTTACGTAATATGCTGTAAGTGTTAAATTTTGAAATACAAATTACAAATAATCGGTGAACATACATAAAAAAAAAAGATTCCGACGAATTGATAACCTCCTCCTTTTTTTGAAGTCGCTTAAACATTTTTGTCAAGAATGTCAAGGAGACGCGTGTTACGTTTGTTATTTTTTATGGGTTTCATCGGCTTCACCACGCTGCTTGTAAAGACTCATTCCGGATCATTCTTTATTCTATGCTTAATAAATAAATAATTAACAGCTGTTTTAAAGCCAACTTATATTCATTCGTTTGTTTGCGTTATAAATTCACAGCGTAATAATTAATTAACAGTTACCTCCTCGTAATTTTGTATTCATACACTCATTTATGAACGATAGGTACCGGTTTTTAGGGTTCCGTAGTCCACAAGGAACCCTTATAGTTTCGTCATGTCCGTCCGTCCGTCCGCGGTTTAGCGCAGAGGCTATTACTACTAGAAAGCTGTAGCAGGTAGGTCCAATTTCCAGAAGGAGGTGAACCGTCGAATCCAACTCGGCTGGGCTGCATTCGGGAAACTTCTTTTCGTCCGAAATTCCTCAGTGCCTGAAGACAAAAGTCTTCGAACAGTGCGTGTTGCCAGTGATGACCTATGGTTCCGAGACTTGGTCGCTAACTATGGGCCTCATAAGAAGGCTCAGAGTCACACAGCGGGCGATGGAACGAGCTATGTTAGAAGTATCTCTGCGTGATCGAATCAGAAATGAGGAGATCCGCAGAAGATCCAAAGTCACAGACATAGCTCAACGAGTTGCGAAGCTGAAGTGGCAATGGGCGGGGCACATAGTTCGAAGAGCCGATGGACCAATGTCCCAAAGTGCTGGAATGGCGACCCCGCACTAGTAAGCGCAGTGTTGGCCGACCCCCCACCAGGTGGACTGACGACATCAAGCGAGTCGCAGGGATTCGCTGGATGCAGGCGGCTCAGTATCGTGATGTTTGGAAGTCCCTACAAAAGGCCTATGTCCTGCAGCGGACGTCCATCGGCTGATATGATGATGATGATGATGATGGTGTAAATTAGAAAGGGAATGATAACTAGGTTAGGACTAGGACCTGGCAACACGCACTGTTCGAAGACTTACGTCTTCGAATTTCGGACGAAAAGATGTCGCGGAGTTTCCCAAACAAACTAATACAGTTTTAATTTTACGACTATGTTCACATTAGGGATAATGACAGTTTTTTAAATTGTTTAAAAATTAAGAGTATGCTAATAGTAAAGCAATTTTGTAAAAGTAACAGGGTATCTGCGATCTTTACTTTCGGAGCTACAGGGATTTAAAGGGTCAGATTTGCGGACCACAGATCCCTGAAAAACACCCCCATACAAAATGGTACGAACTAATGACGTCGTAGGTACAAATGATCGTTAGATTTGTATGGGCGTTCAAACAAAATTACTAATAAATTCTTTATTAATAAATGACACATTTAATGTAAGGAAGCTAAAACTATATGAATTTTCATCTAATTACGATAAAAGATTTTTCATCCAGACAATCTTTGCTTTTTATGTATAAATTAGTTAACATTGACCTTATTTACCCGAACGTATCATAAAAATCTATATATTCAAACCTAGTCATCATCCCCATTCTGTACATTTAAGATATTTTGAAAATTTTTGTTGGAGGGCATTATTTAATCGATACTGAAACCAAAAATATTTTTTAAGTAAAAATAAATGAAAGTAAAAATAATGTAATTCAAGATTATACGAATTCTACCCCTATAGGATTAAAAAAGGGGTTGAATATTTTTTAACATAAACCGTTCATTTTTCGAGCTATAGTTTTGTAAAATGATTATTGGACTATTTATTATTAATTATAACATGCCAAAATATAAATAGAAGGGGGGTGAAATAGTAGTCGAAAGTTTACATCAAGTTCTGATGTCCTTAAGTTTTCCTAAACCGAAGGTTGCCTGGAAGAAATCGCTACTTAGCGATAAGGCCGCCTTTTGTATGCTGATCTCTTCTTAATATGTTTTTATTTCAATTGTATTTGTCCTTGTGGTGTGTACCTATGTAAAGAATATCTATCTATCTATCTATCAAGGCGTTCGATAGTATTTAAAAAATTAAATTAAGTATTCAATGTCATTGAACAGAAACTTCGAATACCCCATTCTCAGACGAAATTTCTCAATTTTATTACGCATATACGTAGATAAAGATAGATAACGTTCCAGATAAGATAAAAGATCACTTCACAGCTAGAGATTGCAGGCGCCTTAGGTGCTTGTAGAATATACTTTTAATTTTAACTATAAGTAAAAACTATCGTATTTAAAGTCCTGTAGGCCAAACAAGCGACCAACGACAAATCTCGTAAAAATAATAGACAAAATATCTGCTAATAATAATCTTTTTATTTGTTTACAAGTTAGCCCATGACTACAATTTCACTTTGTTAGGAGGAGGATGAAAAATTCACACTTTCGGTTGCGGTTTTGACCACAGTCGAGCGTGGATTGAGGTTTCCTTAATTGGTCCAGGTGTAGCTGGTTGGAGGCTTCGGCCGTGGCTAGTTACTACCCTACCGACAAACACGTACCGGCAAGCGATTTAGAGTTCCGGCACGATGTCCTGTAGAAACCGAAACGGGTGTGGATTTTCATCCTCCTCTTAACAAGCCCGCTTCCATCTTAGATTGCATCATCACTTACCAACAGGTGAGATTGTAGTCAAGGGCTAACTTGTAAAGAATAAAATAAATTAATTAAACAAATAAAAAAACCCGACTGCATAAAGTATAAAAAAACTGAAAAGAAAAAAAACAAGCCCAGTCCAGAAGTGTAGAAAGCAATTAGAAAACAGTCGGGACCTATTAAATAATGTAGAAGAAAATCATTCTATCCAATATCTAAGGTTATTGAGACAAATCTAACGATATCCTAATTACGTAAATCCGTTCAGTGGTTTGGAAGTTATGAGGTAATAAAGAATATTACATACATACATACATACAAGATACGCGCGAAAAACATAACCCTTCTTGCAGTCGGGTAAAAAATAAATAATAATTTTGTAATATGCGGCACTACCTAAAAAAAAGATATTTCTTTCTTTCTTTCTTTCTTTTAATAATTTCTCAAGATGCAATTCTCACAACATTCACTCGTCCGTCTCACAGGAAGCAGCCAAACAAACACAATGAAAGAACAATCGATGTTTGCAAGCATTCTTTCAACTACGATATCGCTGTTTGAGTTATTGTTTCTGTTTTATATGACTAGTAGACGCCGCGCGGTTTCACCCGCGTGGTTCCCGTTCCAGTAGAAATACGACAATAATATATAGCTTATAACCTTCCTCGATAAATGGGCTATCTAACACTGAAAGAATTTTTCAAATCGGACCAGTAGTTCCTGAGATTAGCGCGTTCAAACAAACAAACTCGTCAGCTTTATAATATAGATATTGTATAGTATAGATATTTTATACATATTACATATACACACTAGTAGACGCCGCGCGGTTTCACCCGCGTGGTTCCCGTTCCCGTAGGAATACAGGGATAATATATGGTCTATAGCCTTCCTCAATAAATGGGCTATCTAACAGTGAAAGAATTTTTCATATCGGACCAGTAGTTCCTGAGATTATCGCGTTCAATCAAACAAACAAACGCTTCAGCTTTATAATATTAGATAATACCTAAGTATTGTCTACAATGTCGAGTTATGAGTTTTGGAATTAAAAAATTAGGTATATATACATATACCGGATTCGAAATCCAGTCCGGGCCATGCACCTCCAACTTTTCAGTTGTGTGCATTTTAATAAATTAAATATCACGTGTCTCAAACAGTGAAGGAAAACAATACATTTTCAAAATGGCGCCCGAAAATGAAAAGTTTTTTACTTTACCCTAATAATATAGGTATACAAATACTTTCTTATAGGCAAATAATGAAATACCAATGTTTGTCACCGCATGCGGTTACATAAGAATTTAATCAGATATAAATATATAATACAGCAAAATATTTTTGATTTAAATTGAAATTAAATGAAAAGGGGGGGGGGGTAAGTTTTTTTTTACTTTAACCTAATAATATGGGTTGATAATGATGACTACTAGATGTTTGCAACGCAGACGAAGCCGCAGTCGTCAGCGAGTCTAGTAATCTACATGGTGTGGTTAGTTGGTGGGATTAACCTTGTATACCGCCAGCTCGACCCAGCTTAATGACCTACATTCATATACGAGTAGGAACACATCGATCGGTGCCTTGTCTGCTGACATAACAGCTTTTTTAACCGACTTTGCAACACGAGGATTATTACGACTTGATCTCTATTACCTTGATCTCTAGTACCTTAAGAAAATTAAGGCAGAGAATTTAAAAAATTCTCTGGTGTGCAGGTTTCCTCACGATATTTTCCTTCACCCTTTGAGACACGTGATATTTAATTTCTTAAAATGCACACAACTGAAAAGTTGGAGGTGAACCGGACCGGATTGGAACCAACACCCTCCGGAATCGGAGGCAGAGGTCATATCCATTGGGCTATCACGGCTCAGTCCTTTTTAAGCTCAGTCATCATTATCTAACCTTATTATTAGGTTAAAGTAAAAAAAAAAAAATTACACCCCCCCCCCCCCCCCATTTTTTAATGATGATGATGAAATGAAAAATGCCTCCGATTCCGGAGGGTGTGTGTTCGAATCCGGTCCGGGGCATGCACCTCCAACTTTTGAAAATTTATATAGCCTATGTCACTACCACGTACGTACGTCATAAGTCATCAACCCATATTCGGCTCACTGCTGAGCTCGAGTCTCCTCTCAGAATGAGGGGTTAGGCCAGTAGTCCACCACGCTGGCCCAATGCGGATTGGCAGACTTCACACACGCAGAGAATTAAGATAATTCTCTGGTATGCAGGTTTCCTCACGATGTTTTCCTTCACCGATACAGTACCACAGTTCTAACGAACTCAATGACACCTCATATGTCAAAAACCGGTCAGCTGTTTGGGCTGTACATGCCCTTAGATACATATAGATGTCAAAGGGCGTGCCATGGAAATAAAATAAATAAATAAATAAATATACTTAAACAATACACATCACTATCTAGCCCCAAAGTAAGCATACAGAGCTTGTGTTATGGGTGCTAAGATAGTTGATATTATAATATTCATATACAATTATATACTACATATAAATACTTATATAATGTATAAATACACACAGACACTGGAAAACACCCATGCTGATCACACAAATATTTTCCAGTTGAGGGAATCGAACCCACGGCCGTGGATGCAGAAAGCAGGGTCACTATCCACTGCGCCACGCGGCCGTCAAAATGGAAATGGACATACATTGTAAAAAAGACATCCTCTTCGACTCCCTATTAAACTCAGGTGAGATTGTTTTTTTTAATTGCAGTCAACATGAAAAAAACACAACAAAATGTCCTCTGCACTAAACACGTGTACAGCCACTAATGTGTTCAGCAAACCGTGTAATATAAGGCACGTGTCCACATACATATTATCACTATATATACTACAGCCTTTCTTGATGAGTATTACCAACATGCGTGTTGCAAGTGATGACCTATGGTTCCGAGACTTGGTCGCTAACTATGGGCCTCATAAGAAGGCTCAGAGTCACACAGCGAGCGATGGAACGAGCTATGTTAGGAGTATCTCTGCGTGATCGAATCAGAAATGAGGAGATCCGCAGAAGAACCAAAGTCACCGACATAGCTCGACGAGTTGCGAAGCTGAAGTGGCAATGGGCGGGGCACATAGTTCGAAGAGCCGATGGACGTTGGGGTCCCAAAGCGCTGGAATGGCGACCCCGCACTAGTAAGCGCAGTGTTGGCCGACCACCCACCAGGTGGACTGACGACATAAAGCGAGTCGCAGGGATTCGCTGGATGCAGGCGGCTCAGTATCGTGATGTTTGGAAGTCCCTATAAAAGGCCTATGTCCTGCAGTGGACGTCCATCGGCTGATATGATGATTACCAACAGACAAATTAAAAATGAGGGTATAAATCACTAGTCATTTCACACCTAATAATAATTATAATTAACTTGTTCTTAAATTAATGAAAATAAATTTCTTAATAAGCTTAGAACAATTAGATATGGTTAATTAACCGACTTCAAAAAGGAGGAGGTTCTCAATTCGGTCGGTATTTTTTTTTTATGTACACCGATTACTCCAGACGCCTGGAGCCATTTCTGACAGGACCACATGAAACAACACTGTCTGCAAGATATATTCTCACATGGCTTGAATTAATACATCACCGGCTTAGCACCGTCTTCATACTGATCAGCAGGTAGAACATATTATGATGTTATTTTTCGCTTTTTAGTTTAGTGGGTACGTTTTAAGGTTTTGAAGTCGGTTGTATTTTTTTTATATATACCATTTTATAAACAAACCATACATAATTAAAAATAAATAAGTTTTGAAATGACATTCGTTTTCTACCTTCATTTCTAATTTCTTTGTTGGTAAACAGTATTCATCTAGAAAGGCTGGAGTATATCTTCTGTATTTGTATATATAAAAATGAATCGCTGTTCGTTAGTCTCGCTAAAACTCGAGAACGGCTGAACGGATTTATCTAATCTTGGTCTTCAAATGTTCGTGGAGGTATAGGGAAGGTTTAAAAGGTGAGAAAAAATCAAATAATTTCCGGGAAAACCCTAAAAACTGCCCTTTTCTATTTCCCATACAAACGTTTAAGAGTCAGACGGTAGGGGTAGGGTAGGGGTAGAGGTATAGAAGGGTAGAGTAGGGATAGAGAAAGAGTGCACCTATGTCAAAACGAAGCTTGACCGGGTCCGCTAGTAGTCAATATATTCTGAGAACTTTGCTAGGGATTAGATGATTTTTTATTCAATGACCAGTATTTTGAGTAAATGGGACCCTAATGGAAGCTCAGCCGCGTCACTAGGGGTTTGAGGGAGCGCAGAAGCATCGCCTGATGATCGTACCGGAACGCTAAATCGCTTGACGGTACGTCTGTGCCGATAGCCACGGCCGAAGCCAGCCAGACCTGGACAAATTAAGAAAACCGGCTAAGCCGGATTCGAACGCAGGACATCTGCGCCACGTAGGCCGTCAAACTTAGTTGAAAGAGGTACAAAATTCTACCCATATGACAGTCTCTATGATTTAGCGTTCCGGTATGATGTCGTGTAGAAACCGAAAGGGGTGTGGATTTTCGTCCTACTCCTAATAAGTAAGCCAGCTTCCATCTTAGGTTGCATCATCACTTACCATCAGATGAGATTGTAGTCAAGGGCTAACTTGTAATGAATTAAAAAAAAAAGTATACTCGCTAAAATCTTATATTGCATCGTCATAATCAAGGGCTATCTTGTCACTAAATAAAAATAAAATCATCTAATTTTCCAACAGGACCCGACGCTCAAGTAAATACACATCTAGCATCATGAGCTCCCCTACTAAACTGTAGCTACGAACTCTACGAGAGTAATAGCTAGTTTTACGAGTATACAAGCCGGCTACGTTGTAGGGCGTAGGAAAATCAATTGTGACGCGTCAAAATCATATGGTTGCAGCGAGGTGGCGAGTTTAATCTGTATTCTAACGGAAAACTCACGGAAAACCACCGAAAAACGCAGTGTTTTACACGAAAACTGAGATAATACATCATTTTTCCTCAAAATTATGTTTCAACAAGTAATTTAGCACAGTTTTAGATTGACAGATGTACCTAACCTTTAATTTTGCACAAATACTTTTTAAATATAAATGGAAAACAGAGGAAAAAACTCGCTACAAGAACTGTTTTTCTAAATATCCCAATAGGAAATAAGGCACAGTTTAATACATTTTCTTCCCTTGGTGATATTTCAGATGTATTGTAACTGAAAACTTACTATTATACGTGAAAACTGTGGAAAACCTTAAAAATATGGCTCACTTTTTCACTGATAGATGTACTTGCCGTGTAATTTTGTTTAATACAGGTTAAAAGACGTGAAAACTTAGGAAAAACTTGTTATAAGAACTATTTTCCTCAAAAATAATTTCCATCACATATTATGATATGGTTTTTGCTTGATAGATGTTAAATATAGGGCTTTTCGAAAAACTGTGACCGAATTTATACAATTTTTCTACATGGAAATTGAGGAAAATCCTCAAGAACTAGTTTCTTAAAAATATATTCCAACACATAATTATTCCAGTTTTAGATTAATAAATTCACATATTTAGTGATTTTTCCCCAAAAATCCGTTAAATATGCACTGAAATACGTGAAAACTGAGAAAAAGCTTGCTTTTTGTGCAAGAGCTACAAGAACCGTTTTCCTCAGAAATATCTCCCAATAGCATAGTTTTGCATTGATAGATTTTCTTACCTAGGTGATTTTTCACATATCTGTTATGGCTTTTTGGAAAACTTTGAACGTTTTAACGTATTTGCATATGAAAACAGAAAAAAAAAACTAGAAATTATGTCTCAGTTTCTGACGTTAGGCGTAACCAGAGTTATTCTTATTCTACCAATAAACAGTACAAGATGTATTCTTGCAGATTAATTACAAACACTTGGAAAATATGAAGTTATTAGACTACACTTTAAAATTAATTTATTAGAAAAAAAATCAATAAAATGTGCTTAATAAATTTCATAATAGTTGCAAACGCCTGAAAAACGTATATATTTCACGATGCAAGCATTAAATTAATCCTTTCTTCATTACAGTTAAAAAAAATACAGTAAAATTCATGTTATTTCGGTAAATATACACACATAGTATGATGTGTTTAATATTAGATGAAATAATAATGAATTTTCACCATTATAAATAACACGATTATTTTGCAGAGGTATGTATTTGATTGAAAAAGCTGACGATATTTGTATTTTTCACGATTTATTTATGAAATTTTCCTTACACATACCTTCTGGAGTTCAAAAAAGGTTGGTGATATATGAAATTTTATGTAATTTGCTTACTTTTCCATAGAAAACGTCACAAGTATTCACGCCATAATATCGTTCATCCATAGCGGTGTACCTAGCTAGCTTGGTTGTGGAAAAACATGGTGTTTTCACGACGAATGCGTGTCAATTTTCCTGCCATTCGCATGAAATAACACAATTATTTTGCAGACGTATGTAAAGGTTGCTGATATATGAAAAATTTTCACGATTTATTTATGAAATTTACATCTCATTTACCTACTGGGGTTAAAAATATATGAAATTTTCACGACTTATCACAGAATTTCTTTGCACACATCGAGGAATTTTCACATATGGGGATGAATTTTCTTTATATTCGAATGAAACTACATTTAATTTTTGTTAAGAACATAACAGATTGGGTTTTAATGCGTCGACTAAAGAATTTGCTTTGCACTTACTAGGCATCGTGGAATTTTCACGCATATGTGGTTAAATTTTCTTCTTATTCGGATAAAATACATTAATTATTATTAAATACATAACAGATTTGTGTTTTGATGATTTTATTACATGGGTTATTATTTTTACATACTTATTACATACTTAGTTGAGATATATGACTCTACATTAGGGAAAAGGTTGTAATACGTCCAATTATAAAATTAACATTTTTCTTTTCTTTCTTTACTTGTATTTCATAGTAAAGTAAAGAAAATCTATATTCATTTTTAGTGTCACTAACAGTATATACTTTACACAATGTAACATCAAACTGAATGGGTTTTAGGGTTCCCAAGGAAAGTATAAAAACGTGTTTTTATTATGGGATTACAGCAAATAGTATCACTGGCTAACCTGGTAAGGCTCCTCGGGTTTGCCAGGGTACGAGACACTGCGCCTGTAGTCAGGGGGTCGTGGCGGCGCGGGGGCCCGCCTCCACGGGGCGAAGGCCGAGGGCTGCTGAGGCTGCGGCGCCCCCCACCTGTACTGCGGCGCCCTGCGGAAGGGTGCGCGATACTGCCTCTCATCGTCGACGCTTGGCGCGCCGGGGTATTGGAGCTCTCCCATCCGAGCATACGTCCGACCCGCACGGCGGTCGGCTCTCGACTGACGATAAGGCTTATCGTTCGGGTCGATGCGTGCGCGCGCAGGCAAGGCGGCCATTGGTGGGCTGCTCCCCTTGTGAGGATCTAGAGCTTGTGCCTGCATTGGGTATACACTGCGACGTAGGCCACGAGCGGGGCGGGTGGTGATGCCACGACCGCGGCGGATAGAAAAGTGGGGCCACGGTATAGCGAGCGCAGCGGAGTGCAACAGTGGGTGCGATGTATGCCACGAGCGGAGCGGGTGGTGACGGGCCACGACCGCAGCGGGTATAAAAATGGGGCCACGGTATAACGAACGCAGTGGAGTAAAAAAGTGGGTGCGACGTATACCACTAGCGGAGTGTGTAAGGTAGGGTCACAAACGCAGCGGGTAGTCATGTGAGACTACGTTATAACGAGCGTTGCAGACAACCTAGAGCCATTAATAACAGGCCATGACCACAGCGGATAGTGAAGTGGGGCCATAGTATAACGAGCGTAGCAGACTGCTACGGTACGTAAAAAAGTAAGAATACTGCTACGTAGGCCACGGGAGGCGCGGGTAACGTTGGGCCACGACCCCGTGGATATTGAAGTGTGGCTACAATGTACATGAGGACAGTTACGGTACGTGTAAAGTGAGAATGCGACGGCCAGTGGAGCGGGTGGCGTAGAGCCATGACCGCAGCGGGTAGTAAAATCGGGCCACGTTATAACCAGCGTAGCGGATAGCTACGGTGTAAGTGGAAAAGTGAAAATGTACTACCACATTCTAAATAATGGAAATAGGAAAGGTCCGCTGTTACGTAATGTCATACTGACATCGCTAATAAATATACCTATACAAACTAATATTATAAATTTGACAGTAATTCTGTTTGTTTATTTATTTATTTAAAAAAAAATAAAAGGAATAATACGGCCCGTTGTGAATACGCCCAAAATCCTATTTTAATACAAATGGCATAAAATTATCTTTTAGATGAAGACAAAGTCATTGCAATTTTTATTATTTTTATATATTTACTAGCGGACACCCGCGACTTTGTCCGCGTGGATTTAATTTTTTCACAAATCCCTCGGGAACCATGGAAAAAACCATGGAAAAATCCAGGAATTTGTGGATAAAAAGTGTGTGTTCTGGATAAAAAGTAGCCTATGTGTTAATCCATGCTATAATATATCTCAATACCAAATTTCAGCTAAATCGGTTCAGTAGTCGAGGCGTGGAAGAGTAACAAACACTCATACCATCAAAATCATTAGGTTCTCGTAAATCTCGTGAATCGTAAAATTGGGATAAAAAGTACCCTATGTGTTAATCCTAAATCTATTTTCATTCCAAATTTCAGCCAAATCGGTTCAGTAGTAGCGGCGTTAAAGAGTAACAAACATCTAAACATACATACAAACTTTTGCGTTTATAATATTAGTAGGATTAAAGATTCATGACTTTGCGTAATCTTTAAAAATCTTGACATAATTCGGTGTTAATTTCGTGAAAATCGCAAAGCCGTGGCCCCGCTGTGCAGTATTGCCAGTGTGACGTCACAATTCACAAGTAACCAAAGAATTAAGTAACTTTACGTCATGCAGCGTAACAGGAGTTTTTATAACTTTACAACTTACCTACTTATTAATAATAATAGCTTATATAATGATTTATTTATTTTGCTATCATCCGCGAAAATTCGGCGAACCCATGCGACAACGTCACCCAGGTCCGACAAAATACTCTCTACGTACGTTTCACCCCGAAACCGGAGCATCCTCAGGAGATGTTGACTCTACAACGTGCAATTGCAAAGCACGTGGTAGAGTTAACATCTCCTGAGGATAAGGACCTGCAAAGCATGTGGTAGAGTCAACATCTCTCTCAGGACCTGGGTGACGTTGTCGCATGAGTTCGTCGGCTTATGCGGAGGGTGGCAAAATAAATAAATCATTATATAATCATGATGAACTTCCGCAAAGTAACGCCTGCTTCTATCCAATATTTATGTCAGTGTTTTTTATTTTGTTATTGGAACACCCAGTTTTGGGTATAGGCCTCCTACATACTTACTTACATAAATAACAATAAAATCCTATCCATGTGATATTCATTTTTGATCATTAGATTCCTCAGACCAATTATAGAAGGACCTGTATCGCACCCATTCACGCAGAAAATTTTGTTCATGAATTTATTTACAAAATTTTCTGACATTTTCTAAGGAAAACGAGCTCAGATTTCATACATATCTTATACTAAACTAGCAGTTTTTGTTCGTTTTTTACACCATTTAACTACACAAAAAGGTATTTTTACGGAGGTTTTTAACCGACGGACACGATGGTAAACTATGAAACATCGATTCTTTAGAGACAGTGTTTATAATCGCATAAGATCGTTGATCATATACTTTGACAGAAAAATAATGTCTTGCGAGGCAGGTCTTTATCTAATTAGTCTGAGTTAGATTCATTTATTTTAAAAGCTGCTAGTTTTTTTTTTGTTTTTCACAAGTTAGCCCTTGACTACAATCTCACCTAAGTAAGTGATGATGTAATCTAAGATGGAAGCGGGCTAACTTGTTAGGAGGAGGATGAAAATCCACACCCCTTTTCGGTTTCTACACTACATCGTACCGGAACGCTAAATCGCTTAGTACGTTTTTGTCGGTAAGGTGGTAACTAGCCACGGCCAAAGCCTCCCAGCAGCCAGACCTGGCCCAATTAAGAAAATCTCAATCGGCCCAGCCGGGGATCGAACCCAGGACCTCCGTCTTGTAAATCTACCGCGCATACCACTGCGCCACGGAGGTCGTCAATATTCACTATTCAAGGCCTATTCAATAATTTGGTCTTCATTAACAATCTATTAAAATAGACATCAAATTAACTAATAAAAGCCATTTACCTACTGTATGATATCCACGAAAGGTAAGCACCGGATGACATTTGTTACAAAGAATCTCAATTTCGTATATTATACTATTTACGTCAAAGTTAGTGAAGCTTGCTGGTTTTTTTTATTTCTTACTTCAACTTCGACCGCCCTTTTAGACCTCTTTAATCCGGCCCTTACAGTAGTATCGCTGTACAAATGGAGTAACTTCTCTCGTTTTCCCAACATTTCCCTTCACTGCTCTGCTCCTGTTGATCGTAGCGTGATGAAAAGTATACTATAACCTGCCCAGGAGTGTGAAGAATAATTGTACCAAGTTTCGTTAAAATCCGTCGAGTAGTTTTTGTTTCTATAAAGAACATACAGACAGACAGACACACAGACAGAAAGACAGACAGACAAAAATTTCGTTGATTGCATTTTTGGCATCAGTATCGATCACTAATCACCCCCTGATAGTTATTTTGGAAATATATTTCATGTACAGAATTGACCTCTCTACAGATTTATTATAAGTATAGATATATATTTGTGATTTTTTTTCTTTTTTCTTTACATTACGGCACTTGTGTGTAAGATACATTAAGATACTAGCTGCCACCGCGCGGTTTCACCCGCGTGGTTCCCGTTCCCGTAGGAGTACGGGGATAATATATAGCCTATAGCCTTCCTCGATAAATGGGGTATCTAACACCGAAAGAATTTTCTTCAAATCGGACCAGTAGTTCCTGAGATTAGCGCGTTCAATCAATCAAACAAACAAACAAACAAACTCTTCAGCTTTACAATATTAGTATAGATTGAAATTGGTGATACAAGCGTCGCTTTACCTACGAGAAAATGTGTAATAAAAAATATTTTAAAATTGTTTCAGTAGATCGAGAGATCACCACAAACTGTCTTTATCTTTACTTAATAATTGTTATAAAGCTGAAGAGTTTGTTTTCTAGTTTGTTTGTTTGTTTGAACGCGCTAATCTCAGGAACTACTGGTCCGATTTGTAAAATTCTTTCAGTGTTAGATAGTCCATTTATCGAGGAAGGCTATAGGCTATATATTATCTCCGTATTCCTACGGGAACAGGAACCACATGGGAAACCCCGCGCGATGTCTTATTAGTAAAAATGTATAGAAGAAGAATATTTATTGTATTAGGCCATAGCCTAAAGACATACAAAAGTGTGTATTCGCCCTACAACTCGACTGGGTCAGACAGGCATGATAAATTACCAAAATTTGGGATTAATATCTTTTCTTATCTTGTCTTTTGACGCAAAAAGTTGCGTGACCTCATTCCTTACCCCTTTCGTCTGAATTCCATCCCCTCTTAGCCCTTTTGGGGGGTGAAAATGAATCTGTTTATATTTAGGACATACCTAGTTCTATTAAACTAGATAAAGCCCTGAGTAGATCACGTTCCCGTAGAATACTTACTTTTTGACGGAAGTCCTGGGTTCGATCCCCGGCTGGGCCGATTGAGGTTTTCTTAATTGGTCCAGGTCTAGCTGGAGGGCTTTGGGCGTGGCTAATTACCACCCTACCGACAAAGACGTACCGCCAAGCGATTTAGCGTTCCGGTACGATGTCGTGTAGAAATCGAAAGGAGTGTGGATTTTCATCCTCCTCCTAACAAGTTAGCCCGCTTCCATCTTAGATTACATCATCACTTACCATCAGGTGAGATTGTAGTAAAGGGCTAACTTGTAAAGAATAAAAAATAATTTATATATAAAAAATGCGAAAGTAATTCTGTCTGTCTGTCTGTTACCTTATCACGGCTAATCGGCTAAGCCGATCGAAATGAATTTTAATATAATGGTAAATGCGATCTTGGAGCAAACTTTACTAGTTTTATGAATGTTATTTAAACGGGTACATACCACGATATAACGACGAGATTTTTATTGTCGATATTTCGGCCCAGTTGCATAGATCGTGGTCACGACGGGACTCAACAAAATAACATTCATATAAGTTTAAAATCATTTACTAGTTTTGACCGCAAAATAAAAACAGAAGCGGATAAAATAGGGGTTGAAAGTTTTTAGGAAAGTCCTACATTTTTAGAGTTACAGTTTTAAAAATTTGTTCATAAATTATAAAAAAAAATACAAAATATAATGTGATTCGAGAATTTTCAAAATTCAACCCCTAAAGTGGTTAAATAGGGGTTGAAAGTTTACATTGATTTCCTCGCGGACGAAGTTGCGGACGTCCGCTAGTACAGTAATAAAATATAGCCTAATTGATTAAGTTGATGCCATAGACAATCTACCCTTATGTGCCCCTATATACTTTAATAATTATAAACTCCTCATTCTGAGTGGGGACTCGAGCTCAGCAGTGAGCCGAATATGGGTTGATAAATTATAAAATAAATGAATTGTTAATTTCTTAACCGATTTCAAAAAAAGAAGGATTTTCTTAATTCAACGCGTATGTTTTTTTTAATGTTTATAACTTCGTCATTTATAAAGGTTTCTTGTGAACTACGGAACCCTAAATAGAAAATGCGGATACTGCAACTAAGGAGTTTTCACTGTATAAAGTTAAATCATGAAAGGTATATAGTATCTGCTAAATTCCGCATTGGGGTAGATTTTGGCCTACAACTGTTTTGCAGTAAAAGCAACAGGTTAGTTTATACCTACTGTGTAATTTACAAGCTTTTCAGTAATAAATGGAGTAAACAAATAAACCATTTGATGGTAAGTGGTATATTTCTAGTAAAGCAACCCTTCGCAGAATCTACAAATATTTATAAATAGCTGACGCCGCGCGGTTTCATACGCGTGGTTCCCGTTCCTGTATGAATACGGGGATAATATATAACCTATAGCCTTCCTCGATAAATGGGCTATCTAACACTGAAAGAATTTTTCAAATCGGACCAGTAGTTCTTGAGATTAGTGCGTTCAAACAAACAAACTCTTAAGCTTTATATATTTCCAGTTTATCACAAGAGGAACATTTTTAACCGACTTCCAAAAAGGAGGAGGTTCTACGTTCGGCTGTATGTATGTTTTTTTTTATGTTCTTGTGTCAACTATTGCAATTAAAAAATATATTGCACGGTCGAATTGAAAAACCTCCTCCTTTTTTTGAAGTAGGTTACAAAAAGCTATAGTTTTTCAACTATTTAAATTTCAAAGGAACATAATTTAACAATCTAGGGTTAGGACTATCTGTTGAGATTGTATTAAGTTTCAGTACGATACCAACATAATACGGAATTCGTATACAAAAGTCTTTTTAGAAAGAGATACTCCTGGTTCCTACAATAGCCAGTATACCATCAAATCCCTCAGGAACCATGGATTTTTCCGGGATAAAAAGTAACCTATGTGTTAATCCATGTTAAAATATATCTCAATACCAATTTTCAGTAAATTCGGTTCAGTAGTTGAGGCGTGAAAGAGTAAGAAACATTCATATCATCAAAATCATCAGTTTTTTCGCTAATCTGAAATCAAAAAAAAACCATGGATTTTTTCGGAATATTTGTTAATCCAGAGTAAAATCTTTATTAAAGTAAAATTTCAGCCAAATCAGTAGTAGCGGCGTTAAAGAATAACAAACATTCAAACATACATCCATACAAACTTTCGCGTTTATAACATTAGTAGGATGCCCAAGTAGATAAGTCTGTTTGTCAGTCTGTTAACTTATCACGGCTAAACCGAATAAGATGAATTTTGCTTTAATGGTAAATGAGACTAAAATAAAAATAGTAGGGCGTGGTAATAGGGGTTGAAAGTTTGTGTGGAAAGTCCTTCATTTTTAGAGTTACAGTTTTAAAAATTTGTTCATAAATCATAAAAAATACGAAATATAATTTAATAAAAAAAAAATTAAATTCAACCCCTAAAGTGGTATAGGGGTTGAAAGTTTACGTTAATTTCCACGCAGACGAAATCGCGAGCGTCCACTAGTACTGAAATACAGGCTGTAACCGATAATGAAATGAATAAAAAAGTAATAAATTTAACAGTGAAAATATTACAGAACATAATAACGCTAATATACCTACTCTAAATATATTTAAATTATGTCTAAAACATCATTGTCTTAAAACTTTGTCTACTTGTGCCATCTAGCGGAATTTCCATTATATTAAAGTACACATTTTCCACAAATACAATCCTAAATAGTCAAAGTTTTCATCTAAAGATATGAGAAAGCGCCAACTTGTGGAAGGCGGTGGAACTATTATTTTATTAGACCATAAGTTAAGCGCCGTTATAATGAAAATATTGTTAACTAGCTGGCGCCGCGCGGTGTCACCCGCGTGGTTCCCGTTCCCGTAGGAATACGGGGATAACATATGGCCTTCCTCGATAAATGGGCTATCTAACACTGAAAGAATTTTTCAAATCGGTCCAGTAGTTCCTGAGATTAGCGCGTTCAATCGAACAAACAAACTCTTCAGCTTTATAATATTAGTAAAGATTTACCTACTTATGCCATCTAGCGGAACTTCTACTAAATAAGCGTACACATTTTCCACATCATACTTAGTACGTAATCTAAAGATTTGAGAAAGCGCCTTCTAGTAGAAGTCGGTGGAACTATTATAGTACTATTAGTCCCGAAGAGATGGCGCTGTTAGGAACAATGTAAAAAAATAATATTAAATCATAATTGAATTTCTTTTAAAAATCAATATTTATGTTTGTGGTGAAAAAAATTTAAATTTATCTGTATCAGAAACGTGTACTAAACGTCAAACTAATTGTTAAAACCTCAGACCAATTATTGAAGGACCTGTATCGCACTCATAGTCACGAACAAAATTGTCTGTCATTTTCTGAGGAAAACGAGCTTAGATTTGGTATATATCTTATACTAAACTAGAAGTTTATGCCCGTTTTTTACACCATTCAATTACACAAAAAGGTACTTTTACAGAGCTCTTTAACCGACAACACGAATACAACTATGAAACATCGATTATATAGATGCAGTTTTAATAATCGCATTAGATCGTTGATCATATACTTTGTCAGAAAAGTAACGTCTAACGAGGCAGGTCCGATACAATAATTGGTCTGAGGTTAAAACTAATATTTTTGTCAAACGCTCCGTAATCTAAGGGATTTGGTAGAGTGACGTCATGAAACATTTGAAAAATAGACCATCACGGCCTATGTGATAGATTATGTCACTTCAACAGTAAAAAAATTCCAAAATTTCGCGCTTTGACGTGCAGCGCCCTCTATGTGAGAGCATTAAGCAACTTATAAGTTAAATAGCGAGTTGCGTATCTATTTCAGTATTAGTATATTATGTAACTAGAGGACGCGCGCGACTTCGTCCGCGTGGAATTCAGTTTTTCACAATTTCCGCGGGAACCATGGATTTTTCCAGGACGGAAAGTAGCCTATGTGTTAATCCAGAATAAAATCTATTACCATTCCAAATTTCAGCCAAATCGCTTTATTAGCCGCAGCGTAAAGGAGGAACAAACATACACACAAACTTTCGCCTTTATAATATTAGTGTGATTTTCCTGTGTATTTAGTGTCAGCATTGCACCCGTGCGAAGCCGGGGCGGGTCGCTAGTTATACATATAAACCTTCCTCTTCAATCACTCTATCTATTAAAAAAAACCGCATCAAAATCCGCTGCATAGTTTTAAAGATTTAAGCATACATAGGGATATAAGGAGATAGGGACAGAGAAAGAGACTTTTTTATACTATGTTGTGATGATGACTATACAATCGAAGTCGGGCGCGTCTGCTATAGTTATAATAAAATGTTTTATAATATCAATAATCATGTAATAATCATGTAAGAACTAGCGATAAGTATCTGCTACAACAGAGAATCGTGAAACTGGGGCAAAGAATATGTAAACGCAGAGCTTCCTGTTTGAGCTTACAGTACTGAAGTCCGGCTGCTCAGAGATTGCGTTTAACACCTGTCAATGTCACCCAAAATTAAGATGTTTATTGTTATCAACCCATATTCCGCTCACTGCTGAGCTTGAGACTCTCTGAATGAGAGGGGTTAGACTAATAGTCCACCACGCTGGCCCAATGCGGATTGGCAGACTTCACACACGCATAAAATTAAGAAAATTATCTGGTATGCAGGTTTCCTCGCGATGTTTTTTCTTCACCGTTTGAGACACGTGATATTTAATTACTTAAAATGCACATAACTGAAAAGTTGGAGGTCCAGGCCACCCACACCTTCCGGAATCGGAGGCAGAGGTTATATCCACTAGACTATCACGGCTATGTTTATTGTAAGTCGGCATAATTATTAAATTTTTAGTGTTATTATTCGTTATTAAGGTTAATAAATGATATTTAAATATCTCATTGACATTATCTCTGTCATTGACATTGACAGGTGTCAGAAACGCAATCTCTGAGCGGCCGGATTTTACATAATTGACTTTTGTTATAATATTATATTATGAATAGCCTCGTTGGTTCAGAGGATTATTTATGGATTCATGATTCTTTGTATTTAAGATCTGGGATGGGCTGTGAAATATTAAATGTTTCACTTTTAAGATATGGCTTAACTAGACATGGTCTTTTTCAATATAGTGTAGTAGTTGACAAAGTACACTAAAAAGTGAAAAATGCCTTGTGCTATCTACTGATCGATTGTGGTGCCAAGCCTTATTAAGTACTGCTGTAGCAATAGATCGTCAATTTCTTGAACTGTATTTCGGCACCGCCTACAAACTAATCAGATATGACGTAAGCACTGTCCTGGTAGGTATCTATGGTGCAATGTTATTGAAGAGTAATAAATAAGAGTTAATTACACGCTTGTAATTGGTACCTATTGAACAGTCTGTGGGTATTATATATTCTATGACTAATAAGTTTTATAATGCTCTTTATCAGTTGTAAGCCGGCAATAACATGAGCATAGGGATGTGCTAAATTATCGATAAAAGACAAAGGCAAAGTTCATTTATTTCAATTACTATTTATTTATTTATGATTTTTGGCTGGTGGTAGGCTTCGGCCGTGACTAGTTACCACCCTACCGACAAAGACGTACCGCCAAGCGATTTAGCGTTCCGATACGACGTTGTGTAGAAACAGAAAGGGTGTGGATTTTCATCCTCCTCCTAACAAGATACCATCAAGTGAGATTGTAGTCAAGGGCTAACTTGTAAAGAATAAAAAAAAACTAGTATTTGCAGCGTAATGTCATGATTTAATGGTGATTACATTCTAGTTATATTACATAATATATAATGTCCACTGGGATATCACGTCTCTGACGTGATATCCCAGTGGACACGACCTCTGCCTTAATCCAACCATCTCTTCTTTGGCCTTCCTCTCCTCTTGTGACCTTCCTTGACTTGCACATTCAATATTTTTCATATATACAACATACATAAATAATGTATAATGGAATTAAAAACATAATTGTGCATTTGTGCGCTCAGTGGTGTAGCTAAATTCGGATCACTTTTTGCAGTGATTTTGTAGGGACGTAACCATCTATAGTATAAAATTATCATTGGCCAGCGTGGTGTACTATTGGTCTAACCCCTCTCTTTTATACGAGGAGATTCGTGCTCGACAGTATCGGATGAAAGACCAAAATTATTATTAATTATTATGTTTAAATAAACGATGAAAACTTTATGAATCCATGTAAATGGATTTAGTTAGTACAATGAATGAATAGATGTTGGGGTCCCAATGACGACCTTGCACCTTAAAGCGCAGTGTTGGTTGACCCCCCTTTAAATGGACCAAGGATCCCCCATTAAGTGATGAAAGACCAAAATGAATAGGCCAGCAGGACTTATCGATATGTGACGCACATCACTACTTAGTGGTGTAGTACACACACTAGTACACTGTAATCACTAATCATAAACGTATACGTAATCAGTCGTGCCCTCTGCGTGTTGGCTAGAGGACGTGTGTCCGGTGTATTTAGACTAATCATGCAGGAGTTTGAAGCCACAGGTTAGTAACTCAGTTAAATTGCTTTATTTCTAGTAATATATTACTATATAGTTAGCTTACAAGCACTTTTCAAACATATTTCTTTGACTCTTTGTAGTTATTAGACGATAACTGTTAGGTTATTACCGCCGGTTTAAAAAGCCGGCTGTATAACAGCTGTTTTCATATTTTTTTGATTTTCATGTTAACCCTTAAATGCTGCAATGATTTTGTATACCACTATGACTACAATGGGTGTGAAAACACCCAGTTTTAATTATTGACATTGGCATATAAATTATGTAAATAAACATGTTTTTCTTATAAAATTAAATATTGGATCGTGCTCTTTGGTATTTTAATGTATTGATATTTAGATTAAAGAAAAAAAAACAAATAGAATTTCCTAAGAAAACTATCTAAAAAAACAAAAATTATCAAAAAAATATTTGTGTGATGTTTTCTAATGTCTAAAAATAATCTCTGGATCTACTGAACCGATTTTGAAATTTCTTTTACCACTAGAAAGTCATGTTATTTGTGAGTGTCATTTGCTATATTTTATCCCTGTATTCTAACGGGAACGAGAACTACGCGGGTGTAACCGCGGGGCGGGATTAGTAATTAAGAAATATAGAAACCTTTCCTACTATGCAGCATATTATGAGACTATATGAGTACAATTTGACACCAAGGTTATCAAAAGATTATTACTGAGTTATTGTAAATCTAAACGATGTTATTATTAATTATTATGTTTAAATAAATAGAAACTTAATGAATCCTTGTAAATGTATTTATTTTGTACAAAAACTTTATTAATCCATGTAAATGGATTTATTTTGTACAATGAATTAATTAAGCCGATAGACGTTGGGGTCCCAAGGTGCTGAAGTGACGACGAGTGAGTGCTGGTCGACCCCCCATTAAATGGACCAAGGACACCCCATTAAGTGGGTTGTAGAAAGCCGCTGGATGCTGGCGGCTCGAGACTATGGTGCTTGGAAGTCCTTAAAAGAGGCATATTATGTCTAGCAGTGGACGTCCATTAGCTGATAATGATGATGATGATGATGATGATGATGATGATGATGATGATGATGATGAAAAAATAACCTTGGCTGAGTTTGTTTTGGGCGCGTTTGGAACCCTCGTAACTTTAATTTTAAGTTTTCGACTACAATAACCACCCTTAAATTAAATTATGATATAAATTGACACTTGTAACTAAGCCTAATTATGTATATACTATATTATTATAATTTTGAATTTTTTGAATTTTTAACCGACTTCGTTGATTATTGTATGATTATATTCCTAGGACTCGTATAAAACGCTTTGGGTCAAACTTTTTTTATAATTTGTATTTCAAAATATAACACTTACAACAATTACGTAAATTAATATTATAATAATCAATAAAAACTCTAAACTCTCCATCTTTTTTTAAACGGTTTTTAAAATATTTAAAAACATAAGATGCTATTTTTCTTGAATAATATTGAAAGTTACTGACGCGACGCTTCGTGTCGTACTGACTCGAGAATGTATTCGTTTCTGAATTTTGTATTTGGCTACAACACCGTCGTGTCCCGTATGCTCTATTTTTCATTATTTTGTGCCTCACACCTAGTATTCTACGTATCGGTAGTCCTACCATAGCCCATATACGTGCGTCATAAAATACCAATCGATAGCTTTCCCATTTATCAAATGCTTGTTTATGTACACTTTTTGTACTATAGCCCAATGATATATTATACTATAGATGGGACACTAGCACATCAACACTGAGGCGGACAACTGTGTATAAATGTTTTGAATTTCATTTAGCCGCATAGTAAACAACGAACGGTATTTAAATAAATAATACCTAAATATCGTCTTCAATGTCGAGTTGTGTGTTCAGGAAGTGGTATTTAAACACAAAATTATATAAAAGCCTCAATAGCTCAACAGTAAGAGCGGTCGGACTTTTCACCGAGGGGTGGTGGTTCGATCGCCGCCCCGTTGGTCTATTGTCGTACCCACTCCTAGCTCAGTCTTTGTCGACTTATTGGATGGGAATGGAAATATTGGTCATAGAATTAAAAAAAATTAAGCGAATATTCTTTAAAAAAAATGTGCATGTATGGGCTCAATGGAGTAGATTAAGTCTGATCACTTTTTGCAGCTATTTTGTAGACACATAACATATCTAGTAGTATAAAATATCGTTGATGTTAGATAGTATGTCACAAATCGTATTTAAAAAGTACCAGGGTTGCATAACTTGAAAGAGCCACTTTGTCTATGGCTCAGTGTTGCCATCTAAAACGTTTCGTTTCAAAAATTCCAGAACACCAACACGTGAGGTACAACCCGTTGAAGGACGAATGGATCCTGGTGTCCCCTCACCGCTGCAAGCGCCCCTGGAGCGGCCAGACCGAGCAGGCGCCAGAGGAGCAGCCTCCAGACCCCAACAACCCGCTGCGGGCAGGCGCTGTGCGTTCCAGTGGCCAGGTACTCGCCAATAACGTAGCTTACCATACGTGAAAAAATCTTTTTAATCGGTTTTGCGGTTTAGACGTACTCTTAAAACATAACAAACAAACCCACATTCGATTTTATAATATTACTCTATACCAGAGTTTCCCAAACTTTTTTGTGTCGTAGACCCCTTGCCATGTTTTTCTGTGTTGGGTAGACCCCCTATTTGACATGTCCTTTCATTACAGCTCGTTCGCATTAACTTGACACCTGACTCGAATGATGTTTGTATTGTGTTTGGTAGCTAGGTATCAAGTTAATATGCACGAGTTATATAGTTGAAGTTTTTTGTCAACTTAATAACATATACATCATTTACTTATACTTATACCTTTGAATTTCACAGAGGAACCCTAACTACACATCAACGTACGTGTTCCCCAACGACTTCCCCGCTCTGCTGGAGAGGGTCCCCGAGCCGCCGACGCCGGACCACCCGCTGTTCCAAGCTTCGCAGGCGAAAGGCACTTGCAGGTGATCACTTTAATAATAATAATAAAATTCATTTATTCAGCCTAAGACTGGACAGAAATAGTTAAAACTAAATTAACTTGAAATTAAGATATAACTTAAAAGAAACACGACTGCACTCCTGGTCAAATAGTGCCTCCCGATGTGCATCCTCTATGTTGTTCTGTTTAATTTGTTCTCTATTTAGGAAATAGTAATATAATATATGAAACTATTTTACAGAGTGATGTGTTTCCATCCCGATTCCGCCATGACCATACCTCTGATGTCCGTGACAGAGATACTGGCAGTTATTGATGAGTAAGTAAATTATATTATCCAAGCACATCAGCAGGGTTACTATGTAATGTATCTCGGTGAACCATTCAATTGAATTACTACATCGTTTACGCAATCATCTAACATCGTATTTTGAACGAAATGAGTATCTTCATTTTACGTAAATGGCAATAAACAAATAAATAATCTAAAAGTGGTAGGTAGTAGGTTGAAAGTAGTAAGATTATTTCAACGAAAAACGGCTATTACGTAATTTCGTTGAAATATTCATGTTAGCTGAATGTAAAACAACAAAACAACATATGTATGTTGTAAAAACATAAAAAAACATAGTCGTCGAGCTCAGAATCTCCTCCCGACACTTATAACTCGAGATCTGCTGGACCGATTTGACTCAAAATTGGTGAAGAGGTAGCTGAGAACCAGAAGAAGCTCATAGGATACTTAGGGTAATGGTAAGGTTGAGTAGTGGTATGGTAGGGTAGGGGTAGGTTGGGAGTAAAATACGATAGGGGTAGGGATGAGTCAAAGCGAAGCTTGACCGGGTCTGCTAGTTACATTATATAATAGGACTGATACATTGTTTTATGTAAATATCTGTATCAGAGGTAACATTCTTCCTTTAACCCTTAAAAGCTACAATGGTGTTTTTACACCCAGGTGGCTTTATTTATTTATTTGGACCACCAACAAAATTTATTATTATAAAGCTGAAGAGTTTGTTTGTTTGCTTGAACAATTTAATCTCAGGAACTACTGGTCCGATTAGAAAAAAAAAATTTACGTTAGATAACCCATTTATCGATGAAGGCTATAGGCTATATATTATCCCCGTATTCCTACGGGAACGGGAACCACGCGAGTAAAACCACACGGCGTCTACTAGTAAGTAATAAATGTTATTCCAGATGGATCAACCAGCTGCAAGAGCTGGGTCGCCGCTACACCTGGGTGCAGATCTTCGAGAACAAGGGTGCTGTGATGGGGTGCTCCAACCCTCACCCTCACTGTCAGATATGGGCCTCTAGCTTCCTGCCCAACGAACCAAGAGTCAAGGATAGGTAACATTAGGGTTCCGTACAACAATATTTTATACTACTTGATTTTGATTTTTACTATAGGTATGTTATGTGCCTACAAAATCAGCGCAAAAAGTGATCCTAATTTGGCTATTACACATGCACAATTTTGTGTTTAATTCCATTGTATTATTTATGTACAAGTCCATATGTAATTGATCTGAGTTAAATATTCAAGATGTCATCCGCTGTCAGTGACATTTCGTTTGAATGGCTATTTTATAGGCGACTGCAATTTGTGTGCTATTAGAATCTTTTTAACACAAAAATAGAACCGACTCCAAAGACATGTTTCAGTTATTTTGATTTTAACACAAAATTACGAAACCGATTTTCATGAAAATGAAATGGGACCAATCTGTAAGTACACTCTTTCAAACAAAGAAAGAATTTTTAAAATTGGTTAATAAACGACGTTAAGAAAAATAAAAAAAAAAATTTTTTAATCGTATTTTGTCTCAGACCAATTATAGAAGGACCAGTATCGCCCCTATATTCACAAACGAAATTTTCTGTCATTTTCTAAGGATAACGAGCTTAGATTTGGTATATATCTTTTACTAAACTCTAAGTTTTTGCCCGTTTTTTACATTATTCAAGTACACGAATAGGTATTTTTACGGAGCTCTTTAACCGACGAACACGATTACAACTATGAAACATCGATGATATAGAGACAGTTTTTATAATCGCATTGGATCGTTGATCATATACTTTGACAGAAAATTAAAGTATAGCGAGGCAGGTCCTATACAATAGTTGGTCTGAGTATTTTGCCGATATATTATGTTGTCAACACGAAATCTTTATTTTTTTAAGTCTTATTATTCAGGTAATGTTTCGATCGAATCTACCGTACCGCTAGACGAAATTATTAATATAGATATACAGTTTACATTTGTTTTTTTAGGTGCCAAAAGGAATTTTACACAAAATATGGGAAGCCTTTGCTAGTGGATTATTTAGATCAGGAAATAAAAAAGAAAGTTAGTGTTATTATTTATTATTAATGAAGTATTATTTTATTCTCAAAAATGTTAATTAATTTTAGCATCTAACATTTTATTAATAACAAATTTTACAATACTTATGTCTAAAAATGAACTCTACAATAAATCCCATACAAATGGGGCGTTTGACAAAAATATTAACAATTACTTCGACGTTTAGTACATCAAGGGTGTTAGTGACGTCACAAAATGGACGACAGCGTTTTTGACGTTTGGAATTTTTTTTTTTTAAAGAAATCCTTAGCTTTTATTAGTTGATATCGATATATTTCGGACCCTTAATCCAATATATTACACGAAATTAATATTGTTTATATTAAATTTGATATCAACTACCCTATTGAACTCTCTACAGATTTATTGTAAGTATAGATTACTATTTCAGGAACGCATAGTTCTCCAAAACTCCGAATGGGTGGCGCTAGTGCCGTACTGGGCCGCGTGGCCGTACGAGACGATGTTGTTGCCCATAAACAATAGACCGCAACGGATGTCAGACTTGAGTGACAGCCAAAAGATGGCGCTGGCGGAAATTATGAAACAACTGTGCACTAAATACGACAATTTGTTCAACTGCAGTTTTCCATACAGTATGGGATGGCATGGTATGATAATTTTTTTCTCATTTATTTATTTGCCTTTTTTAAATTTTTACCAATGTTAATATATTACAAAACACTATTAAAAATTATAAAAAAAATAAGCCCTCCCGCTGCAAGACATTTTAATGCCCAGGCAAACGGCGTCGAAGACGAACGACTGACAGATAAACGACTCGTACTCCTTGACGTTTCTAACAGATATCGCCACCTAATTAGTTACTCTGATTTAATGTAAGGTGGCGCTATTATCTAATCCTCTGACACATTTTATAATTAACCTAATAATCTATTAATTAAAAAGCTGTAAATTTCAATTCGGCGGCGTCGTTGCAACGCGCCGATAACATAAAAACTTATTGTTTTTGTATTAGGTGCCCCTACCGGCCCGTCGAAGAAGCCCGGAGACGCCCCCCACTGGCTCTTCCATGGTATCTACTTGCCTCCCCTTCTTCGTTCCGCGACTGTCAAGAAGTTTATGGTTGGATACGAGATGCTAGCTCAACCACAAAGGGACCTGACTCCAGAGCAAGCGGCCGACAAATTGAGAGAATGCGACCATTTGGTCCACTATAAGAATAAATGATGTTTTTTATATTTTTTAGCCAATTTAGTGAATAATTGTATACATATTGCCGAATATATTTATTTATACCTACAATAAATGTCTATTTACTTATGTGTATTTTTTGACTGTCATTTTTGCAATTGTCAAGAAGTTTATGGTTGGATATGAGATGCTAGCTCAACCACAAAGGCACCTGACTCCAGAGCAAGCGGCCAACAAATTGAGAGAATGCGACCATTTGGTCCACTATATGAATAAATGATGTTTTTGCATTTTTTAATCATTGTTAGCCAATTTAGTGAATTAATAATTGTATACGTATTGCCGAACCAATCTTTTTATACATTAACTAGCGGACGCCCGCGACTTTGTCCGCGTAAAATTGATGTAAACTTCTCTACCTCTACCTTACCCTGCTCGTAAACCTACCCAACCCTACCCTACCCTACCTCTACATTACCCCTACCCTAATCCTACCCGTACCCTATCCATACCCTATCCTACCCTACCCCTACCTTACTCCTACCCTATCGCTAACCCTAACCCTTCCCTACCCCTACCTTACCCCTACCCTAACCCTACCCTACCCGTACCCTATAATTTCCCAAGCGACTTCTATGCTAATCTATACTAATACTATAAAGAGGTAAAGTTTGTGGGGTTGTCGGGGGTAATCTCTGGATCTACTGGACCGATTTGGAAAATTCTTTTACCAATAGAAAGCTACATTATTTGCGAGTGTCATAGGCTATGTTTGGTCATTATATTCACACGGGAACGGGAACCACGTAATTGAAACCGCGGGGCGTCATATAGCGGCATTTCTGTGACTTTCAGAAATTTTGTATTATCTCCGAAACTATATAACTAATTAACATACTGTAAAGGGAAAATCTTATCTCTATAATATCCTTGTGATTATTAAATAATTTATTTTGATAAGGATTTAAGTTTAGTTGTGTATATAATGTCGTAAACCTTAGTTTAAAATTTAAATAATTTTTTAAAAGTACTAAAGGTAAAGTACTAAAGGACTATATCTGCTAAAATATAAAAGATAGATATATAGTGTCGCGGACTTTTTTGTAGAACTTTTAAAGGTTCAAAAAGCCTCCATACATTTATTTCAGTTGCAATGGCTGAGGCAGCGCATGCGAATAAGTAAGTTTTTCGGTCCGACCTGTAAGAGAAAACCCGCGATAACTCAGTAGTTATATATGATAGAAATATAAAATATAGCCTATAGCACTCCCCGATAACGTAGCATTCTACTGGTGAAAGAATTTTTAAAATCGGACCAGTAGTTCCGAAGATTACCCCATTTCAAAGAATTATTACAAACTTACAAACTTTATAATATTAGTATAGATGGGGATGATAACTAGATTTGAATATGTATATTGATTTTTGTGATGTGACATTCGGATAAATAAGGCCAATTTTATCTAATTTATATATAAAAAGCAAAAATTGTCTGTATATTTGCAAAATAAAATCTATTAAAAATCTTTTATCGTAATTAAATGAAAATTCATACAGTTTTAGTTACCTTACATTACAAATGTGACTTTTTTCAATAAATGAACTATTAACATAAACACACAAGTAAAACGGCTCGCTAATAATTTTATTCGAACTGAATTTCGCCTTATTGTGTCGTGGCGAGAGTCTATTTATTTTAATGACGTTGCGGAGTGAATCTTCTGAATTTGTGTTTAAGTTTTCCGTTCCGTAATCTATTGAAAATTATATTAAAGTGTGCGATAAGCTTAAGTGATTGTCTATGGACTTAGGAATAGCACACATTCTCTGTCTACATTGGTCAACTCCAGGCCCTCCCAACCGTAGAATAAAAAATGAGAATCCTCCATCCTTTACTAACAAAAGAGAGAGATATCTCCATCCTTCTCCTTGTTATGGGCTGTAGTAGGTGGTGGCCATGCCTATCTCTTTTACCTGTACACTTAAATAAACTTGCACACTGTTACAATTCTAAGTATCGAAGAACTGATGTGATTGGTCAAATTTACACAAAGAAAAATAATAGCTTTTATGAATGAAAGAGAAATGTGTTTATACCACGTGTGTAAGATTGTTTTGAATTTGTTGCCTCGTGCCTGCGCCGCCATTGTAATTTTACTGCGAAAGATTGGTTTTGACTTTTCATTAATTGAAATCATTGAAATTCGCATGAGCGCCGCTGGAATTACTAATAATAAGGATAAATCTTTCTTGTTAATTAATTATCTTCACTATTTAAATAAATTTTGATTTATAAAAAGATGTAGTTCGATTCGTGCTTGGTTATTGATAAAAGTAATTTTGTTTTAAATGTGTTATTCCCAAGTGTAAAACGCGATCAAATTACGTGCTGTACCTTTTACTGATAGTGATAACACTAGATGGGAGGCATGGTTCATCAATTGTCCAATATTACGGAAATATACTCGTAGGCAGTTAGAAAACGTTAAAATTTGTGAAAACCACTTTCTACCCAGGTATGTAATTATTATAGATTGACAAAGGATGCTATTCCTCCTTTAAATTTAGAAATTACACTATCTACTCCTAATCAACCCCTTCAATCTGATCCAAATACTATTTCACCACCATCTGTAATTTCAAAATTCCTAGATTTTTTTCCATTCATTGTAATGAATTCCTGTACAATAGTTGACCATATTCCATCTACTTTTACATTACATACAGACAGACATCTTCAAACCCATTAAATTTCAGAGAGTCAGTCTGACAGTGGTAAAGAACAGTTTTCAATATTGTCTCCGGTCAATGTTATTGAAAGTTCCAATTTACAAACTGATGCTGAGTCTACTTTACAGACTTCAACTGCGAGTCAAGCTGATTCCATACCTGCTAATTGTGAGTCTGCTTTAGAAAACATACCAGTGCACGTTAGGTCATATAACAGACTCAAGTCATGTAGAAAGCTAGATTTTGTTCATAGAGTTCCGGAAGATAAGTTTGAAACTCTTCGTAAGAAAAATTCACGTCAAGCTAATAATAATCATTAAAGAAACAACTAAAAAATAAAACTCAACTTAACAGATTAAAGGCTAAATATCAATCTTTAACTAAATTAAAACTTTTTGTATCAAAGTATCCCCTGTTAAGTCATTTTGAAAAGGTATTAGTAGACTCACAATTAAGATTATCTGGTGTTAAATTCAGAGGTGCTAGATATATCTACCAATGATGAAAAAATTTTTGCACTTTCCTTATCTAAAATTAGTCCAAAATGTTATACTTTCATACAGGTGTTATTCAAGGTTTTGAGGATATAGGAGGTGGTGTCAGAACAAATAATGTTGCTGATTAAGTTTTAGTTTTTATGCTGTGTGGGATATTTTATTCTTGGAAACTACCTTTAGCTTTTTATTTTGTCCGAGATGGAATTAAAACTTTAAATTTAAAAAATATTCTTAAAGAACTTCTTGATGCCATATTTAAATCAGGATATGGAGTGAGATGTACTGTCTCAGATCAAGGGTCTGCTAATGTTGCAGCAATAAATTCATTAATATCTGAGATTTACTTATTAACCGTAATAATAGTAATGATCCTGATAATGTCTTTTATTATATATATAATAATAATAAAATATATCACATGTATGATGTACCACCGTACGTACAACGGCCAAACCTCAGTGGCCAAGTGCGGATAAGGCCCAGGAAGAAAAGAAAGAAAAAGAAAGTACCACATTTAATAAAATGTTTTCGAAACAATTTTCAGAAAAAAGACCTACTTATTAGTAATCAACGTGCACAGTGGTCCATCATTGAGGAGCTCTATGCTACAGATGGTGAAGCCGGACGTGCAAGAACCACAACCCTGACTGATAAACACATTAGACCAACTTCTTATGACAAGATGAAGGCAAGTTGTTTTAATCCCTTTTTAATACCTTTAAACAAGCATTCCTTGTGTATATACAAGCTGAATCTCTGAAAAAGTTCCAACAATTTAAATGAAATTTAATATGCAGGGGTTTCGGAGGTTTACTGTTAGTAGGTGCGCCAAAAAAAATTTGAACAAAGCTCACAGAGATATTCATATAATGCACAAGTATGAGACAAATATTTTAGCATTCCATGGATTCATGGTGATCCTCTTGCACCTTCTATGGTGTACAGATACAGACTAACTACATAGCCATTTTTAGTCAATTCATTTGTTATACTACAGCCTTTCTTAATGAGTACTGTTTACCAACAAATAAATTAGAAATGAAGGTAGATAACACTTGTCTTTTTATAACTTATTTATTTTAAATTATGTATGGTTTGTTTATAAAATGTTATATAAAATATATTTACCATATCTGATTGTTCTATGGTAATTAATCAAATTTATTTTCATTAATTTAAGAGCAAGTTAATTATAATTATTACTAGCGGACACCCGCAACTTTGTCCGTGTGAAAATCGAAACACACTTTCAACCCTTTCGCCACTTCTATGTATATTTTCATATGTTTTATATCACACCATCAAACTTCACGAAGATTTTGTGTGTAAGTGTGTAAGTATGTTGTTGTATGATGATGAAGATTAAGGACAGTTAATGGAATTCCTCAACAGTTTTAAGTAGCTACTTTGTGATTGGGTTTGATTAATTTGTATTGATGAGGAGTTTTCACCTAGATGGGTTGTGACTGTCATTAGGGGTCTGGTTAGAAATACGAAAGACACTTAACGGAACTCATCAAAGATTTACAGTAGCTACCTTTTGTTAGGAATTTAAGTTGTGTAATCATGTCATCTCTTTTTATTTTTATTTATTTATTTTATAACAATATTTATATTAGATATAATAACATCACCATTAGGTAATGACCAGGATTTCTCTCTGGGGCACGCAGATCTGAGTCTGACACCACCAAGTGTCTCCTGCTACTAAAATTTCTCTTAACAAGTTCAGTGCCACATCACACGACGTCGCGTGAAACGGCCTTTTACGCTGAGGCCGGTAACGCGACGTCGCGTGTCAAACTTGATATTCGTGTTTCTACACCTACTAAAATTGTCAGTTCACCAGAAAACATGTTGAAGTACGTCATTTTATTTGGACGGTGTTAAGCTGTTATGTATCAAGCCACAAAATGTGTGAAATTGAACTTTGAATGCAGTTTAGTTCAAAATTTCATAAAGAACACCACCGTATTATTATAATAATATTGTCTTCTATACTTGTTCATATTTTGGTTACATTGGTACATTATTGCAATCTAATCAGATAGTTATATAATTCACAATCAAACTATTGTATTTAGCGTTTATGTGATATACTGCATTGGGTGTAAAGGAAAATAATCTATTGCGCTATTCCTATTTTTGCCTTAATGTACAATCCCTCCTTGATACCTACACATAATTTGTTTTTAAATACAACCGACTTTAAAACTTTAACGTACCCACGCAACTAAAAAGGGAAAAATAACATTATAATAATTTCTACCTATGATCACTTTGAAGTCGGTGTCAAGCCTGTGATCTATTAATTCAAGGTGTATCGTAAAGATTTTTGTCTCAGACATTCTTTTTGTCATTCATGTGGTTTTTTCATAAACGAAAAAAACGAACAAAGTGATTCATAGGTAGAAAATATTATAATGTTATTTTTCAGTTTCGTGGGAACGTTAAAGTTTTGAAGTCGAATCTACTCAGCATTAGAATTAAAATCTACGAGTTATCAATAAATACTCTGTGAATCTTTACTTTCTAAACATACTAATATTATACAGGTAAAGTTTGTGGGATTGTAAGGGTTAATCTCTGGATCTACTTAACCGATATTCAAAATTCTTTTAACACTATAAAGCCTCGTTATTTGTGAGTGTTAAATGCTATAATTTATCTCCGTATTCTCACGGGAACGGGAATTACGCGGGTGAAACCGCGGGGCTAGTCTATACTAATATTGTAAAAAGGTAAAATTTGTGAGGTTTAAGAGGGTAGACTCTGGATCTACTGAACTGAATTTAAATATTCTGTTAATAATAGAAAACTACATTATTTATTAGTATTATAAGCTATATTTTATCCCCATACTCCGAGGAGAAAACCGCAGAGCGTCTGCTAAAAAATGTTTGAGGAATTGTAAGGGGTTATCTCTGGATCTACTAAACCGATTTTGAATATTTTTTTACCAATAAAAAGCTACGTCATTTGCGAGTGTCGTAGGCTATTCTATCCACATATTCTCTCGGAAACGGGAACTACGCGAGTAAAACCGCGGGGCGTCTTTTAAAATATTATAATGAGTGCAGCACCGATTTTGAAAAATTTTTATACCACTAGAAAGCCACGTTATCTGTGAGTGCCTTAAACTATATATTCTCCTCATACTCTTAAGGAAACGGGCATTACATGACTGAAACCGCGGGGCCTCTACTAAAATACTATAAAAAGGTAAAGTTTTGGGTATTGTAGGGGGTAATCGCTTGATCTACTACACCGATTATGAAAATTATTTTAACATACTAGAAAGCTCCATTATTTGTTAGTTTTACAGGCTTCATATTCCCACGGAAAAGAGAATTACGCGGGTGAACCTGCGAGACGTCGGCTAATGATGAATATATCACCCCTATTTTCTCACCCTTAGGGTAGTAACTTTTTTTTTGTACAAAACCAAACGCTGTTTATATTTTACTTGTTTAATTTTTATTTATGTAAAGAAATAACATTATGCTACATTAAACTTATTATGCAATATCGAAGATGACCAAGTTTCGATGTACCTCAAGGTGCCTCTGCTAAACGGTTTACTCTGGCTAATAGTGTACTCTATGGAGTTATACATAAATAGTAGCTGTGATAGCCCAGTGGATATAACCTCTGCCTCTGATTCCGGAGGGTGTAGGTTCGAATCCGGTCCGGAGCATGCACCTCCAACTTTTCAGTTGTGTGCATTTTAAGAAATTAAATATCACGTGTCTCAAACGATGAAGGAAAACATCGTGAGGAAACCTGCACACCAGATAATTTTCTTAATTCTCTGCGTGTGTGAAGTCTGCCAATCCGCATTGGGCCAGCGTGGTGGACTATTGGCCTAACCCCTCTCATTCTGAGAGGAGACTCGACCTCAGCAGTGAGCCGAATATGGGTTGATAATGATGATACATAAATAGTTGGATGATACATAATTAGTATTATAAGCTATATTTTATCCCCATACTCCGAGGAGAAAATATGAGACTAATTTTGAAGTCATATCTTATAAAAGAAAAATTATTAAAATCTGACTATAATATAAAAAGTTATTCGTGGGTTTACTTTACAATTAATGGGTAGGTATACATTCAATTAGGGTTAGATTTTTTTTCGTATTTGAAATTTATATGGGACCTAATTCGAAATATATTTTTTTTCATTATATTTCCTTTCTAACAAAACAAAATTATAAAAACGGACTGCTCAGGATTGTGATGTTTGGAAGTCCCTACAAAAGGCCTATGTCCTACAGTGGACGTCCATCGGCTGATATGATGATGACGATGATGATAAATTTGGAAAAAAATCCAACTCTATGGTTAGGAAAACAGGGGATGATTGAGTGTATACCCATTAATTGTAAAGTAAAACTACGCAGAACTTTCTTATAGTGAAGTAGATTTTGATTTTTGATTTGGCTAGGCATTTCACCCAAGCACATAAAACGCGCTGCCTTGGTCCACGCGCCTAATTATACCCCGGCCTTCGGCCGGGGGTTTGTGGTAGGGCCTCCGACCGTGGCCGCCGCATTATACCCAAGCACATAAAAAGCGCAAAATCCAGCCGCGCACCGAATAGCTCAAAGCAAAAGCGGGACCGGAGCGGAAAAATAGCTCACAACGCGTTCTGGTCACAATAAAACATCAAATGTCGGTCTGTCTGTCTGTCTGTGTGTATGTTCGTTATAGGAACAAAAACTGCTCAACGGATTTTAACGAAACTTGGTACAATTATTCTTCATACTCCTGGATATAGTATACTTTTCATCACACTACGATCAATAGGAGCAGAGTAGTGAAGGGTAAACGTATGTAGGGAAAACGGGAGAAGTTACTCCCGTTTTCGTAAGAAGAGGTTTAAGGGCGGACGAAGTCGCGGCCATCCGCTAGTCTTCTAAAATAGTAGATTGTTATACAAGGGGCTAAAAAGACCCATTATATACGAGGTATTTTTAGGGCCCGAGACGTAAGGCGAGGGCCGCCTAAATAGAAACCGAGTTTATAATGGGTTTAGCCCCATGTGTTACACTCTGCTTTTCACTACGATTGCGAGAAAATAAAATAGTTTAGTACATGTTCAATGATTTATTTTAATTGAAAATTAAATGTACAAAGTCTACAATTTTGGATATTAAGGACAATGCTTTTACCCGGTAACATAATTTCCGACTACTGTGAAGATGAATAATGAGTATGTGAGGTAAACGTGGGAGATAATAGTTTAAAAAACTCCTTTCGTAAGTGAATCCATTCGTTGTTGTTTTCTCCACTTATTAAATTTTTCGTAGGTATTCGTAGGTATCGTAGGAAAGTATTTAAGTAAATGCGTTTCGACTTTGATGGTAACAGATTGAAGATTTCATCCATCTCCAAATTAAGATCACCATTCTCACTAGATGAAAACAACAATAACAATTATTGTTGAAAAATATGTAAGTTACGGTCACAAATTTACAATGAATTTCTGTAAAAAAATCAAGTGTGTATTATTCACGCCAATTATTTTTTAAATTCCCGCTTTTTAATTTTATTTTTTTCACATGAGAAAAAGGCAAAGGTATTACACCGTAAAGGATGTCCCATGTCTTCAAATCTCGCTATATTCGCAACTCAATAAAAATGAAATAAAAAATAAACGCATTCCACAGACAAGAACGGTGCATTTTATTCCAATTTAAAGTTTTTTATTTATTTTTCATAACAATCGGGGCCTATCCTATAATGATTCTATTTTCGAATAAAACCTCCTCCGTTTTATAGTAGGCTAGTATTTAGCTAGTACTCGTAACAGACAAGAATTAAAAAAAACAAAATTACTTTAGCCCCTACAGGCTAATATGCTTGTTTAGCCCCGCTGTGGAGTGGTAATATGACAGTGTTTTTGAGCAAGAGTAGTGAAAAATACTTTATTAAAGTTTATTTTTTACTAATAGTAATGTGGCAATACGTTAAAAACACGAATCACGCGTCTTCGCGTGATGAATATATATTTAAAAATGTATAACCTTATGTATTATTTTACCGAAGATTCAATATAAAAGTATTATTAGAACAAAAAAATGCAAATTAACGGCTTTTTAAGCAACTTAAAAAAAAGGAGGAGGTTCTCAATTCGACACTTGTTTTTTCTTAACCAATTTTAAAAATTCTTTTTTTGTTAAAAGATTATAGTTCCAGATTGGTTCCATTAAATTTTTATGACAATCGGTTCAGTAATTTTGTGTTGAAATGAAAATAACGAATTTTCCCGTACTGTGGCGCTTTCGTTCACTATGCTAAGACACACTAAAGACAGAAAAATAAAATCTTTGTAACAAAAAACTTTAACCGACTAAAAATAAAAAGGGAAAAATAACATCGTATGTGCTACCTTCAGAGGGACTAGTGGCAGTTTGATACTGTGACGGTCGCGTTAGCGTAAATGCGAATTTATGAGGAATTGAAACAGCGCCATCTATAGGTACTACTGCACTGTTTCAATTCCATATAAATTAGCATTTACGTTATCATTTTGAAGGCAGTACCAACACAGTAATTCAGTAACTTAAGCCGATTAAATCATATGAATCAAGTTTTAGGATTTCAAAGAAACGGCTTTGATTATTATGTCACTCACTTGCCACCGCCTTCAAAGTAATCTGAAGGTAGCACATACTATGTTATTTTTCGCTTTTAAGTTTTTTTTTGTTATTTTGAAGTCGTTTTGTTAAAAAGATTTTATTAATGTTGGCCGTTTAGGTAATTCCAAGATTTTGGTTTGGCAATGAGGCAGAACTTGAACCTAGTACCTCGTGATCCGCACGGGCTAAGCACTGGACCAACGAGACAATAACTATTATGTTATTCATACTATTGTACAGTGTTAAATGTTCAATTTTTAACCAAATTTCATTTTACATTACAGGTCAACCATGCAGAAGTATTCAGCAACACAGTCTACATCTCTCTATCGATGTATTTGAAGACATGCGAACGATTTAGAATGGACCATAATTATAGTGTCCCACCTATTAACATTGATAATGGCTTTTTCACTGCTGAAATAATATTATTCATGAACAATTTGTTTGATAGCCTTAATGGTGGTGGTCATAAAAGTACCAGTTTACGTAATGCTTTATGTTTAGAATCAGATCACTTTCAGTTTTGGAATGAAGCAGTGAAAAAACTACAATCAATGAAATTTGATGCTACAGACTCAAGAAAAATGAGGCCAATTTCATTACGTAACTTTTGTCACGATATAAAAACCGTAAAGATTTTAAAAACATTTCAGGCGTTAACTTCTTGAGTCTTCAGCAATTAAACCAGGATCCCCTGGATTTTTTTTCACAAATCAGAGGTCATGGTGGCTCTAATACACACCCAGATTGTCACAATTTTATTTCGTCATTTAAGACATTGTTAATTAATGATATGACATCTGATAGTTCTATATATGCAAATTGTTCTCGCGATAAAGATAAAATGCTTGGTTCTCTCAGGAGTTTAATTAATAGACCAAAAATAGATATTCAATGTATTGATTACACATCTCAACATCAAAATTTAGATTTCATAGATACTTGTATTCCTTCCGAAAACGTTTTTCAAATTCAAGCTGTGTTTTTGCAGGTGCAATTTGCAGATATTTATTTTCAAAACTAGATAGTGCAGACTGCCAAAGTTGTAAAAATGCACTATTGTCTGATGTAAATGAACCATTTCACTCTTTAATTGAATCCAGAGAATATAATGCAAGTACCAGAATTTTTTTTCATCCGTCTCGTAATCTTTTGAGTCTTGTATGACAATGTATTTATTTAATTGAAGAAATATAGCCAAAAATTTGTAACGTTTACATTTACACAGATTTAATTAACGTATTTAAAAGTCGGCTCGATACTTCTTTCTTATCTTGTGACAAGCATAAATTGGATTTTTTTAACGCTTTTTGGTTGTTTGTCATTAGAATGCAAGTCAGACAATGGTGTATTAATTTTAATAGGAAGATGCACAATGTAGATACTAGAAAGAAAGGAAAGGAAATGGAAGATATGCTTAAAAATAAAGTAAGTTAAGGTGCTAGCTATAGATCTACACACCACCAAAGTCAGTAATTTTTTCATACCGTATGTTTATATTCATATTTTCTTAACTTGGAATTTAAATTAAAGATTATTTTTCATGCTATTTATCAGTCTTTCAAATTTCCATTTTGAATTCTTTCAAACTATTACTTTTGTAAGAGTAAGTTATTAGGTAGGGTTAGGTAGGTATTCTATTATTATATTTATTTTTTGATAGACTATTATTATAGATTTTTGTTTGTTAAGAGTTAACTCAAAAACTTACACTACTGATTTTAGAAATCCACTCTTTACTAGAAAGCTACATCTGTAACATATACAGGGTGCTCGGGAGTATTTCCCATAACTTCAAGGTGTCGACGAGTCCACATAAAGGAACCGAACTGCATAACTAATATTTTTTTTAACTAATAAATAAAATCTTTTTATGTCTTCAAACATTAAAATACGTAAAACTTGGCTACGTCATAATTATAAATATGTATTAATGTACGTCATTATATAAATTTATTATTATGTATTAATTTTCGTTAAAGAGTAACCCCAGAGTTATAGGAAATACAGCCAAGCACCCATTATAATCAAAACTACTATTCCGGTAAAACCATGGTCAAGTCTGCTAGTAATATACATATAATTAAGTATAAGTCCTAACAAATCTGTGCCTCCTGTGATATCCTGTCCTTGTTGTACTTTTAATTAGAAATCTTGCCCTTTGTATTACATTCTAATGTATATTGTAAAAAAATTGCTAAATTTGTAAAAAAAATGTTTAATACTGAAACAATGTGGGATTTCACAGTATTGTACGTGCTTTGTGTTTTTATTGTTTTTAAAACTATAATTTTGCAAAACTCACAATCTTTGTTTTGTATGACAATAAATTACATAATTTTAATTAGGTTTTTAGGTAACCTTACTTACACTTACTTATTTCTATTATAATGGTCTCTGATCCGGCATTAGAAATATATACCCTCATATGTTTTTAGTGATGATAAATAATATTTACAGAGACACATTATAAAGAGGTTGCCTATTATACTTAAGTTAAAATGATTGTTTTATAATTAATAATTTACAAGGTCAAGTAAAAAAAAAAATAGTAAAGAACTAAGAATATTATGTTGATTCTGTTACACTGTTCTGTCTCAAATTTATTTGTTTATTGAATCCTCATAATGTTATAGAAAAACAATATGTAAGTGATTTTCCACCAGCCTAAAATTTGTATGTACACAATATTTGTAATTTTGGGGATTGTGAATGATAATTACAATTGTAAATAATGTTTTTTTTTTAAAGAGCAACCACTGAGTTTCTTTGCCGGCTCTTAGTAGAATCTGCCTTCCGAACCGGTGGTAGAGTCACTACACAATTAAGAGACAATAACAAAATAAATAGATTTAAATATATTAAAGGCTTTTCTTTTCCTTAAAATCTAACAAGTAAATATAAAATTAGGTGCACTAGTAGTGTAAGAGAAAACCGGAAATTTCTAAAATCGGTACATTAAAAAATCTTCAACAAGTGTGTGTGTTCAGCACTAATTTCTCTAATTACGATTTTTGCACATCCCTAATTTTACTACGATTTATATGCATGTGTTGAATTAGAAAGAGATAGGGCTTTCCCCCCACATTTAATTTTTTCCCAAGTGTAAAAGAGAGGTCCGAGAAATTTATGAATGACATTTTTATACACACATACAAAATTTCTAACCAGCACAAAGCTTTGTTCTGAGTCAGAGGTCTGCTTCATTTGTGGTCTGTGGTCAACTCCTTAGTGAAGTCAATGTCAGTTGTCACTGTCAAACTCAATCGAGAAATTCGAAAAATGAAAATGGCCGAAGGAAAGGAATGAAGCTTTCATTAGTGATAAAATAATTTAATGCAATATGGGTGAAATAAACATTAATATTGAGGGCTATAATGTGAACGGAATATGTGTAGGATGTCTCAATTACAACAGAAAAATGTTTTACAAGGACGAAGTGAAATGGTGCTTCAAGCTTATAGCGAATATCGAGGCAAGTAAATTAATTTAATAGTTATTGTTTTCACTAAAAAAATATTAAGTAAGCAACTAATGTTACTCAATTTGTTGTTAAATTGCCAAAATCAAGTGTTACGCCCATTAATAACACAGTTTTCAGTCATGTTTTTAAGTTTGTAAAGTTGAGAACAAAAATCTATAGAATCGGCCATGATAGAAAAATATATTTGTTTCTTTTTTAAATGATAAACTCGTTTTCATGTGGTTTCAAGGCCGTATTGGGTTGTTATAGTTTTTTATGACAACAATGCATACTCTGCTATATCTTTTGTTTATTAGGATTTCAGGAAAGAATAAGGTATTTTTAAAATGCATTTTTTTTCTACAGTTTTTGTATCTAATTAGATTTTATAATTTAATTTTGGTGAAAATATTTAAATTTTTAATGAAATCTAAAATATTAATTATTTATGTTATTTATCATGGTAGATATATTAAATTGCAATACACACCTTACTATCATCATAAATTCTATAAAAGTTTTTTTTTTTTTTAAACTAACTGATGGTGTAGGGTTAAGGATGTCATCCTCCCCTCCTCTGCTCGTGTTGTTCTCCCTGCCTAGGCAAATCTGGTAAGATCCTATTAGAGCAGCTTTGGATACTCGTTCTAATATAGAACTAGCTGCAGTTCTAGTGAGGCAAAGGTCTTATAAAGCAAGTTATAGAGAGATTTTGCTGGTAATTCTCTCACATCTACTACAGCATACAAACTGACCACATAGCAATTTTTAGTTAGTTCATTAGGTTCACAGATTAATTAATAATATGCAGATAGAATGCACGGAACACGATAGTGTTGTACCCGTCAAAATGCAAAATTAAAAAACAAATACATTATCAAGTCAGTACGACACGAAGCTTTGCATCAGTAATTTTCAATATTATTTAAGAAAAACGTTTTCATATGTTTTTAAATATTTTAAAAACTGTTCACCAAAACTCAAAAAATAGGATGAATTTTTATTGGTAATTATTGATTATTATATTAATTTACATAATTGATGTTAGTGTTAAATTTTGAAATACAAATTATGAAAAAATTTTCCATATGCGGATGTGAAGGAGATGCGTGATGTTTGTTTTTTCAAGGGGTTGACCAGCTTCACAACGCTGCTTGTAAAGACTCACTCTGCATTATTCTCACTCTATGATTAGTTTATAATATTTATAACAAAGATCTGCTTCCAGGTGCCTGATGGTCTGTCAATCCAGGTGTGCTGGGAATGCCTGGCGCGTATACAGAGTATCATCAAGTTTACACAGCAGATTAAAAAGTCCTTTGATATACTCATTGCATATTCTGAGAAGGTTGGTATTTTATGTGCACTTCATAGATGCAAAAATTCACTGCCTACCCTAAGGTATCAATACCCACCGACGTTGCACCACTAGTTGAACAAGGACTTATAGCGCATACCCTTGTTAAAAACCTTGTGCACGCCACTGTATACACTATAGGTACAATATTTGTGTGATGATCATGAACCCACCAAACCCCATTGGAGTAATGTGGTGGGTCTAAATTCCATATCCCCTCTTGTAAGTAGGAAGCCCTGGCCATGTGATGGTTCATTAAAGTAGATATACTTCTTTTATAACAAGATCCCCAAGACTGTGATGGACCTGCCAATGCATAGCTTTAAGCAATGTGTTAAAAAACATTTACTTAGTCGAGGTTACTACAACATTGATGAGTTCCTTAAAGATAAAAGCGCTTGGAGGCCATTGGATCAGCTTCCACTTTCACACAGGAAATAAAACTATAAGAAATTGTAATTGTTATCAATTGTAAATTATAATACTGTATGATTTTTCAAAAGAGCAACTGTTGAGTTTCTTGCCGGTATCTTCTCAGCAGAACCTGCCTTCCGAACCGGTGGTAGAATCTTTACAAATAGTCAACTGACGTGTCAAAAGTGCTTGTAAACTGAGCCTACTTGAAATAAATGATTTTTGATTTTGATTTTGATTTTTGATTTAGATAAATTAGTTCATTAAAGTAGTTCATTATTCATTAATGTAGGTAAGGTAGTTCATTAAAAAGGGAAAACAGGTCATTAAAGTAGGTAGAGTACTTTATTAATGTAAGTAGAGTAGTTTTTTAAAGTAGGGAAATTATTTCATTAACGTAGCTAAAGTAGTCAATTAAAGTAAGGAAAGTGTTAAGTTCCTAAACTTAATCTATTTTTTTTGTTTAAAATTCACTCACTCTCTTTGTTATCATTCTAATTAATCTGGGGGAGAGGGCTGGTTATTCTTAACTCAGATCCATAATATCTAGCTGGGACAGCCAGTTCTTGAACTTGAGAAAAAAAAACCTGATTGTGTGATAAATTAACGATTTATAGTAAGAATGAGAAAGGACCCAATATACTTCCTTGTGTAACCCCAAAGGAGTTAATGATAAAGTAGTTAAAGTAGTTCGTTAAAGTAGGTAAGGTAGTTAATTAAAGTAGCGAAAATAATTCCATAAAGGACCCAATATACTTCCTTGTGGAACCCCAGAGGAGTTAATGATAAAGTAGGTAAAGTAGTTAATTAAAGTAGCGAAAATAATTCCATAAAGGACCCAATATACTTCCTTGTGGAACCCCAGAGGAGTTAATGATAAAGTAGGTAAAGTAGTTAATTAAAGTAGCGAAAATAATTCCATAAAGGACCCAATATACTTCCTTGTGGAACCCCAGAGGAGTTAATGATAAAGTAAATAAAGTAAGGTAGGTAGATAAAGATAAAGTAGGTAGTAACTAAATAATAATAATTTTTGTTTCCGTTTCTATTTCAGCAATCCTTCCTAAACTCACCCACAGATCTATCTAGTCATGCAGTAAGTCGACTATCAGCAAAAACTTTTGAAATCTTCTCTGAACTGCCCCCCAAGTTCGAGCCTCCTGTGGTTCTTGGGGAAGAGGTTAAATGTGAGGTTGACAAAATAGAAGACATTGAAAAAGAGATTGGTAAGAGAATCTGACAAGCTTTTTTAACTACAGACTGTGAAATGGAGGATAGACCTTATGTCACATGAATTTTGTGATTTTTTTACCCTCCAACCACTTCTCAGTCTGTTACATTTGTGAGACCTTCACACATTTATCAATTTTTCGTCTAGAAATCATAAAAATAATACTGCAGTTCAAAAGTCGGTTTTATGTTTATCTAATAGTAGTTTTTGCAGACTCAGAAGTGGATTACAAAATTAAGGAAACCCAATGTCGAACAAAGGTTATCACAATAATTAACAAATCAGACTGTAATCAAAATAAGACCCTAGAATGGCAGAGAATGACCTTGAGTGGAGTCACGCACTTGTGAACGTTGTGTGTAGAGTTAAAGGCGCTTTTGATTATTAATAAAAAAGTATAAACAATAGATAATTAATTTTAAAATTGCAGCGGAAAATGAAATCCAAGAAGTTGAAAACTTGCCAGAAATAGAAGTTAAAGAAGAGTTTGAAGATACACAATCTGACATATTCCAATACAATCTAGATGACTTGTCACAAGATGCGCAGCAGAGTTCCGAAGATGATTTAGTACTCTCACAGTTAAAGACAGAAGATGGGAAAAAGAGGAAACGAGGGAGAAAAAAGAAAGATGACAGTAAAAAAGTTAAACGGAAAAAGGATAAGGTTTGTTGGAATTTTGTATTAAACTGTCCAACCATTTTATAATTGACCTTACTGTATTGTTTCATAATCTACCATTAATTACTGTAGCGTTTCATTACTTACCATTACTGTACTGTTCCATAACATAATGGTAGATTATGTTATGGAACAGTAACAACAATGTACCATTTCATAATCTACTATTATTGTACCATTTTAAAATAATCTATCATTAGAGTATCGTTTTCAAATCTACCATTACTAACTGTTTCATAATCTACCATTAGTGCATCATTTCATAATCTCCCATTTCATTAATCTACCATTACTGTACCCTTTTATAATCTACCATTACTGTACCGTTTCGTAATCTACCAGTCAGTGGCGGATTTTAAACTGCGACTCCAGTATACTTGTTAAATTTGTGCTGTCTATTGTGAAATTCAATAACTTACTTTACTATCATCTCTTCTGGCAATGAAATTGCAACTTTCAATATTTTAGTAATGTACCGTAGGACAATGATGGTCGAATACATTGTATAATATTGTTTATGTATTCAGCAAATAAAGAAATTTAATTGAATCGAATTGACTAAAAAATTTAAATTATCCTTTAATTGTTAAGACTTGGTTTCCTTATTTTATTTAAGATGATTTTGGCTAAATTTATCATCCCGTAAAAACTGCCGCTCTAAGCTATTTTAGACTGCTAAAGTAAATCTGTCACTGCTTACTGTATTAATATATTTTTAGGCTAAAAATAGCAGAAAAATGAAAAACCTTCCCGAAAGCCTGGTGAAGTTGTATAAGATGGAAGAGACAGAAATGCAGTACGTCCGTCAGATGGACGCAGCCAACGAGGCGTTCCTGCGGCTGCGGCACAAGTGCGTCCACTGCCTGATCGGGTTCAACACATCCAAGCAGATGGAGGTCCACATGAACGGGAAACATGCTCCGGTGAGTTCCTTGTTGTACTATGAGACAGAGATGTGCGTCCAGATGGACGCAGCCAACGAGGCGTCCACGTTGATTAGGTATTTTTAGCAGAAGCTTCAAAAGTAGATTACAACAATAAGAAAACCAATGTCGAACAAAGGTCATTTACAATATTTGTCAGGACAACTTAATTAACAAATCAAACAGTAACCAAAATAACACCCTAGAATGACAGAGAATGACCTTGAGTGGAGTCACGCACTTGTGAACGTCGTGTGTAGGGTTAAAGACGTCTTTGACTGTTAACACTCCCCTTTTCCACTCAAGTCACTGTCCCCGCCTACCCCAAGTAACCCATAAAGAATTACACTACATAAAATGTAGACAGCTCGAACACCACGAGCATACTGAAGCCATACGACGACCGCCTTATATCGCAAGTCGTTCCCGCCAACCAATCGCTACCCCTCTCTAAATCCCTACCCTTAACGAAACAAGTCGCGCCACCTAGCTTCGGCACGAGCCAACACGAGATCCAACGACGTCATATTACTTCTATTTCCTACAGTATAGAATATTATGTAAGTCTTCTACCTGTGCTAGAAGACGAAAGACTTCGAACCGTGTTAGCCCAAGATAAGTTAATTTTCCGTGAGTAACTTCATCTTGATGAGACGCACAACTTTTATAATTACGAAAATTCTTGATTCTGGTAGCTAACTGGGTTACCAGGTTTTTTTTTAAAAATTATAAATATACTTAAACAATACACATCACTATCTAGCCCCAAAGTAAGCATACAGAGTAGCTTGTGTTATGGGTACTAAGATAGTTGATATTATAATATTAATATACAATTATATACTACATATAAATACTTATATAATGTATAAATACACACAGACACTGGAAAACACTCATGCTCATCACACAAATATTTTCCAGTTGTGGGAATCGAACCCACGGCCGTGGATGCAGAAAGCAGGGTCACTACCCACTGCGCCACGCGGCCGTCATGGTTTAGACGGCTTCCGTGGCCCAGTGGTGTGCGCGTTGGATTTACAAGCAAATGTCCTGGGTTCGAAGCCTGGCTGGGCCGATTGAGGTTTTCTTAATTGGTCTAGGTCTGTCCTGGGAGTCTTCGGTAGTGGCTAGTTTCTACCCTACCGGCAAAGACGTACCGCTAACGATTGCTTATATGCTCTGATCTAAAATGCTCTTCATAAGTATGTTTTCGTTTACAGAAATCAGAAAACGACTACCAATGCGACATTTGCAAAGCATATTTCATCACCAAGGACAATATTAAAATACACAAAAAGCTGCACCTCATAGCTTACAGGTTGGTTACAACTTAATTCCTCACTTTACTCGGTTTATAAAGTAACTACTTAAGCTGACAAACCCTATATATAAGATAACATACATATAACCTAATCTAGTTACCTTATATAACCCTATATATAAGGTAACTAGATTTATAAAGTGTCAATTCTTTGTATTGAAACCAGCGTACCCAGGGGCGTGGCCTAAATGGCTGTTTAATATTTAGTGAAAAATGAAATATGTCACCCTTACTTTAGAGTTGAATATTATTTATTCCTTTTGTCATAGAACAAAGCAAGACTGCTAGTACATGCGCGGACTCGCTTGCGTTGTTCCGCACACCCGGGTGTACGCGGGCCACGCTCTCTTGATACTTCTATTGCTAAAAGCGTTAGCTTTTAGCGTTGTCTGTTCTGTGCTCTAGGCAACCATTTTTTAATCTACTATTATTTAAATTGTCTTGCAGCCCCTATTATGCAACCATTTTATATTCTTAAATCATTAAACCTGCCTAGTGACCCATATTATTTAACTGTTTCATAATATAAATATTTAACTTGCTGTTTCACGCCTAATTCGTAACCGTGTTAGTCCAGGCTCCGAGGAGCATTTTTATAATTGATTACTATAAGTTAATTTTTCATGAGCTGTTTCATCTTGATGACGCTCAGATTTTTTATTTACGAAAATTCTTGATTTTGGTAAATTGGAGCTACAATTTGTAGGACAATGTGGCTGCTAATTTGTATAACTATTAATTGAACATATGTGAAAGTAACAGTTGGTTAGTAACGATTTTTGATGACCTCTTTAGTGAGACAAGTTGGGAAAAGGGTAGTTGTTCAAAAGTTATTACTAACCAGCTGTTATTTTTACGGTCAGCCACATTGTCCTACAAATTGCGTGGTACGTTATCTCGTTCCGGCGCTCAGAAGTTTTTACTCATGAAAAATTAACTTGATAGTAATCAATTGTAAAAATGCTCCACGGATCCTGAACATTTCATCATTCACTAATAATTTGTCAGATGTCGCAAATGTAACATGCTGACGACGGTGAAGAAGATCATGTTGGCTCACGACTGCGCCAAGTACGCGATAGAGGCGGTCAACGTGTGCCCCGACTGTCCCGACAAGGCGTTCAGGTGAGGCCTTCGTCACTGTGACCTCACTTGATGTCAAGTGACGGTGCACACTGGCACTAGCATTGCTGACTGTATAATATTCGCCGAAGTTCGAATCTACTCTAACATTGCAATTATAATGATTACCTATATATTAATTGAATTGCATTATTACCCCGCGTGGGCTGTTTACGTTTGCTGCGCTGCCATTCGGATGGAGTTCAGAGCAGAATTGAAATTTGACGTGGTATATACTACAGTAGTCATCATCATCATCATATCAGCCGATGGACGTCCACTGCAGGACATAGACCTTTTGTAGGGACTTCCAAACATCACGATACTGAGCCGCCTGCGTCCAGCGAATACCTGCGACTCGCTTGACATCGTCAGTCCACTTGGTGGGGGGTCGAACGCTGCGCTTTCTAGTGCGGGACCGCCATACCAGCACCTTAGGACCCTAACGACCATCGGCTCTTTGAAATTATGTACCCCGCACATTGCCATTTCAGCTTCGCGACACGTTGAGCTATGTCGGTGACTTTGGTTCTTCTGCGGATCTCCCCATTCCTGATTTGATCACTCAGAGATACTCTTAGCATAGCTCGTTCCATCGCCCGCTGTGTGACTAAGACTTCTTATGAGGCCCATAGTTAGCGACCATGTCTCGGAATAGCACTAGCGTTACCGACCGTTTAATATGCGCCGAAGTTCGGGTCCACTCTGACATTGCAACATCGAACTGTACAGCCATTAATACCCCGCGTGGGCTGTTTACGTTTGCTGCGCTACCATTCGGATGGAGTTCAGAGCGGATTCGAAGTTTGGCGTGGTATATACTACAGTAGTATACTATAGTATACTGTATTTATTTATTATATAAAATGTAGTACGAGTAGTTGAATTGTAATGCAACCTGCGCTGAGTACGCAATGTTTTTATTTTGACCTCACTTGATGTCAAGTGACGGTGAACATTGGCAACGTGGTCATCGGCCTTTGCCACCTCTCCCTCCAATAACTTCGTTAGGTCGCTTGTTCTTCATAATTTTCTTCGGTGCGAAATTCAATTTGTCACAAATCCATGAATTTTTCCGGGGTAAAAGTCACATTTATGTTGATCAATACTCTATCTTCTAGTGTAAGACAAATTAAAATCGGTTTAGATGTTCCCAAGATTAGCCCGGACAAACACATTACTCTGACGAAACACTAGTGTGTAGAAACTCTTAGATGCACAACTCTGCAAAGGAGCTCCGTTTAAAAATATAAAAAAATATATTCAAACGCAACCCTTTAATTTGTAACACAAAATTATGTTTTAATTAACAGAAATTGACTAGTAGGTCAGAAAAAGCTTTTGATCATGATACTTTGGGTCACTAACACTTGTTTAATTTAATTTTTTATAACATACATATGTAATTGCACGTTGAGAGACGTGATAGCCCAGTGGATAAGCCTTCGATTCGGAGGGCGTAGGTTCGAAACCGGTCCGGGGCATGCACCTCCAACTTTTCAGTTGTGTGCATTTAAGAAATTATACATCACGTGTTTCAAACAGTGAAGGAAAACATCGTGAGGAAACCTGCATACCAAAGAATATTCTTAATTCTCTAGGAGTGTGGTGGGCTAAGGCCTAACCCCTCTCCTCCTTGAGAGACTTGTGCTCAACAGTGAGGCGAATATGGGTTGTTAATGAAGAATTGCACGTTTCCAGCACGAAGGCGAAGTTGCTGTACCACAGGAGCGTGGCTCACCAGGAGAAACCGCAGTGCGACTGCTGCGGGAAAGTCTTCGCTAACAAGATGACCTTGAAATACCACCTTAAGTAAGTCACTTGTACTACGTAGTATATAAAACTTTAGACAAATAGATAGTTTATGATATTGCTTATTGGCTGTTGGTCTACCTTATTGAGGTCATTAATGAAATTATCGACAACTACATCTAAAGATGGTGTTCGTCCTTTGTAATCAATCTTTCTACCAAGGAATTTAATAATAACTAGCGGACGCCCGCGACTTTGTCCGCGTGAAACTCGATGTAAACTTTCAACTACCTCTACCCTACCCCTACAAAAAAAAATCCTATGTTCTTCTCCTGGCTCTAAACTACCTCCCTGCCAATTTTCAGCTAAATCGGTTCAGTCGTTCTTGAGTTATAAGTGGAGTAACTAACACGACTTTCTTTTATATATATAGATGTCTTATTGGCACACGTAAGAATAGATAAAAGAAGTAAAACGCACAAAGGCGGTTTCATAAGCAATCTATTTTTTAATTTATAAACAATCTCTAGACAACCTGCAGTGAAAACCGATAGTACAATCATATAATGAAAATGTGTAATACTTTACTTGTTTGTTTCTTAAATAGTGTTTAAACATATTTTAATTTTTTTTTATTATAATAAAAGGAAAATTGTTGGCCATATTTTGAAATATTACAAATATGAAATGAAATACACTCGTAAGTAGAAGTCTGAAAGTGGCTCTAGTAACAAAAGTTGAGGAGTAAAAAGGTACCTTGGTATGGACATGTAATGAAGTCACTTTACAATAAGAATGATGAAATTGCAAGTGGAAGGACGAAAGTGGAGTGGAAGGAAGAAAGAAAGCCCAAAGAAGAGATACTTTTAGTGTGTAAAAGGAGTAGATGATTCAATGGAAGGTAATTAATACAAAATATACATTAAAACTAGTAAAATAAATCCATCAAAGATAAAGTTAAAACGCATATTCTTCGCTTTTTTGCTACACCAGTGTATTTTATTTAAAAATGTCTTGGTTATTTTTTGAATAAAAGTATCTTTATCAACGTATCTTTAGAAATAAATAACTAAATACTTACTTTCTTATTTATTTTTCAGAATTCTCCCTCAAAACAAAGATGACAAACCGAAGGAGAAACTATCTATTCCTTGCAAAGGCTGTGATAAAGTTTTCCATTCCAAGAAGAGTTACAGAGCACATGTGTAAGAGTTTTTTTTATAATTGACGGAACAAGTAAATGAATTAAATGACTTAATGGACAAAAAAAGCTAAAGAAACTTTATTGAAGTCGTATACATCAAATATTAAACTAGAACCAGAATAAATAACTTAAAATTAATAAATAAATTAGTTTGTTGTTTGATTGTTGATATAGTTGTTTTACATAATATCTACTATCACCTATTACTACTTAACCCAACTGATCAATCACACTTGATTCAGGTCATTTACATAGGTCAAAAACATAGTCGGACCCAGCATAGCTCCCTGAGGAACTCCAAAATGCTGCATCATTATAGTACGATTATTAATTCCAGTCATTAAAATGACAAGTGCAACTGTCACTGAAATGTTATTTTACTGACTGGAATTAAATCGTACATACAATTAATCTTACTTAAAATTATTGGCATGAGATAAGTTTAAGCGATTTAGCGTTCCGGTACGATGTCGTGTAGAAACCGAAAGTGATGTGGATTTTCATCCTCCTCCTAACAACTTACGCTTCCATCTTAGATTGCATCATCACTTACCATCAGGTGAGATTGTAGTCGAGGACTTTGATATTTTTTTCTTTTTAGTATAGGAGATATCTCAACGTCATCTTATCCTGCTTAATTTAATGCCTGTCATATTACCTTCCAAATACCATTAGTTGTCCAAAAAACAAATTACACCAACACCAATTATTAAAATGATGATGATGATTATGATGATGATGATGATGATGATGATGATGATGATGATGATGATGATGATGACGATGAAGCTGATGAGCCAACGTCCCCCCAGCGTGATCCACGACGGGCTGACGTACCCGTGCCCGGTGTGCGGGAAGCTGTTCCAGTGGAAGCGCAACCTGGCGCGCCACATGCGCAACCACCGCGAGAAGGAGGAGGGCGCCACGCACCAGTGTCGCGAGTGCGGCAAGAGCTTCAGCAGCCGCGACTGCTACAACAACCACATGCGGCTCAGCAAGCGGCACGTGCACGAGAGCACTTACGTGTGAGTGTGTGAGCCGTCACCAGCAGTGATGATGATGGTGATGATTGTGCTGATGATAATGATGATAATAATGATGATGATGATGAGGAGGGCGCCACGCACCAGTGCCGCGAGTGCGGCAAGAGCTTCAGCAGCCGCGACTGCTACAACAACCACATGCGGCTCAGCAAGCGGCACGTGCACGAGAGCACTTACATGTGAGTGAGTGAGTCGTCACCAGCAGTGATGATGATGGTGATGATTGTGCTGATGATGATGATGGTGATGATTGTGATGATGATAATGATGATAATAATGATGATGATGATGAGGAGGGCGCCACGCACCAGTGCCGCGAGTGCGGCAAGAGCTTCAGCAGCCGCGACTGCTACAACAACCACATGCGGCTCAGCAAGCGGCACGTGCACGAGAGCACTTACATGTGAGTGAGTGAGTCGTCACCAGCAGTGATGATGATGGTGATGATTGTGCTGATGATGATGATGGTGATGATTGTGATGATGATAATGATGATAATAATGATGATGATGATGAGGAGGGCGCCACGCACCAGTGCCGCGAGTGCGGCAAGAGTTTCAGCAGCCGCGACTGCTACAACAACCACATGCGGCTCAGCAAGCGGCACGTGCACGAGAGCACTTACATGTGAGTGAGTGAGTCGTCACCAGCAGTGATGATGATGGTGATGATTGTGCTGATGATGGTGGTGATGAGTGTGATGATGATGATGGTGATGAGTGTGATGATGATGATGGTGATTGTGATGATGATGATGAAGATGATGATTATGATAATGATGGTGATGGTGATGATTATGATGATGATGGTAGCGATGATGAAGATGATCAATAAGATACATTATTAATACCACAGCAAATACTCGTAAGCTCGTAATTATTAATACTGTGCGTAAAATCAAATCGCGTATTGCCAATTTTGAATTGTTTGCTTTCTCTGTCGCTATGTATGCTTAATCTCTGTATATTACTGTACCGATTTTGAAAATTCTGTTACGACTAGAAAGCCACGTTATTTGTGAGTGGCATAAGTTATATTTTATCTCCGAATTCTCACTGGGACGGGAATTACGCCAGTGGTGGATATCGATGTATCAAAGAGAAAGCAAAATGTTTGTTATTCTCATCACTAACGACAAGATTTAAAAAGTGTGCATAAATTACGTAGAGTTAGAAGGTTCATGTAATTAATGGGTGTCCCACAGGGGTAAAACTTAGGTCTCTTTTTGTATATATCCTATGTTTATAATACATCTCTGTTTTTTTGTTTTTCAGTCACTCGTGCCATTTCTGCGGCAAAAAGTTCGCCTCCCGCTGGTGTATGAACGACCACATGGACTGGGAGCATCTCAAGATCATCAAGTACCAGTGCTCGGTTTGCTATAAGGTATAAACGTGCATGTATTCTCTCGGTTTCTTCCTATGTTACTCTCTCCCTCATGTCTCTACCTCTCAGTCTTACTGTACTGTACTACTTAAGAGAGGGTCTTACTCCTTTTCTCTCTTCTTCCTTTTCTCCCTTACTCCTTTTCTGAGTATTATGATTACACTCAGAGATAGTGTAGCTTCGCAACAGTCAATGAACTTTTCAAATCGGTTCAATAGTTCCAGAGCACAAAACATACAAATAAACCTTTCCTCTTTATAATATTGCTTGTATAGATAAAATCTTGTAAGGGATTTCTTCAATTTCTTATAATGAACAATTTAAGACCATTTTAAAAAAAGTGTCAACTAGCCTATTAGAAACCTTATGCAGGCCACTGATTATTATTATAAACTAGCGGACGCCCGCGACTTCGTCCGCGTGGAACTCGATGTAAACTTTCAACTACTCCTACCCAACTCTACCCCTACCCTACTCTACCCCTACCCTACCCCTACCTTTTCCTGAATTTTCTTTGCTATAAACCTCACGGAGCCCGAGACCTTTCCAACGAATGCAAAACCGTGGAAATCGGTTCGTGCGTTCTGGAGTTATAGCGTCAGGAAGGAAAACCCGACTTATTTTTATTATTATAAATTGCAGCCGTTCAAGACAGCCAAAATAATGGTGGCACATATGAACAACATCCACGAAGGCAGGAACAAGAGGGAACCAGACGGAGAACATCTGTGCGAGATTTGCGGGAAGTCATATAAGGTATGCATTAAACTAACAAATAGAAAGAAAACAAATTAAATTAAAACGGGGCCCTTAGTCATGAGCTGGTTCGCGTTGCAAGAAACAGTTCATGACTAAGGGCTCCGTATGAGTCTGGAACTAGTCGGGCGTGGTCGTTATCAACCCATATTCGGCTCACTGCTGAGCTCGAGTCTCCTCTCAGAATCAGGGGTTAGGCCAATAGTCCACCACGCTGGCCCAATGCGGATTGGCAGACTTCACACACGCAGAGAATTGAGAAAATTCTCTAGTATGCAGGTTTCCTCACGATGTTTTCCTTCACCGTTTGAGACACGTGATATTTAATTCCTTAAAATGCACACAAGTGAAAAGTTGGAGGTGCATGTCCCGGACCAGATTCGAACCCACACCCTCCGGAATCGGAGGCAGAGGTCATATCCACTGGGCTATCACGGCTCTAGTCTAGTAGAGTCGAGCATACTCCTACCTAATGTCATGTGTTTCATAATCAATTGAAAGATTATTTGATTAAATATTTATTACACAATAAGTACAAAGACATAAAACGAAAGAAATTCTTTGTAATGCCTACGCCACGTGGTGTTACCCGCTTAGTTCTATGATACTCGCGAATAACGTGGCTTTCTATTCGTAAAAAAATTAAGAACTGAGATTTTTTACTGAAAATTTCTTAGAAGAAAAAACTCAGCAGATATTGCAAGACCTGAACCATTTCTATATCAAAAGCTAAAATTATGTCGTGATTACTGCAACAATTTTTCTGTACTTTCGTCTGGTGCGGTACGAGGTTTTTTGACCTCGTACTAGAACTTCATGTGGTCCGGCACGAGGTCAATAGACCTCGTAACTCTTGACGACAATAGACGCACGAGGTCAATAGACCCCGTAACTCTTGACGACTCTAGACGCACGAGGTCAACCTCGTACCGCAGCGAATGTGTTAAATCAATGTTTTCTGTTGTATCACCAACAGACAGTAAAGCGGCTCAAAGGGCACGTATGGGCGATGCACACAAACCGCTCGGAGGCGAAGAGCTTCAAATGCCCGCTGTGTCCCGCCACGTTCAGCTGGCAGACCTCCATATACAAACACATCAAGATGATGCACTACACCAAACGACTCAAGGTACGTGACGCCATTCCAAAACGTGATGCCATTCCAAAACACGCGACGCCATTCCAAATCATGACGCCATTTCCAATCACGACGACATTCTAAAACACTCGACTTCATTCCAAATCATTACGCCATTCTAAAACACGCGACGCCATTCCAAATCATGACGCCATTCCAAATCACGAAAACATTCTAAAACACGCGACGACATTCTAAAACACGCGACGCCATTCCAGATCATGACGCCATTCCAAATCACGACGACATTCTAAAACACGCGACGCCATTCCAAATCATGACGACGTTCCAAATCACACGACGTCATTCTAAAACACGAAGCCATTCTAAAACACACGACGCCATTCCAAATCACGACGATATTCTAAAACACGTGACGCCATTCCAAATCATGACGACGTTCCAAATCACACGACGTCGTTCTAAAACACGAAGCCATTCTAAAACACACGACGCCATTCCAAATCACGACGATATTCTAAAACACGCGACGCCATTACCGAAACTACAGATCTAATACACAGTTTTAATTCGGTATTTGACGAATCCCGCAGGGGATCATTCATAATGCCGGAGGAATTCCGGGATAAAAGTAGATTATATGTTGACTCAATAACCTCCCCTATCTTCTAGTGAAAATGCCATTAAAATTGGTTAAGCCATTCCAAAGATAAACTCAGACAAACAGAGAGACAAAAAAATTATTATGTTTTAGTATCGTTTCAATACTAAGCGCTTAAAAAAACAGAGTATTTTTAAATAGCTACAGAAAAACACTTTTATTTATATATATTGTAGGCATATCTTTTATAATTTTAATTTTTATCTTTAAAATACTGCCTATATTTCCTCTTTTGATGGAAATTGTTTTCTTTTTTTTCTAGCAGCCCCGCGTAGCAGCGAAGAAGCCGGAGCCCTACCCGGGCATTGAACTGGCGAACCGTATGCAGTACTTCCAACAGAACATCGCTAGCAACTTGGCACAGAGCGTCCCCACGCAACTGGATATAGTGCATACTTGAAATTAAAACGATTTCATTAGATGTATAGATTTTTGAGCCTCGATAGCTCAGTGGATATAACCTCTGCCTTCGATTGCAAGGATGTAGGTTCGAATCCGGAAATCCGAAATTATATATCGCCAGTCTCAAACAGAGAAGGAAATCTACATACTTGAGAATTTTCTCAATTCACTACCTGTCTGCCGCATTGAGCGTGGTGGACTATTAGCCTAATCAATCTCATTCTGAAAGGAGACTCGTGCTCAAGTGAGCCGAATATGGATTGTTGATGATGTTAGCGTTTTGTGAGAGAGCTTATCCAGTGAAGAACTACATCCATGTGTTTACATTCATTATATATATTATTAAAAGGAGGTATTTGTATAAAGTTGTTACGACAGTGATAGTATAAATAAAAGGGTATTTGATGATTTGAGTTCAGTTGTTTGTTAGGCAGCGTGAACACCGTCACGCTGCCAGTCGCGTTTGGGATTTTGTGTTGGTAAATATTGATCCATAAATTGTTTAGTGTGGGCAGGGAAGGTAAGGAGGCAGGATGTACCTCCTACTCTTCAGTTGTGTGCATTTTAAGAAATTAAATATCACGTGTCTCAATCGGTGAAGGAAAACATCGTGAGGAAACCTGCATACCAGAGAATTTTCTCAATTCTCTGCGTGTGTGAAGTCTGCCAATCCGCATTGGGCCAGCGTGGTGGACTATTGGCCTAACCCCTCTCATTCTGAAATGAGACTCGTGCTCAGCAGTGAGCTATGGGTTGATGATGATGTATATTCTATTAACTAGTGTATTAGATTTTTTTTTAATTAACCAATGACGGATTAAATAAATTAAAAAAAATCATTTAATACTATCCAGCCTCAATTTTACTAGCCAAGCTATGTGCAAAATGAATATTTTTAATCATTTATTTGTTATATTCATTAAATAACAGATGAGGGTATATATTTCTTATGCTGGATTTCATACTATAGGATGATGGACAGGGTCACTTTGTAGTTTCTCCTTGCATGCTTTTAACACATTCGCTGCGGTACGAGGTCAATTGACCTCGTACGTCTAGCGTCTTCAAGGGTTACGGGGTCAATTGACCTCGTATGTCTAGCGTCTTCAATGGTTACGAGGTCTATTGACCTCGTGTCGGACCACATACAGTTCTAGTACGAGGTCAAAAAACCTCGTACCGCGCCAGACGCCCTGTTTATACTTATAAGACGATGGTTTACTTACCATGAGGTGGACCATTGACTTCAGTCAGATATTGTAAATAGTAATAAATATACTTTTATATACGCCACTTTGGATGTTTTATTTTTTGTTTAAATTCCCTGATACTGTATTGAAAACTCTATTATGAACATCGTACGTAAAGATGTGCAATGCAAAAGTTTAGGTATTACCGGTAACGTAGGCGCGCGCCTATCACCCAAGTTTGCATAGGACTGTAATGAATTTTCCACCACATGAAAGAAAGATGCCTTGAAGAGTGGCATCCCTATGTGGTTCAAAAGTTTCATACCTACTGCATTTTTTTTTTTAGTAATAAGCTTTACGGCTCTGGGTTGGTACTGGTCTGGTAGCCTTTTTGAGCCCGTACCTACAGCAGTTTTCTTGGACCCTAGACTAATTACATAAGGACTAGTATCTCACCCAAATAAAAGAACAAAATTGTCTTTCATTTTGTGACGAAACGAGCTTAGATTAGGTATTGTAGGAAATAGTCTGAGACGGATATGACGTCGCTCGATCTCATGTTGGCTCGTGCCGACGCTAGGTAGCGCGACTTGTTTCCGTAGAGAGTAGGGATTTAGAGAGGGGTAGCCATTGGTTGGCGGGAATGATTTGTGATATAAGGTGCTCGTCGTACGGTCAGCTTCAGTATGTTTGTGGCAGCGTTTGGTTGGCGGGAATAACTTGCGATATAAGGTGTTCGTCGTACGGTCGGCTTCAGTATGTTTGTGGCGTTCGAGCCGTCCACATTTTTTGTCGTGTTATTTATGGGTTACTTGGGATAGGCGGGGAGAGTGACTTGAGTGGAAAAGGGGAGTGTTTGTCAAAGGATCCTTTAACCCTACACACAACGTTCACAAGTGCGTGACTCCACTCAAGGTCATTCTTTTTCATTCTAGGGTCTTGTGAATCATAAACTTTGTTCGACATTGAAAATCCAATTTTATAGCTTCTGCTAAAAGTATATTATATTAAACTAGAAGTTGTTGACCGTTTTTTACACCATTCAACTACACAAAAAGAAATATTTACGGAGCTTTTTAACCAACGAACACAATTACAACTATGAAACATAGATTCTCTAGAGACGGATTTTATAATGGCGTTAGATCATTGATCATATCCTTTTACAGAAAAGTAACGTCTAGCGAGGTTCTTTTGCAATTAGTCTGAGCCTGGAACTGTTAAAGGGTTAAAATAAAATACACTGGTTTACAAAAACAGATGTTTATTATAAAAAAGAACCCAAATTACAAATGTAGAATTTTTAAAGGTCAATACAAGTAAGCAGATTTTTTCGCTATGCAACATTGACTCGTGTCAAAAAATGGATGGGTGACCAATTTTGGTTTTAATCAAAGAATTCGGATTTTGAAATACACAGTTTAATGTCTGACAAATTATGCCTCTAACAGGGAATCTACAGAGACTTTTTACCCACCATGCTACTTTAATGCAGGTTGGTGGGCGTAACTTGATAATGTCAAATTCCCTGTCATGTGGGTGAAAATCGAGTACTATTATAAACAGAGTGCCTTAGTGGACTTTTCAATGTTTTCATACTGTGACTATCGCGTAAACGTAAACGTGAATTTCTATAGAATTGAAGCAGTTGTGCAGTAGTGCTACTAGATGGCGCTGTTTCAATTCCTCAGAAATTCGCGTTTACGTTTACGCGATCGTCATTGTATGAAAACATTAAAAACTCCCACTAGGCACTTTGGACATATATTAAATACAAGCATATCTGTATTCATTCTAGGTGACTTTTTAATCTCAAAAAAAATAAGGAAGGATTTTTTTATATTTTTCAATATATTTTAAGTTTTCTGTAATATTGAAATAGATAAATTAAATTCGCTCAAGAGGCGTTGCAAGTTCATGACTAAGAGCCCCGTATGGGATTGAATACGCCGACAATACTAATGTGAGAAGTTTTTGTTTTTTTTTAATAATTTTTAAAATGTTTATTCAAAGGGTTCCCTTACTACCTTTGCCTTTAATTTTTTTTTATTTCAAAGGGGTTAGTTGACCTTAGCGTGTCTCCCCCCCTTAATGGTGACATCCTTACACATTACTCCTCATTTATTTTGATTCGATAAAATAAGCCACCCAGTAGATTAATCAATATCAAAGGCACTTACAATAATTTAAACATTTATTGCATTTTATATGTACTTATTTATTTTATACGCCCCGCAATTCCCGTAGGAATACACAGACAATATATAGCCAATGTTACTCGCTGATAATGTAGCTTTCTATTAGTAAAAGAATTTTTATAATAATAGTGGACTTTGGTTTGTACATTTTCACGGCTAAACGGCTGATCTGATCAAGATGAATTTTGGTATAATGGTAAATGGGACCTTGGAGCAAAACATAGGTTACTTTTTGACCTTAAAATAAAAATAGAAAGAGATAAAACAGGGGGTTGAAAGGTTGTATGGAAAGTCCTTAATTTTTAGTCACAATTTGTTTATAAATCATGAAAAAAATACGAAATATCATATTATTCAAAAATTTTTAAAATTCAGACCCTAAAGTGGTGAAATAGAATTTGAAAGTTTACATTGATATCCACGCGAAGTCGCGGGCGTCCGCTAGTATAGTTATATTTCAACCATAACCATAGGTTTCAACCATATCCACAGGATTCAACGAATTTCCTGTAACTCGGTTTCTCTTGCTCAATTCAATTAAATTTTTGATTTTATGGCTTGCTGCTGTACCAACTGGTACAATTTACTTCACCAATGTCGCGTGGTAAGGAAGACACACTTTTAGAGGTTGATCGGTGTAAGCTGGGAATCAAGTATTAATTATTATTCAGCTTAATTTTTATAAATAGCCTGCCAATCAAATCAATCAATTATTATAATTAATTTTTATAATAATTGATTGATTTTTATGAATAGCGGATTTTTTTTTTGTTAGTGTGGACATCATAGATCATCATCATCACAATCATCATCATCACAATCATCATCATCACAATCATCATTATTATTTTTGAAGTAAGACATTACGCACATTTTACTTTGGGAACAATGTTGGCAAATGTGTTACGACAAATCGTAATCGTGAGATGCGTGCTGCCATCTACAGGTTATAGTGAAACAGTGTTTGTTATATTGAACTCAGTGTTACCAACTTTCCAAAATATTCATCCCTAAAGTTTGTGTCAAAAACCCCTTAAATCGCCTTAATTATTGAGTTGTCCCCCTAAAAATATAAATTCTTAATAATTTAGAAATTATATGTTGTAATATGTTTCAAAAGTCTATATTTAATACAGACAAAATATTACGTCTTTATCTGAAGATTCACATTTTTTTTAATCATACATGTTGATAATGAGTAAATTTAACATTTTTTTTTATTTGATGAAAAATGCCTGATTGGTTGTAGAATAACGTAATATCGTTATAGGTCTCTAGGTCAAAAAAGAAATATTAAAATTATCATCAATTTAAAAATATTAAAGAGTCAATAAATCCCTGAAAATACCCCTAAAAATTTCAGACCCCTAAAAAAATCCCATTTCACTTATTTGCCCCCTAAATCTGGGGGGAAAACCCCTAAGTTGGGAACCCTGATTGAACTGCCAGTAGATGGCGTTCTTTAAGAACTTTGAAACAAACCCTTTTGTTCAAAAACCTGTTACTATGCAGTTACGCCTGTGGCTCATAGATGGCGCTTTTTTATTTTTGAAAGAAATTTTACTTCAGTGTGCCTAGTGGGAGTTTTCATATTTCGTAAAATTGTTATATAACGTAAAAGCGAATTTACATGGAATTGAAACAGTTGTGCAGCAATGCCACTAGATGGCGCTGTTTTAATTCCTAAGAAAACCGCGTTTACGTTAACGCGATCGTAACAGTATCAAACCGCCACTAGGCCCTCAGTTGTGTGTGTGATGTACAGTAAACTTTATTTTAATTTATAATTATTTTTTTTAAAATTACGATGATTGATATAAACTTTATGAGAATTAGTCGGTAGTCTTTGAACTGAACTGAACATAAAAACTGATGTGGCAGAGGACTTTGTTTATTTTATGTATGGAATATGTACTTCCGTCTTCCATACATATGATTTACATTTAAAAGCTATGCTACACTAATATCCTCAATAGCTCAACGGTAAGAGCGGTCGGACTCATCACTGAAGGGTGGTGGTTCGATCCCCGCCCCGTTGGTCTATTGTCGTACCCACTCCTAGCACAGTCTTTCCCGACTAGTTGGAGGGCAATGGGAATATTGGTCATATTATAAAAGATATGGCAAATATTCTTTTTAAAAAAAAAAAAAAAAATATCATAAAGAGGAAATTTTAATTCTTGTATGTAACAAAAAAAATCAGAAACTACTGGACCGATTTGAATCCATTTTAAAAGCATACATTATCAATGAGTAACAAGGCATACCCATATTCCCACAGAAATGAGAACTACATTGACGAAACAGCGTTCTTACGGCTAATACAGTTATGATTCGACAAACTTCTTACTGTATCCCCGTTTCTCACTGAGCGCTTGCTCCCAGCTCTTGGCCACAGTGCAGTACACTTGCATCACAGCTTTGGCGTCTTCCACCGAGCTGTGCTCTCCGTGCTGGATGTCTATTGATAGAATCTCTTTGGCCAGCCGTTTGAGAGACGGTGTACTGCCCTTCGTTATCTGAAACAACATATATTTTTATAAGCTACTAGAGTGAAACTCGATGTAAACTTTCAATTACCCCTATCCTACCCTACCGCTGCCTTTGCCCCTACCCTACCTCTTTTTTTTTTCGTATCTGCCGGTCAGTACGGAACGGCAGAGCATTTCTTCGTACTGACTTTCTATTTTTCATTTCTCTTTCTCTTTCTTTTCGGCCCGTTCTCTTTCCTATCTCCTTATCATGATAGCTCTCAGCATCTGCGAGTACTTCCTCCATTCCTCCTCGTCTGCTAGCATGCATGCAATGAGGTTTTGTGCTTCCACCTTTCCCATTGGCCCCTGGGCCCCTGGTCTTAGATCAGCGCAGCCCGTAAACTCGAAGATCGCATGTCTCGGGGTGTCCTCCTCGCCGCAAAAATAGCAGTTTTCACCCTACCTCTACCCGTACCCTACTCCTGATGTCGGACCTGCCGTTCACGCGTGTTGGCATAACCAAGGGATATATAGATTTATTTTTATATATATAGACACGATCTAATCGTACGTTAATTTGTGACGTTAGTCACACCTACATTGCTTAGACAACACTGAGTGCTTGTAATTTAATATGAACATTATACAATAACAATAAAGCTTAAATGGATTACGTTTTAGTTAGAAAGCATTAGTATGGGAAAAAGAAAAGGGCTATTTTTATGGTTTTTCTGGCAATTATTCGAATTTTTCTCGCCGTAAAAACCATCCTAGAACAAACATTTAAAAAGAGAATAGGCCAAATTGGTCCAGGCGTTGTTGAATTATACGATTACTAACGCATTTTGCGATTAATTTTTGTATTTATTGTGAGCTATGAGCGCGGCAACCTATTCAAAAAAATTCGTAACGAAAATAAACCTAACACCCCCTACTTTGACCAGCACAGCTGTGGTGGGGTGTTGAAAGGGGAATCGTCTAACGTTCCACTTTGACAGACTTCGGCATGGTGTTTGTGTGCGTTATAAAAAATATTAACAACTGTGAATTCAAATTCTTTTTGGTAATTTGATTTATAATGAAATTAAGGAATTTTCGTTATTTTTTTTCTGTAATGCGATGGCCCCTTTAAATCTATGTCATATTTATAAAAGAAAGAAAATATTTGCAATAATATCTTTTTTTTTGTCTCATTATTCCTGCAATCTGTTGTGACACATTCAGCGGGATTTAAAGTATTTGTATTAAGGCGTGTTAGGTGCAAAATCCAGTGATTTGCCCATATATAATAATGTAGTGTCTATTTCATGACATCTTGTGGTGCCATGAAAAAGGTTTCTTGAGCCTTTTGAAAGTTGTACCAGGTTTCTTCATCATTAGGTTCCGTGCAAGTTGATTTGGATGTTTATGAATACGCTTTAGGTGTATTTTGATTGAGCATGCAACTTCTATCTTTATATATGTATATCTATATCTTTTAAATCAAGAAGAGAGGGCTATGCATTTTTAATAAATTTTTGATATATTGACTGAAAGGTCTATTGTACTTTTAACTGCCATTCTTAGTGGCCAAGTGCGGAGAACACCCAGTAAAGAAGTTAGACTGTACTTACTTTTTTAAATGGTTTGTATCTGGACGTATCTCGTATATTCTTCTTAGGGTGCGACAGGAACAGAACTCCCAGGTCGTTCTTCAGTGAGTGGCCGACCAGTATCCTGCCTCTCAATATCTCTGCCACCTCTTTTTGTACTGTCGCAAAGTCTTCACCGTGAACTAGATCCTCTTTCCTAATGCCACTGTAATGTAATGTATATTTTATTAATTTTTTTTTTATTCAATGACAAGTCAGTCCTTGGCCACAATCTCACCTGACGGTAAGTGATGATGCAATCTAAGATGGAAGCTGAGCTAACTTGTTAGGAAGAGGATGAAAATCCACACTCTTTTTCGTTTCTACATGGCATTGTACCGAAACACTAAATTGCTTGCTATAAAAAGGTGGTACTTCTTTGCCGGTAGGTAACTAACTGATAACTAGCCACGGCCGAAGCCTTCCACCAGCCAGACATAAACCAATCAAAAAAACCTCAATCGGCCCAACCGGGGATCAAACCCAGGACCTCAGTCTTGTAAATCTACCGATGTCGTCGTCAAAAATTCACCTATAAGGAGAGGCCCGGCTTGTAATGGACCGTTAAAATATACTGATAATGATTATACCTTATTTTTGTCCTATAATCTACAACTTCTTCCCGAGGCTTCACAAACTTATCGTATATGCAATCGCCGAATTTATTGACCAACGACACTCTAGCCAGCATGTGGTCACCGCCTTCGAATCCCACACCAACCATTTCACAATCCATAGCAATGAACTTGGTGAGTTTGTTTTGGTTTTTATCGTTTTTTTGATTTTTTATATTAGATTGTTGTTTATTATGATGTGATTCACATTTAATGACTCCGTTCTGTTTTTCCGTGTTATTATTTAATGATATATTATTAATATTAAGGCCTTTTAGATCTTTGGAGTTGGATACATCGGGGTTTTTTTTTCGCGCCCTTCTGAAAATGCCAGTGTAGATTTCTTTCTTTTCTTCAGTTTTCTCGGTTTTCACATCCATTAGGTTGCTAGATAGTAACTTTTGCCAATTTTCATCTATTACTCGTTTTAAAAGTGTTTGGTTAGGTTGGCTTGGTATGTTCCCTTTGCGCTTTTTCGACTTTTCCGTCATATTTACATCTATGAATTGATTTAATATAATTTGTATGATGTATATGGAAAAACTGAGTACACTGTAAATCAAGTTTAACAAAAAATTCACAATAATTAATAGAAAATAACACAAGTCCCTAAACGAAAATATGCCATTGCCCATTTGACAGTTGACACACCAAAGACAAATATTTTCAGTTTTAATTTTCGTTACGGTGGCTTGAGATGCAAAGCTTTTTGTATAAGCATAGAAAAAATCATGAAAATTCCACTAACCAGCTAAAATTTTTAAACACAACAAATTATGTATTTGCAGCACATATACTCATAAATGGAGTGTTTCAGTATATTTTTTAAAACATAAGCTAAGCGCATATTACTTTTTTTTCTCAACCCACACAATAGACAATGAATATTTCTTTTTATGTACTTAATGCTGTGCACTCCTGCATTATCAATCAATATTTCACACGATCGTGTATACTTGCCCTAAAAAATATGTAAATAAACATAGGAGCTGTCATTTGTAAAACCAGCCGACGTGTTTTAATTCAGTTAGTGGTGGGAGAATGGTGAAAATGAACCACAACGAGTCGGCTAGGTACCGCCAGTATATACTTTCTAATCGCCGCGATCGGACTTGATAACGATTAGCGTTGAATTAAGTTCCCGAGCAATGTCGTACGAAGAGTTGCGAACGCGTTTGTCGCTTCACGGCCAGGAACATTTGATCAAATACTGGCCGGAACTGGCCGAAAATGAGCGCGAACAACTGGCCAACGAGATCAACAAGCTGGATTTGGTTGAAATGAACGAAATATTCCATCGGGCGATGGAGTCGACAACAGTGATATCAGAGATAATCGACGACGAACTGAAGCCGATACCACAAGCGCACTACGAATCCGTACCCAGCTTGACAGAGTCCAAAATCCAGGAGTACGAAAACATTGGTTTCAAGGAGATATCTGATAGTAAAGTCGGTGTTTTGCTGTTAGCTGGTGGACAGGCTACTAGACTTGGTTTTGGCCATCCTAAAGGCATGTACAATGTTGGGTTGCCATCTAAGAAAACGTTGTTCCAAATTCAAGCAGAGAGAATCGTCAGAGTGCAGGAAATGGCTGAGGAACACACGGGAAAGTCAGGTAACATAACTTGGTATATCATGACTTCCGAACACACAAGAGCTCCTACTGCAGACTTCTTCAAAAGCCACAACTACTTTGGTTTGAACGAAGAGAACGTTGTCTTTTTCGAACAGGGTCGCTTACCGTGCTTCGATTTTGACGGAAGAATTTTACTAGATGAAAAATATCATCTGTCTACTGCCCCGGATGGTAATGGAGGTATTTACAGATCGTTAAAAAACCAAGGTGTGTTGGAGGATATGGCGAAACGTGGCGTTAAGCATTTGCATGCTCATTCTGTTGATAACATCTTGATCAAAGTCGCTGATCCAGTTTTCATTGGCTACTGTAAAACAAAGAATGCGGATTGCGCAGCTAAAGTCGTGAGGAAATCGTCTCCGAGCGAAGCTGTCGGTGTTGTGTGCAGAGTGAACGGATTTTATAAAGTTGTGGAGTACTCTGAACTGACTGACGAAGCAGCTGAAAGAAGGAATCCAGACGGTAAACTAACATTTTCCGCTGGAAACATCTGTAACCACTATTTCTCTTCCGAATTCCTGGAAAACATATGCAATTATGAGTCCAAATTGAAACTCCACGTCGCCAAGAAGAAGATACCTTACGTCGATGATAACGGTATTAAACAGAAGCCATCCGAACCAAATGGAATTAAGATGGAAAAGTTCATTTTTGACGTGTTTGAATTCGCCAAAAACTTTATTTGTCTGGAAGTGGCTCGAGATGTTGAATTTTCTGCTCTAAAAAATGCTGATGCAGCTAAAAAGGATTGCCCATCAACTGCTAAGGAAGATTTGTTGAGGCTACACAGGAAATATATACGTCAAGCCGGTGGGATTATAGGGGATGACGTCAATGTGGAGATCTCCCCGTTGCTGTCATACGGTGGTGAGAACTTGAGAGACTTGGTAGAGCATGAAGTGTTCACAATATCTCCGTACCACCTGAAGAGCATGCATGAATCCATGAACGGTACAAATGGTACAAACGGTACAAATGGAAAACATTAATTTGGCCCAATATATCAGAAACTACTTTTTTGTGCCAAGCATGTTCATGGAAGATTTGTCAATCCAAATTATTAATTAATAAAACAAAGCAATATAGATCTCTTATACAATATTTTACTCAAGAGGTGTGTAATTAACCAAGAAGTGATTATATAAAATGGTAAGTCTACCATATGATTGTTAATAACATTTAAATAAATAATTAGGACCATACACACATCATATCTAGCCCCAAAGTAAATGTAGCCTGTGTTATGGGTACTAAGATTGCTGATCAACTAATGGAGATCAATTTACCATGAATACCATAAAGATCTATGTTCATCAGACTAAGAGTGTGTACCCTACTTAATTATAATATCTCTTGCTAATTTGTTATTATCATATAAATATATATACACATCACAAGCCTCAAAATAAGTGTGTTATGGATACTAAGATAGCTCATCAACCTAAGGATTACTATAAAGATCTATGTTCATCAGACTATAAGAGTGTGTACCCTACTTAATTAATCTATGTTCACCAGACTATAAGAGTGTGTACCCTACTTAATTAATCTATGTTCATCAGACTATAAGAGTGTGTACCCTACTTAATTAATCTATGTTCATCAGACTATAAGAGTGTCCTACTATTATAATATCTCCTGCTAAGATGTACGAAGAACCTGCAATAGCCATATATACCTTATTTTACTCTCCTCCTATAGTCTACTCTAGGTAACTCCTACCCTAAATACAATGAAGGCAGGTTTCAAGGATCTAGAGTCTAGACCCTCAACCGACCGAGTGAAAGTATATTATTATTTTTATCACCATTTTATGAGAAAATATGTCACCAATCTCCGTTCAAATAGTGACAACCCCTCAAAAAATCAATATAGAGTTATCTGGTGAATTAAGACATATAGAAAATAACAAAAAGTTTATCTATACTAATATTTTAAACAGGTAAATAATAAAATTAATTTGTTAAATATGTACAGTTTCATCACATGTCTATTAATGATTTTTAATCATTATTAATTAATCATTATCTTGCCTAATGTACCCATTGTACATTAACATTACTGTTATCATCACAATCATTATTATTACTATTATTGTAATGAGGCCATTTAATTTTTTGTGTATACATCACAGAATAAAGAATGCCCAGAATGAGTTTACAAGCAGCACGGTAAAGTCGGAGAAATCTGTAAAAAAAATTTTGAATTTTGTATTTGGAACGGCTTGTGTTCTGTGCTCTATTATTCTTAATCTGTGATTTACATGTTATGTATATGAATGTGAATATCTAAACATATTCACACTGGTTGTGCAGTGCTGATACTGAAATTAGAGATGTGAAGTCACTGAAAGTGACATAGACAATACAAATGCATTGAATATGTTGAAGTAGATTTTTTTTGTTGTAGCATTTTGAATTTTTTTTTTTATTCTTTTAACTATTTTAATGTAACTTGTAAAGTTTTATTGCTGTTGTAGCATTTTGAATTTTTTTTATTGTTTTAACCACAGATATAAGAAAAGCGTTAGCTTTCAGCGTCTGTTCCGTGGTTTTAACTATTTTTTTTTATTAATGTAACTTGTAAAGCAGGTTTTAATAGATATATATTATTTTAAATATACAATGCATATGTATCTCAATTAATCAATCTGTATTTTACCATACATTATTCATATCAAAAGTTTCTTTTTTGGTCTGCTGTATATTTTTTAGGTTTTTTTTTTTGTAAATAGTTATAATAAAATTATATTTTGAATAATTTCTATGATTTATCAATTGTTTCAAAAGAAAAATTGTATATTTTTTTGTATATTAATAAGTACCTGATTTAGCAAATTAAAAGACACGCCGTTTACATTTTTGGCGGATTATTTTAAAGAGCAATGTAATTATTAAAATGCACTGTATTATAAAAAAATGCAATAAAAATTATTTTGTAAAAATGCAATAAATGTATTCTAAGTCAATAAAAAACCAAACTAAACTAATTTAATTTAACAAAAATGTTAAACTTTGACGGACTCCGTGGCGCAGTGGTATGCGCGGTGGATTTACGAGACGGAGGTCCTGGGTTCGATCCCCGGCTGGGCCGATTGAGGTTTTCTTAATTGGTCCAGGTCTGGCTGGTGGGAGGCCGTAGCTAGTTACCACCCTACCAGCAAAGATTTAGCGTTCCGGTACGATGCCGTGTAGAAACCGGACAGAGTGTGGATTTACATCCTCCTCCTAACAAGTTAGCCCGCTTCCATCTTAGATTGCATCATCACTTACCATCAGCTGAGATGTAGTCAAGGGCTAACTTGTAAATTAAAAAAAAAACTAATGTTCTATGTATTTTTTTTGTTTATATTACAGTAATTAGTTCTAAAAAAAAAACAAACTATAGCCTGTATGTTAGGCCTATAAGCCAGCCCGTAGCCTATAGCCTTGGCCTTCGTTATCGTCATTTTATAGCAGAAATATTATTCAGAATATCCAGAATCTACTAAAAAATTTTTTAGTAGATTCTGGATCTACGAAACAGTTTTTCATAACTGGCAAAATTTATTGAAGACTAGCGGACGCCCGCGAATTCGTCTGCGTGAAACTCGATGTAAACTTTCAACTATCCCTACCCAACTCTACCCCTACCCTACCCTACCCCTACCCCTTACTTTTCCTGAATTTTCTTTGCTATAAACCTCACGGAGCCCGAGACCTTTCCAACGAATGCAAAACCGTGGAAATCGGGTCGTGCGTTCTGGAGTTATAGCGTCAGGAAGGAAAACCCGACTTATATAGTAGATTATTTTTTGTGTTCTGTTATTTTATCGCACCATCACAATTATTTTATACATTATTATATTATATTCTATGTGTAGTATGTACAGAGGACTGGTGTATATAATAATTAAAAAACCAAATCTATTATTATACAGGGTGCCCGGGAGTATGTGCCGCCAAGCAATTTAGCGTTCCGGTACGATGCCGTGTAGAAACCGAAAGGGGTGTGGATTTTCATCCTCCTCCTAACAAGTTAGCCCGCTTCCATCTTAGACTGCATCATCACTTACCATCAGGTGAGATTGTAGTCAAGGGCTAACTTGTAAAGAATAAAAAAGAAAAAAAAATGTGTCATAACTTCAAGGTGTTGACAAGTCCACTTAAATAAAGGAGCTGAACTGCATAGCCAATTTTTTTTTAACTAAAAAAAACATGTTTTCATACAAAGTAATTCAAATAATTCTGACTATCCATGTAACACACGCCTTTATCTATCCTTGCATTTTAAAATACGTAATCGTAGTGGTAAGACTGTCGATATCAACTGGCACTCTGCACTTCATTAGTAAGCTACTTCATGATATTTATCAATGAATATGTTTGGCTAGGTCATAATATAAGGGACACAAATTAAGATATATTTACAAAAGAAATATATTTTACTCCGAAAATATTCATTTTAAAACGCATGTTCCTCAGACATTTTTAATTAATTTTCTATAAAGAATATAACCCTAGAGTTATGGGAACTACTCCCGAGCAGCCTGTATTTATAGTTGAGCCAATGTTTATTATAAAATTATATCCCTGTATTGTATTAAGTTAGTTTTTATTATTTTATTTTTTTTATTATTTTAAATTTCAAAATGTATCTCATCATTTTTAACCGACTTCTAAAAAGGAGGAGGTTCTACGTTCGGCTGTATGTATGTTTTTTTTTAATTTGTATACTTACTAACAAATATATATTTTTTAAATTTCTATACTTTGCTGGATTGACTTAGTAAAACCTTTTATCCTCAGAAATTAAAAATGTGTTCATACAACCATTCTAAAAAGTTAAACTGGTGGGAGGGTTTTGCTCGTGGCTAGTTATCTATAAATACGTACCTACAAATTTTCATTTAGCGTTCCGGTACGATGTCTTGTGGATTTTATCCTACTCCTAACAATCCTTCCATCACATATTGCATTATCACTTACCATCAGGTAAGATTGTAGTCAAGTACTTGTAAATACTGAATAAAAAAAACTGAGAAGTTAAATTGGGGTTTCCAATACAAAACAATATGCTTTTCTTAAAAAATAATATAAAAAGAGCTTATTTGATTTTTAATTTTATTGATTTATTATTATTATTGAATAGATATCTAATATAATTAATATACATATAGAGCTAATTTCAATAAATTGCAAGTTATTTGTAATAATTAAATGAATTATTGTACTTAAATCTTTTAGTGATATATTTTAGCTAGATTTATAATTAAAATGAGATTATGTTATTTTATAATATGTTCCTTATTCATAAATATAATTTTAATTATTTTTAATTACCTATGTTGTTTTATTTTTTCTATAGTCCAAATGTTGAATGATATCGGTTTTAACCAAATGACTAAAAATATCAACATTTATTAAAAAAAAATCTTGTACGGCAGTCGGCAAGTCCTAGGACTGTAAACAAAATGTGTTGCAAGTGTCATTAAAAAAATTATGAATTTTTAGTTCTGTTATAATAGTCGTTACATCTGTAGGTCGTATTATCGCATTTTTTTTTTAATTTTTCGGTAGATAATAGGAATCTGATAATAGATTAAAAATATCATTATTAGACTTTTATTAAATGGAAATCAATGTAAAGTTTCAACCTCTATTTCATTACTTTTTAGGGGTTGAATTTCAAAAATTCTTGTTTATCATTTTAGTTCGTATTTTTTTCATGATTTATGAAATTTTTAAAACTGTCACTCTAAAAATGAAGGACTTTCCATACAAACTTTCAACCCCTATGTCATCCCCTCCTTATTTTATTTTCGCAATAAAGTCTCAGTTTCAGCGTTATGCCTGATTAACAAAAAATACGGACAGATAAACAAAAAATTAAAAAAAAATATTTTTGGCTTTAGTATCGATTGTTTGATTGCCCTCCAATAAAAAAAAATAAAAAATACATAAATATCTTCAATGTACAGAATTCGATTATTTACATTGCAGTAAAATCAGCTGACTTGAACCTTGCACTGTACAGTACCAGAAATCAATTCAAAGGTCAAGATCATTGTCGGAGTAGAAAAAATCAATTCAAATTGCATTGCATTTCCAATTGTACCGACTATTGTCTTTTTTTATTAAACTTTAAGCAACATAATAAACATTTTTTTTTATTAAATTTAATACTAAACAAATAAGAATAACAATAATGCTATAGAACGTAATTATAAAGAATATTCCGCCATTTTACAAATTAATTTATTATTGTCTATGATTCATAATTGGCGCCATGTTTTGGCGGGTGATAAGACTATTAGACTAAACGACTACGATACGACTTTTAACCAACAGTTTATTGATGATGAAAAGGCATAGGTCATAAAATCAAATTTTAAATCTACATTACGGCCGTACGATTTCATCCGCAGTCAAACATTTTTTTTTTCAAACAATTCAAGTCAAACAATATCTAATTTTAGAGTTCCGTAATCAGTAGGCAACAAGGAACCCATATAGTTTCGCCATGTCTGTCTATCAGGCCGTCTGTCCGTGGTTTTAATCAGAGACTATTACCAGAGTAAAAATCTATTACTACTAGAATGCTGTAATTTAGCATTAGTAGGTATGATGGACATTATGAAGGCCATCAAAGTCGTAAAATAAAATTTTGAAACATATATTTTTGGTGACAGAAATGGAACATGTAGTGGAGATAATTCTTTTTTCTTGTTGGTAATTAAAATTTATGTGATCTCAATTACTTGTAAGTATTAATTTCAGGATCCCAAAATATACTTACAATCGCAGACGCCCCGCGAAACCACCGCGTAAATCCCATTCCCATTATAATAATTTCATGGGAACGCGGCGGAATATAATACCATATGTTACTCGCTGACAATGTAGCTTTTCATTTATGAAATAATTTTTAAAATTAGTTGTATTTTTGAGATAAATTGTACCAAATAAACAAAAAATTTAAACCTTATCTCTTTACAATATTAGTTTAGATAGATATATATTAATAGCTAATGCGATCGTTTAGTATAAAAATGCATAATATTACAACACGCCCACAGCGGGAACGCAGTCGGACCGGTTTCTCAACGTAGCCGCAACATTACGATTATTACAGCAAGCGAAAAATATTACACCATCCCAAAATCACTTTCGGATATTAATATATTTGCGCTAGAACAAAATATTTGCCTACTTTTTTTATAACTTGCTCACCTAGTTAGTAACAACTGACTACGAAGTTAAAAGTGGGTTTTAATTACCATAACTCAAAGAATGTTTTTAATATCACAATTTTTTTATATCGTATTTTTGTTTTCTATGTCCAAAAACGATAAAACGGAACCCTTATAGGATAAAAAGGAATGCCTATCCCCGTTGCTGACCTACCCTAACCACCCAGCAATTTACTTATATCTGAAAATTCATGACAATTCTAATAAAATAAAGAAATAATTACTTTATCAAAAAAAGTAAGCTTCAACTTTTTACGACATTTTAAATTTATCTTAAATAATACGCTATGCTCGTTGTCTATACAGCCTGAATTCACGACATTTTATAAAGACTTATGATTGGTTTGTTTGTTCGTTATCTTGTTTGATATGCTTGGTAACAAAAAAAAATACAGCTTCAAATGTTACTTCGCTGCTTTCTTACACTGGCAAATTTTTGAGCAAGAAAAGTGATAATATAGTTAAGGGCCTAAAAAACTTTATTAGCACTCACAGATATAACATTTACAAACATATATCTGCTTTGCAAACGCTCCTTCAGTTTTACAAATAAACGCGCTTGTCCAATTCCAGTCTGTACACCTAATTCTAATAGGTATTCAAATGAATGAAAACGAAAAAAAGGAAACGAGGAGGAAGTCGACATAGGGAACAGACGCACTTAATATTTACTCCAAGGAGAAGTGTTGGCAGAGGCTGAAAAGTGGGTAATTAGGTACATGGCTGACAAGGAGTGCTACAGGAGAGCTTTTAGCATATACCGGCACCACCCAGGAGGGGAAATCCCTACGGACCCCTGGCCATGAGGGTTATTAGAAAAAAAAAAGAATTTTCAAAATCGGTCTACAAATGACGGAAATATCGCTGGAATATAAAAAAAAACATACATACAGCCGAACGTAGAACCTCCCCATATTGGAAGTCGGTTAAAAAAGGTAAGTATTTTGAATAGTCAGCAAACATTATCAAAAGGTAATTAATTTAAATTAGTTAGCGAATTTGTAAAAATAGCCACATCAAGTTGTAATTAAATAAAGAAACAAGTTCGTTGCATAAAACTACTTAATTTCGCATTCAATTGGGGGCAGGTTCAGTAAGTGGTAACTGGTAACTTGACAATAGATAAGTACCGGTCTTTTTTATCACTTTTTAATTATTATTATTGTGAAATTAAGTCATTACCACTTAATCACCTATTTAATATATTTGTCAACGACGCTTTAGGTATGTCAAACTCCTAAACGGCTGGACTGATTTTTATGTGTGTCCATATCGGGTTGTATCATCTATATTCCAAATCCCTAAATAATTAAAGTTACCCACCCCTCAATATATTTTTTATTTTTATTTTGTATTACCTATATATTTATATATACTCAGAGGCACAATTATCCGCCCACTTTAATATACTCGCGTCATATTAAAGTGGGCGGGTAATCCTGCCTCTAAGTATAAATTAATCTTGAATCTTTTTAAGCGCAAATCTTGAGAACGTTTTAAAACCGATTTCTAATTCTTTTTTAGACTACTCCTTGAAGTACTAGGATGGTTCTTACGGAGAGTTTTTTTTAGGATAGGGGTAGGGTAGGGATACGGTTTTTAACTAGGTCATGCAATATAAGTAAAAATTAGAAAATTCCTTGTGAAACAATGTATTCTGTTGTCCAATAAAGGTTTGTATTGAGTCCTTAGGCAGTGCATTTTGGCATGAATGAAGCGCACGCCACTAGCTAGGAGTAAGGTAGGGGTAGGAAAGGAGTGCACAAAAGTCAAAACGAAGATCAGGTTAGCTAGTAAAAAATAAATTTCTAAATTTTTACTCGTCTACTACCAAACCCTATTTTTAATAGTGTTATGGCAAAACAATGTTTGCTGGGTCAGCTAGAAGTTCTATATGTGTATAGCCGATGGTTTTTTCTTTACTTACCACATCACCAGGCCTGACTATCAATCAGCGCCGGCCTGAAGTAAATTTTACAATGGAGCGAGATCCGATTATGGCGCCTCTCCGGTTTGCTCCAGGCCAATTGTGAGTCCTCTGCAACCAATTGAAAATCAGGCGCAATACCGTTTACGGTCGACTAGGATTTTAGAAGTAGGTTTATTTTTAGGATTTTAGAATTATCAATAACTTCTAAAATCATACTCCCAGACACCGGATGGCGAAGTGATGGCGCCCGCGCACTCTAAATAAAGACAATTGAAAAAAAAGAAATTTCTTTTATTGTTCTTTACCATTTAGGCGCCCTCTATTTAGGATTTGGAGCCTGGAGCGCCTGCTCCCTTCGCCGTATGGACAGGCCGGCCCTGCTATCAATTACCTATTACTATGAAAAAAAATCTTAAAACCTTTAGGCTATTAATAACAAAACCTATTTTTGTGAACGCCAAAGACCTCGGTTAAGCTGTCAAGGTTTTCTAATTTGGATTTCACTTAGTGCCTGAATAAGTAACTGTACTTGCATTTTGTACAGCAATATTTAAGACATTTTGACCTTTGTTATCCTTTCACTTTCCTAATACCTAGTAGGTAGATACGCCTTGTCTGACATTTCAGTCATGCAATGCGTGGATACATATTTGTGAGCCCACGATCCCAACAAAAACCTGGTGAGGATTATTTATTTTGAAAAGGAAATCAATATATTATAACTAAAAGATCAAGAAGAAGGATTCGAAGATCTGTATGACCGGCTGGGCTGCAGTTTTGAAGGTCAGAGCCATTATATATGGGTGACCAAAAAAAGTAGCATTTTTTTTTATTTTTTATTCTTGACAAGTTAGCCCTTGACTACAATCTCACCTGATGATAAGTGATGATGCAATCTAAGATGGAAGCGGGCTAACTTGTTAAGAGGAAGATGAAAATCCCCACCCCTTTAGGTTTCTACACGACATCGTACCGGAACGCTAAATCGCTTGACGGTACGTCTTTGCCGCTAGAGTGAAGCCTCCTACCAGCTAAACCTGGACCAATTAAGTAAACCTCAGTCGGCCTAGTAGGGGATCGAACCCAGAACCTCCGTCTTGTAAATCCACTGCGCCACGGAGGCCGTCATAACTACATAACCAAGAAGAAATATTTGAAGATCTGTATGACCGGCTGGGCCGACGTTTTGAGGGTCAGAGCTTATGTTTGGATGACCAAAAAAGTGCCTATACGCTTTGCGGTATAAACAATTAAGCATGATGGTATTATTTCCTCAATATTTATAGAATTAAACACAATTTTGGCATATTACAACGACAATCGGTATTTTTTTGTACATGATATGCTTGCGTTTGACCATGTTCTCACCTAAATGATGTTAAGTGTCTGTAGATATAGTCAAAGATAGGAAACGCTTGCCTAGAAGTTGCCTATTCACTCTTGTTTTAAAGACATCCAAGTTATAAGAATGAGGAAACTTATGATGGATATTCCAAACCCTAGCCATGTGTATGAGAAAGGACTCCTCAAAGGAAGGCCATCAACCCAAACCCAAGAGATGAAAACCATCCAGGTGTATTGAGGTGTGTTAAATGTCTACATAAAGTGAATTATTTATAGATTAAGATGTCTGAAATAACACCCAGAAGTAAACATAAGGCTTCCGCTATAACTAACTACATTTTTCTTTTTAATTTAAAAGGTTTATAATTTAAATCATTTTCAATAAGTATTTCCTTTCTATTTTTTATTGGAATGCTTATTGTCAAAATAAAGGATCTTATACTACCTACGTTTCTTTTGAATCTCAAATATAAATATGTATTTAAATATCAGCAGACACCACGCGGTTTCACCCGCGTAGTTCCTGTTCCCGTAAGAATACGGGTATAAAATGTAGCCTATGATTCACAAATAACGTGGATTTCTGGTAGTAAAGGAATTCTTAAAATCGGTTTAGTAGATCCAGAGGTTACTACAACACCACAAACACTACCTCTTGATAATATTAAGTTTAGATTATAATCATAAATATTAAAAATCAAAATACCTTACAAAAACTAGACGTCATAAAAACCGTACATTATAAAGAAGTGTTATAAAAAGAAAATATTGTTTATGGTACAAAATAACTTTCGCGCTCTTTTGAAATGTCAACATTGCGGAACGTCTGCGTTTAAATGTCAAGGTCAAATGACGATCTTTTGACATTTTATCGTAAATCGAAATTTGAATAAATTAAACGAATCCGAAGATTCAATACTTTTTTAATACATGATAAAAGCCGTGATATCCCAGTAGATATGACCTCTGCCTCCGATTCCGGAGGGCGTGGGTTCGAATCCGGTCCGGGGCATGCACCTCCAACTTTTCAGTTGTGTGCATTTTCAGAAATTAAATATCATGTGTCTCAGACGGTGAAGGAAAAACATCGTGAGGAAACCTGCATACCAGAAAATTTTCTTCTTTGCGTGTGTGAAGTCTGCCAATCCGCATTGGGCCAGCGTGGTGGACTATTGGCCTAACCCCTCTCATTCTGAGAGGAGACTCGAGCTCAGCAGTGAGCCGTTTAAGGGTTGTTAATGATTATGATTAGAGACAAAAATAAAATATATGTTCTCGATTTACTTAAATTACTTAGGCCTGCATAGAATCATCGTGGTGGGTCACAGTTGCATATACCCTTTCCTATAAGGACGAAGGCCTGGCCCTGTGGGGGTTTATTAGGCCATTAAAATAGGCCATAGTGATGATTAACTGACTTGACAAAAAGTAGGTTATCAATGCTACCCACATATGTAATATTGTTTAAATTACACAGTTTTTGTTTATTTTATACTCGTACCTACCAGCTTTTAAATCTGTGGGCCGAATTTCACAAGTGTGTATATTTGTATGTATGTATTTTTGTTCGCGCATACCTCAAATACCTCCTATACGTCGTATTAAGGAATTTAATGTTATCGCCGTTTAGTGTTGTAAATAGTAGTCTGTGACGGATATGGCGTCGCTCGATCTCGTGTTGGCTTCAGTGTGCACGTGGCGTTCGAGCCGTCCACATCTATTGTTGTGTAATTCTTTATGGGTTACTTGGGATAGGCGGGGAGAGTGCAAGTCACTCTCCCCGCCTATCCGTGGAAAAGGGGAGTGTTTGATATCAGTCAAAGGTACCTTTAACCCTACACACATCGTTCACAAGTACGTGACTCCACTCAAGGTCATTCTCTGCCATTCTAGGCTCTTTTTTGGTTACAGTTTGATTTGCTAATTAAGTTGTCCTGACAAGTGTTGTGAATCATAACCTTTGTTCGACATTAGTTTTCTTATATTTGTAATCACCTTTTAAGTCCTATAATATTAATTATTACTATGTATAGGTGTTTATGTAATCTAACTTAGAGAACTGCAAGTAACCTTTACTTTTAATATCATTAAAATCGATTCAGTAACTGTCGAGATACAAAATTAAGTGTTGCAGATAGAAATACTTTTTTTAAGTTACGTTTTAATGCATCCAAGTATTAGTGAGATGAGTATTTTTTCATTTATTCAATTATTGATTCATGTATTTTACGTAATTATTGTTAAGTGTTAAATTTTGAAATATATATTATGAAAAAAGTTTGTATATGCGGATGTCAAGGAGACGTGACGTTTGTTTTTTTTTTGTTATGGGTTTCAGCGGCTTTACCACGCTGCTTGTAAAGACACTCTGTATGATATTTACTCTGTGGTTGGTACCTAGGGAGACTACCTTTATCTAATAATAATAATCTATGAAGTGCACGCCCCTCCTGATGGTAAATAGTAAACTATCGCCTATGAACTGATTTACAACGTGTGACCCTGAGGCCTAGGTTACTTAAAAATAGAATCTATCTTACTCGCTAATAATATAGCTTTCCATAGGTAAAAGTTTTTTTAATCGGTTCAGTAGATCCAGAGATTATCCCTACAATACAAACTTACAAGCTTTACCTCTTTATTATTTATTTTAGTTGATTTACGTCAAAAATCGTCAGTAAATCTAATAAAACGTTATTTTTATCGTGTTGCCGATAATATTGTTTTGTAACTGGTTTATCAGGATGTAGAACGAAATACGAAGAGTGGACGTGACGTGTGGCGAGTCAAGGACAGTTGGGAAAGGACAAAACACCTTCCTTTTCCTTACACATTAATAAAATAAACGGGACAGTCGACAGAAGTGATAACATAAGCTAATGGGGATGATGACTAGGTTTGAATATATTGATTTTTATGATACATTCGGGTAAATAAGGTCAATGTTAACTCATTTATACATAAAAAGATTGACTGGATATTTGCAAAATAAATGAGATTATAAAATTTCAAAATCTATTAAAAATCTTTTGTAGTAATTAGATGAAAATTCATACAGTTTTAGCTTCCTTATATTAAATGTGACATTTTTATTAAATGAACTATAAACATAAACGCACAAATAACAAAGATATTAGTAATTTTGTTTGAACGCACATACAAATCTAACGGTGATGACATTGCCTACGACGTCATTAGTTCGTACCATTTTGTATGGGGCGTTTTTCAGGGATCCGCGGCAGCGCCGCAAATCTGACCCTTTAAATCCCTGTAGCTCCGAAAGTAATGATCGCAGATACCCTGTTACTTTTACAAAATTGCTTTACTATTAGCATACTCTTAATTTATATACAATTTAAAAAACTGTAATCATCCCTATTCCTTTAATTAATTGAATTTAATTAGGTAATTATTGATTTTTTAAATAAGAATCATCTATTGTCGGAAAGGTATGAGGAACATTTTGATTTTTGACAGCAACCACATAGACTATAAACTTTTAAATAGTTTGTGGTCGTAAAATGAGTCCGAAGTTCGCTCTGTCAAATGCAAGTGAAACGCGCCAACTTCGGATGTAACGTTCAATTTTAGAATGTACTCTATGGCAGCGGTTTTCAAACTTCTTTGGTGACGAAACCCTTTTGGAAGGCGAAATACTTGACGGAACCCTATAATAAAACAATTGTTTTTATAAATGTACGATGTCATATACATATATAATAATAAAGGTACGATGTACTTTAGTATTTTTAACCGACTTCCAAAAAGGAGGAGGTTCTACGTTTTGCTGTATGTATGTTTTTTTTTAGTCAAGTGAGAACGATTTTTGGACGGTAAATCTATTCGTACGCGACTAAAATACTAAAGTATTCCGAACTAGGCATTAGTACGAGTAAGTTACAATATAACAAGTATGTTACCACTAGCCACGGCCGAAGCCTCCCACTAGCCAGAGCTAGACCAATTAAGAAAACCTCAATAGGGATGCTGAGTATACTAATAGTAAAGCAATTTTGTAAAAGTAACAGGGTATCTGCGATCATTACTTTCGGAGCTACAGGGATTTAAAGGGTCAGATTTGCGGCGCTGCCGCGGATCCCTGAAAAACGCTCCATACAAAATGGCACGAACTAATGACGTCATAGGCAATGCAATGATCGTTAGATTTGTATGTGCGTTCAAACGAAATTACCAATATCTTTGTTATTTGTGCGTTTATGTTTATAGTTCATATATTAAAAACTGTCACATTTAATGTAAGAAAGCTAAAAGTGTATGAATTTTCATCTAATTACGATAAAATATTTTTAATAGATTTTGAAATTTTATAATCTCATTTATTTTGCAAATATCCAGACAATCTTTGCTTTTTATGTATAAATTAGTTAACATGGACCCTATTTACCCGAATGTATCATAAAAATCAATATATTCAAACCTAGTCATCATCCCCATTGGCCCAGCCGGGAATTGAACCCAGTCTCTCCGTTGAGGACCACAGATCTGCCAACTGACAAGAGAGGTCTTCAAAATAAAAAAACATAACACTTATAAAAGTGCCCAAGCACTTACAAATTGCGCTCTTTATCGCAACAACAATGCAAAAGATAATTTAGTTAAAGGCTTAAGATAAGGCATTACGAAATCACGATACGATTTATTATACACACGTAATAAACACTAAACTAGCGTTAAATTGCGGTTTTGCTTGCATTTATTGGGTCACAAGAAACCGGACAAAGGTATTCGAAGATCTATATTATTGGTTGATCAAATTAATGATTATTGTAAATTATAATGTTAGATGTTTTTTACTTGCATAAATTAGCTTCACTTGTAAGTATGTAAGAAAATCAAATCTTGGAATCTTAATTTGATCCACTTCCCGGTCTTCGATTATGATGAAATTTTGCACACGCTCTGAGTTCTGATGGCAATACTAAGACTAACTAAAGAAACCAATATGGCGGACTGGCTGTTTGAAGTCCACCCCCATGCTATGGATATCAAATGAAAGGGTTTGCTGTCAGGAATACGAAATAAAATAGTCACGTAACTTAAATTTAGTATTTGATTTTTAGTGCGTCCTAAAACGTGTTTTTTTTTAGTTTTTAAACTATTTAAAGTTAATAAAATGATATTGCAAGCTGTAAGGCGGAATTTGGCGTTTATTTCAATAAGACCCGACTTTAACCAGTAAAGACTGAAAGTATTTTAAAAAAAAGTAAAGACTGAAAGTATTTAAAAAAAAATATTTTGAAAAACACAAAAACAGTTTCCCAACGGTGAAAGAATTTTTCAAATCGGTTCAGGTATCGTTGTAAAAACGGAGTATCTTCTCCCGTTTTCCCAACATTTCACTGCTCTGCTCCTATTAATCGTAGCGTGATGAAAAGTATACTATAACCTGCCCAGGAGTGTAAAGAATAATTGTACCAAGTTTCGTTAAAATCCGTCTAGTAGTTTTTGTTTACACAACGAAAATACATACAGACAGACAAATACTTTACTGATTGCATTTTTGACATCAGTATCAATCACTAATCACCCGCTGATAGTTATTTTGGAAATATATTTCATGTACAGAATTGACCTCTCTACAGAATACAGATTTATTATAAGTATAAAAGACTAGCTGACGCCGCGCGGTTTCCCGTGGGAATACGGGGATAATAATTAGCCTATAGCCTTCCTCGATAAATGGGCTATCTAACACTGAAAGAATTTTTATAATCGGATTAGTAATTCATTAGCACGTTCAAACAAACTCTTCTGCTTTATAATATTCGTATAGATTAGTTTTAAGTAGTATAAATGTATTATTCTTTCCATTTCTAAATTAACCACAATAAATAAAACTATAAAAAAATATGTACATAATACTCGTACCGTTATCTAGTAATAAATCGATATAGACTTGTTCAATGTAATTGTAAGATATTGTTTAATGCTTATTATTTTCATTATCCATGCTTTAATAGCACTTACACTGGTATGAGAAATTAGGACAAACATCGTCAAAGTTAATAGTGTTGTAATCAAAGATTTTGTAATATTAGAAGATGTTACTAACACGCATAGGCGTTTATAGCGGGTAGGCCGGGTGGGCCGGGCCCACCCTAGAATAGTCCAGTGCTCACCCCAGGATACTGGGCTACCGATTTGAAATTCTATGATGAACGCCGAAATACTAATAATTTTACAGAAAATATCATTAAAAAAAATATCAAATAATAACAATTACAACTTACAATAAAGAAAAAAGGGGACTATACCGTTTCAAACAAAAAAAGAATTTTTGAAATCCGTCCAGGCGTCTTTGAGTAATCGGTGTACATACATAAAAAAAAAATACCGGCCGAATTGAGAACCTCCTCCTTTTTGAAGTCGGTTAAAAACCCTTAAGTAATAAATATTTTGAAAATATATTAAGACTTTTTCTGATACCTACCATAGATACAAAGAAAAAATAATAAATAAGTCGAGCCCTTAGGTGCCTTAGATACATAGAGGTGTCGAAGGTCAAGCCGTTTCAGAGGTCTACAAATATTGCTAGCGAAATTTTTAACCGACTTCAAAAAGGGGGAGGTTCTCAATTCGGTCGGTATATATTTTTTTTTTTTATGTATGTACACCGATTACTCAAAGACGCCTGGACCGATTTCAAAAATTCTTTTTTTGTTTGAAACGGTATAGTCCCTATTTGGTCCCATTGCCATCATGTCAAGATCTGATGATGGGATCCTAGAAAAATTGAGGGGAACTTTCGAAAATTATATAGGTGTCTAGTGTGTTGGTAAACTTTTCCATTTAGTACTTTTAAGCACTACAATTTCATGAAGGTTTAAAGTCGATCTGATGATGGAGCCATAAAACAGACGAGGGAACTCATCGGGGATTTACAGCAGTTACCTTGTGTTTGGGCTTGATTAATTTATATTAATGAGGTCTTTCCAAATAAATAGGTTGTGACTGTCATTTAAAGGTTTAGTGATAAAGACCAAGGACAATTAAGGGAACTCCTTAACAGTTTACAGTAACTGTCTTGTGTTTGGCCTTGGTTAATTCGTATTGCTGAGAACTTTCTACCTATATGAGTTGTGTCTGTTATTAGGGGTCTGATGATGAAGACCAAGGTCAATTAAGGGAACTCCTTAACGGTTTACGGTAGCTACCTTGTGCTTGGGCTTGATTAATTTGTATTGCTGAGAATTTTGTACCAAGATGGGTTGTGACTGTCATTAGGGGTCTGATGTATTCGTTTGAGATGAAATTTTACTCTAAAAATGGAAAAATAATAAAAAAAATAATAAAAAAATACAACCGACTTCAAAACCTAAAAACGTACCCATTAAACTGAAAAGCGAAAAATAACATGATAATATGTTCTACCTGCTGATCAGTATGAAGGCGGTGCAAATAAAACCTCCTCCGTTTTATAGTAGGCTAGTACTCGTAACAGACAAGAATTAAAAAAAAATTAGGTAAGGCGCTGATTGTTTTGAAAAAATAATAAAAATCTTTAAATTAGAATGAAATTCAGCGTTCTTGTCTGTGGAATGCGTTAATCTTTTTATTTAATTCTTATCGAGTTGCGAACAGAGTGAGATTTGAAGACATGGGACATGGTACGGTCCTGTACGGTACCTTTTACCTTTGCCTTTTTCTCAGGCTCCAAGATCCCGTTTATCGCTTTTTTTGACATTCGGATCCACAGTCGAAAGATTAACTTGTACATATGTTTTCTGTGGCTATATCAAAATTCATCTCGATAGGTTCAGTGGTTTAGCCGTGAAAAGGTGACAGACAAACATACATACATTCGCATTTATAATATTAGTATGGATATGTATTGATGATAATAAAAAACCCAAGTTACAAGTTACTTAGTCACAAAGCTGAAAGCAGACAAGAGTTAAATCACCTATTACATACAGTTATGTTTAGATAAAATAACATTCCTGAATTTGAATGTGTCAAAGTATATTATTGCAGAAGCGACAATCCACAATAACCTACCTACACGCGGCATACCTTCCTAATGTAGCGTTCCGGTACGATGCCGCGTAAAAATTGTTAGAGGTATAAGTATAAGTTATGTAGATAATAAACTTGTACCTCTGCTAAGTAAACTTGCTTCCATCTTAGACTGTATTGTCGTAATCACCTAACATCAAGTAAGATCGCAGTAAAGGGCTACTATAGTCCATAGCGTTCCGGTTCGATGCCGCGTAAAAACTATCAGAGGTATACGTAGAAGGTATGTAGATAATAAACTTGTACCTCTGCTAAGTAAGCTTGCTTCTTAGACTGTATTGTCACTTAACATCAGGTAAGATCGCAGTAAAGGGCAAGCTTAATTTTTATTGAGAAATAACGCATTATGACAAAGCACTTAAGCTAACTAGCTAAACTAACAGCTAATCTATACTAATATTATAAAGCTGCAGAGTTTGTTTGTTTGTTCGTTTGATTAATTGAACGCGCTAATCTCAGGAGCTACTGGTCTGATTTGATAATTCTTTCAGTGCTAGATAGACCATTTATCGAGGAAGGCTATAGGCTATTTATTTTATCCCCGTATCCCTGCGGGAACAAGAACCATGCGGGTAAAATCGCGCGGCGTCAGCTAGGAGTTATAATAATATATGAAAATTGTGGCAAGAATACGGGCTGATCCTTTTCGCAAAAAATGAGCCACCCCTTCTCTTTAAAATGAGTTACCAGTTGAGACATCTAGCTGCAGTTAAATAATTCGAAGAAACGAGCCCAAGGGTCTCCATGGGTAAAAGAATAAATCATGTAACTAACAACGAGCTAACTTATGATTGATTAAATTAAAAAAACCCTGTTGTAGGTAAGTCATCCTCAATGGTAGACTTACACCATCTGTATTTATAGTCTATGGCAAGTGCATTGACAAGGAAAAGGTCCGGCCGACCTCGGAAGGCGTGTTTTGAAAGTAAATGACCTTAGATCACACGGAATCGATTTTTAGTTACAATCACTTTGTTCAAAAATACATATCAAAACAATATGGTAATTATTTTCATCTTATAGGCTTTATTAAGAGTCGTGATAGCCCAGTGGATATGAATTCTTTATTTTACGAAATTAAATATCACGTGTTTCAAACGGTGTAGGAAAAACATCGTGAGGAAACCTGCATACCTGAGAATTTTCATATTTCTTTACGTGTGTGAAATCTGCCAGTCCGCATTGGGCCAGCGTGTTGGACTTACCCCTCCCATTCTGAGAAGAGACTCGTGTTCAACAGTGAGCCGAATATGGGTTGATGATGAAGGGCTTTATTAACTGCCTTGTTGGTCGAGTGATTCCTTGAACTTTATAATGCCACCATGGTTAAAACTCCATACTTAATTCGCTACCGTGCCTACCTAATCCCCTACCTACCTACCCATCTACCAAAAACCCCATAGCTTAAGACAAACAACCTTTTTTAACCAAAAAGCAAAAAGAGGGGTGTTAAAAGTTTGACGTGTCTGTCTGTCTGTGGCACCATAGCTAACGAACAGATGAAGTGATTTCAATTTAGTTTTTTTTTTTTGTATTAAAGGTGATATATGTGCAAGTGTTCTTAGACATGTTTGATAAAAATCGGTTGAGCTGTTTATAAGTAGTGGAGGGGGAGGGGGAACAGTGGGGAAGAACATAATGTCAAATATACTAGATTGGGCGCCGAGGATTCTCTCGAGAGAATATTTGATGATTTGATCGAAAGTGTAATTAACAGGGTTCCCAACTTTGGGGTTTTCCCCCCAGATTTAGGGGGAAAATAAGTGAAATGGGATTTTTTAGGGGTCTGAAATTTTTAGGGCTATTTTCAAGGATTTATTAACTCTTTAATATTTTTAAATTGATGATAATTTTAATATTTCTTTCTTGACCTAGCGACTTATAACGATATTACGTTATTCTACAACCACTCTGAGGCAACTGGCGGCAATTTTCATCCAATTAAAAAAAATGTTAAAGGATTCATTTTGGGCCCTTTTTAAAAGTGCCGGCCAACGAAAAAAAATGGCACGAATCGTTAGAACTAGCCATTTGGAGTTATAGCTAATATGGCATGAAAATTGTAGTAGGGCTCTGAACCAAGTTATACAGGTTCGAAGATTCGTTATTTCCATACATTTTGTCGATTTTCAAAAGTGCCTGCCAAGAAAAAAAACTGGTACGTATCATTAGAACTACCCATTTAGAACAATAGTTGGTATGGCACAAATGTTGTAGGAGTGCTCTGAACCAAGTTATACAGGTTCGATGACTCGTCACTTCTATACATTTTACTGAGTTTTGTAAGTACCCACCAACAAAATAAATGATACGTATCGTTATAACTAGCCATTTGCAGCAATAGTTACTATAGCATAAACATTGTAATGTAGCTCTGTGTCAAGTTATACAGTTTCGATGGTTCGTCAAATCCATATATCTTATTGAATATTTTAAGTGCCGTTTTACAAAAATATGGTACTTATCGTTAGAACTGTACATTTGGAGCAATATTTAGTATTGCAATAATGATGCAGGATTATTTTGAACCAAGTTATACAGGTTCGATGTCTCAACACTTCTATGTATTTTATTGAATTTTGAAAGTGCCCACAAACAAAATTAATGATACGTATCGTCTCTAGCAATTTTCAGATATAATGGCATAAACGTTGTAGTATAGCTCCGAATCAAGATATACTATTTTGATGATTCATCAAATCCATATATTTTATGGATTTTATAAAATACCGTTCACCAAAAACATATATCGTTAAAACTAGACATTAGGAGCAATAGATAGTAGGACGTTGCACACGGTTCAGAACAATCCGATTTCTGTCAAAGTTAAATAAGTTTCATGATTCGTAACTTCCATACATTGATTTCCGAGATGTTGTTGTCCGACAGTTGGAAAACATAAAACAATAATAAAATATAGAATTAATGATGCTCGTTTTTTGTGCTACATGCAATTCCACGTTATTGTGCAAATGCATTTAAAAATTGTTATGTTATTGTGGATTTTGGGTAGAGTGAAATAAAAACATTTTTGTTAAGTTCTTTCAAGTAATGGTAATTGGTAAAACAAATAATGATGACACAGCAACACTATGATGACATTTATTTCATATTCTTAGTTCCTGCAGTGTATTCATCATTATTATTTTGTTTTTCCTATACAGATATCAACAAAAACAAAGTGACGAATCGTCGAACACAAATAACTTGGATCAGAGCAATCTTACAATGTTTCTGTCAATCCTACCTACTAATTATATTGCTCAAATCGGTAAAATGTATAAATAATAATAATAATAATAATAATAACTTGTCTCACAGCATTTCTACAAAGTGTCTGCTATACTAACCAACTAAATATTGTTCTAAATGACCAGTTAGAATAATACCTATAAGAATTTTATTGGAAGGCAACTTATAAATCAATAAAATGATATAACGAGCCATCAAAACTGTATAACTTGGTTCAGAGCAATTCTACAATATTCGTGTTCTAATAACTATTGCCACAAATGACCAGTTATAACGATTTGTTTCATTAATATTGTTGGTGAGCACAAAACTCAATGTGTCATAGTAAATATTGCTCCAAATGTGCAGTTCTAACGATAAGTACCATATTTTTGTAAAACGGCACTTTAAAAAATCAATAACATGTATGGATTTAACGAATCATCGAAACTGTATAACTTGACACAGAGCTACATTACAATGTTTATGCGATAGTAACTATTGCTGCAAACAGCTAGTTATAACGATACGTATCATTTATTTTGTTGGTTGGCACTTACAAAACTCAGTAAAATGTATAGAAGTGACGAGTAATCGAACCTGTATAACTTGGTTCAGAGCACTCCTACATCATTTGCGCCGTACTAACTATTGCTCCAAATAGGCAGTTCTAACGATACGTACCAGATTTTTTTCTTGGCGGGCACTTTTGAAAATCAACAAAATGTATGGAAATAACGAATCTTCGAACCTGTATAACTTGGTTCAGAGCCCTACTACAATTTTCATGCCATATTAGCTATTACTCCCAATGGCTAGCTCTAACGATTTATGCCATTTTTTTTTTGTTGGCCGGCACTTTCAAAAAGAGCCCAAAAATGTATGGAGCGTGAATGATCTCCTTTATTCATTGTCAACATGTATGATTTCAAAAAATCTGAATCTTCAGATAAAGACGTAATATTTTGTCTGTATTAAATATAGACTTTTGAAACATATTATTTCAGCATATTATTTCTAATTTATTATGAATTTATATTTTTAGGGGGACAACTCAATAATTAAGGCGATTTTAGGGGTTTTTGACACAAACTTTAGGGATAAATATTTTGGAGAGTTGGTAACACTGGTATTTAATAATGTCCAGCGCTCGATGAAGTGAGTGATGCTTGGAGTTTGTTGTGATCGAATCAGAAACGAGGAGATCCGCAGACGAACCAAAGTCACTGACATAGCTCAGTGAGTCGCGAAGCTGAAGTGCCAACATAGTTCGAAGAGCCGTTTTACGTTGGGGTCCCAAGGTGCTGCCCCGTTGGTCTAATGTCGTACCCACTCCTAGAACAGTCTTTCCCGACTATTTGGAGAGGAATGGGAATATTGGTCATATTATAAAAAAAATATATACGGCAAATATTCTTTAAAAAAAAATAAAAATAAAAACAAATTAGCGTTTGATTGGAGTCTCGCCTCCTTGGTATTTCTATTGCTAAAGCGTTAGCTTTTGCGTTCTATGTTCTGTGGTTGATTCAGACAGTTTTCAATTACGTAATTTTTAAAGTTTTTGTTTGTCCGGAAGCGATGGCCGGAAGAATGCAAAACTGACTTGGTTTGAATAATAAATCACAGTACGTAACGTACCTACTAACGGTAAAGTGTATTAAAAGGAACTATGAGATGATAATTTTATTTAAATTGCGTTTTATTTGGACTAATGGTAGACATTTCAAAATGTCAAGGCCCAAAGTGAACGTAATATCGTTTTAATTTCATAGATTTATTCTGAACTTTAATTTAAAATAATTTGTTATTAGTGCTGCCATCTAGTCTGCAACATAGGAAACATTTCAACAACTTTTTTATTCATACGGAGAAATAAAAAAAAAATGCGAATGAGCTATAATTAAATTAAAAAAGTTAATGAAGTTATGATTAATAAATAAAAATAATTATGTACAGTTTCCCTGTTCTAAAAATAACAGGGAAAAGGCGCTCAATAAAATCGTAAACACATGCGCTATCGAACTTCGAGAGCACGTCGACGAAATTAAGATGATCACTTAAATGATTTGCGCACTTACGTTTTCGCTGCCATCTTATTTAGCCGAGTTAGGTTTACTAACTGTATCTGTCTCTTTCTATTACATTAAATTAGCTATCGTTGTCTCTTTTCAAAAAGGCACACATGAAAAAATTAATGGCTGTCGTACTTTGACATTTCGATACAATATTTCTTCGATTTTTCAATTTTTTTGGACTTTATTACAATTTTATGAATAAAATGTGAAAGTAAAATGTAGTTTAGCTCGAATAATAACTAATTTAACATTTCCCGGTTCTCTGTGTGTCGCCAAACCAAAAATAAAATGAGTTTTCTCTAGAAACTAGTCGATAGAAAAATCGCCCTAAATTTAGTTCATTTGTTTTTCTCTAATAAATCAAAGTTTAATATTTAACAATTGTTTTAATTACTTATTATGACTAATTAGTGCTAAAGTGATGTTAAATAAACAAGTTAAGTGTAACCAGTGATTTGCATAGTGAAAATTAACTTGGCAAAATTAAACGTAAAATGTGTAAATATTTTGATATTTCTTCTATCTAATTAAATATTAGGGGATTGATTTGAATAATCATAAGAATAAACAATAAAACAATGCTATTGTACAGTGATATCAAAATTATCGCTATGGATGTATTAAGATAAATTACGTTTGGATTTTTTCGTGTATGATTTTGGAGTGATTTTAAAACTAAAATGGTTACAATGAACTCATCGGAGAAGGCTGCGCAGAAAGCCTGTCAGCAGGGACCGTCCAGGTAATTAAAAAAAAAATTAATCCCACTGCTGGGCCCCGAATTTATAGTATAAATTTACCATAACTCTCTTCTACATCCTCATTGGTACATTATCTATCTCATGCCTTCCATCATGCATATAATTTTTTTTCTGACCTCTTAGTTATGATGTGTGCAACAGGTAGGCAGGTCCACAGAATTGAAGATTTAGAGAGACATAATGTAGCTGGTAGGAAATAGACAGGGAGAGATCTGGTAAAGACATCAGAAGGTTTTAATTAAAACTTCTCCAAATTGGGACTATAATAGAAAATTGTATGTCTTTGTGTATACTAATTTAATAAAGAGGTAAAGTTTGTGGGGAAAAAAAAAGAGATCCTTGATAGCCCAGTGGATATGATTTCTGCCTCCAATTCTGAAGGGTGTGGGTTCAAATCTGGTCTGGGGCACACACCTCCAACTTTTCAGTTGTGTGCATTCTAAGGAATTAAATATCCTGTGACTCAAACAGTAAAAGAAAAACATTGTAAGGAAACCTGAATACCAGAGAATTTTCTTAATTCTCTGTGTGTGCAAAGTCTGCCAATCCACATTGGGCCAACTTGGTGGACTATTGGCCTAACCCCTCTTATTCTGAGAGACTTGAGCTCAGCAGTGAACGGAATATGGATTGATAATGATGATGGGGGAAATCTCTGGATTTTAAAAATCCAGAGATTCTCTGGATTTTAAGAATCCAATTTTAAAAATCCTTTAAGCACTAGAAAGTCATATTATTTGTGAGTGTCATAGGCTATATTTTATCCTCTTATTCTCATGGGAACAAGAACTACGCCAGGCATCAACTGGTTAGTTATATAAAATGTTTCAACATGTTTACAGGGAGAACACAAAATGTGTAAAAGATGAGAAAGAAAAAGATAAAGATAAAGAGAAGGAGAAGGATAAAAAAGATATGATAGCGAACCTCCCGCCCAGCGTGCAGGCTCTGATGTCCACTATACCTTCGCCGGAGGAGTCCCCTAACTATTTAGTGTATAAAAAGGTAATGTGTAATATTTTTAGGGTTCTGTACTTGAAAAAGGATTCATCATAACGTACAAGACATAGTGTATACTGTATGGCCATACAGAGAGCATAAAAAATTTAAACGCTGTGCAATTTAAAGGAAGCATATCATCGTATTGGGGAGTCCCTCAGGCATATTGTGTCCGCGTGATCTCACTTTGCAAACGGTGAATACTAGCATAGACATAATCAGCTAAGATAATCCACCAACAGCTTGCTCTTTGACTCATCGATTCTGAGATGCCTTACTTCTTGAGACGGCGCGTATTTTGAGAAGGTTCCTCACTCTGGAGCCTTGACCACCGGTTGCTTGGTCCCGCAGGGGGACGGTTGATTTTTTTATAAATTTTTAATATTTTGTATTTTATATTTATATTAACATTGTTAAAAATTAAAAATGAGAGAAAAAAATAATATTCTTCATCACCGTCACCTTAAAGTAGAAGAAACATTCTACTTTCTATATTCTGTAATTCAACATTTTTGCGCTTGAATCTCTGAAGTGCCTGAAGATGAAAGTCTTCGAACAGTGCGTGTTGCCAGTGATGACCTATGGTTAAGAGACTTGGTTGCTAACTATAGGTTTTATTAGAAGGCTTAAAGTCACTCCTCCGTGCGTCATATTCCTCATTACTGAGGGTCGTGACCCCTAACACAAGCTTGCTTCTAGACGATTTCGCGCCATGTGGCTCGGCTTTTAGCGTCTTGCAGAGCCTTCTGTACCTTGGTGTCGAGAGTTGCGCGCATTTGGTCTGACCAACGCATCAGGCTACGTCCTCGAGGTCTCTTTCCTACCACTTTGCCAGTGATCACTAGTTTCTCTAAGTCATCTCCTTCTCTCCTGGCAATGTGACTGAAGTACTCGAGGATTCTGAAGACAGGTGGTAGGCAGCCTCTTTGAGATGTTAAGTTGTTTTAGCATTGATATATCGGTTCTATGTTCTGTCCCTGGAACTCAGTGGGCCTTAAAGTTTACAATAAAATAAGTGATTGCTAAATGAATGATGTTACAGATGGAAGCAATAATAGAGAAGATGCAAGACGAGAGCACTGGAGTACCAGTTAGGACTGTGAAGAGCTTCATGACCAAGATACCTTCAGTAAGTACTTGCTTGTATAGCAAACCACATAAATGAGTTGCCCTTGATGTTTGCTGGTGCATTCTTCATTCATACATTAATAGGGTGCTCGGGAGTGTCTCCCATAACTCTTGGATTATATTCTTCAAGGAAAACTAATTAAATATGTCCAAAGAACATGTGTTCTAAAGTGAATATTTTTATTGTAAATAATATTGCTTTTGTTAATAGATCTTGATTTTCATCATCATTAACAACCCATATTTGGTTCACTGTTAAGCACGAGTCTCCTCCCATTTTTTCATCAATTTTAATTTTATTTTCGCTAGTGTGTGAATTTGCTTGAGCTCATTTTTAATATACCTAAGGGGTTTCTTGTATTGGACACGTAAATGTTGCGGTCGCGGGCAAGGCTGACAGATGTTCTTTACATGTTGTACCGCTCTTAAAAAAGTGAATAAACTTATTTTCTTTCTTCTTTCTTTCTTTCTTTCTTTCTCTTTTGTCGCTGCTCTGTGTCGCCTTAACCAGCGACTTTAAACCTTGCGGAGACTCAGCTATGTAGTTTGAATTTCTAATCGTAATATCTGCATTCCAGGTGTTCACCGGAGCTGACCTGGTGGCGTGGCTCAACCGGCACCTCAGCCTGGAGGAGGCGTGGGAGCCGCTACACCTGGGACACCTGCTGGCGGCGCACGGCTACCTGTTCCCAATCGACGACCACTGCCTCACCGTCAAGAACGACAACACCTACTACAGGTGACACCTGATCACACCATCATCGATCAACACTACCACCATCGATCAACACTACCACCACCAATCTACACTACCACCATCAATCAACATCACCACTATTAATCAATATCAGCACAACCACCACCAATCTACACTACCACCATCAATCAACATCACCACAATTAATCAATATCAGCACTACCACCACCAATCTACGCTACCACCATCAATCAACATCGCCACTATCAATCAATATCAGTACTACCACCACCAATCTACACTACCACCATCAAACAACACTACCAACATCGATCAACACTACCACCATCAATCAACACTACCACCATCGATCAACACTACCACCACTAATCAACCCCACCACCATCGATCTACACTACCACCATCGATCAACACTACCACCATCAATCAACACTACCACCATCGATCAACACTACCACCATCAATCAACCCCACCACTATCAATCAATATCAACACTACCACCATCAATCTACACTACCACCATCAATCAACCCCACCACAATCAATCACCATAACCACCATCAAAATATTACAACTACCTACTTTGACTACCTAAAGTTAACTCTTACTACTTATTAACAAAAATAAAAGAAAATGTAATTGTTATTGTTTTAGATTCCAAACACCATATTTCTGGCCGTCCAATCAATGGGAACCAGAGAATACAGACTATGGTAAGTTAACTTATAAAAAATCTTGTATTTCATTTGAATTATCAGTCATTTAATGTGTCAAGACAATGTCTTTGAAATAACTTTTAGCAGACTCAGAAGTGATTACAAAAACAAGAAAACTAATGTCGAACAAAGGTTATGATTCACAACATTTGTCAGGACAACTTAATTAACAAATCAAACTGTAACCAAAATAAGACCCTAGAATGGCAGAGAATGACCTTGAGTGAAGTCACGCACTTGTGAACGATGTGTGTAGGGTTAAATCGTTTGACTGTTAACAAACACTCCCCTTTTCCACTCAAGTCACTCTCCCCGCCTATCCCAAGTAACCCATAAAGAATTACACAACAAGAGATGTGGACGGCTCGAACGCCACGAGCACACTAAAGCCGTCCGTACCACAAGTCGTTGCAACGCGGCGATAACATAACTTATATTAAAAGATTAGTTAAGGAGTTTGGCTCCTATAAGTGGACTCGTCAACACCTTGAAGTTATGGGAAATACTCTCGAGCACCCTGTATAAAAGCACTTTTATTATACACCGTGATGCACACAAATTGTATATACCAGATTAGTTCAATATCCTTTTTTTTATTTTTTTTTTTTACTTTCCAGCTGTGTACCTCTGCAAACGTACAATGCAGAACAAGGCTCGGCTAGAACTAGCCGACTATGAGGCCGAATCTCTAGCCCGGCTACAGAAGATGTTCAGCAGGAAGTGGGAGTTCATATTCATGCAGGCCGAGGCACAGAGCAAGGTATGTGACCTCTGCAAATGTACAATGCAGAACAAGGCTCGGCTAGAACTAGCCGACTATGAGGCCGAATCTCTAGCCCGGCTACAGAAGATGTTCAGCAGGAAGTCATCATTATCATAATCGACCCATATTCAGCTCACTTCTGAGCGCTGGTATCCACTCAGAATTAGAGGGGTAAGCCCATCACGCTGGCCGCAATGGCAGTATGCAGGTTTCCTCAGAATGTTTTTCCTTCACCGTTTGAGACACGTGATATTTAATTTCCAACACCTTCCGAATAAGGCAGAGATCATATCCACTGGGCTAACATGGATCACACAAAAAGTATTCCAATAAAGTGCCCATGTTTGTGCCCAAAGCAAACTATTGACTTTCTTGCCGGTATCTTCTCAGCAGAACCTGCCTTCCGAACCGGTGGTAGAATCTTTACAAATAGTCAACTGACGTGTCAAAAGTGCTTGTAAACTGAGCCTACTTGGAATAAATGAATTTTGAATTTGAATTTAATGTGCTAGTTTAGTAGCCGTGATAGCCCAGTGATATGACCTCTGCCTCAGATTCCGGAGGGTGTGGGTTCGAATCCAGTCCGGGGCATGCACCTCCAACTTTTCAGTTGTGTGCATTTTAAGGAATTAAATATCACGTGTCTCAATCGGTGAAGGAAAACATCGTGAGGAAACCTGCATACTAGAGAATTATCTTGATTCTCTTCGTGTGTGAAGTCTGCCAATCCGCATTGGAACAGCGTGGTGGACTATTGGCCTAACCCCTCTCATTCTGAGAGCAGACTCGAGCTCAGCAGTGAGCCGAATATGGGTTGACGAGGACGTGCTAGTTTACATAGAAGTCTTATTTTTTTGTACAGGTGGATAAAAAACGCGACAAGTTGGAAAGGAAGGTGCTGGACAGCCAGGAGAGAGCCTTCTGGGACGTGCACCGACCCATGCCGGGCTGTGTCAACACCACCGAGGTGGACCCCAAGAAGTTGTCCAGGATCAATGCGCTGAAGGCCAAAAGACTCAAGCAGTGCCAGGAGCTGATACTGCAGCATAACTTGAAGGTTATAATGTTTTTTTTTAAACAACAAAACATGTATTAGTCAGTCATATTATGTCAGTCAGGTCATGTCAGTCAGATCATGTCAGTCAGGTCATGTCAGTTAGATCATGTCAGGTCAGGTCATGTCAGTCAGGTCATGTCTGTCAGGCCATGTCAGTCATGTCAGTTGTGTCATCTCAACCATGTTAGTTACGTCATGTAACTATGTCCTATTCATGCATGTGGATTAGAAACGCGATAAGTCAAAGGGGAAGGTGTTAGATAGTCAGGAGATACCTGGATCAATGCGCTAAAAGCAAAATTTCTCAAGGAGTGTCAGGAGCTGATACTGCAGCATAACTTGAAGGTGCTATTTATTTTTTATAAACAAAAATAACATATATTAGTCATTCAGATCATGTCAGCCGTGTCAGTCGTGTCAGTCATGTCATCTCAACCATGTTAGTTACGGCATGTGGATTAAAAACGCGATAAAGATTTTTTATGTTCTATTTATTTATTTTTCAACAACAGAAACATATCTTTATTAGTCAGTCATGCCTTGTTGGTCGAGTCAGTTATGTATGTCATTTATGTTAGTTACGTCATGTGGATAAAAAGTGGATAAGCTGTAGAGGGGTTGCTACTGCAAAAAATAACGTGTTTTTTTTAACATAATCTTATTACAGGTGGCTAAAGTTTCTATACCTTATTGATTGACTGCGTAACCAATGGGGTGAAGTTGTCAAAGCGAAGCTTGACCGGGTGTGTTAGTAATGTCGTATCATGCATAAAATGAGTCGTGATATGTCAAGTATGTCATGTAATCTCAGGTATGTCATGATAGATCAGGTATGTCATGATATGTTAGGTATGTCATGATATATTAGGTATGTCATGATATGTCAGGTATTTAATGATATATCAGGTATGTCATGATATATCAGGTATGTCATGATATTTCAAATATGTCATGATGTCAAGTATGTCATGATATATCAAGCACGTCAATTGATACCACCTGTAGGTTGCGGTTTGGTTTTTTGCCTACTAGATATTACATGTAACAAGCCATTTTTCAAAAGCAAACCATTTAATTTGCAGAACCCTTTATAACCCTGTTTAAGCAAACCCTATTTTGTCAACAGAACAACCCGATAGTGACCATAACAAACGCACAAGAGAGCGAAGAAGCGATACAGAAGAATGCGGAGAGCAGCCTCAAAGAGAGCACTATCAAAGAGAACGGTTAGTATTAACATTGTACTGTTATTTTGTGGTAGAGGAAACACCTCGAGCAGGTCCCAGGACTTGTGACCTCGTAGGTTTTAAGGATCCCTTTAAAATGCATAAACACTCACCATCCCCGCTTGACATGTTCTCCATGCCCACACTAAACAATAATTACAACTTGAAATTTTATTGCACAAAATCACTAACGTAACTAGCAGCGTGACGGTGTTCACGCTGCCTAACAAACAACTGAAGCTCAAGTCTTCAAATACCCTCTTATTTATACCATCACTGTTGCAATGACTTCGTACATAATAATGTTATAAATAATACCACCTGTACTTGAGGAATTAGTATACTTTTAAGCAAGGTAATATGTGTCCTATTGCTATTTAGCGATAAGGCTGCCTTTTATATGGTGATCTCTTTGTTATGTTCTATACTCTTGTTTTTGTTATTGTGGTATGCACATAAAAAATGTATATATTTTTAGCAGAAGGCTTCAAAATTGGCTTCAAAAAATAAGAAAACCAATGTCGAACAAAGGTTATGATTCACAATATTTGTCAAGACAACTTAATTAACAAATCAAACTGTAACCAAAATAAGACCCTAGAATAACAGAGAATGACCTTGAGTGAAGTCACACACTTGTGAACGTTGTGTGTAGGGTTAAAGGATCCTTTGACTGTTAACAAACACTCCCCTTTTCCACTCAAGTCACTCTCCCCGCCTATCCCAAGTAACCCATAAAGAATTACACAACAAGAAATGTGAACAGCTCGAACGCCACGAGCATACTGAAGCCGACCGTACGACGAGCGACTTATATCGCAAGTCGTTGCCGCCAACCGATCGCTACCCCCTCTCAAACTCCCTACTCTTTACGGAAACAAGTCGCGCCACCTAGCGTCGACACAAGCCAACACGAGATCAAGCGACGTCATATCCGTCTCAGACTACTATTTCCTACAATGTGAATAATAAATGTTCCCAGGTGAAACCTCTCAAGAGTCACCGGACGCGGACAGAGAGAGGACCATGGAACTGCAAATAGAAGCGGCCAAGAGACAGCTGTGCATACTGAAGACTAGACTCGAACGTAGGAACGTGCGTGTCAGCAAAGTTGCTGAGATGTGAGTTTTTATAAGCTTTTATCTACTATTAGATATTATTAGAGCCGTGATAGGCCAGTGGTTAAGGCCTATGCCTTCAATTCCCGAGGCTGTGGGTTTGAATCAGACATGCATCTCCAACTTTTCAGTTGTGTGTATTTTAAGATAATAAATATCACATGTCCCAGACAACATGAAGGAATAACATCGTGAGAAAACCTTCATACTGACAATTTTCTCAATTCTCTGTTGTTGTGTCGTCAGCATATTAAATACATTTATGATTTACAAAAACGGGTAAATCATTAGAATATAATAGAAACAGAAGAGGTCCAAGTATACTCCCCTGTGGAACACCGCAAGAGTTAGTCTTTAGATCTGATGTATATATTTTCTTGTGTTTACCCAAGATCCTAGTTATTTCCAAATACTGTTGTATATCTGTTAGATAACTCTTTACTCAATCATATGAACTACCTCTGATACCATAAGTGTACAATTTACTTAGAAGGATTTCATGTGAGACAGAGTCAAATGCCTTACTCATATCTAGTAATAGAGCCACTGTGATGTTTTTATCATTCAGTCACTCAGTAACAGATGTAATTAAATCAAAACAAGCCGTGACCGTGGAGTTATTTTTCCGGAAACCGTATTGTTGTGGATACAAGAGTTTATACTTAATAAGATAATTATATAATATATTATGGAAAAAATTTCGAACACTTTTGATATAACCGGTATTAGAGTAATCGGTCTATAGTTTTGAATATCTGTTTTTTCATCCTTTTTAAACAAAGGTTTTACTATTGAATATTCGATTTGATTATAATATAGATTGAACAATGTGACCAGCGAATGCTTCTTAGACTTAAGGGTAAAATATACAAAACGGTTGTAAGACCTGTCGTGCTGTATGGATCAGAATGGGTGGTGAAAAAGGACGGATAGTAAACGAATGCATGTGAACGAAATGCGTACGTTGACATGGACGTGTGATGTGATAAGAATAGACAAAATAAGGAATGAGTATTTAAGAGGAAGTCTGAAGGTGGCGCCAGTGACAGAAAAATTGAGGAATAGAAGGTTAGCTTGGTATGGACATGTAATGCGTAGGGAGGAAAGTCACTAGAAAAATGTTGAATGTGCAAGTGGAAGGACATAAAAGGGAAAGGAAGGCCAAAGAAGAGATGGTTGGATTGTGTGAAAGAGGACATGTGTGTAAAAGGAGTGGATGATAAGTTGACGAGTAATAGAGACAAATGGAAAAGACTGACATATTTTTCCGACCCCACTTAAGGGTAAGGAGATGATGTTGATAGATTGAAAAATGTTGTTCATTGCGTCAGGTTCATATCGTACTGCGAGCAGTACGCCGAGTACGACGCGCTGCTGACGCCGCCGGAATGGCCCAACCCCTGGATCACCGACGCCACGGACCTGTGGGACCAGGAGAAGCAGGGGTATGCTATATGTGTCATCAATCAATCGATTTATTTATTTGCAGATACATGCATTATATGTACAGGTGGTCGGTAGATGTAGATGGTAAATGTATCTTGCCAATTTGGCATGCAAATTATTTATTAAGTATTTAATGATTCAAATGACAATTTCACCATTTAAAATTTACATCTTTACAATAATTTTATAAGTAAACATTTTATAATTATATTACTAAAAATATTACTATTATTAAATATCATCATCATCATCACCATCACCATCACTATCATCATTATCATCATCACCATAACCATCACTATCATCATTATCATCATCACCATCACCATCATCATCATCATCATCACCATCATCACCATCATCACCATCACCATCATCACCACCATCACCATCACCATCATCACCATCATCATCATCATTGATACCCTCATTCGTCTCACTGTTGAGCACGGGTCTCCTCTCAACATGACTGGTGTTCCAGCAAGGAGCCGCTGCCGCTGCGTCGCGTGCGGCGCTGGTCGTTCGGTCTGCGCGAGCTGCTGCGCGACCCACCGGGCCGGGAGCACTTCGACAAGTTCCTCAGCAAGGAGTTCAGCGGGGAGAATCTCAAGTGAGACTCATCATCATCATCAACCCGTATTCAGCTCACTGCTGAGCTCGAGTCTCCTCTCAGAATGAGAGGGATAAGGCCAATAGTCCACCACGCTGGCCCAATGCGGATTGGCAGACTTCACACACGCAGAGAATTAAGATAATTCTCTGGTATGCAGGTTTCCTCACGATGTTTTCCTTCACCGTTTGAGACACGTGATATTTAATTTCTTAAAATGCACACAACTGATAAGTTGGAGGTGCATGCCCCGGACCGGATTCGAACCCACACCCTCCGGAATCAGAGGCGGAGAGCATATCGACTGGGCTATCACGCCTCTGTATACTCCTTAGACCATTTAAATAACAGGACCTGCCTCGCTAACCGTTACTCCTCTGGCAAAGATCAAAAATTAATGATCTAACGCGTTTATAAAAACTGTTGCTATAGAATCGATGTTTCATTGTTGTAATCGTTTTCGTCGTGTAAAGAGCTCCTTAAAAATGCAGGTAGTTAAATGGCATAAAAAACGGCCAAAAACTTGTAGTTTAGTAAAAGATGGAGTAACATTTCATTTGATAGTATTTAAACCTTAATTTTTTAATTTATAAATTAATGGTTTAATTTATAATTGTATTTTTGTGTGCAATAAAGTATTTCTTCTTCTTAATTTTATCAAATTTGTAATAAAACAATTTATAAAAAAAATCGATTCTTCTGACGAAACAGCCAAACATCGATCAGTAATCGAATATTCTATGTATTTAATCTGTCGATAGTCTCAGTAATGTTTGTTACTCTGTGTAAAAATTACGCGTGTGTGTATTGCGAGTCAAATTTATAGTTGTGTGTAGTGTATGGACGTAGAATATGTTTTAATGGTGTTAAATATTTTCGATGTGTGAGTTTACCTCGTCCCCCTCAAAAAGACAGACAATTTTGTTCGTGAATTTGATCTCCATTTTCTAATTCCTCTATGACACAGACACATATTCAATAAAATCCCAAATTCAGAGAAAATTCAACCTTAAGTATTGAGTTTAAGGTTGAATTTGCAAATGCGACTACTTGAATTGAGTGCAAAGAAGTTGGTTTTTTACTATTTGATTAATTTCTCTAACTGTATGATGCACAGGTTCTGGGTGGCGGTGCAGGAGTTGAAGGCGCTGCCCATACGGCGCGTGGCTGCTCGCTCCAAGGAGATCTGGAAGGAGTTCCTGGCCGCTGATGCACCTTCTCCAGTCAACATCGACGCTGCCAGCAGGTACCAGCAGAAGCAGATTCTTTTTTTTTTTTTAATTTTTTGACAAGTTAGCCCGGCAGCATTTAAGAAAAAGTGTCAACTAGCCTATTGTCTATATCTTTATTCTAATCTAATCTATTTCTTTACTTATAATAAAACTGGTACTTATAGTAAAATTGGTCGAATTCTATACATTTATTTGCAATTTGAGATTTTACTTATACCATTTGTAACAACAAACGTTACCGTGGCATAGAGTACTACTAGCGCCATCTAGAATCTACACTTATAATACGAATTCTGTAAATTTTGTACATTGAAGATATTTTGAAAATTTTTGTTGGGGGGCATTATATAATAGATACTGAAGCTTAACTTTTGAAGCTACTTTTTATCCCAGAAAAATCCATGGTTCCCCCGGGATTTGTGAAAAACTAAATTTCACGCCTCAAACGATGTAGGAAAACATGTATACCAGAGAATTTTCTCAATTCTCTGCGTGTGTGAAGTCTGCCAATCCGCATTGGGCCAGCGTGGTGGACTATTGGCCTAACCCCTCTCATTCTGAAAGGTGACTCGAGCTCAGCAGTGAGCCGAATATGAGTTGATGACGAACGAATATTGTCACTAATAAAATACAGTTAAGTAGTGTAGAAAGAAAAAGCAAGTTAAAAAAGAAGGACAGTCACAAAAGAGTAATTGAGAAAAAATCAAGTATATTGTAGCCTATTTAAGTATTATCTTCATTAATAAAATAAATATAAAAAGATAGTAATTAAATCTAAAAGTATTAAAATTTTTCTTAAATAAAAATAATATCCAAAATTATTCTATTAAGTCTTTAATATTATAAATGGTTTTAATTAAGTTTATTCAAGTTACTTCAATCAATACTTCAAAAAAAAAAGTATATTGTTAGATATTAGTAATTTAGAATTTTTGTTTTGTTTTTTTTTTTCAGAGAGTTGACTCGAGTGAAGGTCGAATCTGGGACAGCTGACAGATATTGTTTCGACCAAGCGCAGGTAATACATTTTATATTATCAGACGTCACCTGGTTTGACTTGCATACTTCCTGTTACTCGCTGGTAATATAGCTATTAAAGATTTTTTCAAATCTTTTGGTCTAGTAGTTTTTGAGTTTATTCGTTACATATAAAAGTTCGGCCGAGACGGGCCGGATTCGAACCCACACCCTCCGGAATCGGAGGCAGAGGTCATATACACTGGGCCATCACTGCTCATAATATGTTTATAATAGGTTAAAGAAATTAATCAAGGTTGTTTAGTTATAGTTTTTTGACTGTGCAAATTTTAAATTAGTAAAAAAATAACTTGTAAGTAAAAAAATCTTGGAATCTTAATTTGACCCACTTCCCGGTCTTTGATTAAATAAATAAATAAATATACTTAAACAATACACATCACTATCTAGCCCCAAAGTAAGCATACAGAGTAGCTTGTGTTATGGGTGCTAAGATAGTTGATATTATAATATTCATATACATTTATATACTACATATAAATACTTATATAATGTATAAATACACACAGACACTGGAAAACACCCATGCTCATCACACAAATATTTTCCAGTTGTGGGAATCGAACCCACGACCGTGGATGCAGAAAGCAGGGTCACCACCCACTGCGCCACGCGGCCGTCAAGTCCGTCAGTCAAGTTAGGATGAAAGCACACGCTCTGAGTTCTGATGACAATACATGACTAGCTAAGTAACGTCATTACAAATCTAATATGGCGACCTCCCCAAGATGGCGGACTGGCTGTTTGAAATCCACCCCCATGATATGGATATCAAATGAAAGAGGTTGCTGTCAGTTATACGAAAAAAAATGTCACGTGACTTAAATCCAATATTTGTATTTTTAATGCTTGCTAAAAGCGTGTTTTTTTAGTTTTATGTGTGTTAAGTTTGTCATTTGCGTTTTTGTGCGCAACCTATTCTGCGCTCTTTTCACCGTGCGCTGCCGCCAACAGCATGTGACGCATGTGCACGGTGACGGTTGCGCACCTTTCACTTTTCAGGCGTCGTATTGAGACGTACATAGTGTACGCTGCGGGACAACATACACTATTTAGACAGTCGATCTGATAGAGTAAACTCCATACGTGCGTCGGAGCTGACACAGGCTTTTTTTTTACTGAGCCGATTTAGATGTTACTTTTGTATTTTGCCAGGCGCACGTGTACCACTTGATGAAGTCCGACAGCTACTCGAGATATCTGCGCTCCGAGATGTATAAGGACTACTTGAACGGATCCAAAAAGAAGGTAAATTCATAATAGGCTACTTGCCTCTTTTGTAAACAGTGTTTAAACTGAATTATGGAAGTATTATAAGGTATATTTTATTTTGTCCCGTCAATAATAATCAGTGATAAATGAAAAAATATCTACTTGAAATTGTTGCAAGCAAGTGACGTCATTCATAGAGATAACGCGTGATTGGCGTTTGCCGGTGATGTGATATATCACTTCACCGCAAGCGCCAATCACAAACCGATGCCTTGTAGCGAATGACGTCACAGTTTATGATTGGCGTTTGCGGTGACGTGATAAAAATACAATTTTGTTTTTTAAAAATATTACAATTACGAGATTATTTTCACAAATCAAAATGTGATTAGAGTTTCTAGGCATCTAAATTGCCTCTATGCAAAAAATCTTCTTAGTTTTGCACAGCAGGCGAGTAGCCTATTCTAAACTAAAGCCAAATTCGATGTGGAATGTTTATCAACATACAAATTAAAATTAATGTATAAATCGCTAGCCATTTATACTTTCAGTCAGTTAGTAATCATATACAGGGTGTCCCGTAATTAATGGATAAAACGCAAACGGTAGATACATCACCTAATTATCTAAAAGTTATTTGAATAGTTTTCCAAAAATCCCTAGGGTGACCAAGTTATATATTTTATTCCCGGATTTTTCAAATTTTTTTTTATCTTGAATCAGTTATTTCAAAGCTGTAATTATGATTTTAAATATCTCATTTTTGTTATGTTTTCTTGTTCAAAACAATATTTATAAAAATCTTATTGTGCCTTTTTCAGACTTCCGTCAAAGGAATCCGGTCTATAGTCTCTTTCACTGGCAGAAAAGAGACCTCCACTAACTAATAAACACATATTTATATATATATGGAATTATCTACACTCTCTTTAGTTTAATATATAGAAAATATGGAAAAAAGATCTCTATCCAAAAAGTGAGCTATGTCGTGAAATTTGTAATTTTTTTTCAACTTTTAAAGTTGTATTATGGTTGAAAAAAAACCCAAAAAATTAAAATCGTTGGAACCTGAAACACCAGGCAAAAAAACAAGTTGTTTTTGAAAATAAAAAATCTCTAACATAATAAAATTATATAACACATATTTTGAAGATATTATGACTAAGTTTTGAGATGAGAAATGTGTTAGAATATTTTTAACATGATTTTGATTAAAATCTATATTTTAAATACATACATTACATAATAATTTTAAACAATTTCACACAATTCAATACAACTTATGGTGATGATGATTAGGTAGTATTGGATTGTGTTGAAAGTTGTTTTTTTTAATATATTAAGTAAGAAAAAAATGTTTTATAAATGTTTTTTTTTATTGTTAAAAAAACTTTTTCTCTATGTAAATGTCTGTTAGGAAAAATATATAGGTATAATCATTATGTTAAACTTATTTTTAGCTAAGCTTGAAAGAAGTTGTGAATTATAAAAAAAATAGGTTTTTTGGCTTTGAGAAAATGTGCATTATAAAAAAAATCGGATATGTTTTATTTTGACGTGAAGGCAAATATGGTTTTTGTAAAAGAAATGTAACATTTAGGTTATTAGATGTTTTTCCAGTCAATTTTAAGATAATTAAAATTGAAATAACAAATATGCATATATTTTAAGGAATTAAAAAAAAATATTTTTAAATATTTGGTTAAAATTTTTAATGCAAAATTTTTTTTATTAAATTAAAATATATTTTAAGTATGTCCTCACTTGACTGCCAAAATAGGTTATTTTTTAAACTCGTATCTTGTTTTTTTTTTAAATTACAAATCTCTTAAAATATTGCATATGGCAACATTTTCCTATTTATTTAATTTTTCGTAGTCATATTGACTGTAATGGATTAGGCAAAAAAAAAATGTTGAACATTTAGGTGATAGTTATAAAAAAAATTAAATAACAGTATTATTTAAATACTGTTGCGTAGTCAATAAAGTTTCTAATAAGATAAGATATTTCTTTACTATGAAAAAAAAAACTATATCTTTTTAAAAATATTTTCTTAGTTATATAATAATCAATTGAGGGCTTGTATTAGCTAGATCTACGTTATTTTATAAAAGTTGAAAATAAAATATATAAATTAAAACTAAGAATTACACAGTACATTAAATTTAAATTTATTATGAATAAAATAATTATAACAAATACACTCCATCTAATTGTTCACCCATTTTTAATTTATATATTTTATTTGTCATTCTATTGTAGTCAGTAACTTTTTTGTGATTAAAGTTGAAAGTTATAGTTTCGCAAATTCGTTGATAACACTCCCATGATATGCGGGCGACGGGGGGAACGACTGCGTGGGTATGAAATCGTACGTGCGGGGAAGTGAGGTGCATCAGTGGTGGGTTTTTCATTTATCGCTACACGCCCCCCGGCACGCGCGGACCATCGGGAATGTTACGAAAAAGGTTGCCATTTTATAAAAGCTGAAAGTTATAGTTTTGCAAATTCGTTGATAACACTCCCATGATATGCGGGCGACGGGGGGAACGACTGCGTGGGTATGAAATCGTGCGTGCGGGGAAGTGACGTGCATCAGTCGTGGGGTTTTCATTCATCGCTACACGCCCCCCGGCCTGCGCGGACCATCGGGAATGTTACGAAAAAGGTTGCCATTTTATAAAAGCTGAAAGTTATAGTTTTGCAAATTCGTTGATAACACTCCCATGATATGCGGGCGACGGGGGGAACGACTGCGTGGGTATGAAATCGTGCGTGCGGGGAAGTGACGTGCATCAGTCGTGGGGTTTTCATTCATCGCTACTCGCCCCCCGGCTCGCGCGGACCATCGGGAATGTTACGAAAAAGGTTGCCATTTTATAAAAGCTGAAAGTTATAGTTTTGCAAATTCGTTGATAACACTCCCATGATATGCGGGCGACGGGGGGAAAGACTGCGTGGGGTTTTCATTCATCGCTACACGCCCCTCGGCACGCGCGGACCATCGGGAATGTTACGAAAAAAGTTGCCAAGCTATAGTTACCTACCGTACTTTTACTATGATAAGACCCAAGGGCTGATAAAATTTCAGTTTTCATAAAAAGAAGAAGATCTAGCCGTTGCAGGTTCTCAATTCATAAGTCTTAGGCTAACTCCATAATTTACGTGGTATGACTGTAATAACCAAATGTCGTATAGATAAGTAATTTTTTGTAATTTTGTTTTTCTACCTTCAGAATGTTATGTAAATCTCGAGAGAAATCGCACAATACTTAAATGACGTCACTCGCACTTTTATTACTGGAATATATTTTTATTACGTGTATAGTATGGTCTGGTGGTATTCGGTCGTGGCTAGTTCCTACCGTACCGATAGAGACGTGCGGTTTAGCGTTCCGATACGAAGTCGCGTAGAAAACCTTAAGGCCTGTGCACACCACGTTTTTTAAACGCGCCGTTGACGCGTGTTTTAGAAACGTTGCGTCGGTGGCGCACTTCCTACAGAGCAGTTTGTTGTCGTTGTATCGGTTCACACGCGCGTTAACATCGCGTTTATATCGACGTAAAAACGGTACATCGCTGTACCGAATCAAATGTGTGGAGTGTACTAATCCAAGGTATTTTTGTGTCGTAACTGCATCGCGACCGTATCGCGTTTGCATCGTGACTGAATTTGTTTCCGTGGGTGAGGGGCCTACAGGCTGCATCTCACACGCGTGCGTATCGCCACTGTATCGAAAGAAAAGAAAGAAAGAAAAAACGTTTATTTAAAATTGTGTCACAAACCACAATGCCGAAGCACCGATGCAAATGCCTCAACCTCCTGAGCAAGGCAAGACCAAAACTCAAGTAGTAAAAGCACCAAATACTGTCATGTTTGGCACAACCTTGAAAAAGTTATCAGCTCAGCATAGTGCTGCATGATCCAACCAATCGCTGGAGCATACAGCACTGATTTTTAGCTGATATCCTCATCCTGGTGACACCACGGACATACATAGCCACGCAGCGACATAAAACTATTATAAATTTAACTTAAAACAAACTAAAATTAATAAATGTTAAAAAAAAAATAGAACTAAAGTAAAAAAAAAATAAAAGTATTTTACCAAATCTTAGAAACAATAACAATTTCATAATCTATACTAATATTATAAAGCTGAAGAGTTTGTTTGATTGAACGCGCTAATCTCAGGAACTACTGGTCCGATTTGAAAAAAATTTTCGGGTTGAGATAGCCCATTTATCGAGGAAGGCTATAGGCTATATATTATCCCAGATTTCCTACGGGAACGGGAACCACGCGGGTAAAATCGCGCGGCGTCAGCTAGTATTTAGATACATTAAACAACATTTTATATGATTATCGCTATAAACGGGCGTCGACAGCGCGTTTAAAAAGCGTGGTGTGCATAGGCCCTTATACTGCATTGTCACTTAACACCAGCTGAGAATGCAGTCAAAGGCTAACTTATCAAGTGTGACGAACAAATTAAATTATATTCACACTATATTTTTTGTGTAGTCTGTGTAAATGCCAAAGTTTTTACTCTTTTTTTTTGCTAATAATTTATAAGACTGTCAGATAAACTGCCTGATTTAAATCTCCAAATCTCTAGTGACCAATCTCGAGTTGAGATTGACCCTTTGGCCGACATTCGGTAGAGTCATTGAATGCTATTCGGAATTGATTATAAAACTGTATATGTTATAATATAAAATATAAATAATATTTCTTTCTCATTGTGGGGAAAGACATCTGTATTTGGTTTTTTTTTACACATAAATATTTTTAAAGTAACCTAGTCTAGACACTCTTCCATATTAGTTTTTAGTTTATTTTTAACGTTTTTTTGCGTACATATTTCATACAATATTGTGTATAAGAATGAGATACTCTCAGGTTTAAAAGAGCTAGAAGCTAAAGCCAGTTAAAAAAAAAGAATTCCGAGATTCTGTTGTGTCAAATTAATATGAACCTTAAGTACTATGATTTAAAGGCGGATATCTTATACTCCTGTTTGTTATCTTTACTGTTTCAAAAGACTCTTTATTTCTACATTTAAAATTTCGAATTCATGTGTCGATCTATTTTCAAAGTAAAATGGTACTTATGGCTCTGGTTTTAAAGCTCCATTTCGTAATATGTATATATTGTATATACCACTTTAAACTTAAACAACCCTATGGAATTTAATACTTTAAAGTAAGGTACATTAGGTTCATTATCCTCTGACATTAATTAGACCTTTTAGAAATTTCTTAGGGCTAAATGTTTAAATGAAATGATCTGTTAAAATGAAATGGTTGCATGCGATCTGTAGCTGATATTACTGCGTCTGGAGCTGATGTATTGAGCTGAGAACTAGCGGACCCACGCTGGTGACCACCACGTGTGCGGGTGGGTTTCTTCTCTTAAGAAGCACTTCAATCACTGGCACTGATCAGTATCACACGAGTGCGTACGTTCTTTGTGGAATAGGTATATGATACGAAACATATTAAAATATTAGAATATTACAATCAATCAATCAATCAATCAATCAATTTATTTCTTTGCAGATACATGCATTATTTATACAGGTGGTCGGTAGATGTAGATGGTAAATGTATCTTGCCAATTAGGCATGCAAAATATTTATTAAGTATTTAATGATTCAAATGACAATTTCACCATTTAAAATTTACATCTTTACAATTAAAATATGTATGAAAATAACAAGGTAAAATACAAGGTCGCGCGCGCCGGCCGGGCGGAGACGCAGTTCGTTCCGTAATGAAAAATGGCGTCTACTCGTGTTTTGTTTCGTGGCATCGTGCGTGTTTTTTATTGGTTGGCGCGCGCGGTCAGGCGATCACGGCACGCTCAGCGGGAATACGGTACATCGCTGTATCGTATTCGAACGCGTTTGAATTTATACAGGCTAAGATCTACAGGTTGCATCTGACTCGCGTACGTATTGCGATCGCTACAAACGCGCGTCGACAGCGCGTTTAAAAAGCGTGGTGTGCATAGGCCCTTATACTGCATCGTCACTTAACATCAGCTGAGAATGCAGTCAAGGGCTAACTTGTCAAGTGTGACGAACAAATTTAAATTATATTCACACTATATTTTTTGTGTAGTCTGTGTAAATGCCAAAGTTTTTACTCTTTTTTTTTTTGCTAATAATTTATAAGACTGTCAGATATACTGCCTGATTTAAATCTCCAAATCTCTAGTGACCAATCTCAAAAGAGTTGAGATTGACCCTTTGGCCGACATTCGGTAGAGTCATTGAATGCTATTCGGAATTGATTGTAAAACTGTATATGTTATAATATAAAATATAAATAATATTTCTTTATCATTATGAGTCAAGACATCTGTATTTGGTTTTTTATACATAAATATTTTTAAAGTAACCTAGTCTAAACACTCTTCCATATTAGTTTTTAGTTTATTTTTAACGTTTTTTTTTTGCGTGCATAGTTCATACAATATTGTGTCTAAGATTGAGATACTCTCAGGTTTAAAAGAGCTAGAAGCTAAAGCCAGTTAAAAAAAAGAACTGCGAGTTTCTGTTGTCAAATGAAAATGAACCTTAACTACTATGATTTTAAGGCGGATATCTTATACTACTGTTTGTTATCGTTACTGTATCAAAATAGTTTTTATTCTACATTTAAATTTCGAATTCATGTGTCGATCTATTTTCAAAGTAAAATGGTACTTATGGCTCTGGTTTTAAAGCTCCAATTTCGTAACATGTATACATTGTATATATCACTTTAAACCTAAAAAAAAATATGGAATTTAATACCTTAATGTAAGGTAGATTAAGTTCATTATCCTCTGACTCTAATTAGATCTTTTAGGAATACTTTAGGGCTAATTGTTTTACAGAAACGATCTGTTTATATGTTAAAGGATAAAGAACTTTATTGTCTTTGTTTGAAATTCGAATTTTCCATGTACTTTTTATTTCACAGATATTCCACTAGACATAAATTTCACAGACGAATTGGAGCTTTATCACTATGTGAATTAGATTGATTTTAGTTTGGATGTTATGATGTGACCTACTAGGTTTTGACGCATTTTTGCAATCTCAAAATAGTTTCTCCAAAATGGATCTCTAATAAAAACCTAAACCAAAAAATTCACAGACTGTTTTTTAAATTGTGTGTGTGGTGTTTTTATAAAATAAATAAACTGCTTGTCTTATTGAAATTTGTTGGGCCATGTCCGACAAGTTTCGATCTATGCCGGAGTCGTTAATTATAAACCTGTTCGCATAGTTCGCTTTAAGGCAAACTTATTTTAAGGTCGGTATATGCCCGTCAAAGTATGTCGGGCATTTACCGACAAATCATAATATAATGACTCTGATGAGCTGATCCGTTTATTTATTTTATTATTACGGAAACTACACGATAGTTTAAATATTTTTTTTTTCTATTTTTACTGATTTTTCGAAATATTTTTTTAAATTGTATTTATCTATAGTGGTTAGGATAATTAAAGAATAAGTTCTAAAAATGTTCAGCTATGTTTAATTAGACGCGATAGCCTTAAGGATGTGACCTCTGTCTTCGATAAGGAGGGTGTGGGTTCGAATCCGGTCCGGGGCATGCACCTCCACTTTTCAGTTATGTGCTTTTTCAGAAATTATATACTCAGAGGCACAATTATCCGCCCACTTTAATATAATCGCCTCATATTAAAGTGGGCGAATAATTGTGCCTCTGAGTATATATCACGTGTCTCAAACGATAAAGGATAAACATCGTCCTAATGTAATTAGTCAGAGTAAATTACGGACCCCTATCAATCGTAAGGCTCTTCACACTAGCCTCAATTGCGCAATGTAAAAGAGGGCATTTAAAAAATCAAAACTACTTTTTTTTTATTCTTTAAAAGTTAACCCTTGACTACAATTTCACCTGATGGTAAGTGATGATGAAATCTAAGATGGAAGCGGGCTAACTTGTTAAGAGGAGGATGAAAATCCACACCCCTTTCGGTTTCTACACGACATCGTACCGGAACGCTAAATCGCTACGTCTTTGTCGGTAGGGTGGTAGCTAGCCACGGTCGATGCCTCCCACCAGCCAGAAAACCTCAATCGGTCCAGCCGGGGATCGAACCCAGGACCTCAGTCATGTAAATCCACCGCGCATACCACTGCGCCACGAAGGCCGTCAAAGATAGGTGTATCACACTAATATTATAAAGGCGAAAGTTTGTGTGTGTGTATGTTTGTTCCTCCTTTACGTGGCGGCTACTGAAGCGATTTGGCTGAAATTTGGAATGGTAATAGATTTCACTCTGGACTTTTCATCCTGGAAAAATCCATGGTTCCCGTGGGATTTGTAAAAAACTGAATTCCACGCGGACGCATAATTAATAATTTGTCTTCATAGTTGAACATTTCTAGATATAATAAGATTTTGACTATTAACTAGATCTAACATTATAGTACTAAATTGATATGCATTTAGTATAATTAATGATGCCAGTAATGAGTACCACATTGTAGCACGGGTGATTATTGGGCAATGAGACGAATCCGAGTGCTACAATGACTAATTACGTGCAGTGGCATACAATACTTTTTCAACGACCATCATAAAAGAAATAAAATATAATATATATGGCGTTGGGCATGACCTCCTCGATTCTGTCTCGGCATGGTCTCCTAGATTTTTCTTAAAATTAAGCCTGAATTTTGAACTATTTAAAATTCAAAAAAAAAAAATTGTAGCACGGTTTACGGTGTAGTAATGAACATAACCAAACAAACTGAAGGAATGAAAAGTTTTGTGATGTGGTTTAAGGTTTTATATTGTGTAAAATACGAAATGGTAGTAAAAAAAAAGTTTATTATGCCACTGTCATGTAATGGCTAATTACGTGTAGTGGCATACAATTTTTTTTTCTACGACCACTAATGAGTAAAACAAAAATCAGTATTGAACACTAATCACCCCCTGATAGTTATTTTGGAAATATATTTCATGTACAGAATTGACCTCTCTACAGATTTATTATAATTATAAGTATAGATAATTTGCTAAATTTGAAGCCATTCGCATGTCAATTTGTACTATAATGTTCGGTCAAATAATTGTAATAACTATGTATCTATACTAATATTATAAAGCTGAAGAGTTTGTTTGTTTGTTTGTTTGTTTAATTGAACGCGCTAATCTCAGGAACTACTGGTCCGATTTCAAAAATTATTTCTATATTATCATATTCATTTATCGAAGAAGGCTCGTCATCAACCCATATTCGGCTCACTGCTGAGCTCGAGTCTCCTCTCAGAATGAGAGGGGTTAGGCCAATAGTCCACCACGCTGGCCCAATGCGGATTGGCAGACTTCACACACGCAGAGAATTAAGAAAATTCTCAGGTATGCAGGTTTCCTCACGATGTTTTCCTTAACCGATTGAGACACGTGATATTTAATTTCTTAAAATGCACACAACTGAAAAGTTGGAGGTGCATGCCCCAGACAGGATTCGAACCCACACCCTCCGGAATCGGAGGCAGAGGTCATATCCACTGGGCTATCACTGCTCGAAGAAGGCTATAGGCTATATATTATTCCCGCATTCATACGGGGACGGGAACCACGCGGGTAACACCGCGCCCCGTCAGCTAGTTAGTAATAAAATACATCATCCTGTATACTGTATATTACATTTATAAATAAGTATATAACATATAATAAATATTTATTATCAATATAAGTTTTCTTCTAAACTACACTTCAACTAAAACTAAATTAAGTTTTTTTTTTTTAATAAATATACTTAAACAATACACATCACTATCTAGCCCCAAAGTAAGCATACAGAGTAGCTTGTGTTATGGGTGCTAAGATAGTTGATATTATAATATTCATATACAATTATATACTACATATAAATACTTATATATAATGTATAAATACACACAGACACTGGAAAACACCCGTGCTTATCGCACAAATATTTTCCAGTTGTGGGAATCGAACCCACGGCCGTGGATGCAGAAAGCAGGGTCACTACCTACTGCGCCACGCGGCCGTCAAGTTATAATATATATAAATAAATATGTTATATTATATCTATATTGTATAGAAAATATAGAATATTGAGTTGAAATTTTCAATAAATGATAAGTTAGATAAATTGATTAATAAGCTGGTGGGAGGCTTCGGCCGTGGCTAGTTACCAACCCTACCGGCAAAGACGTACCGCCAAGCGAATTAGCGTTCCATTACGAAGTCGTGTAGAAACCGATAGGGTGTGGATTTTCATCCTCCTCCTAACAAGTTAGCCCGCTTCCATCTTAGATAGCATCATCACTTACCATCAGGTGAGGATGTAGTCAAAAGCTAACTTGACTAAAAAAAACATACATACAGCCGAACGTAGAGCCTCCTCCATTTTGGAAGTCGGTCAATAAAATAGTGATGCACCCATGTCTTAAACGGGTGCATCACTATTGACGTTTTTTCACTAATTTTGGGCTTCTTGGAAGAAAAAAACGCTTAAAATAACCGATGATCCTAAGACATAGACCAACCAATGATGCAGAACAGTGAAGACAGCTTTAGTGTTAATTGATTTTCAACTTTATTTCAAAGGCACAACGTCGATATTAGTATGACAGTAAAAACGCGCCTACGTGTTTGGCCCGTAAAGTATGACTACAAGCCCATGGAAAAAATTAACCAACGCGAATAATGCTTAGAAGGCTGTTTACTATACCAGAAATTAACTCTGAGCACTATGCCGTCATTTCTGAGCGGTACATTTCTATAATTATTTATTTAAACAAATATTAACTATAATTTTTGGGCGGCATAATTATTTAAACATTATTGTGCTTGTTTGATTGATAGAACGCGCAAATCTCAGGAACTATTGGTCCGATTTGAAAAATTCTTTCAGTGTTAGATAGCCCATTTACCGAGGAAGGCTATAGGCTATATGTTATCCCCGTATTCCTACGGGAACGGGAACCACGCGGGTGAAACCTCGCGGCGTCAGCTAGTCATCTATACACCTATATGAAAGCCGTACATTAATAATAATAAGTCTTAATTCCTCATTTACCTGTACCAGAGATATTTTATTCACTCGCGTACTCACCTGTACCGCTCAGAAATGACGGCACAGTGCTCAGAGTTATTTTCTGATATAGTAACAGACTTCTAAGCGTAATTTACGTTGGTTCATTTCCCAAGTAAATTTTTTCCAGGGGCTTGTAGTCTAGATCAGTGAAGACAACATTAGTTTTAATTGATTTTCAACTTTATTTCAAAGGCACAAAGTCTATATTAATTTGACAGTAAGAAACTCACCAACGCAATTAGGCCTTAAAGGCTGATATTTTAGTTTTAGTTTAAGTGTAGTCCTATGAATGGAGGGTAGATGTAAAGACAACCATCTTGTATGGGGGACACATTGGCTGGTGGGAGGCTTCGGCTGTGGCTAGTTACCACTCTACCGACGTACCGCCAAGCGATTTAGCGTTCCGGTGCGATGTCGTGTAGAAACCGAAAGGGGGTGTGGATTTCATCCTCCTAACAAGTTAGCCCGCTTCCATCTTAGATTGCATCACCACTTACTACCAGGTGAGATTGTAGTCAAGGGCTAACTTGTAGAGAATGAACCAAAAATTTTTTAGTAATTGGCTACTTAACAGTTTTCGTTCTTGTTGGCTTATTTTATAACTCTTACAAAAATAGTGTTATTTAACGGAATAACTTTAAATAGTTGAAAAAACTAAAAGACACGCTTCTAGCGCGCACTAAAAATTACAAATATTGGATTTAAGTCATGTGACATTTTTTTTCGTATTCCTAACAGCAAACCCTTTCATATGATATCCACATGGGAGTGGATTAGGGATTTATAAGTAATACGCGTAATATCACCAATGAGATATCACTCGAACGCGTACCATTACATTACATATCACTCCGACGAATCAAGCATCACTCCGACGAATCAAGCATCACTCCGCCAAACATTACTCGAAATAACATTACCCGAGACCGACCAAAGTGCTCGTAATAAATTCAATACATTGACGCGCCGATACGAAAGCTTAGTTCAAATCCATATACAAAGCGCGTAATGTATGTAAAAGGTGATGTTTGCAATGGTATGGCATGGCGCGCACATTACATTTGTTATCCCGCTCGCACTTGCACTCTTGTTGCGCTTTGTGCTACTCACTCGGCCGCGCTATGTAATGTAGGTGATGCGGGTAATGTTTGGAGTGGTGTGATATCTCAGAGTGATATTACATTTTCGTAATAGTGATGAGATGTAGCATTACTTTTTGAAGCATTGTTTCGCGCACGTCTAGTGTGGATTTCAAACATCCAGTACGCCATCTTGGAGAGGCCGTCATATTGGATTTGTAATGACGTTTTTTAGCTAGTCATGTATTCATCAGAGCTCAGAGCGTGTGCAAAATTTCATCCTAATCGAAGACCGGGAAATGGGTCAAAATAAGATTCCAAGATTTGATTTTCTTACATACATAGTTACAAATGAAGCTAATTTATGCGTGTTAAAAATAAAATTTAAAACTATAATAAATAAATATGAATAATAATTAATATTCCAAAATTTAAAACTCGCTTATGTGGCTCCGTTATGTCATATGGAATTTCGGATATTTCTATACAAAGATGGTATTCCTTACCTCTACGCTTCAAAGTCCAATGAAAAATCGGTGTCTCCCTTCTGTATTATACCTACCATAGACTAATTTATGTCTATTATTATCTGTGGTCTAGAACGATTGATACTGCAATTCAAAATGGCGGCACATTGTTGTTAACTTGTTAGTTCACAATAAACTTTGCTTGAATACAATTTGAAAAATAAATATTTTACGTTTTAAAAAACAGTATAAAGAATTAATAAAAAAAAAGTATTGTATTTGTTGAATAAAGAGTTTAAAAAATATACATTTCCTTAATGTATTTTCATTAGAAAATGGTATTTTTTTTAATTGTTCAAGGTATAAATTAAAATTTGGCTGACGCACTTCCGAGCGTCTCGATGTGTACCCAACATTTTTTTACGTGCCTACAAAATCACCGCAAAAAGTGATTCGAATTTAGCTACTTCACACAGCGCGCACATCCACAATTTTGTGTTTATTTACATTATATATTTATTTACATATAGTTTTTACACTTCCTGAATACACAACTCGACATTGTAGACGATATTTAGGTATTATTTGTGTAAATAACGTTCGTTGTTGACCACAACTAAAACTGAGATGTGGAAATTTCCTCTTTTGAGCACCTCATTTTTCATGACCTAGTAACACATCTCACAGTATTTAACATAATTGGTTTCAATAGTTTCATTGTTTACTATGATACTAAATTAAATTAAGACAATTAGCCACTTTTGTTCGCCTCAGTTTCGACGCTTTAGTTACATATCTAATAGTACAAAATCTTTGGTTTTGGTTTGTGGCATTATTTTGTATTTCTTTTTACATTTTGAATGACATATTGTATTGTATGTAATCTGTGGTTTCCGAAGCTGGTGTCATAGTTATAATTTTTATTTATATTGCTAATATGATATTATGATTGTGTACTATGATGTTGTTTGTAAGCCCTCAATAAAATAATAAAAAAAAAAACATATGTCTGGCAACCCCTTTGAATTTCGAATGACCGTGACGATAATCTGACGCCATTTTGGATTGCACTCTGCGTTTATCTGTCTGAATATCCTAGAATGTGTTAGATTATGACGTGTTTAGATTAGTTGTACCTACTGTACCAAAGGATTGAAGTACTCAATAAATTATTTTAAACTGTCATTTGTTTTTTATTTATTAGTATGAGTGTTTTTTATACGAGTCTAGTATATGAATATGTCTTTTTTTTTGTTATTTACAAGTTAACCCTTGACTACAATCTCATCTATATTAAGGTCTCCCGCACACGGGCCACCGGCAACAACCACAAAACGCCGCTACCGGCATATTTCTTGTAGTTTTCATACATTTTATAAGGACTCCCCGCACACGGTTGACGACGGTGGCCGCCACACGCTACAATCGTCGCTGCTCGCTTCTTGTGGCCCGCACTGGCCACTAAACGCCGCCACACACCACTCGCGCGATTATGCTGCATGTATGGGTTAAAAAAGTAGCAGCCACTGACCACAAGTCAGTTGGTTGGGGTGGGTGGCGGCTCTCTTAAAAGAGAGCTGTTTCATATATTGGGCTATTGTGGGGAGATCTAGGTCTCTATGTAGATCGTTATTGCCCACAAACCACGGAACGCAAACACTACACTAGCGTAGGTCATTATTGGACGGATGCCGTACCGTCGAGCAATTTAGCGTTCCGGTACGTCCACCTAATGGTGTCTCAGAATAGGTATTGACGTATGTGTGGAAGCCACCTGTGCAAATATTCCATGGCGTCTGTGTATCATATTATATGTATAATGTACTTATTTTGGTTTGCATTTAGAATATTTGAATATTTTTTGAAAATCCTATGCCTTTGGAATTAGCTAGCATTTAGCGTTCTATGTTTTGTGGTATCAGCCATGCCCAAAGATTTTATTCTATTATAGTAGAGGAGCCGAAGAGGGGATTTTTGCAGTTACTCGAGCGCGGCAGATAAACATAAGGGACTATACCTTACACTTTGTCGAGTACCTCCACCGAGTATGAGCCCTTAATATTGGTGGGTACGTTTAGGGCAACCAAAAAAAACTGACTTCATAAATACTCAACCAGCACGTCAGATTAAGTTAAGGTAGGTGAGTTGGTAGCTAAAAACTGCACATTTCGAAGATCTGACGATTTGAGCGTAATGTAATGGAATGGGAGGGTTCCAAAGTTACAAAATTAAACCCTTATATTTTAGTGCTCGAGGTACGAGTGCGATTAATTTTTTACTTATTTTTAAGGAAATAATCTCCTAATTAATCGCTAAAATTTTCTTATAATTTCAGTAAACCAAAGTTTTAAAGCCTGTAGTTTATTTTCCACCGCTAAAAGCGGAAAAAGTAAATAACCATTTATTCTTCCTTCAATTTAATCTACCAAATGTAATCGGTCTCAATGACGCTCGAGTAACTGCAAATTTAGCATCCCGGGCTCCCCTACTATTAGACATGTGGCGCGAAAAAAAGTGGCTAATTGTCTTAATTTCATTAACCTAGTTGCATTGTAAATTTGTAAACAACGAAAGTTATTTACAATGAAGATCACACATAACATCTATACTAATACTAATATACTAATATAATAAAGCTAAAGAGTTTGTTTGTTTGTTTGTTTGATTGATTGAACGCGCTAATCTCAGGAACTACTGGTCCTATTTGAAAAATTCTTTTACTGTTAGATAGCCCATTTATCGAGGAAGGCTATAGGCTATATATTATCCCCGTATTCTTACGGGAACGGGAACCACGCGGGTGAAACCGCGCGGCGTCAGCTAGTCTATAATATAAAATATTTGACCTGCCTGTGAATCCACCCTAATATTAAAAATGCTAATCTGTCTGTCTGTTACCCTTTCACGCCTAAATCACTGAACCGATTTTGATGAATTTTGGTATATCTACTAAATCTTTGTAGGTATGTACCGTACCTACTTATGTATTGGAACTTACAACTGTTTATTATTAATTATAATTAGTAATTATTTCTTTAATTTAATATTATATTATTATTAATTATAATTACATAGTAATTATTTCTATTCTGCACAGTAGTCCATGTTGAAATATTATTTGCCCTTAAGCATAACTTACGAAATCTTCCATAAATACAAGGTACAGCTATCTTGTTAATTTACAAGTTTGCAGATATTTGAACAGCTGTTTCAAGAAAACAAATAATAAAATCATTGATTGTAATATATTTCTTTTCAACTACAAATGTTATTCAGTGGATTTTAAGACTCTTGTCTGGGCCACGCGCGAAATATAAATTAGATTAAATGAATTGGCGGATAATTTTATTGGTGGGCATACTGCACGTAAGTTTTTTTTTTTAAATAATTTCTGAACCCTCAACTGTCATTTTGTTCTGTCCTATAAAAAAAAGTAAACATTGAAAAAAGATAGAGCTATTTTTAGTATGAACGAAATGTGTATATACCTACGCTCAAAGATTACAGTGTATTATTGGAAATAGATAGGCTACTCGAACTTTTTTCGGAACGAATGTGATAGCGCCATCTAGTGACTAGATACGGTATTTTTAGAATAGTAAAAAGTATAAAAATAATAATGCATATTTTTGTATCCTGGAATCTTAAATCTAGGATGTAGATGGCGCTGCTTCATAAAGATTTCACGTTCTTCTAAGTTCCCATGGCATGCCTACGCTTCCAATACGGATATCAATTCAAAAGACCTTGCAAGTGAAAGAATATGGCATACCTAGTTTTATGTTTTTCCTTCAACTTTTTTTACCTAGTTTTATTGTTTTTCTTTCAACCTTACAACAAATCCTTATTCTTTAGGTTTCTTTTCTTGTTAGAATACTGCACACATTTTTTTTTCCTTTTAACGATTTTCTACATTTTAACATTAATAGGTAAGGTACAAAAATAGTTTCGATTTTGAAATTTAAAATAATTTTTTATTTAATATCTTATGGAAATCTAAGCATTAATCTGTGCATAAATAATTGTTAATAATAAAAATTAGTACTTAAATATTTTCATTTTATATTATTATAATAAATCTGTAGAGAGGTCAATTCTGTACATGAAATATATTTCCAAAATAACTATCAGGGAGTGATTTTTACCGGCAATTTTAATAATATCTTATACATTATTTTTTATTTGATTAGGTCTATTCGACGGTTGCAGCCCCCGATCCACGTAAGTGCCAAAATTTTTATTACTAAATTTTGGTGCGTCACTTTTTAATTCAAAAGACGGTGTCTGCTCCCTAGCCAAGTGGCTCGTCGATTCTCTTTCTACGATCGCTAACGCTTCAAAAACTAGAAAAATGTATGGGCATGACAGATTTCGATCACGTGACCCGTCGTTAGCAAATGTCATTCTAGTTTTCGAAAGCGATCGTAGAAAGAGAATGCCACTTGGCTAGGAGACTGGACTTTTAATACGTCTATTGTTATCGCCGCGTTGCAAAGACTTGCGGTACGGACGGCTTCAGTGTGCTCGTTCACATCTCTTGTTGTGTAATTCTTTATGGGTTACTTGGGATAGGGGGAGAGTGACTTGAGTGGAAAAGAAGAGTGATTGTTAACAGTCAAAGGATCCTTTAACCCTACACACATCGTCCACAAGTGCGTGACTTCACTCAAGGTCATTCTCTGCCATTCTAGGGTCTTATTTTGGTTACAGTTCGATTTGACAATTAAGTGGTCCTGACAAATGTTGTGAATCATACCTTTGTTCGACATTAGTTTTCTTATTTTTGTAATCACTGAGTCGACTAAAATCAGAAGTGGAATAAAGAACTTGTGCCGCTAAATACGCTACTTGTCTGTGACGGTGTCTGTAGATATAAACGGACTTTACGTCTATGTACCTACTGGTACTGGTCTGGTCATATGCTCCGCTGCACAAAAGAAAAATGGAGCAAACAGGTGACAGTTTGGTATCCAAGGGATGGTGCTAGGAGCCGAGGTCAGAAAACAAAAAGATGGGAGGATGACCTAAAAATGACTCTAGGACCCCTTTGGATGAGGAGAGCGGCAGACAGAAAACAGTGGAAGGAGTTGGAGGAGGCCTTTGCCGTAAGGCACACTGAAATAAGAGACATTCTATAGTTATAGTGTTGAAATTTTTTCTTCTTAAATGTGTACTTCTATTTTTAAATTATTGTAATGTATTTGTTCACAACTGTGAATATTTCGGAAAATAAAAGGTTTTATTATTATTATTATTATTATACCTACTACCAAATCAACGTTCCAGACAAACGCGATGGTGGGGAGGCAGTGACTCAGTATGAGCATGCTCAGAGCAGTTCTCATCACTCCGCCTCCAGCCAACAGTCGCAGCAGTCCAGCAGTTTCAGCAGCTCTTACAGGTTTGTTCCATCTCTTTAATATCCTTGAAGTTTTACCACAGCACACCATGAGAACGGGTGACGCGTTACCAACTGAGTCGTCGGTGCAATATTGACATTGTTAAATTTTTAACAATGTCAATATAAATATAAAATACAGAATATCATTATGGGTATATACATAAAAAAATCCACCCTCCCGCTGCGGGACATTTGAGTGCCCAAGCAACCGGTGGTCAGGGCTCCAGAGTGAGGAACCTCCTCACAATACGCGTCGTGTCAAGAATCACAGCCTTTTGTATCCGACTCTTGATCCAACAGTTAAGCGAAAGCTTCTTAAGGTGTTGGTCGAAGCTTTTCGCTATAAGACCATTGACTGAAACAACTATCGGAACAATAATAGTTGACTCAACATTCCAAATGGCGGTAATCTCGTGAGCAAGGTCCAAGTATTTTGATACTTTTTCCTTTTCAGCTTTAACCAGATTATCGTCATGTGGAACAGTAATATCAACCACTATTAAACCCAAAAGTTTGTATGGATGTTTGTTATTCTTTTAAGCAAAAATTGCTATTTGCCCAAAATTTGCTATTTGCCCAAAATTTGGAAAGATAGATAATAATATCCTGGATTATCACATAGTTATATCCCCGGAAAAATAGACACACAGACAGATAGAAACATTGTTAGGTGTTGCGGATTTAAATTGACTTCGTCCGCTCGAGTTTTTTTCAAAACCCTCGGGAACCAAAGATTTTTCCGGGACAAAAAGTAACCTAAGTGTTAATCGAGACTATAATCTTTATCTGAGTCAAATTTCAGGTGATTCGGTCCAGTAGCCGAAGCGTGAAAGAGTAACAAACTTTCATACCATCAAAATCATTAGGTTTTCGCAAATCTCGGGAATATATGGATTTTTTCGGGATAAAAAATAGCTCATATGTTAATCCAGAGTAAGATCTATATCCATTCCAAATTTCAGACAAACCTATCTAGTAATAGCGGCGTTAAAGAGTAACAAACATCCAAACATACATCCATACAAACTTTCGCGTTTATAATATTAGTAGGATTAGTCTAAGAATATTTGCTAGTTTTTTTTATATCAAATCATTTATCTATAAACAGTACAGAAGCGAGCAGTACCAATGATCTGAAGACAGAATCAGCATACCAGAAAAGCGAATCGCAATTTTCCAAAAAGGAAAAAGGCGAATACAAAGACGATTACTATGAGGAAGAAAAAGAAGAATGGACGTCCATTGAGACAGATCAGAATTCAGAAGATTTAGATGAGGAAGATAGAAAAGTGAAGAAGGACAAAGATTCTTCAAAAGAATGTAAGTTCGTTTATAATCTGATTATGGTATTCTCTAATGGGGATGATGACTAGGTTTGAATATATTGATTTTTATGATAAATTCGGGTGAATAGGGTCAATGTTAACTAATTTATACATAAAAAGCAAAGATTGACTGAATATTTGCAAAATAAATGAGATTATAAAATTTCACAATCTATTACATTTTTTTTATCGTAATTAGATGAAAATTCATACAGTTTTAGCTTCCTCACATTAAATGTAACATTTTTTAAATACATGAACTATAAACATAAACGCAGAAATAACAAAGATATTAGTTATTTTGTTTGAACGCTCATACAAATCTAACGATCATTACATTACCTAGCGTTAGGCAGCGCCGCAAATCTGACCCTTTAAATCCCTGTAGCTCCGAAAGTAATGATCGCAGATACCTTGTTACTTTTACAAAATTGCTTTACTATTAGCATACTCTTAATTTATATACAATTTAAAACACTGTCATCATCCCTATTGTTTAGGTAGGTACTTGGTAGGTAGCTATATTTATTAATTACGTAGTTTTAGTTTTAATAGTAGGTTAAAAATGGCTTGGATAGCTTCGAGAAAGAAAGAAAGTATAGTACGGCTGTGCCGTTTTTTTGCTCGACTTGCTATATACTAGCTGACGCTCGCGACTTCGTTCGCCATTAGATCTCCTTAATCCGGCCGTCTGGCAAAATTTTCTTAGTGGACATACTCGTCATAATTATCAACCCATATTCGGCTCACTCTTGAACATGAGTCTCCTCTCAGTTTGAGAGAAGTTAGGGCAATAGTCCACCACGCTGGCTCAATGCGGATTGGCAGACTTCACACACGCAGAGAATTAAGAAAATTCTCAGGTATGCAGGTTTCCTCACGATGTTTTCCTTCACCGTTTGAGACACGTGATATTTAATTTCTTAAAATGCACACAACTGAAAAGTTGGAGGTGCATGCCCCGGACCGGATTCGAACCTACGCCCTCTGATTCGAAGGCATAGGTTATATCCACTGGGCTATCACAGTTTTATTTAATAGACGATTAAAAAAAAAACTATCATCCCATTTTTAACAATAATTTATTGTTTTCAGCTGAAGAATATCCTGTAATATCAAGCACTTTGAAAGAAGTCCTCAATATAACAGGTAAATGACGATTGTTATTTCATCATCATAATCATCATCATCATCATCATCATCATCATCATCTTCATCATCATCATCATCATCATCTTCATCATCATAATCATCGTCATCATTATCAGCCGATGGACGTCCACTGCTGGACATAGGCCTCTTGCATGGACTTCCAAACAAAACGGAGGACGGACTTTGTCCGCCCTTTCTACTAAATCTTTGCCCGTCTTTAGACCTCCTTAATCCGGCCCTCTCTAATAAGTTTTTGTCCGCCCTTAGACCTCCTTAATCCGGCCTTCTCTACTGAATTTTTGTCAACCCTTAACCCGGTCTTCTCTACCAAACTTTTATACGCCCTTAGACCTCCTTAACCCGGCCTTCTCTAATAAGTTTTAGTCCGCCCTTAGACCTCCTTAATCCGGCCTTCTCTACCAAGCTTTTATACGCCCTTAGACCTCCTTAATCCGGCCCTCTCTACTAAGTTTTACCTCGCCCTTAGGCCTCTTAAATACGCCCCTCTACTATTTTATTGTCCGCCCTTAGACCTCCTTAATCCGGCCCTATCTACTAAGTTTTTGCCCGCCATTGGGCCTCTTTAATACGCCCCTCTCTACTATTTTATTGTCCGCCCTTAGGACCTCATTAATCCGGCCCTCTACTAAGTTTTGTCCGCCTTTAGGCCTCGTTAATCCGGCTCTCTCTACTAAGTTTTTGCCCGCCCTTAGACCTGCTTAAGCGGCCCCTCTACTAATTTTATTTTCGTTCTCCTCCTCGTTAATCTGGCCCTCTCTACTAACTTTACACAACTTTCAAACCTAATACCATCTTTATACGTCAAACGGTTTTCGATATTTCGTGCTGACTTTTCGTTTTTATGTATATTAGATTTTTTAATATAATATTTTTTTGTAGATCCTCAAGAAATTCAGAACGTGCTGTACGAGCTCACACAAGAGAAAGGTACGTAATACAGTGTACAAGTGTGTACGCAAACACTGGTGCATCTCTATTGGAGTTTATTGGAGTTTACTCCTTAAGAATCGATTTTTTATATATAAGGCGCCCGGTATGAGAAAAATCCGAGGGGTAAAACCAACTGAACTAACGAAAAAGTGTCACGTTTTTGGTGCGCACCTTTAGTGCGCAACTTTCTAATTTATTTTAATGATTATATCATTGTAAGAGTAAAATATATAATGTGAAGTATATTATAAAGTCTATTAGTTATTTTACAATTCTATACATTTAGTCTTCTTTAACATAAGTATTACTAAAGCCCTACTCGATGTGCACTGTTTACCAACAAAAAAAAGTGTGTATGTTAAAAAAAAAAAAGTTAGCTCGAAGCACGACTCAATGCTCGCGCCTTATAAGTGAAAGGTGCGCAACCGAGGTGCAGCAGTCCGCGGCGTGCGCACCCGCCTACAGCGTGCACATGGGTGCGATGTGCAAGTTGTTTGTGTTGCGACGTGCACGTGCGTGCGGACGCGCTAGGCATGTGCACGCTATGGCGGCTACGTACGGTGAAAGGTGCGCAGAATAGATTGCGCACAAAAAACGTAACGCATGTCATTTCATAACTTATTGGAGTTTACTCCTTAACAATCGATTTTTCATTTATACCCCTCGGTACGTTTTTTGTGCGTTACGATTTTCGAATGTTCCCCTCGATTTCTCCAGGATGCCATCATCAGATCCTGACATGAAAAAAATGGGGCCACCCTGGAATCAAACCCTTTAAAACAAAAAAGAATTTTCAAAATCGGTCCCCAAATGACGGAATTATCGCTGGACATACATAAAAAAAAAGAACATACATACAGCCGAACGTAGAACCTCCTCGTTTTTGGAAGTCGGTTGAAAATAAGTAATATTATGTATAGATAAGTATAGATATAAATATATAGATAGGTTAAAACGGCTGCTTACTAAAAAAAATTGTATATTTATCAGCCCGGAGCTGGGAAGTGGTGATATTCACAATAATTGTTATTTTTAACATTGTCACGTATCTACGCAGTTAATTAAACATCTGTACAAACACAATTGTAGACAAATATTAATTATTATATTTTCTAATTGTTCAAATGACGCTCATTGCTTATTAGCTCAGCCCGGCATATAATGACTTACGTGGAAGATTCTTTGTTGTTTAGAATTGCCTACTTATTTGAATTAAAAATACAATAGCACTTAATTTCCAATAAATCAATTATATAGTCAGATAGGAAGCCGTGATAGCCCAGTGGATATAACCTCTACCTCCGATTCCGGAGGGTGTGGGTTCGAATCCGATCCGGGGCTAGTACCTCCAACTTTTCAGTTGTGTGCATTTTAAGAAATTAAATATCACGTGTCTCAAACGGTGAAGGAAAACATCGTGAGAAAACCTGCATACCAGAGAGTTTTCTTAATTCTCTGCGTGTGTGAAGTCTGCCAATCCGCATTGGGCCAGCGTGGTGGACTATTGGCCTAACCCCTCTCATTCTTAGAGGAGACTCGAGCTCAGCAGTGAGCCGAATATGAGTTGATGATGATAATGATGATTCTGATAGTCAGGGATCCGTAAAACATTTTAACACGCTTAAATTAGCTTCTCTTGTAACTATGTATGTAAGAAAATCTTGGAATATTAATTTGACCCACTTCCCGGTCTTCGATTAGGATGAAATTTTGCACACGCTCTCAGTTCTGATGACAATACATGACTAGCTAAGAAACGCCATTACAAATTCAATATGACGGCCTCCCCAAGATGGCGGACTGGCTGTTTGAAATCCACCCCCCATGATATGGGTATCAAATGAAAGAGCTCACTGTCAGGAATACGAAATAAATAGTCACGTGACTTAAATCCAACATGGCGGACATCCAAGATGGCGGACAGGCTATTTGAAATGCGCCCCCGTGATATGGGTATCAAATGAAAGGGTTTGTTTGTAATTTTTAATGCTTGCTAAAAGCGTGTTTTTTATATTTACAACTTTACTATCAATTTAATTTTGAGTGAGTAGTTTCATCTTGTTGACACAATAAACTTTTTATTTACGACAATTCTTGATTCTGGTAGCTAACTGAGTTACCAGGAAATAAATGTCGGATCGAGATAATGTACCACGCAATTTGTAGGACATTGTGGCTGTTAAGTTGTAAAACTATTAATTATTAAGCAACAGTAAAAAAATACATCTGAGCGCGACGACTGAATCAAGAAGTTCCGTAACGAAAATAAACCTAACACCCAAGCCGTTCATCAAGTTAACACATTTCGAGATTATTTTTTTATTGTTTGGTCGCAATTTAACTAGGCAACCTATTTGCAATGTGTCAAAGTGAATATTATGTATTATTTATTTCTAATCACAATTAAATAACAGATGAGGGTATGTATATATTTCTAACTAGCGGACGCCCGCGACTTCGTCCGCGTGAAAGTAGATGTAAACTTTTAACTACCCCTACCCTACCCCTACCCTACCCTACCCTACCCATTAAGCCTGCACACGCGACGGAAGCTTAAAAAATGGAGTAACTTCTCCCGTTTTCCCAACATTTCCCTTCACTGCTCTGCTCCTATTGATCGTAGCGTGATGAAAAGTATACTATAACTTGCCCACGAGTATGAAGAATAATTGTACCAAGTTTCGTTAAAATCCGTCGAGTAGTTTTTGTTTCTATAACGAACATACAGACAGACAGACAAAAATTTTACTGATTACATTTTTAGCATCAGTATCGATCACTAATCACCCCCTGATAGTTATTTTGGAAATATATTTCATGTACAGAATTGGTCTCTCTACAGATCTATACTAATATTATAAAGCTGAAGAGTTTGTTTGTTTGATTGAACGCGCTAATCTCAGGAACTACTGGTCCGATTTGTAAAATTCTTTTAGTGTTAGATAGTCCATTTATCGAGGAAGGCTATAGGCTATATATTATCCCGGTATTCCCACGGGAACGGGAACCACGCGGGTGAAACCGTGCGGCATCAGCTAGTTTATTATATGTATAGATAACGAATCTCGTCCACTGGCTACATACACTCTAGTTTCGATACATAACTTAACTATTTTTCTTTTTACAGACGAGACGAAAGCTATAGAATATTGCAAGAAAGTGACTGGGTTGAAACGTAAGTATATTATTGCATAGCAGTGAAAAATCGTTAAAAGAAAACCCTTATTATTGTTATTATTACCCCAATGTTTATCAATTTATAAAAAAAAAAAAAAAATAGAAGACGCATGTTATTTACATACATACATAATTTATTTATTATTATGTTATTTTTTCATTTTTTTAAATGATATCTATGCTAATATTATAAAGCTAAAGAGTTTGTTTGTTTGAACGCGCTAATCTCGGGAACTACTGGTATGATTTCAAAAATTCTTTCAGTGTTAGATAGTCCATTTACCGAGGAAGGCTATAGGCTATATATCATCCCCATATTCCTACGGGAACGGGAACCACGCGGGTGAAACCGCGCGGCGTCAGCTAGTTAATAGATAATTATTAACTTTATGACCAGCGAATATAAAGTATAGCCAAATTTAATATAGTTTGGCTATAGTATTTTTTATATTTACACTAGCAGACGCATGCGACTTCATCCGCGTCAAATCAATGTAAACTTTCAACCCCTATTTCAAGACTTTAGGGGTTGAATTTTGAAAATTTTTGAATCACATTATATTTCGTATTTTTTTGTGATTTACGAACAAATATTTTAAACTGTAACTCTAAAAATGAAGGACTTCCATAAAAAATTTCAACCCCTATTTCACCCCATTTTATTTTTATTTTAGAGTCAAAAGTATCCTATGTTTTGCTCTAAGGTCCCATTAACCATTATACCAAAATTCATCTTGATCGGTTCAGCCGTTTAGTCGTGAAAAGGTAACAGACAGACAGACTTACTTTCGCATTTATAATGTTAGTATACATATTTTTTATATATATCTACATATTTTTTATATTTCTAGACAACAATCAGGTATACGCCTTCCTGCGAAGTCTGCGAGGCAAGCGAGGATTCCCCTTCTGTATACGTTTCTTCAAACAGATGGAAGGGAATTGCAGTAAGTACTTATCTTTATAACCCCAACGCAAAATGACGACCTCCGTGCCGCAGGGTGTGCGCGGTGGATTTACAAGACGGAGGTCCTGGGTTCGATCCCAGGCTGGACCGATTGTTTAATTTCTTAAAATGCACACAACTGAAAAGTTGGAAGATTTAATCTATCCATGCATCCATGTAAGTTATATGTATACGTTCTTAAAAACCTTTTTCGTTTCAGATATCAAAGCTTTATGGCGACTGTACCAAGTGTTGACTAATGCTAAGGGTAAGTGTTTCTTTTATCAATCATCATCATCATCATCATATCAGCCGATGGACGTCCACTGCAGGACATAGGCCTTTTGTAGGGACTTCCAAACATCACGATACTGAGCCGCCTGCAGCCAGCGAATGTCTGCGACTCGCTTGATGTCGTCAGTCGACCTGGTGGGGGGTCGGCCAACACTGCTCTTTCTAGTGCGGGGTCGCCATTTGGGACCCCAAACTTCCACTTCGCGACACGTAGAGCTATTTCGGTGATTTTGGTTCTTCTGCGGATCTCCTCATTCCTGATTCGATCACTCAGAGATACTCCTAACATAGCTCGTTCCATCGCCCGCTGTGTGACTCTGAGCCTTCTTATGAGGCCCATAGTTAGCGAATAATATAATTAAATATACATATGTCATGTCGAGTTGTGTGTTTATGAACTTTAAAAACTTTATATACCTAAATATGCTCGAGAATATTTCCTATGAGTCTAGGTTTATATTCTGTAACAAAAAATAATTCATAATATTCATGGAACTGGAATAGAAGGAACATGGAATAGAAGGCTCAAAGTCACTCAGCGGGCGATGGAGCGAGCTATGCTTGGAGTTCTCTGCGTGATCGAATCAGGAATGAGGAGATCCGCAGACGAACCAAAGTCACTGACATAGCTCAGCGAGTTGCGAAGCTGAAGTGGCAATGGGCAGGCCACATAGTTCGAAGAGCTGATGGACGTTGGGCCCCAAGGTGCTGGAATGGCGACCCCGCACCGGAAAGCGCAGTGTTAGTCGACCCCCCACTAGGTGGACTGAGGATATCAAGCGGGTTGTAGGGAGCCTCTCGATGCTGGCGGCTCGAGACTGTTGTGCTTGGAGGTCCATGAAAGAGGCCTATGTCCAGCAGTGGACGTCTATCGACTGATAAGGTAGGTATTCATGGAACATGTATTCTAAAATGAATATTTTAGACAGACAAAAATTATTAAAATGTAAATTAAAATTAAAATCACAGAAGCACACAGAAAAAAATATGAAAATTAAAAATAGGAACCTGAACTGATCTAGAGACTAGATCTAGTGACTGATTTAGAGAATGATCGATTCTCTAAATCAGTCACTATTCACAAAGAACTTTGACAAAGTAACGCCTGCTTCTATCTATACCAATATTATAAAGCTGAAAGAGTTTGTTTGTTTGATTGAACGCACTAATCTCAGGAACTACTGATCCGATTTGAAAAAAATCTTTCAGTGTTAGATAGCCCATATATCGAGGAAGGCTATAGGCTATATAATATCCCCGTATTCCTACGGGAACGGGAATTGCGCGAGTGAAACCGCGCGGTGTCAGCTAGTCTTCTATACTATTACTAATATTATAAAGCTGAAGAGTTTGTTTGAACGCGCTAATCTCAGGAACTACTGGTACTGGTCCGATTTGAAAAATTCTCTCATTGTTAGATATTAGATAGTCCATGTATCGTGGAAGGCTATAGGCTATATATTATCCCCGTATACCTACGGGAACGGGAACCACGTGGGTGAAACCGCGCGGTGTCAGTTAGTTTATTTATATTTTTAATGTTTTCAGACCCATCCTCTGCTATGGAGGTGGTCGATAGCATCACAGGACACCCCGACGTGGACGGAGTCATCGAGATGATGCAGAAGATGTCGGGACGGAAGAGTATGTATCATAATCATTAACAAACCATCTATACCAGGGGTTCCTAAAGTACCGTGACCCAGCGGTGGGTCGTCGTCATCAACCCATATTCGGCTCACTGCTGAGCTCGAGTCTCCTCTCAGAATGAGACGGGTTAGGCCAATAGTCCACCACGCTGGCCCAATGCGGATTGGCAGACTTCACACACGCAGAGAATTGAGAAATTCTCTGGTGTGCAGGTTTCCTCACGATGTTTTCCTTCACCGTTTGAGACACGTGATATTTAATTTCTTAAAATGCACACAACTGAAAAGTTGGAGGTGCATGCCACGGACCGGATTCGACAATAGACCAACGGTATTAATCAGTAATTATAAATAATAAAAATTTTAATAAAAAATACAACCGACTTCAAAACCTAAAAACGTACCCACTAAACTAAAAAGCGAAAAATAACATCATAATATGTTCTACCTGCTGATCAGTATGAAGGCGGTGCTAAGCCGATGATGTATTAATTCAAGCTATGTGAGAATATCTTACAGATTTACATTTTGCAGACAGTTTCATGTGGTCCTGTCAGAAATGGCTTAAATTAAGACAACACCGGCTAAGCACCGCCTTCATACTGATCAGCAGGTAGAACATATTATGATGTTATTTTTCGCTTTTTAGTTTAGTGGGTACGGTTTTAGGTTTTGAAGTCGGTTGTATTTTTTTATTAAAATTTTTATTATTTTTCCATTTTTAGTGTAAAATTTCATCTCAAACGAATACACCAGACCCCTAATGACAGTCACAACCCAACTAAGTAGAAAGTTCTCAGCAATACGAATTAATCAAGTCCAAACACAAGGTAGTTACTGTAAACTGTTAAGGAGTTCCTTTAATTGACCTTGGTCTTCATCATCAGACACCTAAATGACAGTCCAACCTATCTATGTGGAAAGTTCTCATTAATACAAATTAATCAAGCCCAAACACAAGGTAACTGCTGTAAATCGCCGAGGAGTTCTCTCGTCTGTTTTATGGCTCCATCATCAGATCGATTTTAAACCTTCATGAAATTGTAGTGCTTAAAAGTACTAAATGGAAAAGTATACGAACACACTAGACACCCATATAATTTTCGAAAGTTCCCCTCAATTTCTCCAGGATTCCATCATCAGATCTTTACATGATGGCAATGGGACCAAATGGGGACTATACCGTTTCTAACAAAAAAAAAAAATTTGAAATCGGTCCAGGCGTCTTTGAGTAATCGGTGTACATACATAAAAAAAAAAAAAAAATACCGACCGAATTGAGAACCTCCTCCTTTTTAAGTCGGTTAAAGACTAGTCTTCTTTTAAGAGTTGTAAACTCCTGTGACAGAAGACTCCGCTCTTCCATAACAAGCAGTAATACAATTTTTTAAATTAATCATTTGTGTATGTGTGTGTATGTGTCTGTGTGTGTTTGTGTTTGTTTTTGTGTGTGTATATGTTAGTTATGAAACATACGATTGACAGATCGGACTAATAGCACTAGCAATAGACTAACTAACAATTTATAAAAACTGTTCCTCATAAAATTGTTTACAAAAAATGTCTCTTGCAGTTTTTCTGTAAAATAAACTGTTTTCAGATTAAAGCACTGAGAAAGAGACTATATTATGACGATGCATTCGTTTCCTCACTACCTTTATTTATTTTTACACTTCCCTTATTATTATTAAGTTACTCTAAACAAAAAAGAAAAGAAGACAAACAAACAAACAAAAAATAAATGTGAAGATATAAAAATAAATAAATCATATCCATTAATAATATTTATGGAACCTAGTCTTAGTACTGCTAATTGAGTCACTGAAGATATCTATACGGTCTCGGACATACCTTCGAGGTAGAATGCGAGGCGCGTTTTCATAATGACCTCTAGTGACCTCCGAGCAATAGGTCGCGAAATATTTGTGAAAAACATACATAGAGCCGAACGCAGAACCTCCTCCTTTTTGGAAGTCGGTTAAAAAACTGATTTTCGTGATATTTTGACGTTTGTAACTTATGTTGCACGATATCGATGTCGATTTTTCACATAGATTTACGAGTCGGTACAAGAACTATTAATTCTATGATTTTTCACATCTTCATAATCATACCGTAATAAAGGTGTAAACAAAAATTTAGTTCAGTAGGATTTTTTCCCCAGATTAGAGTTAAAAATGCCTAAAATTACTGTACTATATATTTTTCTTAAATTTTCAGGTTTGTCAGACGTCATTGACTACTATGACCACGGCTTGGAAGACGCAAAAGGTTAGTTTCAACCTCCATAACTACAAAATATTTAGCTAGAACCGTAAATCAACATATTCTTCTTTTTTATTTTATTATTCTTTACAAGTTACCCCTTGACTACAATCTCAGCTGATGGTAAGTGATGACGCAGTTTAAGATTGAAGCGGGCTAACTTGTTAGGAGGAGGATGAAAATCCACACCCCTCTCGGTTTCTACACGACATCGTACCGGAACGCTAAATCGCTTGGCGGTACGTCTTTGTCGGTAGGGTGGTAACTATTTTTTTTTTTTTATTCTTTACAAGTTAGCCCTTGACTACAATCTCAGCTGATAATAAGTGATGATGCAATCTGAGATGGAAGCGGGCTAACTTGTTAGAGGAGGATGAAAACCCACATCCTTCTCGGTTTCTACACGACATCGTACCGGAACGCTAATCGCTTGGCGGTACGTCTTTGTCAGTAGGGTGGTAACTATCCACGGCCGAAGCCTCCCACCAGCCAGACCTGGACCAATTAAGAAAACCTTAATCGGTCTAGCCGGGGATCGTATTGTATTTTTTAAGTTATAGTTATTTACACTACATTAACAAAAACTATTTTTTTTTAATATTTGTTCGTCTGTCCGTGCGAATCTTTAGCTCGACCGATTTTATTGGGATTTTCACTGGAAGATAGAATAGGCTATTGAGAAACATATATACTATTTTTTTTCCCGGAAAAATCCATGGTTCCCGCGCGATTGGTGGAAAACTTTATTACACACAGATAAAGTAGCGGACAATCAATTCAATTTTTTTACATACCTAATCATGATCTTGTTCCAGGTGTGGAGGGCATTCGTCGTCAAGTGCACATGTTCACAGGTGGAGTGGGTTCGTCCGAGTTCCCCGCTGTGTGCAAAGCGTTGGAGTCTGAGATAGGTGCGTACCTAGCAGCGGCGAAGAGTCCATACAGGTTGATTCCTGCCGGATTACCTTTTAAAAATCCATACATACATATTCATTATTGTAATGAATACATAAGTATGGATATATTCTTTGGGATTTCTTTCGTTCTTTACCTTTGTCAAAATTTCATCCTTCGCCACTGGTACCTAGTGCACAATAGGGTAGTTTGGTGTAGTACATGGAATAAGAGGCTGAAATATATCGATACTAATTAATAGAAGTTAAGGATTTCTTAAAAACTTAATTTAAAAATCATGTTTTTACAAATTTTCCAAACGTAGAAAACGTTGTCGTCCATTTTGTGACGTCACAATGTTACTTGATGTACTAAACGTCAATTTTGACAAACGCTCCGCTTGTGACGTCATGAAACAGTTGAAATAGACCATTATGGCCGACAGGCGTTTTGGCTCGTACTTATTGTCAAAAAAATATTTAAACATTAAAATTTTCATGTAATCACGTCTCAAAATAAATATGATATGGCTATATTTTATCCCCGTATTCTCACGGGAACGGGAACTACGTGGATGAAACCGCGGTACGTCGTTTAGTTTATTCATAACCTGCTTAATGTATGTATGTTTTTCAGATTGGACAGCTACCTTCAACGTTCTTGTGAGTTCTATGAGGTGTAATGGTAAGATCCTTCTATAATTATAATTATAAATTACTATTATATATGTATTTTATTTGCACACCACGACAAAAGCAAGAGAAATAAAAACATATCAAGAAGAGATCAGCATACAAAAGGCGGCCTTATCGCTAAGTAAATATTTTTTTGTCTGGACAATTTTAGTGGCTTTTTTTCATCCACACACAATCAATTAATTGATTAAACTAGTAATCAATTCTCATTTTTTTTAACTGTTATTTCCTGGTGTTGACTTAGCTGCAACGAAAATTTTCATTGGTGAATGTAAATTATGGGAATGTACACAATGAGACTCCTGACTACAGAATCTCTTTTAATATTTGCAGGAGTGCACAAAAGGTGACAAGAAAAACGACTATTTTGAATTTTTACAGCGGAGTGTCTGTTATAGTTTAATTTTGTCTATATATACAGACTTGTCATTAACAATATAGAATAGTTATACAAAACAAGTAATAGTTACAGATAATATATTGATATGAAAATTATTTAAACTGGTACATACCACGATAAAATGACGAGATCTCTATATATATCTCGTCGTTTTATCGTGGTATGTACCCGTTTAAATAATATTCATAATGAACAACCACCAAATAAGTTTAAAATCATTAATATAATTAGATAAAGTCCGCACTGTCAGAATATAGGCCTCGATCGCACTACCAATAAGCCATACTTTGGCGTTAACAATGAATCTAATCACATTTTTTGGATATAAATTTAGCAGGAGGTCCATCGTAACCAGTTAAATTAGAAAGTGGTCTATGAGAAAAACAGTTTGGGAACCTCTGCTTTAGAGCATACCGCGGTTGACGTCAATGTAGACCGATGCTGATCTTGAGCCTCGTGTATATGGTACCATGTGAGAGGTTTATAGTTCAACTCTTACATGACAGCTTCCGAGTTATGGCTAGACGTACGAGTAAAATATTCTCGTAACATGACATTAATATAATTTCCAGATATTGTGGAGGCGGTGGATGCGTTTAAGAAGTTGCTCGGAAAGAAGACTTTCTACGATGCCGTCATTGTCATCAAAAAGTGCACCGGGAAACAACGTAAGTTACATATAAAGCTGAAAAGTTTGTTTGTTTGAACGCGCTAATCTCAGGAACTAGTGGTCTGATTTGAAAAATTCTTTCAGTGTTAGATAGCCCATTTATTGGGGAAGGTTTGTATACTATACAGCAGGGTTTCTTAAAGTGGGGTTTGCGATTTGACGGCAGGGGGATCGCGACAAGATTTACGCAATGGTGGCTTGATAACTGATACTGAGTCAGAATTTTATTAAGGTTAAAATTGTTCAAAATTACTTCTAACATTGAATCCATTTACGACAAAAAACACACCCATCACATTAATATTACTAAGACATATCTTTTGGTACTTTATGTCTTACCTTTTATTCAAAAAAAACCTTATTTTCATCAACAGTCAAATTTATTTTTTTACTTGGGGGGTTCATTAGTTAGTTAGGGGTTCGCTGTCACTTGGAAATGTTAACAGGGGTTCGAGCGAGCGAACAGGAACGGGAACCACGCGGGTAAAACCGCGCGGCGTCAGCTAGTTATCTATACTAATATTATAAAGCTGAAGAATTTGTTTGTTTGTTTGTTTGATTGAACGGGCTAATCTCAGGAACTACTGGTTCGATTTGAAAAATTCTTTCAGTATTAGATAGCCCATTTATCGAGAAAGGCTATAGGCTATATATTATCCCCGTATTCCTACGGGAACGGAAACCACGCGGGTGAAACCGCGTCAGCTAGTTTTTTGGAATACAGGATGCTCGGGAGCAGCAGATTTCACATAACTCTGGAGTTATGTGAAATACTCCCCATGTATACTTTAGGTATACTTTACCAAAAATTAATTAAAAATGTTCAAGGAACATGTGTTATAAATGAATATTTTCAGAGTAATTAATATTTCTTTTCTAATTAGACCTTAAAATGTCTCCCCTAAACGCATCCTTTTATTTATGACGTAGCCAAACTTTTAGATTTTAAAATGCTACGATTGATAACGGCGTATGTTACATGGGTAGTTGGAATTATTTGAATAATTTTGTACAAAAACATAAAAAAAATATGTTTTAGTTGAAAAAATATTAGTTATGCAATAATTCTGCTTCTATAAGTGGATTCGTGAACACTTAATAATACACTTAATAACGTAATACTCCCGAGCACCCTGTATAAAGCTCTCCACCAAACATTTTCTAATCATCAATGTACAGAATGGGGATGATGACTAGGTATGAATATATTGATTTTTATGAGGCATGTGAAAATATGGATAGGAGGGGGCGAAATAGGGGTTGAAAGGGTACATGGATTTTCACCCAGACGAAGTCGCGGCGTCTGCTATGATATAAAAGCTTGTCGATAGTTGAAATAACAGCTTATTAAAATTTTCTTGTTTCAGAACTCAAATATGCAATTGAAGCTCTTTTGGAGGAGACTGCTAGAGTCAGTAAGTGTTATCAAATCATATCAGATTTTGCCTTTGTTCAATATTCATTTTTAACCGATTTAAAAAAAGGGGAAGTTTCAAATTCTAAACGTGTTTTTTTTTATTGTTTTTTATCTCTTAACTTCGTAATTTATTTACCAATTTTGCCTTTGTTCAACATTCATTTTTAACCGACTTCAAAAAAGGAGGTCTTTGTTACCTCATTTGTCATTTTGTTCGAAAGAGTATACTTCCATTTTATTTTCATGAAAATCAGTTCAGTAATGTTGTGTTAAAATCAAAATAACTGAAATATGTCTTTAAAGTTTGTTCCATTTTTTAAAATTCTATGATAAAAATTTTAAATTGGAACGAAATACAGCATTTTGTCTGTGGAATGAGTAATTCTTTTTTCATTTGATTTTTATTGATTTGCGAACATTGAAAACTGTACTAAATTATTTTATTTTCTCGCAATCGTAGTGAAAAGTATAGTGTAACACGCGGGGCTAAACCCATTATAAACTCGATTTCTATTTAGTGACCCTCGCCTACGGCTCGTGCCCTAAAAATACCTCGTATATAATGGGTCTTTTTAGCCCCTTGTATAACAATCTACTATTGTTATAATTTCCAGATCTGAAGGTGGTTGTGGAAACTCTGTACCAGTTGACCGGAAAGTCTAACTTGGAACATGTACAGAGCGAACTGAAGAGACTATTCCATATTGACAGTAAGTATTTAAATAACTTTAGTACTAAATAACGATATCCTGCTAAATTCAAACATACCTTTATTGTTTATTCTTTCAATTACATTTCTGCCTTCTGTATCCGACTCTTGATCCAACAGTTAAGTGAAAGCTTCTTAAGAGTGTGCAATATGTAATTTGGTGGTTACAAATGGTTCTGGATCTCAGATTCTGGAAAAGTTCGGAGCCTGATATTTGGGTAAATGATATTTCAAAGTGTTAGCTTCGTTATGACTATACAAAATACACAATTTGTAAAACTTTTCTCGATAGTTTATTTTTTTGAAAAATACATGTTTTGCTCACATTTTGCTTTCAATGTCAGAAAAAGCAAACTTATTTTCTTAAATTTTTGTTTTGTATAGAAAATTAGGTATATATCTTGAACATGGCCTTTTTTTCGTTATATTGTTTATTTTACTTGCAGTCAGGTAAAAATGGTTTTGGCGCTCACGTCATAAAATTTGCGTCGCGCGTCAATCGCTCCGTGCTTTTCACTCACGTGAAAGTCATAATTCGGCGTCTCGCTTGCGCTTCGAATTTTATCCATATCGTACCGACGCGCTGCGCGCTCTTAAGGTGTTGATCGAAGCTTATCGCTATAAAGCCATTGACTGAAACAACTGTTTGTAATTTTATTACAGATTTAAATAAAAAGGAATAAATAAAACTACATAATTTACATTAATCTGAGCCTTCTTTTCCATAGTTAGCGACCAATTCCAACCATATAGCCTCAATAGCTCAACGGTGAGAGCGGTCGGACTCATCACCGAGGGGTGGTTCGATCCCCGCCCCGTTGGTCTATTGTACCCACTCCTGGCACAGTCTTTGCCGACTAGTTGGAGGGGAATGGGAATATTGGTCATATTATAAAAAATATGGCAAATATTCTTTTTAAAAACCAAAAAAAAAATCACTCTCCTAAAATCTTAATTCCAGACATAGTGAAAGTGATGGCACAGACGAACAAGGTGACAAAGAGACGAGACCCCCTCCTGGTGTTCACTAACCTTCTGGACTTCACGCAGAGCAGCACCCTCAGTGACTGCAGCGCCGTCGTCACCGGCCTCACCTTCCGACAGAGTAAGTGCTTCTGAGAAGTGCCTCACCTTCTACAGAGCAAAAAAAATTGTTAGAAGGACCACTTTTCGACAAAGAAAGTTTAAACTTTTTAAAAGAACTTTCTTTGTCTTCTTTGTTGTACTTCTGAGAAGTACAACAACCTCACCTTCCGGCAGAGTAAGTACCTACTACTGAGAAGTGTCTCACCTTTTACAGAGAGAATACTTGTCTCCTAAGGGCCTCCTTTCGACAGAGAAAGTACTTCTGAGAAGTACCTCACCTTCTGACAGAGTAAGTAAGTACTACTGAGAAGTGCAAATAAATAAATTTAAGAGTATTATAGGTATATTTGTATTGCAGTGACCGCTCTAGAAGTGATGGATGAGATACAGAAGCAGTCGGGATGTACCGACATCCTGGAGTTCTTCCGGAACATGATCACCTACACCAGAACCAAGTGTGAGTTTTTATATTACTTTAATTAGCGTATTCTAATCCAATTGATACCTAAATAGCACAAAAATACGATTTTATTTATAACTTATATTATGTCTGAGTTTTATGAAAACAAAATAAAAAAAAAACATACAGAAACAAATGAGCTGTTGCAAAAAAAGTAGGTAAAGTGCGAGTCGTACTATCGCAAGCTTCTTCCATTCTCATCAATACTTTCAAACAATGACCTTTGATCTTGTTCTTCCAACATTTCCGTTTGCCTTTTTTTGTCTCCTTTAATTCATCCTCTCTACGTGCCCAAGCTGTCTAAGCTAAGATTTTTATTATTACAGATATACAAGTATTAATACACATATACATTTATTAATACGGATATACATTTATTAATACAGATATACATTTATTAATGGAGATTTATATTTATTAATACAGATATACGTTTATTCCAGCGTTGCGGTCTGCCTGGAATGCCATGGTGACTGTGACGAAGAAAAATGGTAAGTATCGATTATTACTTCCCTAAAAACTGTAGATGTTTATAATATTTATTAAAATTTATATATACAGACGAGACATTTTTTACCTGATAACGTCATAAATTCATTTGTTTTTTTTCCTTGTTTCGTGGTGTCTAAATAAATAAATAAAATAAATCGATTAACGCCGTCTGCACGCACGAAAAGTTCTGCTTGAGCCGAGCGTGCAAGCGACGTGAAACAAGTGTTAGATAGGCATGTTCTTAAACTTAATAATAATATAATATTGAGTGCTTTTTATTCTTTACAAATTACCCCTTGACTACAATCTCAACTGGTGGTAAGTGGTGATGCAATCTACGATGGAAGCGGACTAACTTGTTAGGAGGAGGATGAAAATCCACACCCCTTTCGGTTTATACACGGCAACCGGAACGCTAAATCGCTTGGCGGCACGTCTTTGTCGGTTGAGAGGTAACTAGCCTCCCACCAGCCGTATTTTTACTGACATAACTCATGTTTATAGATATCTTCGTCTTGATCGAGACCATGAAAAGGTACACGTCAATGGACGTGATGTATTTCTTCCAACTGCTGCAGCGTATCACCAACACGACCACTATTCGACTGGCTACACTCAAGATGGGGGAATTGCTTAAAACTGTTGGTAAGATATCATCTATACTTATAATAAATCTGTAGAGAGGTCAATTCTGTACATGAAATATATTTCCAAAATAACTATCAGGGGGTGATTAGTGATCGATACTGATGCCAAAAATGCAATCAGTAAAATTTTTGTCTGTCTGTATGTTCGTTATAGAAACAAAAGCTACTTAAGACGGATTTTAACGAAACTTGGTACAATTATTCTTCATACTCCTGGGCAGGTTATAGTATACTTTACATCGCGCTACGATCAATAGGAGCAGAGCAGTGAAGGGAAATGTTGGGAAAACGGGAGAAGTTACTCCATTTTTACAGCGATACTACTGTAAGGGCCGGATTAAAGAAGTCTAAGGGCGGTCGAAGTCGCGGGCGTCTGCTTGTAGGAAATATATAAAAGGAATGCCCATCCCTAACCTAACCACCCGGCAATTTACTTATATCTAAAAATCTAAAAAAAACTTGATAATTCTACTTTAAAAATTAAATTATTACTTTATCAGAAAAAAATTGCTACAATGTTTTACGACATTTAAAATTCATATTGATGTGACAAGCAAAGATCGTTGACCATACAGCCTGAGTTTTACGATATTTTTTTGAAGACTTAATGTTTAATGTTTGTTTTCTTGTTTATTAAGCTTGTTGGTTGTGTTACCTGGCGGCTTTGGTGCACTGGCGAACTTTTTAAGCAAGGATAGTGATAAAAAAATCATTTTTTTTCTTCAAAAAAACCTTCTTTCTTGCCAATTAAGCCAATTGTTTTAACTCAATTCAATTAATTTTTTGTCAACTCAACTCGACTTAAAGACAATTTTTTGAGTCAATTTTGATTTTGATGTTAGGTTTTGAATACTGTGCAATAAAATAAAATATAAATACAACAACGAATAATAAATATACATTTTTCAGGTTTCTTTGAATGGATTGACGTTATTTATCGGATCGTACGCACTGGTAAGTAAACAGAATAGAATACAATTATAATATTAATTTGCTTTAAATGACACATACAGCTCGTGCGGTTTATCTTGACACCTGTTTGAATCGGAAAGATGGTCTAGTTTGGAGCCACGTGTCAAGATGTTTCGCATGATTTATATTTTCTAAAACCTAGTTCAAATATATAGGGTGCTTGGGAGTATTTTCCATAACTTGAGTGTATTGACGAGTCCACTTGTAGGAGCCGAACTGCATATGTTTTTTTAACCAAAACATTAAAAAAAAATATGTTTTCAGTAAGTAATTCTTTTTTTTTATTATCTTCAAGTTAGCCCTTGACTACAATCTCACCTGATGGTAAGTGATGATGCAATCTTATATGAAAGTTCTACACGACATCGTACCGGAACGCTAAATCGCTTGGCGGTACGTCTTTGTCGGTAGGGTGGTAACTAACACGGCCGAAGCCTCCCACTAATTCAAATAATATCGACTATCCATGTAACACACGTCTTTGTCTATCCTTGCATTTTAAAATCATCGATCTCCTATTAAAAAGTGGATGCACAATCAGCGACCAAAAAACGTCCCCACTCAACTCATTGAGTGGGGACGTTTTTTGGTAAACACAACTCCTTGGCACTCAATTCAAGTAGTCGCATTTGCATTTTTAACTTTAAACTCAACACTCAAGGTTGAATTTGCTCCGAATTTGGGATTTTATTGAATGTTGGACCATATAAGGTATAATTTTCTTTACCAATAATCCTAAAACTGCCAAAGCAAAATTGGCCAGTTTTTAATTGAAATTTTCTACATGATTGTGCGTCCTTTTATTATAAGATGTCAATGTTTAAAATACGTAAAACTTGACTACGTCATAATTATAAGGATGCGTATTTTTCATTTTAAGATTTATTTACAAAAGAAATATTATTTACTCTTAAAATATTAATTTTAGAACACATGTTCCTCCAGTACTTTCCGGTGAGGGGTCGTCATTCCAGCACCTTGGGACCCCAACGTCCATCGGCTTTTACAACTATGTGCCCCTTGTTTGTCACTTCAGCTTCGCAACTCGTTGAGCTGTGACACCACAAATATGCCTACGACACTCGCAAATAATGTGGCTTTCTATAAATTAGTAAATTAAGTTGAGTTATTTTTCAGATATGGCGAAATTCCTGGAAGCGTATACAAGCTTGAGTCCCCACTATTGTAAGTATATCTTATTTCTATAATTAAATTTAAATTAATTTTTTAAGAGCCGTGATAGCCCGGTGGATATGACCTCTGCCTCTGATTCCGGAGGGTGTGGGTTCGAATCCAGTACGGGGCATGCACCTCCAACTTTTCAGTTGTGTGCATTTTCAGAAATCAAATATCACGTGTCTCAAACGGTGAAGGAAAACATCGTGAGGAAACCTGCATACCAGAGAATTTTCTTAATTCTCTACGTATGTGAAGTCTGCCAATCCGCATTGGACCAGCGTGGTGGACTGTTGGCCTAACCCCTCTCATTCTGAGAGGAGACTCGTGTTCAACAGTGAGCCGAATATGGGTTGTTAATGATGAGTTAAAGCGTTCATTATCACCCTTAGCCCACCAATTCGCATTGGGGCAGCGAGGTGGGTCTACGCTCTATATCCCCTCTCCCATAAAAAGGCTAATAATGATGATTAATATTATTTCTTTTCAGTAATCGAAGACGCCATAGTTATAAATCAGCAATACACTAAAGTTAAAGGTAAGCTGTATAGGAATTTTAAAGGAAACAGGAAAAAATATAAAATAATTACATTTTATACTTGGATCTTACGTACTTTGCCTGTGTATTGTAAAAAAAAATATAATTTTAAAAAGGCTAACTCAGAGATTACGTTTTTGACACCTGTAAATGTCAATGAGATATTTAAATATCTGTTTTTTATAAGCATAATAACGAGTGATCTATTTAAATAAAAGAAAGTCGGGTTTGTTACAACACTTATAACTCGAGATCTGCTGGACCGATTTGGCCCAAAATTGTTGAAGAGGTAGCTGAGAACAATAAATTAATTAATTCAGCAATCAATCCTCGCTTTATCGAAAACTGATGATTTTGTTGTTTTTTTTGATTGGAAATGAACTGGAAAGCAAATTTTCATAGCCAATATACACATTTTTTCGAATATTGGAAATCGGTAGAAATTGGGAGATTTTGAATGTGGTGTATGAGAAAAAAACAGTTTGGGAACCTCTGGGGTAGGGGTATAGGAGGGTAGGTGTAGCTTGGGTAAGTAGGGGTAGGGTAGGTGTAGGGTGGGAATATGGTAGGGGTAGGGTAGAAGTAAGGTGGGTAGTAGAATAGGAAAGGGGTAGGGAATGAGTCAAAGCGAAGCTTGACCGGATCCGCTAGTAACAATAAAAAATGAATAATTATGCCAATTTAAAATAAACATTACTTTTGGGCTAAAGTTATTAATCTATACTAATATTATAAAGAGGTAAAGTTTGTAAGTTTGTAAGTTTGTAAGTTTGTAAGTTTGTAACAATTTTTTGAAATTGGGTAATCTTCGGAACTACTGGACCGATTTTAAAAATTCTTTCACCAATAGAATGCTACGTTATCGGGGAGTGCTATAGGCTATATTTTATATTTCTATCATATATAACTACTGAGATATCGCGGGTTTTCTCTTACAGGTCAGACCGAAAAACTTACTTATTCGCATGCGCTGCCTCAACCATTGCGTATAACTGAAATAAATGTATGGAGGCTTTTTGAACCTTTAAAAGTTCTACAAAAAAGTCCGCGACACCATATATCTATCTTTTATATTTTAGCAGATATAGTACCTTTAGTACTTTAATAAATTATTTAAATTTTAAATTAAGGTTTACGTCATTATTTACACAACTAAACTTAAATCCTTATCAAAATAAATTATTTAATAATCACAAGGATATTATAGAGATAAGATTTGCCCTTTACAGTATGTTAATTAGTTATATAGTTTCGGAGATAATACAAAATTTCTGAAAGTCGCAGAAATGCCGCTATATGACGCCCCGCGGTTTCAATTACGTGGTTCCCGTTCCCGTATGAATATGAGGACCAAACATAGCCTATGACACTCGCAAATAATGTAGCTTTCTATTGGTAAAAGAATTTTCCAAATCGGTCCAGTAGATTCAGAGATTACCCCCGACAACCACACAAACTGTACCTCTTTATAGTATTAGCATAGAAGTCGCTTGGGAAATTATAGTCTTTTGGTCATTGCACCACGCACAAAAGGCGGGACCAATTTTGCTGAGGGTAGGGATAGGATAGAGGTAGGGAAGGGGTAGGATAGAGGTAGGGTAGGGGTAATTTAGGGAAAGTGTAGGGTAGGGTAGGGTAGGGTACGGATAAGGTAGGAGTAGTGTAGGGTAGGGGCAAGGTAGAGGTAGGGGAAGGATATGGAACGTATAGGGTAGGGGAGGAGTAGGATAGGGGTAGGGTAGGGTAGGGTACGGGTAGGGTAGGGTTAGGGTAGGGATAAGGTAGGTGTAGGGAAGGGTTAGGGTTAGCGGTAGGGTAGGAGTAAGGTAGGGGTAGGGTAGGGGTAGATTAGGAGTAGGGTAGGATAGGGTATGGATAGGTTACGGGTAGGGTAAGGTGGGGGGAGGGAAGGGTTAGCGTTAGCGGTAGGGTAGGAGTAAGGTAGGGGTAGGGTAGGGTAGGGTAGGGTAGGGTTGGGTAGGTTTACGAGCAGGGTAAGGTAGAGGTAGAGAAGTTTACATCAATTTTTACGCGGACGAAGTCGCGGGCGTCCGCTAGTAATTAATAAAATAACAAATATAAAAAGTGACATTCATAGGAAACGCAATCTTAGAGCGGCCGGACTTTATTTTTTTTATTTATTCAGTAAACATGTAAATAAAATATATTTATACATACGGTTTACGTATGAATAAGTAGTAATTTCGAAAATTTTTGAAAAACGAATCAATATTGTTAATAATGAAATGTTTCAGAGCCTATACATGCAATCACTGTTTTGAAGCAGAGGACAAAAACACAAGGTATGAATATATTCGGATTCTTTTTTTTTTGTAAGATATAAGCAATACTAATATTATAAACGCGAAAGTTTGTATGGATGTTTGGATGTTTGTTACTCTTTAACGCCGCTACTACTGAAGCGATTTAGCTGAAATTTGGTATTAAGATATACTATAGCCTGGATTAACACATAGGCTACTTTTTATCACGGAAAAATCCATGGTTCCCGAGAGATTTGTGAAAAACTAAATTCTACGCGGACGAAGTTGCGGGCGTCCGCTAGTACATCTATAAAGTTTAAATGATAAGGAGTTATGGCGGCAAAATCACATGTAGTTTTTAACTTTAACTACCCCCATTATATTACGACATAACTTGACGTTTCAAAAGTGCTTGTAATTAAGCCTAATTGAAATAAATGAATTTGGATTTGATTAGATTTAAACAAGAGTGTTTTAAGTTATTAATTCAATTTTCTCGCTGGAATCTACCAAAAGTTTTAGTAAGTTTTCCTTCGCCTTACTAAAGCATGACATAACTTGATTTAACGGATAGTGATGGTCGGTGGACTATAATTTTTTTTTTAATTCTGTACAAGTTATCTCTTGACTACAATCTCACCTGGTAAGTGATGATGCAATCTAAGATGGAAGCGAACTTATTAAGGAATAGGAAGACAATCCACACCTCTTTCGGTTTCTACACGACATCGTACGGGGACGCTAAATCGCCAAGCGGTACGTCTTTGCCGGTAGGGTGGTAACTAGTCACGGCCGAAGCCTCCCACCAGCCAGACCTGGACCAATTAAGAATACCTCAATCAGCCCAGCCAAAGACGTCCGTCTTTTAAATCCACCGCGAATCTGCCACGGAGGCCGTCAAAATTATTATTTACTAAAGTACATTTTATTTTTTTTAGATATCATAAAAGCCATTGAACACGTGAAACAAACAAACCCAAAAGGACCTCCAGCATCGAAGCCAAAGCCAACCAAAAATCAAAACTACCCTCCAAGTTATGTCCAAAAAGATCCAAGTAACGACGTAAACCCGAGTCAAAACCCACCATCTAAAAATGCTAAACCTAGAAATTATCCATCCAAAAAGGTTGAAAAACAACTTCCAAATCAAACTCAACCAGCTTCAACTAAGATAATTAATACAGACAAAGGAAATTCAAAAAAAGTAAACCCTATAAAGTCAAGTCCTGCTAAAAAGGATCAACCCATTAAACCAGCTCCCACCAAAAATGTTCATTCTCTAAAACCACCGCATACTAAAAAGGTACCCACTACTGACCTTTCTCAAAACGAACCAAGTAAGGAAAGTATATCAAATGAAAATTCTGTGGATATTATTTCAAATGATGAGGTACCGTCGAAAAACGAAGCTACTAATAATAACACCCCGAGCAATAATAAAAACACGTCTGATCCATCGGACGAGGATGAAAACAATATGAAAAATGAGGACTATGACAAAAACCCTAAAATTAATGAAGAGTATATAAATAATAAGCCAGATAATGATAAAAATACATCTGAATCACAGAAATCGAATGCTAATAAAACTCCTAAGCCAACAGAATCAAAAGAAGAAGAATTGGATAAGAAAACAGCTGAAAATGAACCAACTGCCAACAAGCCATCATCTGAAAATAACAATAAAGACAACAACGATGTTGAACCAGTTGACAGCAAAGAGGTTATAGAGAATTTGGTTGAAGATAAGACACCGGTCGCAACCGGAAAACAACAAGATTCAAAGGAAACAACTGATAATAACCAAGAGGAACCAAAGCTGCAAATTGAAGACAAACAGAAGGATGCAACCAAACCAGATGGCGGTAAACTAGTTAATGAAAAAAATTTACCAAAAAGTAAACCAACAACCGCAAATAAAGCTGTCGATGATAAGTCATCAGATGTTGATCCAACTAAAGGCAAAGAAGCAAGTCATATGGAAAAGGATATAACAAAACCAGTTGTCAATAAGCCAAAAGATGCAAATTCACCAATTAGAGACAAAACCAATAAAGATACAAAGATACCAGCTGTAGATAAACCAAAAGATGCAATTATACCAACTGGAGATAAAACCAAGGATACAAAAGAACCAGCTGAAGGTAAACCCGCGGATGCAAATAAACCTACTGGAAACAACCAAAAGAATATTAAAAAACCTGTCGAAGACAAACATAAAGATACAAAGACACCAGCTGTAGATAAACCAAAAGATGCAATTATATCAACTGGAGGCAAAACCAAGGATACAAAAGAACCAGCTACAGGTAAACCAGTGGATGCAAATAAACCGACTGGAAACAACCAAAAGAATATTAAAAAACCTGTCGAAGACAAACATAAAGACGCAAAGATACCAGCTGTAGATAAACCAAATAATGCAATTGTACCAACTGGAGATAAAACCAAGGATGCAAAAGAACCAGTCAAAGGTAAACCGGTGGATACCAATAAACCAACTGGAGACAAAACCAAGGATACAAAAGAACCAGCTACAGGTAAACCGGTGGATGCAAATAAACCAACTGGAGACAACCAAAAGGATATTAAAAAACCTGTCCTAGACAAACATAAAGATGCAAAGACACCAACTGGAGACAAAACCAAGGATACAAAAGAAGCAGCCAAAGGTAAACCGGCAGATGCAAATAAACCAACTGGAGACAACCAAAAGGATATTAAAAAACCTGTCGAAGACAAACATAAAGATACAAAAACACCAACTGGAGACAAAACCAAGGATACAAAAGAACCAGTTAATGGTAAACCGGCGGATGCAAATAAACCAACTGGAGACAACCAAAAGGATATTAAAAAACCTGTCGAAGACAAACATAAAAATACAAAAACACCAACTGGAGACAAAACCAAGGATACAAAAGAACCAGTTAATGGTAAACCGGCGGATGCAAATAAACCAACTGGAGACAACCAAAAAGATATTAAAAAACCTATCGAAGACAAACATAAAGATACAAAGACACCAGCTATAGATAAACCAAAAGATGCAATTATACCAACTGGAGACAAAACCAAGGATACAAAAGAACCAGCTATAGGTAAACCGGTGGATACAAATAAACCAACTGGAGACAACCAAAAGGATATTAAAAAACCTGTCTTAGACAAACATCAAGATGCAAAGACACCAACTGGAGACAAAACCAAGGATACAAAAGAATCAGCCAAAGGTAAACCGGCGGATGCAAATAAACCAACTGGATACAACCAAAAGGATATTAAAAAACCTGTCCTAGACAAACATAAAGATACCAAAACACCAACTGGAGACAAAACCAAGGATACAAAAGAACCAGCCAAAGGTAAACCGGCGGATGCAAATAAACCAACTGGCGACAACCAAAAGGATATTAAAAAACCTGTCGAAGACAAACATAAAGATACAAAGACACCAACTGGAGACAAAACCAAGGATACAAAAGAACCAGCTACAGGTAAACCGGCGGATGCAAATAAACCGACTGGAGACAGCCAAAAATATATTAAAAAACCTATCGAAGACAAACATAAAGATACAAAGACACCAGCTATAGATAAACCAAAAGATGCAATTATACCAACTGGAGACAAAACCAAGGATACAAAAGAACCAGCCAAAGGTAAACCGGCGGATGCAAATAAACCAACTGGCGACAACCAAAAGGATATTAAAAAACCTGTCGAAGACAAACATAAAGATACAAAGACACCAACTGGAGACAAAACCAAGGATACAAAAGAACCAGCCAAAGGTAAACCGGCGGACGCAAATAAACCAACTGGAGACAACCAAAAGGATATTAAAAAACCTGTCTTAGACAAACATCAAGATACAAAGACACCAACTGGAGACAAAACCAAGGATACAAAAGAACCAGCTACAGGAAAACCGGCGGATGCAAATAAACCAACTGGAGACAACCAAAAGGATATTAAAAAACCTGTCTTAGACAAACATCAAGATACAAAGACACCAACTGGAGACAAAACCAAGGATACAAAAGAACCAGCTACAGGTAAACCGGCGGATGCAAATAAACCAACTGGAGACAACCAAAAGGATATTAAAAAACCTGTCTTAGACAAACATCAAGATACAAAGACACCAACTGGAGACAAAACCAAGGATACAAAAGAACCAGCTACAGGTAAACCGGCGGATGCAAATAAACCAACTGGAGACAACCAAAAGGATATTAAAAAACCTGTCCTAGACAAACATAAAGATACAAAGACACCAACTACAGGTAAACCGGCGGATGCAAATAAACCAACTGGAGACAACCAAAAGGATATTAAAAAACCTGTCCTAGACAAACATAAAGATACAAAGACACCAACTGGAGACAAAACCAAGGATACAAAAGAACCAGCCAAACGTAAACCGGCAGATGCAAATAAACCAACTGGAGACAACCAAAAAGATATTAAAAAACCTATCGAAGACAAACATAAAGATACAAAGACACCAGCTATAGATAAACCAAAAGATGCAATTATACCAACTGGAGACAAAACCAAGGATACAAAAGAACCAGCTATAGGTAAACCGGTGGATGCAAATAAACCAACTGGAGACAAAACCAAGGATACAAAAGAACCAGCCAAAGGTAAACCGGCGGATGCAAATAAACCAACTGGAGACAACCAAAAGGATATTAAAAAACCTGTCGAAGAAAAACATAAAGATACAAAGACACCAACTGGAGACAAAACCAAGGATACAAAAGAACCAGCCAAAGGTAAACCGGTGGATGCAAATAAACCAACTGGCGACAACCAAAAGGATATTAAAAAACCTGTCGAAGACAAACATAAAGATACAAAGACACCAACTGGAGACAAAACCAAGGATACAAAAGAACCAACCAAAGGTAAACCGGCGGATGCAAATAAACCAACTGGCGACAACCAAAAGGATATTAAAAAACCTGTCGAAGATAAACATAAAGATACAAAGACACCAACTGGAGACAAACCCAAGGATACAAAAGAACCAGCCAAAGGTAAACCGGCGGATGCAAATAAACCAACTGGAGACAACCAAAAGGATATTAAAAAACCTGTCGAAGAAAAACATAAAGATACAAAGACACCAACTGGAGACAAAACCAAGGATACAAAAGAACCAGCCAAAGGTAAACCGGCGGATGCAAATAATCCAACTGGAGACAACCAAAAGGATATTAAAAAACCTGTCAAAGACAAACATAAAGATACAAAGAAACCAGCTGTAGATAAACCAAACGATACAATTAAACCAACTGGAGACAAAACGAGGAATACAAAAGAACCAGCCGAAGGTAAACCGGTGGATGCAAATAAATCACCTGGAGACAAACAAAAGGATATAAGAAAACCGAGTAAAGATGCACAAACGGACGCAAACACACCATGTGCAGACAAACAAAATGAAGTGCTCAAACCAGTTAAAGATGGACCAAAGGATGAAACGAAACTGCTAGAAGATAAACAAAAAAACACAAAGGAAGCCCTTACAGACAAAACTAAGATCACAAAAGAACCTATTGTAAAGAAGGACAAAGATCCTAAACCATATGGAAACAACCAAAAGGATAGCAAAAATCCCAAGGATAATAAACAAAAGGACTTAAATAAACCTAATAAGGAAATACAGGAACCAGAAAAAGACGCAAAAGAACCAAATAACCAAGCAGATACTAATAAATCAAATGAAACAAAACCAAGTGAGCCAAAAAAAACAGCTGAAGATAAAACAGTAGACAACCAAAAACCAGACACAAAATATAATGTTCCAAAAACCAAAGGCAACAAAGAAGACAAATCTGATCCTAAAACAGAAAGCGATGTTAAAAATAACGAAACACCAAATACTAATCCTAATTCCACAGATGATAATAATAAAAATCCTGATGTCACCAAAACAGAAAATCCTAATTCTAAACCAACAGACGATCAACCAAAAACAGATTCTAAATCTTCAGATAATACCAATAACAATCCAGATGACAAGAAAACAGAAAAACCTAAATCAGAACCAGAAAAACCTACAAAACCTAATGTTACGCCAACAGTTGATCAAAAAACACCAAACACGGAAACACTATCACCAGCTGAAGAGAATCAAACGACGAGTTATCTATCAACTACGTACACTAGTTCTGAAATAAAAACCCAGAACGCAACAGAAGTTAAAACTGAGAACATAACCGAGATTAAAACTCAGAACATAACTGAAGTATCTGGTTCTGGACCTCAGCCTAGCGCTCCTGGTGGTAATACTGCGCCAACGGATGCGAAGGGTAAGTTGATTTTTTTTATACAGTCTAGGAAGAAAATTACAGCAGAGGCTATAATTATCAAAGCGCACGTATGTCATACGTCGTTTTATAACACATTTGCGAGAATACACACTTTCTTTAAACGAATTTGCATCTTTGCCTGTTTTCCATATTTTCCACATTTCGATAAGCTTGTCATTGTCAAATGACACATGTCAAAAACATCCAATATTACTAATAATGTAAATTAATATTTTTATAACACATTCGCTCATAAAATATCTCTTATTGTAAGTTAAGTTAAAGTACCAAACATTAAAATAAAATAAAAAACATACACATCTAATTGAGAACATACTTCTTTTGAAGTCAAAGAAGATATTATGATGCTTTAAAGATTTTATTTTATTTTTCAGACATGCAAAATGCTCTTCAATTGGACGTGAACTTCAAATTGCTAATCCTGCCAAAGGGTCCGAAGAACACGAAGAACTGTTACTGTGCATGCGAGAGCCAAGAACCACCGAAAGTTATACCTCTCAAGGGGTTGCCAGTGGGAATAAATTAATTTTATAATATATAAAAGTCAGGAAAATGGAGGGTAGATTTAAGAGAAACTTGTAAGTGGGATATTTTTGAAGCGTTCATCGGTGATTAGTAAAATTATAATAAACTCGTCATAAAACCTTCCATTAACTGTCTTAGTTCTAGGTATATTTAGATTAAATTTTTCTTTATATTTATATGTGTGTATATTTTGGTATTTCAGAAGAAGATTTTTTCTTAAATATATCTTCTTGTTTAAATATAGTATTTTATTTAAATAGTTATCTTTATTTAAATGTTTCATTCATAAAAAACTTGCTGTGTGCTAAATACGACTCAAGCACAGAAAACATTTATGTATATAAGTAAGTAAAACTTATTTTAAAAAAGCGCTTCTTTTAAATAAAATAAAAAGCATTTTTTGTCTTCAGGGTGTTTTTTTTCATTATCTTTTAATTTGAATGTATTAAAAGTATTTTGATTAGTTGGCTATAGGGATGATGACAGTTTTTTAAATTGTATATAAATTAAGAATATGCTAATAGTAAAGCAATTTTGTAAAAGTAACAGGGTATCTGCGATCATTACTTTCGGAGCTACAGGGATTTAAAGGGTCAGATTTGCGGCGCTGCCGCGGATCCCTGAAAAACGCCCCCATACAAAATGGCACGAACTAATGACGTCGTAGGCAATGTAATGATCGTTAGATTTGTATGTGCGTTCAAACAAAATTACTAATATCTTTGTTATTTGTGCGTTTATGTTTATAGTTCTTATGTTAAAAATGTCACATTTAATGTAAGGAAGCTAAAATTGTATGAATTTTCATCTAATTACGATAAAAGATTTGTATTAGATTTTGAAATTTTATAATCTCATTTATTTTGCAAATACCCAGACAATCTTTGCTTTTTATGTATAAATTAGTTAACATAGACCCTAGTTACCTGAATGTGTCATAATAATCAATATATTTATACCTAGTCATCATCCCCATTATAACTGACTGTGACGTCACGAGGGTTTCAGCTGAAAGTCAGCGCTGGGCATTGCTTTTTTACGATGTACAGCTAATGCTGAGCTGTAAACCCTTTGTTCGGTATCACAGACAGACATCTTAGATAGGATGTACTGTTTGTGACACTAAAAATGAATAAACTTTTCTTTCTTTCTATTAATAAAAGGTCATGCTCAGTGGACATAACTTGTCTTCGATTCGGAAGGTGTAGGTTTGAATCTAGTGGGACATGCACCTCCAACTTATCAGTTGTGTGCATTTTAAGAAATTAAATATCACGTGTCTCAAACGGTGAAGGAATACATCGTGAGGAAACCTGCATACCAGAATTTTCTCAATTCTCTGCGTGTGTGAAGTCTGCCAATCCGCATTGGACCAGCGTGACTATTCGTGACTATTAGCCAAATCCCTCTCATTCAGTAAGGAGACTTGTGCTTAACAATGAGCCGAATATTTTTGCACTGAATTTTCTGTACTTTCCTCTGGTGCAGTACGAGGCTTTTTGACCTCATACTAGAACTTTATGTGGTCCGGTACGAGGTCCATAGACCCCCTAACTCTTGACGACTCTAGACACACGAGGTCAATTGACCTCGTACGCAGCGAATATGTTAAAAATATGGGAGAATAAATAAAAAATCTACTGAATTTGAAAATGAATCTTTATTCGTAACAAAATAATAATTTGACGGTGGACATTGTACGCTGATGATCATTTAAAGCATTTTATCTTACATTTATCCACACCTGATGTAAAATTAAAAGTTACTAATCCATACACAATCAAACCAAAGATTTTATAATATACTAGCTGAAGCGGTTTCAACCGCGTAGTTCCCGTTCCCGTAAGAATACTGGGATAAAATAAGCCTATAGCCTTCCTCGATAAATGGGCTATCTAACACTGAAATAATTTTTCAAATCGGACCAGTAGTTCCAGAGATAAGCGCGTTCAAACAAACTCTTCAGCTTTATAATAGATACACTACCTCGTTAAAACTGAGGCGAACAAAAGTGGCTAATTGTCTTAATTATATTTAGTCGCATTGAAAACAACGAAAGTTATATAACCAAATAATACCTAAATATTGTCTACAATGTCGAGTTGTGTTCAGGGAGTGTAAAAATAAAATATATAGTCTATATGTACATAATATTCAATAAAATCCCAAATTCAGAGCAAAATCAACCTTAAGTATTGAGTGTAAGGTTGAATTTGCAAATGCGATTACTTGAATTGAGTGCCAAGAAGTTGCTTGGCACTCATTGAGTGGGGACGTTTTTTGGTCGCTGATTGTGCATCCACTTTTTAATAGGAGATCGACGTGATAATACAATAAAATAAGCAATTAATATTACATCAGGTATATAATGCTTATAGCGTTTTATCAAAAAAAAAAAAAATTTAAAATCTCTCACACAAATTCCATACAAATCACAATATTATATTCAAGTACGTTATTATTTATAAATACAGTATTTTTTTTTAATCTAGTGTCTGTACTTTGTAAACAAAAAAATAAATCAAATCATTTTTATGTGAAAATTGTTTTTACCTGTACCAACAGATTCATACATTGTTTTCATATATTTTTCAAAAAGTGTTAGCCCTTCTGTGCGAATGACTTTTGGCAATGTCTAGCAAGGCAGGTCCCTATATAATTCGTCTGAGTTTCAAAGACACTAAAGACAGAGTATAGGCAGAGACGTATGAATGTGTTGGCATGGCAGGTAAAAATAATTTATATACAGGATGCTCAGGAGTATTTCCCATAACTTCAAGGTGTTGACGAGTCCACTTACAGGAGCCCAACTGCATAACTAATTTTTTGGGCTATGTCAAAATTATAAGGAAGTATTTACAAAAGCAATATTATTTATTTTTCCCGAAAATATTAATTTTAGAACACACGTTCTTTGAGCATTTTTTTTTATTCTTTACAGGTTAGCCCTTGAGTACAATCTCACCTGATGGTAAGTGATGATGCAATCTAAGATGGAAGCGGACTAACTTGTTAGGAGGAGGATGAAAATCCACACCCCTTTTCGGTTTCTACACGACATCGTACCGGAACGCTAAATCGCTTGGCGGTACGTCTTTGTCGGTAGGGTGGTAACTAGCCACAACCGAAGCCTTCTACCAGCCAGACCTGGACCAATTAAGAAAATCTCAATCGGCCCAGCCGGGAATCGAACCCAGGACCTCCGTTTTGTAAATCCACCGCGCATACCACTGCGCCACGGAGGCCGTCAAAATTAATTTTCGGTATAAAATATAACCCTTAGTTATGGGATACTTCCCAGCATCCTGTATATGAGATGTCAAAATCTCATGATATACAAATTATACAATTCGGCAAAAATAAATCATATATTATCTTGGAACTTAAATAAAATGTATATATAATATACAACAAAGGCTCATAGTTGGATTTGTTTTAAAATATTTCATCAAATCCTAATAAAATGCGACAATAATAAAATAAAAATATTTAATAAACATTAAAAACACTATGTGACAATAGCTCAGACCAATTATAGACCTGCCTCGCTAGACGTTACTTTTCTGTCAAAGTATATGATCGACGATCTAATGCGATTATAAAAACTGTCTCTATAGTATCGATGTTAAATAGTTGTAATCGTGTACGTCGGTTATAAAGCTCCGTAAAAATACCTTTTTGTGTAATTGAATTGTGTAAAAAACGGGCAAAAACTTCTAGTTTAGTATAAGGTATATACCAAATCTAAGCTCATTTTCTTCAGAAAATGACAGACAATTTTGGTACAGGTCCCTCTATAATTGGTCTGAGGACAATAGCTATCACATTTTGATAATCGGTAGTAGATTCACTACAAACAAAATGGTGTTTAATCTACCAAAAATAAGGATTTTACAAAAAAAAAGTCAATTCTAAGTGTAATATTTAAAGAAGCACCTTTTGGTATGATAGTAACAACAATTATGTATTATATTTATAATGTATTGTATTATATTATAATATATTAGGTATATTATTATCGTAGAGTACAAATTATATTTTTAACAGCTTCGAAAATGTTTTATGAAACTAGTTGTAGCAATTTTTAGGTAACAACTAACCGTCTAATTAAAACAATTCATTCAAGTACTCAACAACATGCAAGGTATCCCCCCCCCTTCATAGTAATACTCATCTATACAATACCCTCTTTTAACTAACAATTCATACAAACACAAACCAATTTTTAAAATACGACTAGTAGTTCCAGAGATTAGTCCTTACAAACAAACATACATGGTTTTTCCGCTTTATAATAGTTATATAGTCCAAGTATAAAGTTAATTTTCCGTGAGAAGCTTTATCTTGATGAGATGCTCAACTTTTTTATTTGCGAAAATTCTTTATCCTGGTACCTCACTGGGTTACCAATAATATGTAAGGTAAGTTGTATAACTATTAATTAAAAAAAAAATTTGGTTAGTAAAAACTTACAACAGTTTAAAGTAAGTAAACAGTTTAAAGTTTAAAGTAACAGCTGGTTAGTAACCAGCTGTTTTTTTTACTGTTGCGTTATTAAGAATTATACAACTTAACAGCCAAAATGTCTTACGAATTGTGTGATAAATTATTTTGTTCCGACGCTCAGAATGTTTCATTAGCTGGTAACCCAGTTAGCTACCAGAATCAAGAATTTTCGTTAATTAAAAAGAGATGAAGCTAATCACGAAAAATTAACTGGATAGTTATCGATTGTACAAAATATTTCTAGATTTTTATTAACGAAATAAATAAATACGAAAATTATTGATCCAGAGGGCCTAGTGGCAGTTTGATACTGTTACTATCGCGTTAACGTAAACGCGAATTTCTAAGGAATGGAAACAGCGCCATCTAGTGGCACTACTACACAACTATTTCAATTCCATATAAATTCGCGTTTACTTTAACGCGATAGTAACAGTATGAAAACATTGAAAACTTCCACTAGGAACACTGGTAGCTAACTGAGTTACCAGGCAATAAAAATTTCTGAGCGTCGGAACGAGATAATGTACCACGCATTTTGTAAGACATTCTGACTGTTTAGTCATATAATAGTATAGATATAAAATTGTTGTAACATAAGAACGCATTTTCTAGACAATCCCAGAAATATTTTTCCAAAATTTGGTCTTTTTTTACTTGTTTTCGTTTTCGAAACTCAAAAGTTACGTTAGTTAGTTAGTTTTTAGTTAGTTTTGACTGCAACATAATAAATAATATACAAAAAGTAATTTTCAAAATCGATCCATAAATGACAAGAAAAAAAAACCAAACATACAGCCGAACGTATAACCTCCTCTTTTTTGGAGGTCGGTTAAAGAAGATTCAAAGCTGTCAAAAATATCACATATAATATATTGATTCAACAAATATTTTAGGTATTCATTTGGTATAGGAAACAGTTCGATACAATGCTGTGTTACTTGCAAATTGTGCTTATATTTCACACTGTACGGGAAAATGTAACATAATACAGTGTGACATGTGTTACAGTGTGACATGTGTTACAATTTAACATGTGTTACAGTGTGACATGTGTTACAATTTAACATGTTTTACAGTGTGACATGTGTTACAATCTAACATGTGTTACAGTGTGACATGTGTTACAATCTAACATGTGTTACAGTGTGACATGTGTTACAATCTAACATGTGTTACAGTGTGACATGTGTTACAATCTAACATGTGTTACAGTGTTACATGTGTTACAATCTAACATGTGTTACAGTGTGACATGTGTTACAATCTAACATGTGTTACAGTGTGACATGTGTTACAATTTAACATGTTTTACAGTGTGACATGTGTTACAATCTAACATGTGTTACAGTGTGACATGTGTTACAATCTAACATGTGTTACAGTGTGACATGTGTTACAATCTAACATGTGTTACAGTGTTACATGTGTTACAATCTAACATGTGTTACAGTGTGACATGTGTTACAATTTAACATGTGTTACAATTTAACATGTGTTACAGTGTGACATGTGTTACAATTTAACATGTTTTACAGTGTGACATGTGTTACAATCTAACATGTGTTACAGTGTGACATGTGTTACAATCTAACATGTGTTACAGTGTGACATGTGTTACAATCTAACATGTGTTACAGTGTTACATGTGTTACAATCTAACATGTGTTACAGTGTGACATGTGTTACAATTTAACATGTGTTACAATTTAACATGTGTTACAGTGTGACATGTGTTACAATTTAACATGTTTTACAGTGTGACATGTGTTACAATCTAACATGTGTTACAGTGTGACATGTGTTACAATCTAACATGTGTTACAGTGTGACATGTTTTACAATCTAACATGTGTTACAGTGTGACATGTGTTACAATTTAACATGTGTTACAGTGTGACATGTGTTACAATCTAACATGTGTTACAGTGTGACATGTGTTACAATCTAACATGTGTTACAGTGCGACATGTGTTACAATTTAACACGTGTTACATTGTAACATGTATATATTAAATGTCGTTGTGTTACAAACTACCATAGTAGTAACAAACCACGCTTCAAGTGATCTGTAAATTCAAACTTCAATACCTATGCATGCGTAATGATCTATGAAGTCCATTCATAGATACAATAATTCAATGAATCAACTCATTACGAATCAGCCCCCTAGCCAAATGGCAAGACGATTCTCTTTCTACGATCGCGAACGCTTCGAAAACTAGAAAAATGTATGCGAATGACAGATCTTGATCACATGACCTGTCGCTAACAAATGTCATTCGCATACATTTTTCTAGTTTTCGAAGCGTTTGCGATCGTAGAAATAGAATCGACGTGCCTCTCAGCTACAGGGGCTGGCTCTACAAGTTACACATCAATAGGGTAGTTGACTCATATTATATTTAATATTAAAAATAATTTCGTATAGTACGTATATTGCAACAAGGTTCCGAAATATATCAATACTAGCTGCCACCGCGCGGTTTCACCCGCGTGGTTCCCGTTCCCGTAGGAGTACGGGGATAATATATAGCTTATAGCCTTCCTCGATAAATGGGCTATCTAACACTGAAAGAATTTTTCTAATCGGACCAGTAGTTCCTGAGATTAGCGCGTTCAATCAAACAAACAAACAAACTCTTCAGCTTTATAATATTAGTATAGATTAATTAATAAAAAGTTAATTCTTTACAAGTTAGCCCTTGACTACAATCTCACCTGATGGTAAGTGATGATGCAGTCTAAGATGGAACTTGTTAGGAGGAGGATGAAAATCCACAACCCCTTTCGGTTTCTACACGGCATCGTACCGGAACGCTAAACCGCTTGGCGGTACGTCTTTGTCGGTAGGGTGGTAACTAGCCACGGCCGAAGCCTCCCACCAGCCAGACCTGGACAAATTAAGAAAATCTCAATCTGCCCAGCCGGGGATCGAACCCAGGACCTCCTTTTTGTAAATCCACCGCGCATACCACTGCGCCACGGAGGCCGTCACGTGATATTAGGTCGGAGTATGCCCGACTAGTTTCGGACGTCCAGTTTGGATCGTGCCGCGATGCAAGAACCAGCTCATGACTAAGGGCCCCGTATGGGTCGAAACTAGTCGGGCATACTCAGACCTAATATCACGTGAGTTTTAGCCGTATTTCATAATCAAGTAATTTCATAGAAAACTGAATTTAAAAATCATGTATTTTATGATTTTTTTCCAAACGTCAAAAACGTTGTCGTCCATTTTGTGACGTCACAACTTGATGTACTAACGCAATGAACGTCAAAGTAATAATTTTGACACTAAACCGTTTGGTTAAGATGTAGTGATTACGTGACGTCATGAAATAATAAAATACAGACCATTAAATTAAATAATAACTTTTTTCCATCTAATTACGAGCCGTGATAGCCCAGTGGATATGACCTCTGCCTCCGATTCCGGAGGGTGTAGGTTCGAATCCGGGGCATGCACCTCCAACTTTTCAGTTGTGTGCATTTTAAGAAATTAAATATCACGTGTCTCAATCGGTGAAGGAAAACATCGTGAGGAAACCTGCATACCAGAGAATTTTCTTAATTCTCTGCGTGTGTGAAGTCTGCCAATCCGCATTGGGCCAGCGTGGTGGATTATTGGCCTAACCCCTCTTAGAGGAGACTCGAGCTCAGCAGTGAGCCGAATATGGGTTGATGACGACGACGTTTTATTAGATGGAAAATTTAATGAAAATTTAAGACCATTTACAAAAAGTGTCAATTATCCAATTCTCTTTCTACCAACGTTTATAAAACTAATAAATATTAGGGGGTGATGAAAGAGAATTAATGTGTAACTTTGGGAGATATCCATTTGGTACAATTTTTATTGTGCATACCCTATTTAAAATCATCGTGCACGCCATGTGTATGCGTGCAGTATCTTCGCGGGGTAATCTGTTACACAAGTTACTTCCGTAACAAGTAGCGTTACGCGAAATATATATACTTTCTCAGCTGCCGTCCCATTTGCGTCATATTTGTGCAAAGTTCTTGGTCTCTGGGGAAAAAAAAAAATATTACCACAGATTAATTAATGCAGATGGAGCGCACGGAACATGACGGTGTCGTAACCGTCACAAATACGAATACAATAGTAATTATTAAAAGAAGAGAATTATAATAATTATAATATTAATTATTAATATTATTAATTATATTATTAATTAGTAGAGTCAGATACAAAGTAATTTTCAATAACTATTATTCAAGAAAAATGGCGTCTTATAAACTGTTTACAAAAACTAAAGAAATAAGATGGAGTATTTTTTATACAAATTATGAAATAGGTTTGTAGCGGATGTCAAGGAGACGCGTGAGTTTTTTTTTATGGGTTTCACCGCAGTAGTGGAAACTCACCTCAAATCCCCCCACCCTCCGTTCCCCTTAGTCAACTTCTTGTTGTGTTTAGCCCCCCCCGCGCTGATGGTAGCCGTCACTCTAGAAGGGTAGAAGTATGACTTGGCGTCCTGCAGTAGCTTCTGGACTTTGCTTATCACTGTAGAAGCGTTGCAATTGGATTTCTTATGGTGGAACCCGCTGGAATAAAATAATCGTCATTATCAACCCATATTCGGCTCACTGCTGAGCTCAAGTCTCCTCTCAGAATAAGGGGTTAGGTCAATAGTCCATCACGCTGGCCCAATGCAGATGTCAGACTGGCAGACAGACAGAGATCGACCCACACCCTCCTGAATCGACCCACACCCTCCGGAATCGACCCACACCCTCCAGAATCGACCCACACCCTCCGGAATCGACCCACACCCTCCGGAATCGACCCACACCCTCCAGAATCGACCCACACCCTCCGGAATCGACCCACACCCTCCAGAATCGACCCACACCCTCCGGAATCGACCCACACCCTCCAGAATCGACCCACACCCTCCGGAATCGACCCACACCCTCCAGAATCGACCCACACCCTCCGGAATCGACCCACACCCTCCAGAATCGACCCACACCCTCCGGTATCGGAGGCAGAGTCCATTGGGCTATCACGGCACGGTTGTGATAAAATAAATTTATATTACAACGAGGTCAGATTTGATTGTTTGCTTGCATTTGCATTGAAACTACCTCCGAAACTGCTCCGAAACTACTGAACCGATTTGAAAAATTCTTTCACTGTTGGGAAGCTTCACTATCCCCGAGTGCTATAGGCTATATTTGATCCCTGTATTCCTACGGGAACAAGAATCACACGAAACTGCTGGGGTTTGAACCCAGGACCTCCGCCTTGTAAAACCACCGCGCATACCACTGCGCTACGGAGGCCGTCGATTTTGTAAGTAACTCACCACTCTCCAATATTTTTTTATTTTTATTTATTCTTTACAAGTTAGCCCTTGACTACAATCTCACCTGATGGTAAGTGAGGGTGCAGTCTAAGATGGAAGCAGGCTAACTTGTTAGTAGGAGAATGAAAATCCACACCCCTTTCGGTTTCTACACGGCATCGTACCGGAACGCTAAATCGCTTGGCGGTACGTCTTTGCCAGTAGGGTGGTAACTAGCCACGGCCGAAGCCTCCCACCAGCCAGACCTGGACAAATTAAGAAAATCTCAATCTGCCCAGCCGGGGATCGAACCCAGGACCTCCGTTTTGTAAATCCACCGCGCATATCACTCCGCCACGGAGGCCGTAAAAATGGAATATGGAAGACACGAGGCCCTTTAAACAGTATGACCTTGAACTTCTCCCTCCCCGGCCTGTTCTGGGAGAGGTGCAGCAAGGAATATTGACTCTTAGCCTTCTTTTAAGGCCCAAAGTTAGGGACCAAGTCACAGACTGACTGGTCGTAAAATAAATCTATTATTTTTCGTCTAAACTAATATTACAAGGTAAAATTTAATTTAACAACTCGACTGATTTTTAAAATTCCTTCACCTTTACAAAGTTACAACATCACCGAGTAACACAGGCCATATTTTATCCTAGCATTCCAATGGGAACAGGAACTACGAGTACATAGGATTAACCATAAGGCCTCTGCTAATACTAAGTAGGTAATATAAAATCAAAAAATTAAAACAAATAATTAAATGAAAAACAAAAACCTTCCTATAGACTATAAATGGGAATATTCATATTTAAAGATATGGCAAATATTCTTTTTAAAGAAAAAAAAATTAAAAAAAAAAAAAATAATAAAAAAAAAAAGTTGGTTGATGACTCTCCCATGGTATGCGGGCGACGGGGGGAAAAACTGCGCGTTTTGTTTTTCATTGTGTTTTGTTTCATGTTTCATACATTTCAGTGTTACGAAGTTGCCAAGTTATACTCACCACTCTCCAATATGGAAGACACGAGGCCCCTTACACAGTATAACCTTGAACTTCTCCCTCCCCGGCCTATTCTGGGAGAGATGCAACAAGGAATAGTCCCAATTGTAGTCATCGTATGCACAGAACTGGTCGTGCAGCTCCAGGATATTCTCCCACACCGTCCTATTGAATACCATGCCCATGTTGTGCATACTGGAATGCCATGGGGTTATTTCTACCTGTATATGAAAAAAAAAATGTAGTTTTGTTGACAACTCAAAATGGTTAGAACTCAATACTGTAACAGTTTATGAAAATTTAAAAAAAAAATCTTAGAATTTAAGTGCTACAAACTTTGACACAATGGCCACAATTGGAAGCAACGTCACCGCGATCGCCATTTTGCAAAATATCATACTAAAAAGCACAGAATTAGTCTATGGTCTATAGTTTTGTTCACAACTCCATGCTCAAAATGGCTAGAAGTCATTAAAAAAATAGTTTGTCTATGCTTTTCTTATGCGAGTTGTATAGTGTTTAAAATATTTAAACTTTTAAATATTTTAAAAACTTTAATAAACTGTTAATAAAAAAAAAAGAAAAAAGATGGAGTATTTTTTTATTGGTTATTATTGATTATTATATTAATTTACGTATTGTTGTTTGTGTTAAATTTTGAAATACAAATTATGAAAAAGTTTATAGCGGATGTCAAGGAGACGCGTGACTTTTGTTTTTTTTTTATTGGTTTCACCGGCTTCAGCACGCAGTAAAGACTCACTCTGGTTACTCTGTGACTCTATCTCCGTATTATTCTTTAATCATTATATTTTTGTGAATTCATTATATCAACCCTATTTAGATACATTTAATTTCTTTTTATATCAACACTGCCTTCAAGCTAATATTAAATACTAAAACATTCACTGAAAAATAAAAAAAAAATCGTACAAAATTGATCAAAAATTTTCAGGAAGACTCACTGAAAATTAGAAATAAATTTTGAGTATTTGTAAAAGAAGTCTATGGTCTATTTTTTTACTTTCGTTTAGTTTAATCATGGATGTAGTTCTAAAATCCACATAATCTACGATATTTAAGTTGATTTGCAAATATTTCTACAAAAAAAAAAAGAATAAAGTAATAATTTTGTTCACCGCATTATGATGTTTTTATGTTAGTGGTCATTTAATTATAGCAAACATCAAAACTTTCATAAAATAAACTTAAATTAATGTGTTATTGTTTTAAAATACATGACATAGTGGTATACATGCAAAACTCTGTGCACTTATATATAAAATATATACAGGGTGCTGGGAGTATTTCCCATAACTCAAATTAATTCAAAATGTTCAAGAAACATGCGTTCTAAAATGAATATTTTCAGAGCAAATAATATTTCTTTTGTAAATAGATCTTATAATGTGTCCCTTACACGCATGCTTATAATGACGTATTTATTATCACCTAAAGGCGTATGTTACATGGATAATAGATATTATTTGAATTACACACGATAAAACACTCACGATAGTTTAAATTAAAAAAAAAAATACCAGATTACCTGTGAGTTGAGAAAATTCTCTGGTATGCAGGTTTCCTCACCATGTTTTTCCTTCACCGTTTGAGACACGTGATATTTAATTTCTTAAAATGCACACAACTGAAAAGTTAGAGGTGCATGCGCCGGACCGGATTCGAACCCACACCCTCCGGAATCGGAGGTGCTTATGTACCTATAATTAGGTACTATTGGCTAAAATATACAAAGCAAAACTATCTACAGTGCATGCAACATACAGGAGCTTTAACCAAGTGGCACGTCGACACTCTTTCTACAAACGCTAACGCTTCGAAAACTAACAAAATGTATGGCCATGACCAACGACATTTTATACTATAGACATTTTAAGTGCCTACAAAATCACCGCAAATATACTATGGGGATGATACGAAAAATAAAATCACCAAAAAGACATCCGAATTTAGATACTCCACTGATCGCACAATTCCATAATTTTATGTTTAATTCCATTTTAGATTAATTTAGGTACCTATATTTACGCTCAAAGATCGAAAGCCGCTCAGTGAACTGAAAAATAGCTCGCAACGCTTTGTGGCCGCAGTAAAACATCCACATGGCGAAATTCCTGTTATGGCTCTAATGCACAACGCGTTGTGGCAAACACAGAAAGACCAAATAGCGAAATTCGTGTCGTGGCTGACATGCTATTCGATCTCAACGCGTTGTGGCAGTAAAGGAAAGCCATGAAACGACACGAATTTCGCTAATTGGTCTTTCTGCGTTTGCCACAACGCGTTGTGCGCGTTTTCATTAGAGCCATAACACGAACATCGCCATGTGGATGTTTTGACAACGCGTTGTGAGCTATTTTTCCGCTCACTGAGCGTTTTCGATCTTTGAGCGTAACGTATATACAGTTTTTAAAATTCCTAAACTATTATTTATCTAAATAACTTCCGTTGTTTACTATGCGACTCAATGAAATGCGGTCAATTAGCCACTTTTGTTCGCCTCAGTTTTAGTGACATATCTCTATAATAAAATCTTTAAGCATGACAGGTCTGATCGACAACTTAGTCACGTGACTTGATAGTGAATGTCATTCCGATATTTTTTTTTAATTTTCGAAGCGTTAGCGTTTGTAGAATGAGAATCAAAGTGCCACATGGCTACAAGCTCAGGTTATATAGCTTAGCAGAATGCAAAACAAAACTAACAAATAACAGATTAAATTAAAGCTACTAATATATTTTGTTAACTATTAATTAGATAAATAGGTTTTAAAATGTTGACAACTACTGATTAGTACGAGTTTAAAAAGAAATTCGAAGTTTAAAAACGTTTTTTTGTTTATTATTTTGTTTTATGAATATCAAAATTTCTTATGTTAATAAGAAATTTTGCGTCTAACGTCTAGCTTATAGATACTCGAAGATTATTATTTCATTTATAGTCTAAATTTTAGTTTTAATTTATAGTATTAATTAATGTCGGTATTACTATATATTTTAATTATTTTTTTATATAATATTTTTTGACCTTAACTACTTTTTTTCTATTCTAACTATAGTTAGGTATGTTCTGTATCAAATAAAAATATGTAAAAAAACATGCACATTTATAACGTAATTCGTCATTACCTTTATTAAATTTTTTTTTACACTTTATTTCCTTAATCAATTCCATTTCGACATACAAGTCTTGTATGTACAAAATCACTGGTTTGACAAGGAGCTATTTTACAGAGAGCTCCTAGTAAAACATATTAAAATATATTTACACATTTCTCTGCATTAGTGTATTAAAATATATGTTAATATTTCATAAAAAAATTATGAACTTAAAAAAAAATCATGACATATATCATAATCAATTATTTTAATACACCATTTCCTTCTAAAAGTTATTAAAACTATTTAAAAAATCCATCACAAAATAGCAAAGGGTTATAATATAGCATTCAGGGTAAAAAAGGGGATGCAATTTTGAAAGATTAAAAAAAAAAAAAAACTTTTGAAACATTTTGAACCTTTTGGGTGCTAGCATAGAAATTTGGATACACTTGGTAGTTCCATGTTTGTCCCTCGTGTTGACGCTTCCTTCTCTCTTCGCTGACGGCGCGCACTTGTTGTATGTAGCTCAAGGTAAGGTGTTTCTTTCTCTGTTACGTAGGTGATAAGGTTGAATATCGCTTGCACTTTGGTTATCTATACTAATATTATAAAGCTGAAGAGTTTGTTTGCTTGAACTCGCTAATCTCAGGAACTACTGATCCGATTTGAAAAATTCTTTCAGTGTTAGATAGCCCATTTATCGAGGAAGGCTATAGGCTATATATTATCCCCGTATCCACGCGGGTAAAAGAGCTCGGCGCCAGTTAGTGTATAATATATGGAATATTATGAAATCTTGTCCTAATGTGAATGCACCTTTTATAAATGTATTTAACAAAATATTCTAAAAGAATACTGCAAAATCTAGACATAATTTAAATTTAAATTCGATATGTTTATTTAGTGCAAACAAAAATAATCACAAAAAGCGTGGGCATATACATTTATAATTCAAATATATATTATTATTTGTTTCGTATCAATGTCCGGAATCCATCTAGAGAGAAGCACTCATCTTTCCTTGCCGGATGTCAGCTAAAATCACCTCTCCGATGGTGGCGCCCCCTTGCCGCAACCTATTACCTATGTACAAGTGACCGTAGCGAGCCGAGTGAATGTTCGCCATTAAGCGTCGTTTTTTCACGCCGTTCACATGTCAGCCATTGTGATCACGGAAAAAACAATTTATACCTACATATTAGGTGCACATTTTATATTTTCTGTGTGAATAAACCTCTCCGAAAATGGAGAACGTAAGTGATTTTGTTAAAAGTGAAATTAAAACGTGCACGTTCTCCATCGTCGAGTTCCAGCGGCAGCGGTGGCAGTGATCCTACGAGAAGTAAAGAGCAGAGCATGTAAGGCTTTGCAAACCGTGAGTTACGTACAGTTTAAATTTTATTACAACACGTCAAATTTTCAACAAATCCTATGAATAGAAATAGTGAAAATACGTGTACAATTACAGACTAAGCGACGGTAGTAACGATTGATCTTGGCTGCAAATTAGTACGAAATTGTTGCAACTTTATAATAATCTATTTACTAAAGCGAGTCATAAACCTCATGAATTTATTCAAACATCGTTATAATTACGAGTATTGATAAACTATATATTGTTGATTTTCCCTTTGTTACGACTTTTCTTCACTTAAAAGAAAAATGTGGGTACCCACATTTTATCATTCACACCCGGAGTTAGTATGAAAGAAAACGTTTAGAGGTACATAATTATGAAAGAATTGCATTCAAATATACTGGAATGTTCTTTCGCAGCTTTGTAAAGCTTCTTAAGTTGCCAAATAGTTGTTTTACAAGAAAGCGTGACAAATATTAGTAGACTTTAGTCTTATTACTCCGAAAGGTCATCTATCCATACAAGTACAAAACAATGGTAGGTGAAATGATTTTATCAATTTATTTTTACGTGAAATGGAAATTTTAAATATGATGTTTTGTATAAAATTCCTCCCAAGTGCAAAGCGATTTCAAAACAAGGGGGGGGGGGGGGGGGTGGCTAAAAAACTTACCCTTGATACACTTAGTTCCAGAAACAGAGCAAAACTGTCTTGTTTCTTCATCGTGACATTTCAAGAACAACATCTATTATACTTACCGATAATTCAAGCTAACGTAACGAAAACATTACATTACATTTTAAGACTGATGTTTGATTAAAAAAAAAAAAAAAAAAAAAAAAAAAAAAAAAAAAAAAAAAAAAAAAAAAGATGTGGACCATCAGACATTTTTAAATGGTGCATATCTTCAGACCATATCGTATACCTATTTCAGTTTTAGTTTCTACTCATGCAGCGTTTCAGAAATAAAACGTACACTGTGTATGTATACTCAATACCTATTAACTTTTGCTACACAGGTATACGTAATGTTTATTTTAGAACTGGCGCAACACAGCTTTGTCCATTTTGGTTTTGGTACCAAGACTGAACCAAACATTCCGACCAATCCTAAACTTGACTTAACTTAACTGAACGCAACTGATGGAAAGAGAAAAACCGCTTTCGCCTATGCAACCCATTTTGCACCGCATATTTCAAGGGCTCGATTAGCACTGAAGTTAAGACAAACAGCAGCTACTTCAGCTGGCCTAATTGACATTCGGTCCATAAGCACCTAAAAACCTTTGCAACAAACAACGAATTGGGTTGCACGATTATGAGAAATCGAGGAACAAGTGTACCTTTTCTAGAATACACCCTTTACACTGTAAGTCGATCCTGGTACTGACACAATACCTCGGGATTGTCGGCATAACTTGGATACAAGCAACGTAAAGTCTTTGTAGAAGTCGTATGTGCTTAACGCTATGCAAAACACTTGAGCGACATCTCCTTAAACGTAAGAGGTAAAGCAATGCTAATCTCATATGGACTGGACTGACCCTTTCACAATAAGGACTGTAAACATTAGGATGGATAACCAACTCCAAGAAGTCTGTGCTGACTCCGATACTTTGCCTAGAGTTTCTAGGCAAACTGGGACGCAAGACGCAACGCAAAGTCCCCTTGTCGGAGTCGAAGTGCTTAACGCTACGCAACAGCGCTTCAGCAACAGCTTCTTAGTCGTAGGTGGTCTCTCTGACAAATATCAATCTCTTAAAGAGAGGCTGACCTTTGCGACCTGTGTGTGTTGGGCCACAGTCCTTCGAGCAGCTAAGTCAACAGGTTACGTTTACAACACGCCTGTTGCACTGCCTAGGACGGATAAGCAGGCTACATAGTTGGACAATGCAATACTACAACCGACTGCTGCCGATAAGTCAACATAGGTGGAGCAGGGCGACTATTCCTATACCGTTGTGCCCAGATATAGATTAATAGGTCAAGAATACCTATAGAACACATGGCAAAACACCTATTGGCCATGCCAACACACACTCATATTGGCTTTCAGATGTGGATTGAAAACGCAATTCAATGACATGAAATTCACGATGTCTTGGACGAATGACTCGCATGGTACGCACAACACAAGAAAATGTGCTGAGATATTTTATCAGCATTGTCGATTGCAAAGTGCTTAGATGCTTCTTCAGATCTATAACCGATACGTGGATTGCTTATATAAACAGAACAGAGTTATCTAGCAGTCACATCAGGTCCTAACAAAATTAGACAAATAAAATATTTATATAATAGCTCAATATTTCCTGGACGGGTTTAATACAGAGTTGTCCTCTCGAGTCAGCAAACTTAGTCAGAATGATTTTTCTTTTTGACGTGCAACAGCTATATTAATTCAAGTGTGAGACACGCCCAAAACAAGCGTCTTGTGTAGGAACTACTCATGCTGAATAGCCTTTCGAGAGCAGATGATCAGGACTAGTAAGCCTTATACACAACAACACGTTATGTGTACTAAAGAAGCACATCTGGTTGTCTCTTCCACCAAACCTCATCGTACACGGCCACCGGAATCATTCCAATCATTTCGAGCGGAAAGCTATTTTTTTTAAAAAATTAAAATTTATTTTTTAAATATGGCGATCACACAAACATCACAAAACAAACAGATGCACATGCCCCAGTGATTCAAGATTATAACTACTGAGCCTCACCGATTTTGAGTGACTAGAAATGTTGATCCATTGACCTGATCAAGGGCAGCAGTTATCAATATCCAGCCGGCGCTACAATCATATGATAAAGCCAGTTTGAGACAGATGTAAAGAAATGGTGTATCCCACAAACTATTGAATTTATATTCTACAATGTTGGACAAATAGTTTGCTATCTGTCTTGGATGACAAAAGTATGCCAATACAGAAATCGGTACCTAATATAAAAAATTTACTAATTTGACTAGTAGGTGAGATGGGCTTATATTAATGCTTCTTCACGTTGGTATCGATAGCCAAAGCTATTTCAGTATCGGAAGAGAAGTTAAATTGGCATCCTAAACTTACCACCGTATTATTTAGTTTCACATGATCCTGACAAAATCAATAATTTCTACACCCAGCTTAGCAAGGGCTTCTTCACCGTTGAACATGGATTGTCATAATTTTATCAATCAAGATACTAGTACAATGAACAGCAGTGATGTGCACCTCATACATGCAAAGGATTCGCTTCTACCGGACTCATTTACCGTCATCATAATCAACCGGGCCTGCCTACTTATGGGATATGGAGCTTGAATCCACCATGCTGCTACAGTGAGGTCTATTATTTAAATAAAAGTAATAAAAATTCATTTCTCGCCAGAATGATGAATCTAATGATATTAAATTACATTTCGATGTGGCACAATCTGTCTGATGGGTTGTTGTAAGTAGATTATTTATAGGTACATATCCTAGTTCCTGGGCGTGTCACTGTTGGCTAACATATTTGGACTCTAAAGTGCAGAGTATCATTAAGAAGCAATTCATATAGAGTTTTGAAATATAATCAGTAAAAAATCCAAGTATGGTTTATGGGTTTAAGCCACTGCTTTGTATTGCTGTAACTGAATGACGAAACATAACTAATTTAATAATACTAGGAGCTATGTTACGCATCTTGAACAATAATAGGTTAAATAAAATTGTTTTACAAGATTTGTAAAGCAAATCTTTCATCAGATTCTATCCATTTCTAGAAATTCGGACGGATTTGGAAGTCAGATTTAATTACTAACATCTAGAATTCTAGAAAATCACTGATTATGAATTCCAAAATAGGTATACATAACTGGATTACCTAGGCCACTATCAAATTCCTTAACATACATATTAAGAGTATATTTGTTCTTCAAAATTGAGAATTTTCATTTATTCAAAAATACTTTTCAGTATAACTCACATTAAAGCGTCAACCTTGCGAGCACCAGGTGATAACAAACACTTCACTCAAGATGGATTCCGGACATTGATACGAAACAAATAATAGAGAGTTTTAACTACCAATAAAACTTACCTATTATTTTTTCATCAATGTCCGGAATCCAGGTAAGGCCTACCTGGTGCATCATGAGTATAATAATGGCGAACATTCACTCGGCTCGCTACGGTCACTTGTACATAGGTAATAGGTTGCGGCAAGGGGGCGCCACCATCGGAGAGGTGATTTTAGCTGACATCCGGCAAGGAAAGATGAGTGCTTCTCTCTAGATGGATTCCGGACATTGATGAAAAAATAATAGGTAAGTTTTATTGGTAGTTAAAACTCTCTATTTTTTAA